>NC_053452.1:49253405-49971995 GCF_015227805.2 Hirundo rustica | reverse complement strand
ACAACACCCCAAGAGGCACATCATGTGCTGCAAGCATTGTCCAAACACTTGGATTCTGACTTGATGCTGTGAATACTTCCCTGGGGAGCTTGTTCCAGTGCCCAGCCATCCTCGGGGTGAAGAACATTTTACTAATATCCAGCCTAACTCCCCTGACATGACTTCAAGCCATTCTCCTGGGTCCTGTCACTGGGCACCGAAGTGAAGAGGCCAGTGCCTGCCCCTCCTCTTGGCCTCACAAGGAAGTTGAAGACTGTGATGAGGTCTCCCCTCAGTCTCCTCTTCTCCAGGCCAAACAGACCAAGTGACCTCAGCCATACAGTTTCCCCTCAAGGTGATTTACCATCCTTGTGGCCCTTCTTTGTCCAGTTCTGGGCCCCTCAGTTTAGGAAGGACGTTGAGACGCTTGAGCGCGTCCAGAGGAGGCAGCGAGGCTGGTGAGGGACTTGGAACACAAACCCTGTGAGGGACAGCTGAGGGAGCTGGGGTTGTTTACCCTGGAGAAAAGGAGACTCAGAGGTGACCTTATCACTCCCTACAGTTTCCTGAAGGGTGGCTGTAGACAGCTGGGGGTTGGTCTCTTTCTCCAGGCAGTGACTGACAGAATGAGAGGACACAGTCTCAGGCTGTGTCAAGCTAAATATAGGTTGGATATTAGGAAAAGGTTTTTCACAGAAAGAGTGATAAAGTATTGGAATGGTCTGCCCAGGGAGGTGGTGGAGTCACCATCCTGGATATGTTTAAAAAAAGACTGGATGTGGCACTCGGTGCCATGGTTTAGTTGAGGTGCCAGAGCATGGGTTGGATTTGATGATCTTGAGGGTCTCTTCCAACCTTGTGATTCTGTGTTTCTGTGATTCTTTGCATGTTTCCCAATATCTTATTTTTTTATATATTGTGGTCCCCAAACCTGCACACAGGACTCAATTTTTCAGTGTTGTATTTGGTTTACTTTGTTTGTTGTTTGTTGTTTTGTTTGTTTTTTTGGCTTGTGTTTGTTTTGTTTTTTTTTTTTTTTCATTTAGCCATTCATCTCTCACTAGTTAAAACACCAAGCTTCTGCAATAATTGCATAGGGTTTGTTGAAGACATGATACATTGGGAAATTGGTAGCTTTCAAAAAGTATAAATCAATCAGTAGGGAAACAGCAGGGTGAAGAAATGTAATAGTGTTTCTCCAAAATTCCTCATGCCTAGGTACAACCTGTGTTGGAATCAAAGATGAAATAACATTTTCTTATAAGAGTTACCAACTGCAGTGGAAGCATAGGACAGAGGAATTAGCTCCTTAGATCCATATTTCTAAAGGCTCCTAGGCTGTTTCACAGTCACTGCTGATCATTGGTGCACTCAAGCTCTGGTTTACTGCTGCTCATAGAGAGAATGGGAAACATGTTGAGGTAAGAACCTCCTTCGGACCAATTTATTGCCTCATTAAAGAGTGAGAATGTAGGGTTCTACCAAGGGTTAAAAATCCTAACCCCCAGATATTAGCTATAGCCATATAAGAAATGATCCTTAAGGCTATAGTCATATAAAAAGTTAATCTCTCTATTATTGCCCCATAGTAAATGAAGAGGGAGAACTTAAAATATCAGGTACCTCACTGAAAAGTATCTCACTTCTCTTCTTCACACATTCAGGCAAACATCCCCATAGCTCTTGTGGATACATCCCTACGTGATGTCAAGAAAACACAGTTAGAAATACCAGATTTCTAGTTAGGTCTGTTTGTTTGCAACTATTTTGTTCAAGACAATAAAGTTTTGTAGGAGTGAGGCTACAGCATTCACTTATTTGCATCAATTAAGTATAAAGTTCAGCATAGTGTATACAGATATTTCTGGGAAACAGATACATCAGATTTTTTTCTTCTTTCACAGAAAGGGCTGAAAATTCATGTCATATTCCTGGGGGAAAAAAAAAAAAAAAATCAGAAGAGAGACATGATCTTAGCGTGGATGGTGATGAATAAGGATAGAAAATAAACATATCCAGTTTCCAGAAGTGCAGTGCCATGCCCACAGCTGGTCATGGTAAGACAGTTGCACTAAAAATGCTCCATTGGGTGCATGTTGAACGTACACTAATAATATTGGCAGAACATCTGAGAAGTCCATACAGCGCAGAAGCTGACTAGAAGTGTGATGCCTTAAAACCAATGAGAGCCATATTCTGTCTCCGAGGTATGGATATGAACTTCAGCAGGAAGATTCTGTCAGGCTTAAATTAAACCTAGTCATAACGTGTGTGGATTGGGAAGAGATACTGGAGGAAGGGCAGCAATGGTGCTAAGTTATTAAAAAAGATATAGGTACACACAAATGAAGGATTAATTTTACTTCTACCATCCTTCATATATTAAGGGCAAATAAATGCAAACACAGAAGTACCACTGATATTTGCTATTCTACAAAGCTATTCTACAGATGTCTTTAATATAGAGTTTGAATTATATGAGAAGAGCAGAATAAATGATGTGTGCAGTGGCTTAGGATGAGCTTAAGAAAGCTGAGAAATCTCCATGTCATTGTGAAGGTATATGACAGTACAGAAAAAAAAGAGGAGTAAGAATGGCAAATTAAGAGATTTGTTTAAAAGTAGGGGAAAGAAGGCCAGTGGTATCCTGGTTTGTATCAAGAATAGTGTGGCTAACGGGACCGGGGAAGAGATTGTCTCCCTGTACTTGGCACAGGTGAGGCCACACCTTGAGCCCTGTGTCCAGATCTGGGCCCCTGCACTGCAAGAAAGACAGGGAGGTGCTGGAGCAGGTCCAGAGAAGGACAGTGGAGCTGAGGAAGACTTGAAGCACAAGTCTTGTGGGGAGTGGCTGTGGGAACTGGGGAGAAAAGGAGGCTCAGGGGTGACCTTATCACGCTCTGCATCTACCCAAAAGGAGGCTGTAGCCAGGAGAGGGTGAGTTTGTCCTCACAGGCAACCAGAAACAGGACAAGAGGACATTCCTGCCTTCTGGAAGGCCCCTTTATCCAACCAACTTCCTGCCATCAAAGAAGTTTTTAAAACTAACCTCCTCTTCTCCAATCACATTCAATGAGGTCTCTTCTGTCCATTAATGGCCTGGACTTAGCCCATTTTCTTCCCTGGCTTTTTCCCTACTTCGTTGGGTTCTTTCCCTGCTGCTGGAAGAAAGGCTCTTGCTGTCTCAAGGGTTTTCTCTGCACTGAACCATTCCTCTGCTGCTTCATTATTTCTGCTGCTTTGTCCCTGGCTCTTCTGGCTTTTAACCCTTTTATTATTGGTCTGCTCATTCCCAATTTTGCTTAGTACTCAGATCTTCAAGCCTTCCACTCACATTCATCTTTCTGTCTTTGAGCCTCATTCCTCTGCACCCTATCTGCTCCTGCCACAATTCCAGCTGCATTTGGAAAAAAAATGAGTCCCTAACTCATTTAGGGACTGGAGATGCTGGTTGCTATTGTACAGATAGCTTCATCATATGATTTGCGAAACATTGGAGGAACAGTGGTTTTGGCAATGCTAGTAGGCAATCCCAGAGATTGCACAAGATCCTAAAAATCTTTAAGAAACCTTGGGAAGAATTAAAAAAAAATCCAGTCCCTCAATTTCATTGGTATGCTCTCCATGTAAGGTCCTCTTTCTGTGCTTACATTCTATTAATGTATTACTGACTAGAAAAAGAAGTGTGGTTTTCTTGATAAGGGAGGGAAGAAGGGAGAGCAACTAGACTGCTCTTTGAATCTTTTTGAGGCGCAATGTTCTCACATGCCTCTGTGTAAATAATGTGCTTCTCTGTACTTCCATTCAGTATGAAATGAGAGAGGTGGTTTTCTTTGCTCACGGAATTGTTGTAAGGATGAATACATTATGGGTTTTAAAGGGCTCTGTCACTATGTCATTGTGGCACTGGGTGCCTAAGAAACAAACATAATTTATTACTCTTATCCCCAATTTATTACTCTTATCCCCAAAGCCTAACAGCTTTCCAGTAGCATTAAGCAGAAATGTTTTCAATAGCTTTGTTTAGCATATATTCCCTTTTCTTTCATAGAGTGGTTGCATTTACATATTCCTCATGCATAACTACAGAAACATGCTACAATATCTGATGGGATGGAGAAGACCCAGGTTCCTGCAGCTCAGGGAAGGTCATTAGAGTGATTTAGATTTCCTTTGGCATTAAATAGGGCTGTTTATTCTGTTAGTAAGAAGAACATTTTGTAAACATCATTCATATTCTAAATGAGTATACATGTCACACATTTGAGTCTCCTGATTATCTTTCCTCTCAAAAAATACATGAAGAATGTGAAATCCAGAAAAATACCATGGGTGTCACCCCAAATCCTTGTACACTTCATATGAATATTAATTTTTGCAATTGCTGTTGGGACTTCATATGAATAAAGGGGCTTCAGGGTATTGGGGGAGGTCACATTCTGGGGACAACTTCTTGTAAATGTTACTTAGAGGCTACTGGCCTTGGTCCAATGCTTTAAGAGATTCTCATTTGGCTCCACATTTTTGAGATAAACCAGTCTCATAGATGCAGATCGATTTATGAACAGACTGGTTTCTCCTTGCCTCACTCCTGAGGGCTTAAAACCAAACAAATAATGTTTAAATTCTTGTTCTAGCCTGCAGTACCTGTATGTTTCCCCTTTAGGAAAAAATTGAGGGATTTTTCTTTAAATTAAGTTTATAAAAAATTTTATTGTGATTTAATTCACCATGGGAGATTGCTATAAATTTCTACAGATGTGATTGTTCAAGATGCCAGGCCTTCATCTGATGTACAGAAGTTGTTAGATATTGCAAGTGGTCAGAACTACTAACCATTTGCATATGATATCTGACAAAAAAAATCCCAGTGTGAACAAAGGACCCTCACATATCTGCTTCTCTCAGTGTGGAGATGTTGATAACTGCAGCTGAATTCTTTTTTAAAACTAGGAAAATGAAAGTGGACAAGGTCGATACTTCTCAGAACTTTATCGTAGATTGTGCTCATGCCATTTTTCTATAATGAACTCGTGGAAGACTACTAATAAACTAATTTATTTTTTTTTTTAAACAGTTTGTTTTTCATCACACAAAGAAACATTGCTTGTTTTTCAGATGGACTGATGAAATAAAAAATAACTGATTGTTCTCGATAAAAATTAATCTGTATAACATGTGCAAGGACTTTGAAATGCATTCCACACAGAAAACACGTCATACTTTGAATCTGCCAACCTTGAGACTATGTCCTTAATTTTTAGCCAGGCGTTTTAACACAGTGGATAAAAATAGGTGTTTAGGTAACCTGGAAAATTAGCTTTGTATAGAGCAACTCTAAGCTGTTTATAATCACAGAAAATAAAGACAGCAGCAACTTCCCCAAAGACATTGTAGATACTGCAGACAAAGAGTATTTTGTGCATTAATTACTGTATTTCCCAGTGCAAATCCCCTGTAATTTTGGGGGAAGCTTTCCCTACAGCCTGCCACCTGTCCCATGGCGTCAGAAGAGGCTGCAATGTTTGTGGTGTGGAAGACACGGTGTCGGTCAGGGTTGCTGCTGAGAAAAGGAAATCTTTTGGAGCATCCATAGAGTCTGACACTGGAGAGTTTTGGCTGGTGGGGTTTCCCCTGGACATGCCATTTACTATTTCAATCTGTTGAAAACTCATAATAAGAAGGTTTAACCACATCATTTGGAAATACTCTTAATGAAGAAAGATGTCTTCATAACAGCTTGGCTCCGAGATGTCCAGTTCATACTGATTCGAGTATCTACAGTTCCATAGTATAAATTACATTGAAAAATGGGGGAGAGATGTTTTTCTGTCTTTCTCACCTGATATTTATTTAATTTGAAGTTAAATCTAGGGGCAGGAATGTCATGCTTCAGGTTTTATGCCCTTTAATTTTTGCTCAGCTCCTGGCAGAAACTGCTACATCTGGACGCTCCTCTGCTGATCCCCCACCTGCTCTTTGCTGCCTTTGATGGGACACAGGCACCCAGTCGGGGCAGCAGCTGAAAGGTGGGCAGGACAGGTAAAAGGGATGGGTTTGACAAAGGCTTGGCAGGGAGGGGAAAGCAAATCTCCCAGTTTCCACTGCCTGAAAAGCCTGTGCTGCTACCTCAGCTCTGCCGGGCACACCAGCACCCCAGAAAAGAGCACATCACGGTTACAGCATGCTCGTGTCCTGCCCTGCTGCCTGACAGACATATACACAAAGCACAACACTCCTGGATACCCTGCTGCTATCACAATTGAGTTCAGACAACCCTCATGCACACCTCTCCAACCCCCCTACCCCCAAACTTACCCCAGCAGCCCTGGCCTCCCTCTCTGATGTACTCTGAGCAGGCAAAGTTTGTGTTCATCTGTGTCTTTCCATAATGCTGTGTGTGGAAGGGCAGATTACCCATAAACTGAAATTAACTGGCATGTGAAATTATTTGAAAAATGCAAATTAGTCCGTCAAATCATTTGAAATGTCATGCATGGTGCAGCACAAAATTTGGCAGGGAGAAGGAGTGATTATCACAGGTAGACAAGCCAGCAGATGGCTGAGTGCTCTGAAAGCGTGGCTGTGAGAAAAGGATGTTGTTCATAGTTCCTGGACTGTCTTTTTCCATGTTAATAACCAACTGTGAATACAGCAATGAAAATACCAATCAGCTTTTTGTTGTACTGGGGCATTAACATAGCACTGATATCTGCATAACCACAATACTACCATGTACTTATCTCTGCAGGGTTAATTTAAACTTTAATATTTCCAAAGCTGTAAATGGGAGCTGGTAAAGGGAGGTGTGGTTTTAGTGGGAGAGTAATGATGCCCATTATTTTCCACATTTTCTATTCCTTGGTGAGGAACGATTTAGAAAACATTTTAACTGTAAATAATATTGCTCTTCCTAAGGGAATGAATGGTGCCTGTGTAGAAATGAGCAGCGTCTGGCTAGAGAGTTGTGGTGTTCCTACAGTACAGGAAAAGGAGTTAAAAGCAGATGGGACAAACCTCAGAAAAGAAACTGGAGCATGAAGCAGGTGGCAGATGAAACTGCCTGTGTAAGGAAGTCCAGATGGTCAGAGCTGCAAATATACTGTGCTGGGGAGGCTGGACCTTCATGCCAGGATCCCTGGCACCTGCATTTCATCTTACAGTCTGCCTGAATTCAGCCTGGGCTCAGACTGCCCACAAAACGCTCTGGTCCCCTTCTGTCTCTCCCAAAGCCTGCACCAGGAGGATGGAGAGACCTTCAAAGGACAGTCATGGATCCTTAGCCTGCTTGAAGTAACCTCACAAAAGGGGGAGAAAAAGCCTTCTCAGGAGTAGAAAAAGGAAGGAAGGTTGCTACAGTGCTGGCTGTCATGACATCCTTCCTGCTAGGAGTGCAGACAGTCAGCAGTCTCAGATTTGAAAGTGTCCTGTGGATCAGACCACGCTCAGAGCAGACACTACGTAGCAAAACTTTCTGGAGTCATGCCTGACTCTGATAGAAACTGCAATACCTCTGAAGGAAAAAACACATCTGCTTGAAGGTGGGAGGATAAGGTGGAAAGCGTCCCGTATGAGGCTTTTATTTGAAAGGGATAGTGTTTGTGTTTCCTCTGATCCATAAAGCACACGTCCCACAAGCCAGGCACCCAATGTGGTGGTTGCCACCATACTTGGAGTAATCCTCCCCGGAGTCAGTGCAATGTGTCAAGTACTTTTAGGCATTCATATCCATTGATATCTGTGGAGATACTCAAAACCTGACTGGGCACAGTCTTGGGCAACCCGCCTTCAGTGACTCTGCTTGAACAGGGAGGATTGAATTAGGCGATATCTAGAAGCCCCTTCCAACCTCTACCTTTCTAGCTCTTACTTTAGAAGCTGACATGAGCTATGGTGTGAAAAACCCACCTACAAGTGGTTTGGAAAATGCTTGGAAAAATGGAGTAGATGAAGTGCCATCTGGTCAGCATGATATTCCCACAGCCTGGATTTATGGTATATAAATTTGAAATCAGACTTCTCTATGTCTGCCTAATTGGAAAAAAAAAAACCACAGTTCTGTCATACAGAGATCCACAAAAAGACAAATTACTTTCTGTGGCTGAGAGCACATAATCTTCAAGTTCATTTCTAAACCTGGAATCTTGTATCAAAAGAATATAAACCTCATGATTTCACCTCTTCTCCATCTGAACAGAAGGATATTTTCTGACACACTAATATGTGAAAACTTTGAGAAATCAGAATGGCACTAATCAGTATCTTTTTAATCAAAAAGGTATGGTCAAAAGAGTAGTAAAATTGGGATTTATTCTTTCACTGTGAAACATGCAATTAATATTTCTCTTTCTCCCAGTAACTTGCTGTGTGATATCCAAGTAATAACTTCACTGAAGTGAAAGAAACATAAGAGACCCCTGTACATATTTTGTGTCAGTTTATGGATTGTTTTGCTATTAGTTTTTTACTGATGCCTAACTTGGAAGTTTCTCTAGCTTCATAGGCCTCCTGTAAGTGTGCTTAGTTTTCATTATCAGCACAAACAAAAGGTAGCATTGGAGTCCTGGATTTCGCTTGGGTTTTTGTAGTAATTTCATAACAAAAATGTGAAAAATGAGAAAAAGATCAATCTGACCTAGCAATACTGACTGTTTCCAGATTTTTTGCAAGAAGCTTCCTTTAAAATTTTTGCACGACTTATCTGCATGCTATAAACTGCGTAACATTATCTAGCCCTTTTTAAAAGTCTTCCTGCAGGTCCATCAGAAGACCGTTTTTCAAATAATTAGAGTTTTCTCCCCGTGTGACCATTTCCCTTGAAAATGAAAAAATAAAAAAATTAAAAAAATAGATAAGCAGTAAATGTAAATTAAAGAGACAAGAATCTGAGACAGCTATAAGATCTCATGGCATAACAGGTTTCTTCCTTACAAATGACAACATTCTTTATCACAATTGCTTAACCCTTAGACTCAATTAAGGCTTTCAAAGTGCTTTTAAATTATTGATTGAAAGGAAACAAGGAGCAAACAATGGTTGAATATGACTTCACACTGCAAAAGTAACAGTCATTTAAACTGCAGCCCACAAATGGGTGTTTAAAAAGGGGTATTTAATGGAGTCTGGGCTTGCCAAATAGGGAGGCAACCCTCAGCCTTGCAAATTATTGATTTCTCTCTCATTTTAAATGCTTTTTATCCACATTGCTCAGAATAACACACACAATCATTGCTGTCAGGCAGTAATGAAGTTTCTGTTCAACACACTCTTTGACATGAAAAAGTCAATGCAACAGCATCTGTCAAAGGAAATGAGATGCTACTAAACCTTTGAGGCAGAATTTGTCCCCTTCCCTACCCAAAGAAAGTGAACAAAGGAAGCTGGTCTAAGAAAATTGGAGAAGGGGCTGGTGCTGGTAAGGCCTAATGTACATACATTTTTTTTAAAAAAATTCCTCTTACCTTGGGTATGATCTCAGCTAGCATTACCTGGGGATTAAGTTTGGGAAATTCAAATTATTGGGTGTTCTGTTTATTTCTGAATTCCATAACACCTCAGATGATTATAAGGAGGCTTGTGCATATCCAGGACACTCAATTATATTCTCTTTTAGAACGTGATTTCCCTCTTTGTTTGATTAGACCTGAGCAGTGTTTGTGATTAGTAACCAATGTCTGCTGTAAATTCTTGGTTTAGGATTTGGGTCAATGGATAGTTAAAATCAGGACTGTAGCTTGAAGCCTTATGTTCTATTTTATCACCAAAATTGATGCATTGTCTATAAGTAAGTTTAGGTTTAGGGGTTTCAGTTAAGAAACATAAAGTCTAAAAATCTTATTTTGATATAGAATTATTCCCAGCATACAGAGTAAAGAGACATGCTCACTCTGATAAAGACCCTTACTGTGTCTGCATTTTAGTGATCGTCTGGCAAAGATAGGGTAAGGATTACGAGTGAGTATATAGCTAATATTGGAGGAATCTAAATACACAGAAGGCTACTATGCTATAAGATACCTTAGATTTTCTAGAGATAAATAGAAGAATTCTTAGTTATTGCCATCTTCTAGTAGATTTTTACCCAACGTTACAAGGTCAGGACTGTGGTTATATTTCAGCAATTCAAGAATCCCATAAAGGTCCAAAACCTGGGAAAATAACAAATTTGGATTAGGCATTATAGTCTGTTTTACAGTAGGATGATAATGATACACAGAGGGCAATAACATTAGTGCCAAGGATGCAGTTAGAGCTGGGGGTTATAAAATAGAAAACAACAACCATCCATTCCGCCCATTCTGAAAAGATAGAAAATAAATAGGTACAAGATTAAGGCCAAGCCCTTAATCTTAGGCATTTACATGGAGTGTCTGTAGTTTAAATTCTGAGCTAGAGTTAGGATTCATGCTTTGGATCATGTGGCATAAAAAGCTGTACTTGTTGCTGGGTTAGTTAAAGCCTTCAGCATGGGAAAGAAAGTTAAAAAATATCAATAATATTTTTATACTATTGCATTATTTGATTTCCTGCACATCTTGATGGACTACTAAATTAAAGATGACAAGTGAGTTAACTCAAGCATTGGTCCCTAAAGCTTACCAGCAACTTTTTAACTCTTTCCTCATCTGTTACAATCTTCGAGATGAATTTCATAGCTGATTCTAGAGATAGATTACAGTAAGTAATAAAAATCTTTGAGATAAATTTCATAGGTGATTCTAGAGATAGGTTACAGTAAGTCTATTTCTTTCTGCCCCAAACCATCTCCTTAGCCTGTCCACCTGTTTTCTCCTGCTTTCATTCCTGTGTACACAAAACAAGATTTTCATTGTTGTTATGAAAATTCCAGCTCTAAATATTTCTGTCTCTAATCTAAAAGAGACAAAGGTCTTAAAAGATCTTTCTCAAATGAAAGACACGTAGGTCCATGAAATTTATTATGATGGAACTTTGCTACTGAAATTAGGTCTGCTGCTTTAAATCTCATCTTTGTCATGGGAAACACTGAACATTTTGAAGGAAGAATCTTGAGGGAAAGCTCCTGAAAAGTCCATCAATTTAATATCATGGCAAAATCTGTGTGAAGATAAGCTTAAGGTAATTCAATTGAAAATATGTCCTTAGAACAAGGATGAGGCTGCTAATTTACTCTTTTGGTCTAATAGCACAGAGCACCTCAGAAATGCCCAAATGCTCAAACGCCCAAAACTCAGTTTCAGCAAAATCCTTCCTTGACCCAACAAGTTTGGGATGTCCTGAAGGGCTGAAGCAGAGCTGCACTGAGCAAATTTAAAGCAAAAAAGAATAAAACCTGGACTCAAAACTCCAATAATTTAACTGTAGATGAAACACCCTGAGGTTACTTAGAAAAAGGCTAACCCAAAAAAGTGACCTTCATAAGTTCCCTAAAGGAAAACCTTCTGGTATTTGCGATGTCATTAAAAAATAGAGAAATTCATATGGATGCCCAAGGTATTTTTCAGTGTGTGATCCTTTTTCTGCTTTTCATAAGTGAATGAGAAGCTGAAATCACATGGATATAGCCACAACAAAGCTGCTCCAGCAGCACCAGTCACAGAACCACCACCATTTATAAAAGCATTACACCTCTTATTGAAATCCTACATATTTAAAGCAAAATCTATTTTTTTCAGAGTAACTGCTCCATGAAATCAGTCTTCAAATTCTGTTCCACTTGACTATAAATTGTCTTTATTACGCTGTACATGGAAAATGAGCAGTTGTTCTTTGTCTGTCCCCTTGAACTGAAAAGAGCCAGAGAGTCTTTTTCAGACAGCCACCCATTTTATCACTCCACTACCCTTTCTTATGGTGAAAACTCTCTGAGCCACAAGTACGGGCTGTGTATTTAATATTATACACCAAGACACTCTAGAGTGGGAGAAACCTCTAAATTTGCTATGACACCAGACCACCTTTAACACCATTTAATGATGATAGTAGTGGTTACTCAGGGGATTGATGAAGGGAATGCATTTTTCAACGTCTTGGAAGTTAGTCTCAAAGCATGTGATGGAAATTTTTTATTGTCAGATGACTGTAGGCTGTTGGTACCATACATGACAAAGGCTGACTTTAATCAGTTTCTGCCACACTGAATCCTCTGCTGTGGTTAACACAGCAGAAGAAATGCCAGGGGGCCGAAGAGTTACTGAGGAGTAAGTACCCACAAGCTTAGAACCCAAGTTGTGGCTCTTCAGTATCAAAGCTGAGCTTCTTCCAGGGACCAAAATGAAGAGTCTTCCACTATCAGGTCCGACAAGACAGAGGTTCTGTTACTCACCAGAGTACTCTGATGACACAAGGCAATAATTTGAGCTCCTTGTGCATGGATTTTACAATGCATTTGCAGGCCTCCATGTCCACAGATAGGAATATTTTTCCTAGTTCTCTGAATATGCTACCAGAGCTGTGTCCTTTAAGGCTTCATTGCCCATCTACATGGAGAGGTGGCTACCTAGCTTTGTGGATGAGCAAGATGGGGAAAAAAATCTGTGTGAATGTACTCCATACTGAACAAGCAAAATAAGCACATTTTTATGATTTAGTAATAGGCTGAGCAGTCAGTTTTTTACTCATCTGAAACCTTCAGAAATGCTGAGCTAGGTGTCTAGCTCTCTAGACCATTTTATGCATTATGAAAACAGCAAAACACCCACCTGCTTTCAGCTGACTCCATGTCAGTGTAGAAAGTTCACTTCTGCTGTAGAATAAATAAAGGCTTCAAACACCTGACTCAGGATTTTTGAGATGCACTGAGAAGATTAAATAAGCAAAATACATTTTTACTCCTTTTTTCCGAACTAAGGAAATATTTTCCCGCCTCCATTACTGCAACTGCACAGTCACCCATCAATGGGGGCTGTAGGAATGCAGTGGAGGTTTCTCCAAAGAAACATTAAATAATTGTATTTATTTTTTTAAAAAATATACAACAGGAAAATACATCCATAAACACAGAGCAGGAAACTCACTGCTCGGGGGAAACTGATAGCAAGAGTTTTGGTGAGCATCACTCACACTGGTTTTCAGCACGTGTGTCGGTGGTATGCAAACATCTGAACACTCAGCTTTTGCAACTACATGTTTGTGACAACAGTGTTGAATTATCTGTACCTATTTTATTCAGCTAATTGTGCTCGTAGGGAAAAACATGTGCCATTAATAAGCTATGTCTGGAAGTGCATTATTAGGTTCCATACCATGCAATCATTCTAAGAAACTCTCTAAAATCAGGCTGGTGCTAGTGATTATGTCTTTAATGCTCAATTACATCACAGCCTTGGCTGAAGTAACTGGAGAGTGCTGTGGTCAAAGTCTTGACTCAGCCATGCGAGGTTAATTGCACAGGACTATAAAAGTAGTGAGTCTAAAAAAGTATTGTAGTTTAAACGCATGGTTGCTTTTTTTTTTTCCCCCAAGTGGCAGTTCAACAAGGTTGACTGCAATAAATCCTTTTTCCTCTTTATTGGAACGGAAAAGATTCAAGAGACCCAGTCACTTTATCAGTTGAGTATCAGGCTACCTGGATCCTGCCTCAAAAGCGTTTGACCACAGAGAGCAAATACAAGCTGACAGAGCCAAATTTAAGAATTTATGAGACTCACTGCACAGAAGCAGGCAATGCACTGTCACGTGCACACTTGCTGTCCCCTCCGGGAGCCCAGCATCCCCTGCCACCTGTGTGGGCTGGGAGGGCTCCTGCCTACAAGAGCTCTTTGCAGAGACCTGTTTCTGTGAGATTTGTTACAGCATATGCAAAGAAGGCATTTAGATTATATGCATGGTTGGAGTACAGAGAGCTATTCCCTTAGGAGTCTTGATTTGTCTGTGTTTATAAAGAATCCAGAAATACTCAGAGAAAAATCATAAGAAGCAGTGCAAAATAATTCTTGTAAGCATCAGTGGGAGGAAGGAGAGTCACATTACCCTGGTTTCTGTCAGTTCACACATCAGAATATGCTGATTATTCACACTTAGTTCTGTGTTGTATTGTAAAACATAACACCTCGAATGCTTAATCTTTTTTTTCCTCCTGAGTGTACACCTAGACACATTTCAGCAGACTTAAATTCAATGTGTAGTTTTCTGTCTCTGAAAGGAAATATTGTATTTTTTAACACATCAACTTCAATAACCCCAGTTATGTCTAAGAAAGACTTCAAAGGGAGGAGAGGTGTCAGATTTATCAATGCTGGAGGCACTTGATTCAAAGACCCTTTTTAAAAATGAAATTATATTAAAAGTATGGAATAAATCATCACTTAGTGGAACAGCTATCTTATTCTGGGAGAGGATAAATATGATATTGGTAGGTAGTGATACATTGGAACCTGATTTTGTGCCCGTGTTACTTACAGAAAAAAACATCAGAACTTCTGAATCCCGTTGCACTCATTCACTAATCCTGTCTCCCTGCTTACCTGCAGTGAGAAATATAAGCCTTGGGGGACAGGATCTGATCACAGTTTAAGTGCATCTCTACATACTCAAAGCCTCTAGGAAAGGCAGAAGTAATATAGTTACCCCAAAATGAGCTGGAAGTTCTTCTGCAATAACATAATCACTAAGTGTAGATTAATTCTACTTCCAATCTGTTTTTCTTTGCCATCCAATTCAGATGACGTTTCCTGAGAAAAAAAAAGCATGGTTTCCCTGGCATACCAATTAAAATGGGACAGCATTTTAGACAACTTCTTCCTCCTGGTTTGACAAGAATCCAGTCTTTTCTCTGGACCCACAGAACATATTTTTTCTTCCCTCCTACCCCCTCCCCCCAAAATTGAACAATACTTGGAAAAAACAAAGAAAAAAAAAAGAAAAAGGCAGATTATTGCTTGAAATAAGTGTGTTTTAGAGAATTTTACAGAATGTATGTCTTTGACATACACATCTAAAATTCACAGGTTTGACAAGAAAGCAAACTCAAAACCAGCAGGAAGCAAAGAAACCATGAAGTAAAAAGAGGGGCCTTCCTTCACTTCTCTTTCTGAAGTACAAAAACCTGAAGTTGTTTGTGATTGAAAACAGGAGAAAATACTTGGGTTTTTTTCCTAATGCATCTAAAATTACCAAATTGTAAATAAATCAATATTACTCTTAAACCACTGGAGACCAATATATTATATTTTCAAAGTCCAGTCAGTCTGTATGATGAATATTCCTCCAGAATTGCTATGATGCCAGCAATGCAGCATGAACCAGACCAGTCAGGGTGGCAATTGAAATAGGGACAGGAACAACCGAGTAAGCCTGGAAAATAACTTTAATAAATAGCCTGAGCCAACAAAAGAACATAAGCTAAACACAGTGAGGGGCAACCTCGAAAGAACCCACAAGGGGGCAAACATAACGATATTATAGACCTTACCCTGATGGCAAACCAATGATCATTAACATTACCTTATATATCAAATGTTGTTAACCAGTCATATACAAGAACTCAGAACACAACCTTATATGGTGCAACTTCATTAATTTAACCATTCCCATAATCCCATTCTACTCTCCATAACATAAACAGATGTTCCCCTTCCTAGCATCTCATTTCCCATGGTCTTAGATTAATGCCCACTGTGTTGTCAACCAGTGCCAACCCGCTCCTGGTCCCCGGTCACCCAGTTCCCACATGACTGTATCGCATTATTACCAGCAAAGGAAGGACATCTTTGTAGGGAGACTAAAATTATAATTTCTTCAGGTAATCTTGTAAAAACTTTTCCTGCTAAAAAAAAACCCCAAAAATGCCAAACTTAATTCTTCAGGATTTATCAATGAGTTGTGTTTTTTTTTTTTTTTTTTAAAAAAAAAAAAAAAAAAAAAAGCAGAGTGGCATTAAAAATAATAATTTTTAAAAAGTGCTATACACAGAAGGAGAGCAAATCAGAAAAGAAGAAAAATCACCTTTAATTTGACTGTAGAATTTTGACAGGAAGTTTCTAAGAGCTGCAAAGAATATAATTCAATTCAACCAGAAAGCAACATTCACATGGAAGATTTCAGGGTTGTAGGAACTAAAATTTCTGCCCCCTCTAAAATCAAAAAAAGTGACAATGCTTGGGCTTTGGTCTGAAACTGTATCAGGTACCATTGTAACAATATAATGGTACGGATGGCTGAATTACAGCCTCTAGGAATCCTCCTTTTTCAATTACTGGTTTGGATACAGCCAAAATAGATACAGTCCAAGCAAGGGTTGTTCACATCTAATGTCAATGTTCTGTGAAGGCAGGGTACATTATTACAAGGCTGACTTGTTCTGCTAGCCTATTACAGAGAAATAATTCATTCGAGTTAATACATTTCTGTTTCTCTTTGTAGACAGTCTCAGTAAACTACTAATGCCATATAATCCTACTCATGACAAAAAACCTTGACTTGCTCAAAATGAAAGACTTACTCCCTTTCAAAGATACATATGCAGTTCTAAAAAGTCATGATTTTTTCCCAATCCTCTTTTGGATAGTGAAATGAGATTTGCTCTGGATGATTTTTTCATAGTAACAGATTCTGATGTTCTAATATCCTAAAACTGTAAAATATTATGTGCTAACATTCATTTGAGTCTTGCTGAATTTAATCTCATTTATTTCAGACAGGCACTATTGGAATCACTCTTCCTGTAATATGGTGTTCATAATCTTCAAAAATTTGGTCTTTATTCCTTCTAGTAGCTGACTCTTTGATGTGTGCCCATGCAAAAACCCCTCATTGTGTCACTATAAAATAATGATTTTGTTGCTTCTCTCCAAAATTGAAGTGCCTCCCAATTCTTTATGTATTTCTGGTGTTCTCCTAATTAGTGTTGTTCTCTGTGTGGTGCCTAGAGTTAGATATGTGAAACAAAAAGCAATTAATTTTCGTGAAAAAATATTTCTGGGAATTTCTCCTTGGCTTCAATTTTGCTATACTATTTGACATCTTTTCCTGGATCACCAAAGTTGCCATATAATTGCATTCTTCTGAATTTGAAGTTTTCATAGTGTCTTAATGTATTCAGCAAAGGTGTTTTTCTAATTCTGTCACAGTTTTATTTGACAAAAACGTGTGATTTCTTATCACACTAATATCAATAATGTGAAGTTTCCACTTGTTCCTTGGAATATGCTATTTTAGAGTAAGGTGATGTATACATAAGCAACATATATACAGTGATTACAAAATTGTGGTTTGGATAAATTTTTTTCATAACTAGGTTTATTTTTCCTCCATTCTATTACACAAATCTGCTTTAAAATAAAAACACAGCCATCTGTAAAAGACAAAAAAGAGGTAAACACACCCTCTCAGAATACCTCTCCTTCCCTCTGTGTGTGGGGGGCTGTTAGTGACAGATTTTAGATTCCTGACTATCCCACAAGAAAGAATAACAAAGTAATTCTACAGTGCTTGAAGCTGAGATCTTCGCATCTCATCTGACCTCTAACAGGCTATTACGATGTAAGATTGCAACTCAGTCTTCCTCACCCACAGTATGCAGTGAGTTCTAGTGCACAGCAGTCAGAAAGAACACTGATGGTAAATGGGAAGGTCCAGTCATCCCATCATGTCAATGAATCACAGAATTGCAGAATATGCTGAATTGGAAGGGATCCTCAAGGATCATCAAGTCTAACCCCCGGCCCTGCACAGCACCATCCCCAAGAGTCACACCACATGCCTGAGAGAACTGTCCAAACACTTCTTGAGTTTCTGTCTGACCTGATGCTGTGACCACTTCCCTGGGGAGCTTGTTCCAGTGCCCAACCACCCTCTGGGTGAAGCATCTTTTCCTAATATCCAACCCAAACCTCCCCTGACCCAAATTCAGACCATCCCATCAAGTCTTATCACTTGACTCAACTCAGTTGTACAATTAGACAAAAAGCCTGCTGTGAAGGACAGGGAGAACAAACAGCAAAAATATCTGGTGCCACTCCCCCTGGTTGCAATTCCCCCACCCTTTCTAAGTTTCTCAGAGTGTTCTGAAGAAGTAACAAAGGGGTAGCTGGCAACCCAGATGGAATAAATCTGGGAGTGAAAAGACAGAAGAGGTATCAGATATGTAAACAGCTTGTTTACGCTTCTTGAGATGTAAATATCGTTTATAAAACTTGCCCAGAAGTTCAAAACCAAGCGAAGGACAGTAATGAACATCTTCAACACTGAACCAGTAAATTAAATATGACATTAATGGGAACCATTTAATGTATTTCAGATCTGCTTTGATGGCCATTTTAATTAGATTGTTGATCTGCTGCTGACAGCATCAGAAAACCAAGGCTTGAAATACAGAACCTCGTCAGATGTTGCTGGATCTCAATTTCCATGTATAATTAATGAGATAAGTCTCTCTCTTGACACGGCTTGTAGGAGGGTAATTTGATTCACATGTCGGGCACATGGGTATTCACTGGCAACTCTCCAGACTGTGATCTGAGCCCAGTGGTGGGCTGCTGCAACTGCTGCGACAGCCTCTCCCTGATTACAGGGCTAATAGGTACCTGGCCTGATTCAAAAGTCTTGCTTGTCACGGCATGTATAGACGAGAAGGTTAGATGGATTCTAATGGCAAGAAGGGTAAAGGTTACAAATACATCCCATAAACAATCAAAATTCCAGCAAAGCTAAAACCTTATACAGGAAATAGTATCCTACCCATTTTGATTTCATATGTAGGATGCCATCCTTCCTCTATCTTTCTAGAGATCTACGGAAATTAAAGGTCAGACTGTCTTGAACTCAAAAGAAAAAAAGGAAGGAGAGCAATTTTTCCGTGACTCTGTTAGATGGATACTTCTGAATTACTTTGAAATGGTAAGAAAATAAACCTTAAAAGCCTTAATACATCTAAAGGGAAACCACACCATAACTTCATTGTTTCAAGTACATGGCTAGTCACTAACTCTTTAGACATGCACGCACATATTTCAATTTATAATACAATATTTGTCTGTCAGAAAGTTTTAAAGTCAGCCTGTCTGCAAAAGTTTAGGCATTGAGCAGATAGAATTTATGCCACCCTCCTCCGTTACCTAGAAAATTCTGGCAGTCCAATGGCTTTTACTGTAAAACTCTACTGCTGCAACAGGCATGATTTAAGGAACTCTATCTTCCTTTGCTCAGAGAGCAAAGATCAGCTCAGTAATAAATAAGAATGAGACTGAAAACAAAGTGAGTGATTTCAAAGGGTCATTTATATCTTCAGTGCCGTACCTTGTACTTGTCATCCAGCCTCAGTAAAGGTTCAGTAGGAATTATGAGCTAAGGCTTTTGGAGTATAAAGCTTTCCATGTTGTGGAGGTATTAAAATATGTCCTAAACGTTATTTCATTAAAAAGATCAATGAAAATATGGCACTATCCATTTATTCAAATAAGAACCAAGTTCATAGCAAATCCATTATAAATATTAAGCACTTCAAACTTCCCTTCATTATTGTCTTACGGGACATACTGGATGAAATGTTCAAAATCAGTAGCAACATAGAGAAGTTCATCTGGAAATCTCCATTAAAGCTGTCTCATAAAACAGAAACAAAGGCTTATGAAATTGGAAAGCTGGAAACACAATGCAAAAAAAGTTGTTGACTTGCTTTTTAAATACAATTCTTAAGCTGTGAAACTTCTTCATCATAATATACAAAGAACCAGTTAGGATTCAGATAAGTGAATTGGGCTTTTGTAATTAGCTAAGACCTTTAAGTTCCATGACATAAATCAGAGTATCATGCCATATGTAAGAAAAGCGGAGAAAGCAGAATATAAAATCAAACGTGGTCTGCGCAGTTTAGAAATCTGAGTGATTCCACTGCTCCTTGCTCTTCAGTAAAGTCCACTGCTTGTAACAATCCCTTCCATCTGCAAACCTGAATCCAGCTGTTATTATGTTGTTTGATGTTTTGCTTCAGTCCTGGAGTGCAATTCTGAAGCAATTGCGCCCTTCATCTCCAGAACTCCTCGACACACCTCCTTCTGTGGCACTACTGACACCAGGACCCTTTCTGATTTTATGGAGTGCAGTTGACAGCACTTGGTTTTGGCTGTTATCCCAAGTTCCACTATCATGTGAACAGACTTCAGGTGACAGGAAAAGAGATGATGAGAAGGGGTCGTCAGAGCAGATGGCCGTGGGGTCCAGTGAGATGAAGTGCTTGGCCATTGCAGGCAGCAGGTGTAAAACATGCATAATAAATTGAGAAAAATAGCAATGCTTTGGAAATGTACTGGGGCAGGAGCTCCAGTTTTTCAAACCCCACATCAAGATCCTGTGTGCAAAAAGCAACACTGTCCTCTTGTTAGCAACTTGCCAGGTACCACAAGTCTGGCTATTTAGTCTATTCATGACTTTCGTCTACTCTTCTTTCTTCTCTTTCCCCATTTATTGCCTATCTTCTTGCTCATTTGGGCATCCCTCTGCCAGAAGACTCCCTCTGTCTGATTTTCTTCCCCCTTTTCCACTCACTGTGCTTCTGCAGAGGATGCAGAGATGAAGGAAAATGTGATTTCAGTACACAGATCACTGTAATGTGACCCTCAGAAAGAAAGGGAAGGAAGTAATCGTTCCCTTCAGGAAATGAGCAGTAATTATTATGCTGTGAGTGAAAATGAAGTAAGGGCTTGAATTGACTTGTAATCTTTAAGATTAAAGACTTTGTGCACAGCAATTGATGTTTTCTTCAGATAAAACCCTAGGTCCCCCATTTATATGTTTTTGCTTTAACTCTTCTTGTTAAAAATCTCTCCCATTTGAATTTTCCTGACTTTAGGAGTGTTGGATAATTAAAACACCTCTGGGAAGTGCATTATTAAACCAACCAAATATTACCTGAACTACTGAAAGAAGTAAGTCATGTGTGGTCATCAGACTAGCAGCTGAAATCATTATTCAGTTAACAACAGTGTAAATTATTCTATTGACATAATTTGTTTGAACAAACATCCACATTTCAACCTGCATCCCAGCCTGGGTGAGGCATGGCTGAAAGAGATGGAGCAGCATAGGATTATATTGCATAAATACTTACATTTTTACAAAAAAATACTTCAGATCTGAAATATTCTGTCAACCATGTTTTTAAAAAACAGAGGAAAATGAAACATCAGGCTGCCACATATCAGGTCTTCTCAGTTTGTAACTTGGCTGTCTAAACTAAAACTTCATTATTATTTAATTTGCTTTGTTTGATTTAAATGACAGTCTTTGCCTGTAAGAGGTAGCCCATATCCGTGTTTCAGGAGATTTTGCACCTCTTGCAGCTCCTTTTTCTGGCAAGGATTTCCCTCTGTAGACTGGCTTGGGTGTATAACTTGAATTAACAGCAGCTGAAGGGACAGGTGGCAACAAGGCAAAGGATGGAGCGAGTGCACTTGATCACTGCTGAAGAAGGTTAGACAGAATTAATCCCAGGAAGTGATTGATGGCCTGGGGGACTGGCACAGGAGTGTTAATCCCAAAGAAAACAATTCACGACCCTGTATGAGCATGTAATTATAAAACAACCGTAAGTGCATCTTCTGTAGCTGGAGGAGAATGGAGGCTGTGAATATCTGGAAGAGGTTTTTGCAGCCTGCAGACGTAAAATAAGGATTTCAGAGGAAGCAGGCTGTACAGCAGAGCAGTTGTGATCTGCACAATCCCCTGCAGAAAGCCCAGCGGTCATCCCAATCTGTGACACTCCTCTTTGCAGGCAGATACTTCGGGAAAGAGGACTGAAAATTCACCTGCATCAAAAGACTTCTGCCTCTCAGATATCTGTCTTAACAAGTGCTATAAACTATACTCCAGTAGCATTTCCTGGAGGAAAACAACAGTAGAAACTAAAGTAGGTGGCAATAATTTGTGGGTTTTGCACCTTAAGTTTAGCTGGGTCTATTTTGGAGAATTTGCAACAAAAAGGGAAAAATATCTAAATTTGGCACCTAGCATAGTACCTAATCATGTAACTACAAACTTCTGCCAGGAGATGAATACCTGTTGATCAATATATACATATTCTATATATCTCAAGGCATGTTTTAGTAAGCTATTTTATTACATTGACCTAATTAGAGGAATCTATGAAAGCCTTGAGCTAGTAAATGCCTATCTACTGTACATGATGCAAACCTGTGAAAAAATCAAGAAAATCATAGACTTCCCGTTTAATTATGGTGTGTTATCAGCATTTCACATCTGAAAAATGCTCTTCAAGCTAAACTGTTATATAACAATTTCCCATACAAATACCTATTTCTTCTGACCCAGCGTTAACATATTGGTAAATTTAATGCCTATGATTCCAAGAAACAGAGAACTGTAAACACAGGTATCAACTGTGTGTGGTCCTGAATAAGCCTTTTTTTGATAGCAGTGTCAACATAGGAAGTTTATCTATATTTCAGCAGTAGTACCCAGCAGACACTCACCTTAAAAAAGCTTGAAAAATGTTGGCCACCCCACTGGCCTAGGTAGTGGCTGATTCATTTGAGTTGATAATGCACTTACGGCATAAAATATCCTTCAGCTGGATGAATTTTCTTCTGCTTCTTCATCTCTCCTTTACCTTGCACTCACAGTGGGATTGCACCCACAGTGATCTCTTTCCTTGTACTGCTGTCTTGTGTAAAACCAGTGAGAGAGAAGACAAATCACTGTACTGGGTTGATGGCAGCTCAGCAAACAACCAGAAAATGCCAGCTTTGGCAAAGTGGGCAGCCCAGAGGTGCCCCAAGGGTCAATGCCAGAGCATGCTTTCTTCACTGTTTGCATTTGCTTACAAAAAACCAAATGAATGGGAAACATTGGGTCGTGGTTTTCTCTACTGGTGCAGGCAGCTGGCAGTAGGCTGATGACAGTAAATGAAACAAATACATTGTTTAAGATCTCTACTCCCTGCCTCAAGATAAGCCTTCCAGAAGGTTTTGCTTGATAGGGTATATGTACACTGATATGAGCTGTCCATTTTGAGGACAAATTTCCTTTGAGCATCTCTGAGGAATCTACAGATATTGATTAAACTTCATAATGCCCTAAAGTATCTCTGATTTCTGTTCCTATATAACAGATGAGTAGCCTGAAGGGCAGAGAGAACTTCTGCCCAAGGTCATAAAATGAGGTATTGGCAGGATTAGAAACAGGTCTCAGGAATCATGGTATGAGTCTTGCTTAAATACAGTGCCTTTCAAAAACAAGAGGACATGTACTGCAATAATGGTGTACATTTCCAAAGACTTTCCTGTATAAAATATACTATAACAACTGACAGAATGGAGAAGAAAATGTGCAGTATCATGAAGAGGCATTTTATGAGATTGTGAGAGGGTTTCTAGCCCAGTTCATTTTATTCCTTTTAAATAAGGGAGAAAGATCAGAAAAGAAAAAGGAAAAAAAAAAAAAAAAAAAAAAATCAAACCAGCAAGCAGTTCTCTTCCAGCTAATAAATGACAGCAAGGATTGGGAAAGGACATGTCACTTTAATCTGCCATGATTTTTCTTTTTATTTGCCAAACTTCACATCTAGGGAAGATGAGGATATCTGTCTTCTGTTCGTGACAGAATGACCTTAGGCAATTTTCACCTAAACTTCTAGAGCTGCTTGAAATGTTTTCCATAACAAAATTTAAAATGTTTGCAGTATATTTTTATACCTGATTAGAAAATTAAAGTGGATTTACTGTTTTCCTCCTTGCCCCTTAAATTTTTTCCCACTCCTCTCTCCCCATTCTACTTGCAAGCTGGATCAGATAAAATGGACGAAGAAGGTGAGGAAGAAGGAATTTAACAGGATTTGGATACAAAAAAGGCATAGGCTTTTGAACATTATACCATGCAGTAAGTAAAAACAAACAAACAAACCCCCTACAAATATAAATATTATAAATATTACAGGAATTAATGTCTTGAAATAATGTTTTTTTGTTGCATTCATACTTAGAAATGGCAAGAAGTGTCAGGCTATATGAATTTCAAGGTGAAAATATAAATCAGTAGTGTTACAAGATTTCTTTTTCTAGATATACAGCGTTTCCAGAAAATTATTTTTTTGCTATTACACCCTTAATGATGATTACTGGATGTTATTCTCTTCTTAAATTGAAAGCAAAATCTTATCCTAACATATATATTAAATTTTATGAATTGAGAGAAGTCCTACCAATGCTTCTAAGTTTGTAAAAATCCTCTCCTGTGAGGCTGGATGGTGTCTTTTTGAGGGATTGGATCCCACTGGGTCCATCTTACCATGTCTCTCACTGGGCATCAGCTGGAGTCGGTGCTCTCCTTCCTGCAATGCTATGTTCAGGGTATTCAAAAACATGAGGTGCAATGGATCCACAGTGCCATATTATGTTTATGGCTTCTCAGGGATAGTGCAGGGGATCCGGATTTAAAGACTAGTGGGACACAGTGACACGCCTGCTCCCTCCTTTTGTTTTCATGCCCAATTCCATTATCTGTGTTATTTTCTATTCAAACTTGCATAAAGACCCTGCAAAAAACTACTATCTCTTTATGTTACTCCAATTAAAATGCAAAAATAATTTGATTTGCATTACTTGCTTACTGTATCACTTGTGATAAATGTAGTAAGGATCACAAAGAGAGAGTAGAGATTGGAGCACATGATGTAGGATCACAGGCTGTTTCAGCTGGGTTTGCTTACTCCAGAGAAGACAAAGGGAGATTTACTTGCTATCCTCCCTTCCCCAAAGGGGAGAATATGAAAATTTAGACTCTTCACAGAAGGGCACAATGAAGAGAAGAGGTGATATTTGCAAGTTGCAAGGAAACTTCAACTGGATATGAGGAAAAAATTCACCACGAGGGTGAACAATGCAAGAACATATTCCCCAGAGAATCTGGGCATCTCTATTCTTGGAGGTTTTCAAATTTCAGCTGGGAGTATCTCTGTGCAACCTGCTCTGACGCTGAAGTTGGCCGTACTTTGAGCAGGAGCTGGACAAAAACCCTTCAAAGAATTCCTTTGATGCATATTCTGATTATTTATTAGGAATGAGCCTGAGCATCAGGCTGAAGATGAAAATAAGTAAAGGGAATTTCTCCTTTAAAGTATGTTTTCCACTTATACCATGGATATAATTTGTTGCAAAGAGCATAATAGTAGAAGAATAGTAAGACTTTATTTTTTAAAGTGTTGGAAGGAGCAATTAAGGTTTTATAGCTGCCTACATGGCTTTCAAAGCAGACATTCACAAGCACATTGAAGCACTTTGCCACATTAAAATTTCCCTAGACTACCATCACCTTTTGTTTCTAATCAACATAAGAAGCTTATCAAAATTTATCAATAAAACAGGTGAGGAATCCCCATGCAAACTTTAATGCAAGCAGGGGTTAATTAGAAAAGGGAAAGGTGAAGATGCAAAGCTGTGCTTATGCAAATCCAGATCTCTGGCTCTGTAAATTAGGGATGAGGGCTCTGGAAGCATCACCTGCAGTTTTGGCTATCAGCTAAGCTGTACACTACTTTTCAATTATTGCAAATCCCAGTCAGAAAGGCTTGGAAGGCAGTGCTCAGCAGGACTTTCTGAGGAAAGACTTTTTTGGAGTCATGCAGGGTAGGATGAAAACTGGGATTTGGATAACTAAGCAACCATCTGTGCCAAACTGTTTAAAAACAAACAAACAAACACCAAAAAACAAAACCAAAAAAACCCACACAAAAACAACCAACACCAAGGAACATCCACCACAGCTTTTATCTGCATGTTAGTCCAAGTACTCATAGAGAAGCATTTATTATGCTCAACAGTTTTTATTCCCATTGCTGGTATCACACCTGTAGCCAAGAGCAGTCTGGAGTTATGGGACATTGACAGGAAAAAATTGGAATATGAGGAAACTCAGGAAAACATGACAGAAACTGCAAGTGGATGGTGAGAATGAGATAAAATCTTTGACAGGGAATTCTGTCAGACTTATTACCTTATATTATTCCTAATCTTAAATAACTTTCATATGACAGCCACTTTAGTACAAGCTATCCTCCCCTCATGTGACAAACTCCTAGACTCTAAATGTGTGAGAAAGTAAGATTCAGTAAGTCATTTTCTAGCTCTAACTGGAGGATTCAGACGCTCCTTTCCTTCGTTATACGTTAAGCTCCACTGTTGTACTAGCTAGAACATAAACAAAAATGTCAAGCCAGCTTAGAATTTTATGTAAAAGGATTTATAGGATGGAATTGGTTGGGACTATTATCAGGAGAAATCCCAGAGACCTTCTCAGGGCCAACAGAAATCCATAAAAGTGGTTAGCCCCAAGGGTACACATAACCTTAAGTGACCTAGTGCCTGTGCTGCTTCTCACTGACATTATCCCGCATTAATGCAAATTCATAAATGTGGATTCATGATGTGAATTCATTGGTTACATTACTGCTGATTTACTGCTGTTTATAAAAAGACGACACTCCCCAGCTAGATTTAAATGGCTTCCAGGAGCTCCTTGTTGTGTCCTCTGCTACAGGGGAAGCAGAGTGAGACCTCACATCACCCTTGGGGTCAGTAAAAGCTGGAGAATATATGAACTCACTTCATTGTTCAAGCGCTTGTTCTGGGTTGGCAGAAAACTATGCTCAATAACTCTTTTAATCCCCTCTTAGGCTGGTTAGGGCTTTCCATACTCATTCAAGCTGGAGGCAAGGTTTCAACATGGGAAACATTTCAATAGCATGTTTTCTTGCTTGCAGTAGCACATAAAAACCGGAATTAAATTGTGAGCCTTTCCAGCAATTCTATATGTTCAGGCGTATTATCAATGTTTATTGGTGGCCTCCTTCCACAAAAAAGCACGCCAATGAGATGGGCTGTTGTCCAAAAAAGTAGAAAAATGACTGTTTGAGGAAGACCTCTTCCTCAGAGATATCACAATCTAAGGAATTATCATTGGAAATTAGTATTCTTATGCCATATAAAAAGTTCTATTGCAAATATTTGCATAAAAGTACATGAATGTGCAGACATAATGCTTTCTCATTAAAATCATATTCATTTTAAAGTCCTAAATCCCTGTAAACCCCTGCCTCTATGCAGCTTTACTCTTTTTCCCTTCCTCCAGGAGAGAAAATAAATGGGATTTTTGTAGGGTGATATATGTCACTTCTCAATCATCTGCACACAACCAGTTGTCTCCATTTCATGGGAGATAAATAAAAGACTTTGGATGTGCCTTAAGTTTCATCAATCAGAGGTCTATTTGATTCAGTGCTTTAAACATCACAGCTTTCACTCTTCCTGCCCTGGACTGCAAAGTATCTCCTTCCTAAGAAGAAGCTGATGTTGCCTCTGTCATAGGAGAAAGATTTTGCAGAGACTCTACACCTTGCACTTAAAATAACTTTTCTGGGAGGATTTAATCTCTTATCATGTGCTTTAGACTGGTTTTTTTTCTGCAATAAACACCTGCTCAGTTTAAAAATTTCTCATTGCCTTTAGGATTTTAGGCGATTTCAAAACAAAAGTGTCTTTGTAAGCCTGTGTACTCAATACACAGAGCTACTACCTATGTTTAAAATATTACAGCTGTCATTGGAAACCACCTTTCAATCAGAGTTATTCAGCATAAAGTGACAGAACAACTCTGCAGACATTTATCATTCCAATTACTGCTCAGTAGTGCATTATTCTCTGCTCAGTCATTTTGCACAAAGGAAAAAAAAACATTGTATAGTGTGCCTTTCCTTGGGAACTTTCATATTATTATTGATGGCTTATTATTAAAATGTGTTAATGGTTTTCCTTTTTTCATACAAGTCTTGATGCTGAATACATATTTCCATAATCAGATTTTTGGAAATCACATAGAGTGCCAGACAAAAGGTATGAGTAACATTTCTGCTACCGTCTTCTATCCCAGTGTTGTGACAAAACCAAGAGATTCCTTAGACTTCCGGGGATAAACTTAAGGCATCTATTCTGATACTGACTTTGTCCAGCTTGTGGGCTGATTTTAACAGAACACGGAACCATTCAGTTCTGGTGTCTGCAGAAAAGCCGCATAAATTTACACTGAGGATAGAAGAAAGGTCTCTTGCCCCAAAAAAGGACTTGCCCTTAAATATGGACACATTTAAAGAATTATTAATAGGGGAAAAAAAGAGAGAGTTTAAAAATCGTCCTTGAACATATAAATCATTGTGTCCACATGGAGACTTTGCTTGGACCCCTTTCCCTCCAAACCCTCAGTCTCTGCAGGATGAAGATATTCCAGAGCAGACTGTGCTTCTTTATTGAGGGCACTTAAGGAGGTGATGAAATGCTTGTAATAACCATAAAAAAGGTTATGAAGAGTCTGATTCTGCAGAGTGCATCCAGCAACACCAAGACAAAAAGGATTTTATTTCCTTAAGTCTTCCCTGCTCTAAGGGCCCTTGTATGGGATTTGCAGCACTTCCTTGGACTTTCATTTTAATAACTATCAACAAAATCTGTTATGAAGAAAGATCACATTAGGTTTGATTTTTTTTTCTATTTAGCACTTAATATTTTAAATATTTAAATATTTTAAATCTTATCACAATGATTTTTGGATCATTATGGATGGAAGGTCTTTTGGCTTATTGCCAGGAAAACAGGATCTGTTGGCTGTTTGGAGAGGAATTTCATATAATCCTCTATTAATATTCCAGTAGAAGTTTTAGCTGTCATTGTAATCTCGTCAGTCTAAAGGTCTCCTTTTTTTCTTTCCTTTTGAATTGACATAACTAATGACATGTAGCAGTAAATCTTTGACGGCGAAAGCCACTTCAGTCCTTTACAGCTGGTAATTTCTCTGCCTTCATATGCTTATGCAGGAAGTTAAAAAAACTCAGAGCACAAAGAAAAGTTAGCATCCAGGAGGTGTGATTTATCTGCTTCTGGCTCCTGCACTCATCTGCTGTCAGGCTCAGAAGATGTTTTGTAGCTGCAACTTTCAAGACACAAATCAATTGCAAAGTTTTTACTGAAGACTCCCAGTTGAAAGGCTGGAGAGTTGGAAGGGTGGGGCAGGGGACAAGGAGCAGAGGATCTGGAGGGGCAGGGGAAACCCAGCAAGAGACTAGTGTCTTTCAAATATCACAGCCAGTTGGGGAAAACTGTAGATAACAAAATACTTTTAGATAATTCCACTGTTCTCTCAAAGAAGCTGTTGGTAAAAATTTCTCATAGTTTGAAAGGGATGAAAAGTGTCTGAACTCTTCAGAGTTGTGCCAGGTAGTCGCAGCAGGATATGTTTCTTAGAGCCTGACTTGCAGTAAACATGAGATATTGACACAAAATATATCCAATATGGAAAGAAATGCATAAATTGCCCCTTACCAAAAAAAGGAACCTCATCTAATAAATTCATAGACATTATCTGGAGAAGGATTCTGTAAGAGAACAAATGCCGAGATGCTGACTGCATCTTCCTCTGTCAAGGTCTCTGGTAAGCTGGGAACACTAGGCAAACTTTTGGGACTGACTGCAGAAGTGGGCTCTGTCACAATTCTCCCTGGGCCCATTGTGGTGAGAAACCATCACACATCAGCACAGAGCACTGGCTGAGCAAAATTGCTCTAGCACCAGCCTCCTCAGAGTGCATTTACCAGTATTTCTCATTGCCCTCAAACATCCACCCCAAGAAGAGCCTTTTTGCTTCTTGTCCATGTCAGCTGGTTATCTATTACAAAATACAAGTATACACAAGAAAAATAAATTATTTTTGTATTTTTTTAATCTTCTTTGTTCTTCTTCGACTCGTTTTTCGCTTACTTACATTTCAATTCTTCATTTACCTCAGATTACTTACTTCAAAATTCCCAACAAACAAGTACTCAGCATGTGGCAAATGCTACCCTCAAAATCCCAAACATCTACACACTAGCAACCAGGTGAAATTAAACCAAGGCAGGCAAGAAAAGTTATGAAAGTTATAAACAGGGAATGCTTCTGGAGAAGTTGCAGACACTTGGATACATCCAGACTAGAGGAAGGATAAAACACACAGTTTACAATCAAGTAAAAGAAGTAAAATATATAAATCTGTCAAACCAGCAGAGCTGAAGTTGCAACCTGCCTCAAGGAAATGGCAGTTAATATTTTCTCAAAGGGAAAAAAATATTAAAGAAAATCATATTCAGAGCCAATCACCTGTCATAATCCTCCTCCTGAGCTCCTACTAAGGTAGCAATAGATTAAAATCTAAAGTGAACTAAGTTCATGTTTGTATCTCAGACTGGCAGGTACTGGTGATAAAGTAGGAAAGCCTTTTCTGCAGCAGGTGGAGCCAATTAGTGTTTTAGAAGCACTTTGAGCATTTCCACTTAAAACGTTTACTTGCTATTAAAGTGAGCTAGAACATTGTCAACTCACCCTTGTCAACTATCCTGCTCTTTTCTTATGTGACACAAAATCTTTCCATGGCTGAATTGAGATTTATAATAGAGTGCAAAAAGTACTGTCTGGCTGAATTCCTGAGAGTAAGGACTCAATACTCTGTGGACTTTGATGGACTAAGCAGCTACTGCCTCATTTCAAGTTGTGAGGGACTGGACTGGATAATCCTTACTGTCTAAAGTCCAGGGGAGAGGATCCTGTATTGGTTTGGGAATGGCATTTTCACCATCCTCTCTAAAGCTCCTAAATATACCACCACTGAATATATCAACTTTTTATTGACTTTGTAAAGAGGGTGCCTCAGCAGAGAGGAAACAAAGACAAGGAACAAATGCAATACATAACTGTAAATGGTTATGGTTTTTGGATAGAAGTTAGGGTTGGATCTGTTGTATTCCCATGGATTAGATCACAGACACGCCGGGAAGTACAGAACTGGAAGCTGAAATTTGTGGCATCATTAAATATCTATGCTTGGTGCCCTCACAAGCTGCTTTGAGAAAGCAAAGTTTCTAAAAGGTTTGCAGAAAGCGTTCACTGCAATTCCAGTTTCTGACAACCAGCTCACAGAAGCTTTTATTGTGAGTAGTATGCCATAGTTGTGGCTGCAAGCTGGACTTGCTGCTGTCTGGATCTGGAAGTTACCATCTAAACACTTGGGTCCCTACATGTTTTAATTTAGGAAAATGGTTGTAATCCCCAAGACTGACTGGTAATCATATGTTTTGCGCTTGGTACACCACTGTTGAGAAGGAGAGTCCTATGGAACATAGGACTCCCAACACATCAAGGATGGACCTCTATTTTCTTTCTATTTTAACACTATAGTTATGGATCATCTGTGTAATAATTCTTATACAGAGCATGAAAACATAAAGGATTCACAATATACAGCAAAAAAATAAGTAAACAAGCAAATAAATGTATTCTCTCTAAAGTAAATAAATATATTCTCTCTAGTTCTCTGTAGGCTTCTTTCCATGCACATGTGAAATCTGAAGCAGGCCATTAGGGGAAGAGGTGCTTTCATTGATAGATAGGCAAATATCTCAGGGACTTCCTGAACTTTAATATCAGTGCATATGCAGCCTCAGTTATTTTTCTTTGGATGCTTTCCATTTTTTCCCAAGCTGTATGAAGAACTAATTTGATTTCTCTTTCATTGTTTTGGCACAGACACTTAGTCTTCTGAAAATCAGTTAATTACATAAAAGCACTTTCTTTTAAATTCTACCAGTTTCAAATCACCATGGATATGTGGGGACAAAGGACAAGAGGTACAGAAGAACTGGCACATTGTACACTCTGAAACATATTATTAAGCAGTATCAGCCCAAGGAAAATACCATTTTGTTCCACAGAGACACACACAAAAAAATTAAACCTCTCTCTCTTTCTCTCTTTTTAGCAAGATTCCTTTCCAGTGCACTACTTTGCTTCAAAATCATTTTTTCTCTCTTCTTTTCCACAAATCTAATATGGCTGTTGCTTTCTTCATAAAACTGTTATCCACAGTTTTCTTATCTGCCAGAGTTCATTGTACCAGGTGATTGAAATATTTAGTCTACTGAAAATTTGAGTGTCCAGACAGAACTGATCTGTGCTGACCCTATTAGTGCAAAAATTCTTTGGTCCTGGGGTGAAAGGAAAGTTGTCAAGGACTGCCAGAATTTTCCCAATGTAACTCTGGAAACTTCTAATGAGCTAACATCATTACTAAATTTCTGAAAGTCTCCTCTCTGCACTATTGTCATGTAATATGGCAATTGAAAGAAAAATAAAAATAAGTAGAAGGAAAAGGGAAAAAGGAGAAGGAAAAAGGGAAAAGGGAAAGGACAAAAAGGAAAGGGACAAAAAGGAAAGGGACAAAAAGGAAAAGGTTGGGGTTTTGTGTATAAGTAGGACAAGCGTCTGCACAATTAACACTTGTTGAAGCTACACCATGCAAATGATCCAAACAAGACCCTGACCATTCACTGTCCCATCCCACAGAACCAAAACTAGGGTTTGGGAATCCAAGCAGTGCTTTCTCTGCTCCTGTTACATGGATTTGTAGGAACAGCTCATCCAGGAATATTACAGAGATAAATGAGCTTTTTTACACTGCTGTGGAACTTCGGGGTGCATCAGGGATGAGTGAGTGAACCTGGAATATGCAAATGTGGTGGAATTTCTGTGAGGGGAAGAAAATTCAGAAATATCTACATGCACTTTGTATTTCAGGAGAGAAGGGTTAGTTTGTATTCTTTTACCACTCATATTTTTAAATCTTGATAAAGAAAGATTGAGAAGATTACATTCAGCCTGAAAAGCAAGGAATCTCTTACTGAGTAGCTGATCAGAGGTGCTGAGAAGTGACAGTTCTCAATTTTGAGGACTGAGGAACACAGCAGGGACTGAATGCAGCTGCTCCACTAGAGGGAAATACTGGCCATAGAGAAAAAATGGAAGTGGCGGCAGAGGAGTTGATAGAAAACATTTAAAGGCTTCTGCAGAACATTACACTCAGGAAAAGAAAATAAAAATAAAAACTGAGAGGTTTTCTGAAAGCGCCAGAAGTAAAAAGTGTTTGATTTATTTTTACAATGGTGGTACATGCTGAAAGTCATCATAACCTCCTAAGAAAAAGCAACTCTCAGGGATCCAGAAAAGAATTAGTATAAATATCTAAATGTATGCATACATGTGAGAGAAAAAATGAGAGGAAGAGACCCTTTTAAAGATTATATTAAGGTATCATCAAAGCAACTCTAGTTTTATTAAAGGAAACGTCTCCCAGTTGACCTGATATTTCAGCTTTCAGGTCTGACATCTCCTGACAAGAGGCAGATCTGGGCTAGGGGAGGTAGAGAAAGTACCCAGCACAGAAGAGAAAGAAACTTCTAATGTTAATAGTAGGCACACACAAAGTTGAAGGAAAAAAATTAATGTCAGGGGATGAAAAGGTATGTGTAAGAAAACACCAGTAAGTTTCCTAATGGAAGTTTCTCCTCTGTTTCCATACTAGAGGGATGGCTGTTAATTTGTTCTATCTGTTCTGGTGCTTTGCTCCAGGCTCAGTCAAAATCTCAGCCCTGTGCAGCAATGGCTAATTCAAGCTGCATTACAAGTGTTCACCTGTGACACTGCTGTGGCCCTGGTCTCACTGGGGAGGGCAGGAGACAGAAGGAGGGACAGGGTAGCTGCAGGGAAGGGTCCCAGCTAGAACACAGCAGGCAAGGGCCATCTCAGTGCCTCACAGCGTCGTCCCTCTGCTCTTTAGTGGCATAGTTCCTCTCCTGCTTGACTCCTAATGAGTTCCCATGAGCAGAGCATGGATAAAGGGCAAAGATTTCCAGCAACACTAAGCCCTCACACCCAAAATATGCTATCTTGGAGGTCTCAGCAGAGCTGTCCTCCGAGGCAATGTGTCTTGAAAAAGAGCTTTGAAAAGATCTCCCAAGTGTGGGAGATTTGCTTTAATTCTATATACTACAGCTGCAATTATTTCGTGCGCAAGGATGCATACCAGGTTGTGAGGGAGCTCCCAAGTGCTGCTGTTAGGGGGAGAACAGCAGGATCAGAGCAGGGAGGGCTGAAGCCAAGAGCCAGCAGCTGGAAAGACACACCATGATGAGGACTTTGGCAAGAACATGCTTGGGACCACAGACAAGGAATCACAGAGTTCGTCATAAAAGGAAAAGGAGAGAGCATGGGCACAGAGAGTGTTGTGAGGTCAGAGGGGCCAACCCTGCCCAGGGGTAGAAGCAGACCAAACAGGAGGTCCAGTCCTGGGTGCATCCAGCAAGCACAGGTAAGCTGCATTGCTTTCATATAGCAGTGATGGGGAGGAGGGAGAAAAGAGCTCGAGGTACAGACAGAAGGGCAGGAACCATCCCCTGTATTGTGTTGTGTTGTCTTTAGAGAGCCTCTCCATTCCTCAGAATCCTGACCTGCGGACCTGCAATGATGCTGCTTGCCTTCCTCTCTGGAGCACTGCAAATCTCAACTCATTGGCGTTTGTTGCCTGCTTTAGAACCCTTAACTGAGACGTGCTAAAGGAGCGAAACACATTAGGTACAAAGCACGCGGGTAATACTGATGCTCATACAAAATATGCTTCGATAAAAGCTTAATAACTTACCAAGAGGCAATAAACCCAAGGGTTACCTCAAATGCATTATGCATAGCTAATTTAAATTCCTGGTATGTTTCTACCCTGGATAATCAGCAGACACTATTTCAGAAAAGGTCTTCACAGATAAGTAAAATAAATAGTCTCCTTAGCTGGCAAAAATCAGCATCACTCCTGTGACTGCTGAGTCTATTTACACCAGCTGCGTAGCCGGGCCCATTTTGCTTGGAATGACCAAAATTACCAATTTTCCTCACCTGCTGGGACATTTGGGCACTGGGGCTCAGAGACGGAGCTGCTGGAGGACTGAGGTTCCGCAGACGAATTTACATACTCAATTTCAGTCAAAAAGATTATGTCACTTTTGTAATCTATTTCTGAATTAGAAGAAATTCTTGGAATGGCCCTTGGGAATTGAGGGCACAGTGGTATTGTGATCATTTGGAAAACTGCCATAATTACTTTTTCTATAAAAAGAATATCCACATCATACATTGTGGAGGACAGAATTTTTAAAGAGATGAGGCAAACTGACCTGAGTGGATTAAAGCTGAGGCATAGATTTTTAACAGAATGAGGTAGTATTGGATAAAATGGTTTTACTCTCATCGCACTGAAATAATCATTGTAGGCAGCTCTTGTTCATGCATTGACTTGAAAATTCTGGGTCCTAACTGTAGAGGCAGTCCCCTGGTCCCTAACAGCCTCTTAAGGTGAAAAAGTGATGGAAATCATTTTTGTCATGTTCTTGCGTGCTGAGAGGTCATAAATAATTAGAAGCATATTTTGTGAATTATGCTCAACTTACCAGCAGGAAGACATCCTGGTAAGTTTTTTAGCCTACTTGAGTTAAAAAAACCCAACCAATGAACTAACCAAAAACAAACCAGAGCAAATTGTGTTAATTGTCTCTAAAGACCTTTTGTATTCTTATATTCTCAGTGGAAATACAGAAAATTGTATTTTCCTCCTTTTATTTTTCCTTTTCATTTTAAATTACATTTAATTTAATTTAAATTGAAATGGAGTTAAGCAAGAACATTTGAAACGTTGTTCCACCGCAGAATTCTGTGTACGTTCTTAAATTTCCGTGCTCTGAGCAAGCCTGATGACCTGACTGAAACTTAAGATCATGGTGTGGGAAGACTAAGAACTCCCATCCATCCCCCTTGTCTTCCTCACTTTTGAATGGCTGCCTTTCAAATTTGGGGATCCTATACACAAGGATCCCCAAATTCCACTTACCACATGGACTGGCTTCTATGTCCTTGGTTTTTTTGGCATCCCGCTCACTTCCCATTCCCAGTAGCTCTTTCTCATGCCCACACTACCCACCCGTCACAGCAATTTGCAGTCAAGCTGTGAAGATGCTCAGAAAACTAATGTGGCCAGGAGAAAGCCATTTCTCAAGTAACTTTTCAGCCACCTCAGTCCCATAGGTAATTCACTGAACGATGGCACAAATTATTTGCCAACCCCAGAGGGAAGAGACTGAGTGGTACAATCTCTTCAGCAGCAGCAGTGAATTATGCCATCCGAAGGTGGCTTTCCAGATGCTCATGATACCAGTATCAGGCTATTACCATCCTGCCAGGGTGCCAGATTTGCAAGAAGGAAGAAGTGTTCTTACCCAGATGTTTGTTTCTGTTGCTCCTGCAGTGCTGAACAGCTCGGTCCTGGCATGTGCAGTGGCTGCAGGGGAAAGGAGGTGTCACCACACCTCCATTCTGAGGCTATTGCCCTGTTCCCAACTTTCTAACAGATCTAGCAAAATGATATGCCAGCTGATTGTTGGAATCCTAGAAACTTAGAATTTGGCGTTTTGATGTACAGTGGCACATGTGAGTCAAGATGGAGGATTTTGGGTGTCGTCTAAGTCATTCTTCACCTTCTTCCTTCTTCTTCATGGGTTTAGGTGGTTTTCTGTTACTGGGTGAAAAAGGTCCGCATTGCAGGCTGTGGATAGTCATTATTAGGTCAAAAGTATAAATAATATAGGTGTCATCTCATTATTGGGGGATTATTGCTTAAATAACCTTGGAAGGAGTTAGAAGCACTCCATTTTAGCTTTGTTTTCAAAGAGCTCACTGTGTTTGAGCCTGTAAATACTGTATATAGATAAGATATAATGAACATGCCAAGTCCAAACTCGAGCTTGGTGTTTCCTGAGTATTATTCATCCTAATCTTGGCAGGGAAGAAAAGAAGCCAAAACCTTTACAGCTGATGTGACAGAGATTTAATTTTAAGGTAAATCAGTAAACTACATATACTGTGCATTTTAATTGAGCAAAGCTCAGAAATTAAAGGACGGGGCTCACACTGCAGAAGGAAGTCCATGGAAATCATTTTGGCACCAACTCAGTGTGAGAGCTGAGATGCATCGGTGCTATAATTCAAGAATATCCAAATGCTGTATATTCTCTGAAATCTTCAGCTGACCAATTCAGACTAATTCCCAGAAAACTGTATTTTAGTCACCATAATTGATAAAATGCAGGAATGCACTATGAAAAGGAAAAAAATCATCCTCTGAATGTCATGGCACAGCAGGAAAATGAGCAGGATGATATTTAAACTGTGAAGTAATGTGCACACCTACAGTAGAAATGTTCTTTATCAAGCATCATACCATCATGAAGAGGATGGCAGGCAAAATATGTTATTTAATCTCTTGCAAGAAAATGAGACACAAATTCCAACATAAGTAAACAAAAAGGGCGAATTTTCTGCTCTTTCCCAAATGTCAGAGAGGAGAAGGAAGAAAAGTTCATGCAAAGGTTAAAGAAAAATTGTGGAAAATTAGAAGTACCACCAAATTAAATAACCAATTAAACTCAGTATCCTAGACAATTAAAAGATACAGATACCATCAGCAGATGCTGGAAAGTAGTAGCAAACAGTTGTGTGGCAAGTTGTGTCTATTGCAAAATAGACAAGGAAAAATAATGGATTTATCTTTCCTTTTCATATTGTTATAATTTTATTCAGGTCATTTATGTCAAATCATAGTCAAGAAGGACCATAGGTCCTAATGGACCATAGGACCATAGGATCTTAGGACCTAATGACTGGTGACATTATTTGCCACATTCCAGATAAGGAGGGCTTCATTACTCTTCTTCTTGTTATTATTATTACTTACTTACTCTTGCTATTAATGTTTATTACTTACCACAGATGTACCAGAAAAACAAGGGCAGTAATTGTTGGTAAGTCTGTGAGTGACGGTCCTACTAAAAATTAAATCTTGCTGCATTCTGGGTCATTTAGTAGCACCAGTGACTTTGTACACAGTAACTAAGCATGTAAAAATGATATAAGACAGGAATAAAAGATTATTTTATGTGTTTTGTTACCAATTATGAGTGACTCAGAAGTCAGCAAATCAAAGCAAAATCATCCTTCAAATTCATTGCAGTAGGAAGTTCCTTATGACATTGGTGAGCAAGCTCAATAATTTGTTTAATGAACTCAGTCACAGATGGAGAATACACTGGAGGCTGTTCAGAAGCAATCTAAGTCCTCAAAAAGTAATTGTGTCAGGCATTTGGGGACTAAACCTCATGCAAGAACCCAGTTTGAGAGGACACAGAACTGATTGCACTACCTGTGACTCTTAGAAGTGTTTATCAAAGCAAAGGGAGCAGGGAGGGGAAACTGATTTGTACCTGGAAAAGCACTGCCTCTTAATTCCTGCTGATTTTATTATGGGTGGAGGGAAGGAAACCAATCACCTCTTGGGCGGCAGCCCAAACAATGAGACAAAAGGCAGTATTTAGGCTGGGCTACACTCCTTCTCTCTCAATAATGTAATTTTTCTCTCTATACCCTTTTCAAAATGGACTTGTGAGGAGATGCCCACACTGGGATTCCATCTCTCTGCCACTTCTTTCCACAGGGACTCTGCTTCTCACAGTATCCTAGCACAGACAGCATGCTGCATGCAGTGGCATGGACATTTTCTGGAGTCTTGGCTCTAATTTGGGTTTAAGCTCCTCTGCAAGAAAAAACAGATGTCCTGGAGGGAGGAAGAATTGTTGTCTGAGTTCTCCCTTTCATGTCTAAGCTGCATGAGGAGCAGGGATGGAAACAAGGCACCAGCTGTGTTTCCTACAGGAGCTGGTCCCATCCCCCATCCAGGGACAGGTTTTCAGCCACACCCTGAGCTGGACACTCACACGAGTCCCATGTCCCATGCTCCATGCCCTGTGCCATGGTCCTGGTTGCACAGAGGGTTTGGCAGAAGCCAGCACAGAACCCTGCAGTCCCCACTGTAGAGCTGCTGCCATGCTGAGGACAGTGTCAGACAAGCTTGGTCACAAACTTGGATCCAAACAGCCAAAGACTACTCACATCTCATTTCAGGGTACTCTGCCTGATACACTGTTCTGAGCTCAGATTTTCTGACTCCTAGTTCAGCTGTCCTTTTTAATAATTTTTAAACCAACATTTTTATTTTTGTTGCATTTAGAAGATCCATTTGCTCTTCACTATTCTCCCAGGGACATCACTCAGTCTTTGAAATCTTTTTGGCAGGGAAATTATTTTGTTGTTCTTCAGCAAATGAGCTCTGCTCTTTTTTTATTAATATTATTGATAAGGGTATTCCCTACATCACTGGTAATATAGACCCGAAGTCCTGATTCAGCACAGAGAAATGGCTCGAATCCTCCATACAAGACGAGGCTTTGGGTTAAGGAACACTCCACTGAACCCCCAGATGCCCCAGTAAAATTCCTTTTTCTGTTATTTTGCTACAGTGAAACAATTTTCTCCCATGAAGAATACATATATGATAAATTATCAGGTTATTTTTATTCTAAATTGTATTTTATATGAAGCAGTCATGAGAAAAGCAAGGATCCAAGAGCTTTAGTGCTTAAAGCCAGAAGGAGTCATTAGATCATCCAGTCAGGCTTCTGAAATATCACAGGCCATTAAATTTCATGATGGTATCTTATATTAAATCCAAAGGCTTTAGAAAAACTAAAGATTTTCAGGCGCTCACATCTTTTGAGATTAAACTGCATGTTGCAGGCAGAATACCAGAGAGACCAAGCTGGTGCCGAAGGACTAGTGAACAGCAAAGAATTGATTAGGTGCAGGATGTTCCTGGAAAATAGTGCCCTCATCACTAGGCAAAGTAAAAAAAGAAGCATCTGTCAAGCTTCCCTGGGATTTAAGCTTCATTTCTGGCCCTGAGACTGAACATGTCATGGGCAAAGTAAGCAACCTGTATCAGCAAAACAAGGGAACACCGGCAATCGGGTCCCACTGACTTGAGAAACAAGGAAGACCCCCTTGGTCAATCTAACCACACTGCAGAGTCTGTAGAGTTTTGTTGAGACAAAGCATTAAATCCTTTTTTCTAAGAAAGGATTTTAGATGATCCTTTTCTGCTGATCTGATGGGAAATCGAATCAGCACAAAGAAAGCTGACTGGAAGGTTCGACTGCACTTCCCCAGTGGCACTGGTTGGTGGGATGGACCAGCTGGAGAGTTGACTAAGGCACGTGGATAAGTCCTCACCCAGAACCCATCAGTCTTGCTGGGTTCTCCTCCAGCTAAAACTCTCTACGAATAGTAAACTTGGAGTTAAGGTCATGCTTAAAAGAAAATTCTGTTTTACATTCTCAGCTTTTATAATATCTGGACTTCTTAAAATTTAAGAAAACTAGTTATATTTAACAGTCAGCAAGCTGCTTTGGAATAGAATAAGTGAGTGGGGAAACATAAAGAAGAATTATTTTCTAGGGAAAGTGGCAAGAAGAATGATCATCTTGTTGAAGTGCCCGAAGTTGTACCCAATGTACCCAATTAGGGTATATATTTATCAAACGCTCATGGACTCCATCCTGCTATAGGCTTCAAACATTTAGCATGAAACTGTTCCTTACCTTTTAGTGATTCTGAAGAGGCTGAAAGATTCTCAAAATCCAGAAGATCAGAAGGATATTGGCAAACCTTCATCATAATCATCTCACAGTGAGGTAGCTGTATTCAAGTGAATTGCTCAAAGGAAAATCTCTGAAGAGTTACTTTGTTATCTTACTGTATCGAGAGACATTTTCTTTGATTACGACTAAAACCTAAACCCTCATCTGATCCAGGATCTCTCTAGATATTTCTTAAGTGTTACTTTTTTATTATCGAGCAAGCATTAAGTAAACAGTGAGTGTCATTGTAGTACCAAAGACATTCTTCTGGATTATAAGTGAACAGGAGTCACTAAAGCCTGGCAGGGACCTGTGGGCTGCTTAAAATGGAATATTCAATATTCTGTGACTATCCTCTTGCCTTCAAGGCCTCCTCACGCAGATTTGCGATATGTTGTCAGCCACTTTGCTTGCTGTCTTGAAGGAGAGTGGTAACTCACACAAAAGAAAACTGCAGCAGTATTTAAGTTCCTGAAAGGACAGAGGAGTACATTTTCTGCCTGATAAATTGAACATCCTTAGTCTTTACTCAATTAATTTCTCAGAGCTGGCAGGGCTTCCTGTGTGCTAGGAGAAAGTGATCTTTACACCTCTTATCAATATCTCTATAAAGATCAGCTCTTGACTGGTACCTTTGGCTCATGTGTCAGCTTTGGTGCATGTCAGAGGAAATGACTCTGGGCAGCTACAGGGGTGGGCAGTGGTGTCATATGAATTCAGCCTCCAAGATCTCGAGCAACATGGTGCACTGAAACAAGGATCCGAGCGGCATTTAGTTCAGCCTGTAAATGAATGAAAGCAAAGTGTCATCCTGCACATCAGAATGAAAAAAAAATAATTCCTTTAGACAGATTGATCTAGTTTTATCAGTATTGACTTAAGTGGCAGGCTGAGATGAAAGTCTTTTGAAATTTCTGTGTTGGAGCAGGAGAGATTTGCCAGTTAACACAGAATAAACTCTACCCAAGATTTATCTTCTCTGACAGATTATTAGATGGTGGAATCCATAGGTGAAATTTCATGGTGGTTTCCAGGAGGCCAGACTTGATGATGAAAATGGTCTATTCTGAACCAAAGTAAATATCCACGGCAGTTTTTACAGAATGCATTCTATTTTAAAATTTATTTAATTATTGGTGAACTGAGTGGAAGAAAGAAGGTTGCAGTAAGAATGGAACAGATAATTCAACATTTGTTAGCATTTCTTGGTTCTTACCAGATTTTTTCTCTTTGAAAGAGAAGAAAAGATTACAGTCCTTTCCTTTCCTTCACATTTCTTCTGCTTCAGCATGAAGTGAAGAAGAGTGACCTCAGCTCTTCATAGCTGAGGCCAAGGACTGGTTTATGAGGTTTTCAACACATAAAATATACTAAAAGTAAATAAATAAATAAATAAATAAATAAGCCAATAAGAACAGATTTGAATAACAGTTTTCACTGTAAAACCTTTGAAACCTTGTTCTATTTTTCAGAGTTGTTCTTCCATACCTTTCCCCTGCCTTCTAAAACCAGGTCCCACACTACAGATCTGGCTTGCCATGCATGAAACTCTCCATCCTCCCTTACTGGCACCAGTCACCCCAAATAAAATTGGGGATCCCCTTAGCCTGGAGCATTCACAAAGCAGACTGCTACATTAGTAACAGAGCTTGTGTAAATTATAGTTTTGCTCAAGTAAACCATTTTCATGCAACTTTTTCAGAATTTCCATGTTGTTAGCAAACAATCTATAACTTGAAAACCAGCAATTTTTGTGTGAAGAAAGAAACAGTAATTGTTTTCAGTGATCCATCTTTCGTGTTCTCATGTGGCAGTAAAACCCAGGGCTATAGCAGCCTAACTTGACTCAGAGACTACCGCCTATCCCACAGATGGGAGTGAATAAATGGTTATTAAAATAGCAAGTATAAGGCAATAGTGTATTTTCAACTTGTTCAAAGGGAGGCATTAAGAGCATAAGACCAGCTCTTTGCCATCCCAGGCAAGTACACAAAAGAGTTCCAGCTTACAATGATCCACAGTATCCCTGTCCTACATTCATCACCCTGGGCACCTCAAAAAAATCTCAACAAGCTTTGGAACTGCAAGGAGAAGCTACCAGGAGAGTGGGTCATAGGAAATCAAATCACCTTCCCCATTTTCATCTGTAAAAACAAGCTACGCCTCAAAGCACTTCGCCTCCCTCCCTCCGGGTGACCAGCACGGGCCTTGAAGCAATCCAGATGCCTGACAGACACTGCAGAGCAGGGGCTGATCCAGCCAGAGACTGAGGAACTCAGAGCCAGTTCTGTGAGCACAGCTCAGAAATACTCTCAGTGAAGTTAATGAGAGGCTTCTCTTGATGAAAATTGGCAGCTGGTGACAAGTTCAGTGGTTTTGAAGGGATGCATTGTGAGAGAACATGCAGACTGCATTTACAAGAGCCTACTTCCTTTTTGTCTCAGTCTACAAAACAACTCTGATTAGGTAAAGATAATGGCAGCTGTTTATCTTTGGAGGTACACATCTCAGCAAGGAGTTTACATCTTTGTAACAGCACAGAATAATTCCTTATAAGAAGGTTAAGTGTCAGTGCTTTTTTTTAAAGGCAGAAAGATACAGCACTGATACTACAACCTTAGGCTCCCACTCATTTCAAAGGATCCATTGGCTTCATAAACTCAGGGAACAAAAGTATCTTAACACACTTCATTTTAGTTAAAGTGAAAAAAGCAGCTTAAAAAAGTGACAAATATTATGTTCCTAAAATTGGAAATTGAGTCATTTGGACAAACTGTGACACTTGTCTCTCTCCCTGGCAATCAGAAGACAAAATGTCAGCAATTTTCTCTAAAAAAAGAAACAACAGGCTAGATGTTAATTCTTGACCTCTGTGACTCACCAGGGATTGTCTTACTGCACATCATTCACATGACAGACAATTTTTATCAGTGCTGACTCTAAGATGTCTTTCAGAAGCATATTGTCAAGGACCATGATCAAAATCACACCCTTCTTTTTTTTCCCCAAAAGATATTTTGCATTCTTAGCGTCCTTGGAATAGCCTGCCCATACTCCATAGCAAGGCTTTGAAAAACACCAGACAGGGCTCTCTGACAGTGCAGTTTGATTTTACTGAGCACAATTCACAATGAGCTCATTGCTCTCCCCCTCTAGTGCAAAATGAACAATAAAGATTGAATAGACCTGGTTATGATGTGCCATTTTTTCCTGGTGAACAGAGGTTCACCAGGTTTTTCTCTGATTTCCTAGTTCTGCATCCGGAGGAATAAGATATAAATATGTAAACAACTTCATTTGAAAACAAACTCATATGCTGCTTTATTGCTTTTTCTTCCCCTTCTATTAGTCATTTTACACTAATGTTGCGAGTGTAAGCAACTAGCCTATTTTATGTGTTTATTTTGTGCAGCTAAAATAAGATTAAGTGCATTCCACCAAGTATTGTTCCTGTTTCACACTGAATGCTGTGTGAACAATGTCATAAACTCTTGTGAGAGCACCAATCTGGGACCTTCCAAATTGCTGAGGTGATTAGGAGCTTATGCTCAGCTGGCTGTTATGGCTGCACTTCCATGTCGCTTGATACTTGAGAAATTCCCATGCAATTTCAAGCTTATGCCGAGATTAGACCGATTTTGACAATTTTAAAACATGTTCCAAAAAATAAAAAAAACCCTTCCAATTACTATGCTGTTGAGAAAGACAGAAAACTCCAGGTTCAATGCTGATTCCAGCTATGTAGGCCAGTGGATTTACACTTGCCTGGCTGTGATCAGCATCTCCATTTTATCAGAGATAAAAACTTGTTTGCCACTAATTCTCATAATGACCTCAGTATTTTTTCCTTCACATGGTCATTTAGTATGTCTCATGTACTAGAAAGAGAAGGTATTCCACACTGACCATGAAAATGTGCAATATTTTTCTGGTGTATTTTACATGTGAGCAGCCTGGAGGCAGAAAAACTGCGGTCAGTCTCTTTCTTAGTTTAAACATCATGTGTTCAGTTATCACAATGAGAAAAAAAGCACTTACAGAAACTTTCCTCTTTAATTGCATTCAATAACTGCTCTAATTTTTTGATTATTAATTTTCTTCAGACATTATTGGAAACCCAGATTTAGTGTTGTGACAAAAGTAAGCTCCACCGAAAGTCTAGACTGCAGTAATGTCTTGGCTTTGAAAGACAGTTGTCTGCCAAGGAAAGCTAGACCCTCCCTTAAAATGGAGAATGTAAACCCCTTTCCCTCTAAATTATTATAATTTTGCAATTAGGGGCTTTCAGGCAAAGGTGTAGAGTAGAGATGGTCTTGTAGACAGTCCAGTGGTGATGAGATAAGTCCGGTCTTCCTCCAGAAATCCAGTGGAAAAAAGACCTTGTGTCCTTCAGTCCCAGTTTTTATCTAGCCAGGAACACCTGGCTCCTCCCCCACTGGGTGGAGCATCTCACAATGGGATGATGGAATGTGTCATGTCATTGGTGGGCCCTAATGGCCCATTATCAGAAGATGTCCCCCTGGAGGATGGAGGGGTGGTGAAAGAGATAAGAAACACTGCCCCACCTGGTTTTAATGGCTGGGCCATTATCAGAAGACATCCGCCCCCTCCCCCCTGGAGTTACAAGAGAAGGATAAAACATCTCCCAAAAAACAGCTTTCAACAGATGAAATAGAATACACATTTTTAGATTACATAATCCAAGACAAGAAAGTTAAAGGAAGAATTTTTGGCCTCTTTTTTCTTTGGAGAAGTACAAGCTTCAGGCAATTGTATGTTTGCCTCTTTCCATAATTTCACCTAATATCTTTGAATGCCTTCACTCATTCTCTGCTCCTGAACCACAAACATCCCCACTCTCAAATTGGAAGTGTCTTGGTCAAGACATCACTACGGCCCTCCTAAGCCCTCCTTAGCCCTGCTAAGCAGCTTCAGTTGGGAATTCTCTTACACTTTTCCATTTTTCTATTATGGAGTCATTATCTGGGATGATACTTGCCTAAATTTAAAATATTTTAAAAAAATGAGGTAAGGTTTATCTTGGGATGTAAAATTGCTCCCCACAAAAATCAGAAGATTTAAAATGAGAGGGCAGGGGAACAGCACAGTAGGTCCATGGCTAAATCACAGGAGCTGCATCCCAGAGCTTCTTATATCGATGCAAAGTGCCCTTGCAAGTTTCTTCTCCAGTGAACATCGATGTCACGCCAAAAGGACAGAACAAGGCACTAGTTTGGACACAAGCTTCCTGTCCACACCAACACTCATTGCTGCTCTGGTTAGTGATGCTCTACTGGTTGCATGACTGTGGTGGCAAAGGGGAAGAAAGATGTCCGTGAAGGCACAGGCAAAGCTCAGTATCAGTTTATGTGAGTATTCAATTTACAGTGTTAATGCTGAAGCAAACTAGGTACCCATTATGTAGACAACAAGTGATACATTAAACCATTCTATGACCTAATGAAAGCTATAACTTTTTTTTTGAATGTTATAAGCCAACTGGAAAATGCTGATGAGAGAGGAGTCCTTTGCTTGCTATTGCAGCAATTTACAATATGGGTTTTAATTAGTCTCTTCCCTCCATTGCCCCTGTCCTTCACTGCAGAACTGACTTGTTTTCTCATTTGAAAAAATCCAGCCCTCTAGCAGCTCACTGGTCTCTGGAAAAAGATTCACCTATCTGAAGTCATCACTAGGGGATTCAAGCAGGTGTGCAGAAGAGCAGATGTGAACTGTTCTCAGTAATTACTTTCAGCTCTCAATTTGTCCTTTACTGGCCTTTGGAAATTTAACCTTGAAGGAGTCAGATGGCACTTACTCCTCATCCTCAAAAATATGTAAAACTCAAAGCAAGAAAAGTTACAGCACAGGAACTTCTCCAGCTTTTCTTGACACAAAAGCCCTTGCAGATGCTTCTGCAATGTAAGAGATTAGGAGAGGTGGAGGTGTTGCCTGAGGTGTCAGAGTATTCTTGAGAGAGGCTGTGACACAGTGGAGGAGGCTGTGCTTGATCAGAATTTGTGAACAGGCCAGCTAGTATCACCTGGCCACAATAAGATCCAGATGACAAAGATTTTCAGGCAGTGAATCTGTATTTCCTGACTGTCTCTAGTGGGAATATATATCTCAAGTTACTGTATTTTAACAATAATACTTCTACTTGACAGTTGCTTTACAACAGACTGTAGCCTCAGACATACTTTCTTACTCTGGCAAATACATTCTCATGGTAAAAATTACAAGGGAAAGAAAGAAATTTCAGCTCTGAGCAAAGTGATTACAGCAAAGATAGACAGGAATTAGACCATCCAAAGAATGTAATTTTAAGATTTAATGACCACAGGCTATATGCGGCAAAATGCCTATGACAGATTATGTTAACCGCCATTTGGCTACCTGCAAAGAGCACCGCTGTCTCATCCTCCTGGCCACAGAGGGGTTCTAATCTTTTTCTCCCATTAGAATGGCACACTTTTGAAAGCACCTTGGAAACTGTAAAATGATGTCTTGGGTTTGGGTTTGCTTATCTGATACTTTTTTTAAAGCATTTTCGTTGAAGAAAATTATCAAATTCTCCCTGGGGCCACAACTCTAGAGTTTTATTGGGTTTCCATCATTCTGTTCTGAAGTTTTGCAGTTTATGTCATGTCTCCTACCTTAAAAGTTATGAAGTCTGTTTAAAAACCTATTTTATTTTTGCATAGAAAAATCAGGCAGTCTTCATAAGCCTAAACACGCTTGACCAGGCTTTGTAACATAAGGGAACCTAATTTTTCTCCTTAAAATCCTCCACAAGAACTCTGAATTTTATGCTTAAAGAGTTCCTCAAAATTCCTCAAGTTTCCTTACAACTGTGTACAATCCTAAAGCATATCCAGCTAGAATTGTTGAATCCAGATGCATCAGACCTGAAGTAATCTTTTTCTCTGGCCTTTTTTTTTTTTGGAATTATGTTTTCTAAACACTGATCCAATCAACTGAAAAGCATTTGCTGAACAATCCATCATGTGCTGTTCTTCTCCACCTTAAGCTGAAAATGCAACCTCCAGTTCCACAATCAAATACCCATGGGGAAGATAAACCAAGCAAGGCATGAGCGATGTACCTGACTTTATTGTGTGGTGAGACACGTCCATGGAATCCTCCACCACTGATGATCACAGCCGTGGCTCAGCTGTGGGCTCTGCCTGGACCCAATCTCCCAAAAGATCCTCTGTAAAGCTTTGATTTGTCCCTCTCTCCACAGGTTTAGGAGGGAGAGAGTTTTATAGTTTTAATACCAGGAGGGGTAAGGTTGTGCAATATTTGGTACTGCTGGGTGACATGTAGGTAAGGTCACTGCAAGTGAGACAGAAATTTCTGGGGATATGGTGCTTCAAAAACCAAGGCCAGATGCTTGCTGGGTTTTGGATGAATTTTCAGGTAAATTGAGAGGTTGCGCTTTCAGACTGGTGTGACTGTGACAGAAAGGCCTGATTTCATTTCAGAGATAAATACCACAGACTCCTCTTGCATTATGGGAAGGCTGAATTTCCTAAATACTGGCTAAAAAATGAACTCTCTCAATACCAGTTGAAGGATTCATGGATATATTACCCAGCACATTTCTTCATCACAGTTACAAGCAGTCAATGAGATGTAACACCGTGGGATTTCAGCAAGTGTAAAGCACATTAAAAGAGAGATGGCTAATGGAAAGAATAATAGAAAATAACTGCAGAATGATAAAAAAATATTCTGTTTATATTTAAAATTAAAGAACAAATAGGCATAGGTCTTTAGCTAAAGATTTGGACTTCAGAAAAGAAAATTTAGACAAGCAATGGAGACTGACTAGCAAAATCTGTTTGACTGAGATGATACAGCAGCTTGACTGTGCAAGGAGAAAGGAATTTATTGGTGTCTGAAGGGCTCTGAAAGAAACAGAAATCTTTAACCTCAGCCAGAAATAAAACTTACATATGTAAATAAATACCCACCTTTAAAAGGATATTTAAAAATATATTATATTACTGTTTAAAAGCATATAAGCAAAAAGCTTACAAAACATAGAAAAACAAAAAAGACAGATATATAAGTAAAGCTAAATTTTGCAGGTTAAGATATACAAGGATAAAAAAAAAATAAAAGCCATTTGGAAATCTATAGCAGAAGGAAACAAGGAAAATAAAATTGCCTGCTAGTCCTGATTATTGGGTAACCTGTAGATTAAAGATTGATTAGTTATGATCCCAAAAATAAACAACCAATGTACGCAGATCTTCAATAAACACAAGGACACACAGACAGCAAAGGCAGTATATGGTCTGGGAATGGCAAAAGAGTAATTAAACATAGCTCCCTGAAGAAGAGGCAAAATTTGACGACCACAAATGACTCTAACAGGGGGAGAGGTGGGAGTAGTCTCCACACCAGAAATAAGGACTCGTACACAATGTAGGTATATTTGTGGGCTGCTTTTAGGAAATACTCCAAATCCTCATGTGTAGTACTTTGCAAATTGAGTCTGCTTACAAGAAGAAGGGAAGTGGGCCATAAGATGAGAAAGCTTCTCCACAAAGGATCCAAACAATTATCATTCTCTGACTTCAGTAATATGGCTTTACGAAAACTTTGGAAGGAAAGGAGAACACAAACATAGAGATAAGCACAAAGTGTCTTGCCAATACCCTAAACTTGATGGGGAATACCTACTAAACACAAGTGTCCCCCACTGGTCTTCTTGCTGCTCCTGGCTCTGATCAAGTCCAGCTAACTTAGTGAAAAATCCAAAACCAAGGAGAACACAGGAAGATAAATAATTTAATCATGTAAAATACATATTTTCCATTTGTATTTATACCATAAAACACACACTATAGTCAGACTTTTTTTCTCCACTTCATTAATAATTTTCTATTTTCCTAAAGAGTACCTTGTTCTCTGACTAGCTGGACAGAGTTTTTTAACATCTTCTAGGTTTGGTTCATTTTTCTTGAACTGATTGACAAAACTCTTGACTGCTGTATTTCAGAGGGGGGCTGGTCAGGACATTGTCTGGTGATATTTAGACTTCTTGAACTGGGAAATGTCTTTCCCAAAGAATTCTAGGGGTATGTCCATCTCTCTTATATGTGACAAATGGTGAGACATCTGTCATTGACAAGTACATTCAATTCTACCTTAGTCACCTCTCCCTGATCAGGTTACAGTAGAAGTTTATAACAGAGACTCTTTTGCCTTTGCCTTAATGGTCTCTTTTAATGTCCTGTGCTCAAATATTTTTCAGCCACATCCACTATCTTTCTCCTGTGTTGGTATTCTCATACTGTTCTGAATGATGATGCTTCTCAAATCTGTTGCACTCTTGTTTTTTGTGTTAAAGTCATTAATGGAAACAAACAGGGTCAGATCTTCTAGGAACATCATGCTACCTCATCTTTAAAGCTGAGTATTTCCTGTGCAATATTTCCCTAGCTCTCAGAAATTTCCATATCTGAAATAGAAACTGTGGTACTCAAATCTAAAATGAATGGCAATCAAAAGAGATATGGAGCATTTAACTGCATTGAAACCATCAGATGAATTGCAGCCTTTATCAGGATTTGTCTCTTTATCTGTTTCCAGCCCACATGAAACATCTATCATGTAAACTAATAAGTGTTGTCAACACCAGAAGGGGGATGAAGAAGATGTTTAAAGCAGAGTTACCTGGCTGTTTTGTAAAGGAAATCTTCTACCTAAAGAGCAGTACACCATAGTAAAGGATGCAGATATAGACCATATGCAGGCAAACATGTAAAGAATAGGAACTTTTCACTGTTTTTCTGTTGCTTTTAATGTCCCAGATTCCTGAAAATATTACTGCTTTCAGGGGAAAGAAAAAAAAAAAAAAATTCTCTGGCAATCTGCCTGGATATAGGCCTGGACATCCTGGTCAGACCTTGACTGACCCTGCTGTAAGCATGTGAACCCTTCTAATGCCTCTTCCAATCCAAATTATCCAATGGTCCAGTGAGGCTAAGTTGCCTCTCTCCTGCCCTGTAGCACAAGCAGAAAGGCTGAGCTTGCACAGCAGGGGTGTGCTGGCTACTCAAGGGCACAAAGTGTCTCAGACATTCCTGTCTGCTTTCCACCTCTCCAGGGAAGGATGCCTACAGGTTTCTAAGGGGCTCTATCACAGCCAACCATGATACTCTGTGGGGCCTTTAAGTTAGACAGAGCAACAAGAACCATGACACCAAACAAAGCCAACATCTGTCTTAAGCCTGCTGTTTGAGTAGAGCACAGTAGACATGTAAAAGTAACTTGCAGTCATTCTTCTCACTTCAGATGTGTGCTCCCACCCTATCACAGAAAGGATGATGAGGAAGAGTACTGCCTGTCTCCCACCTGAAACTGCCTTGCTGGGCCTGCTTTAGAAACCAAGACAAGGAAAGAAATCGAATAAACTTCAGATCACAATCTTACTGACCCCTGGGGATAATGTGCTACAACCAAACAAACCTTCAAGGACTGCAGCCATCCTTGCCTGCTGCTTCCCCCAGGTTGGCTGCAAGTGACCCCATTGAGACAATGAAGAGAGGAAACATCACTTGGGTCTGCACAACTCCCCTCCAGTGAGTAACCCTACGTCTGAAGCATCCTCTTACAATTCACAAGTGTACATCTCCTAGACAGACACTGAAAGAAAGCTGAAGAAATACTACTACAATACACTCAAAAGGTTTTAAAAAACCCCTATATTCTGAAAGACACAGTAAATTCTGCCTTGTTTCTTAGAAAAGCTCCTGTGCATGCATTCAGTGAGAGCTCTCTTGGCTGTATTTCCAAGAGCTGGGTGATATCCAAGATTTATAAAGTCCCAAGGCTGTGTCCAAGGAATCAGGAAAAAAACCCAAAGACTAAGATCTTTCTGATAAAGATAAAGGTGTTCCCTGACTATGTGTTATGGGATCTGAGTCCTGGCACAGCAAGGGTTTGTTTGCCTCTTGAGGATGGGCTGAAGTGTTAGTGAAACTTTGTTTCTCCTGAAGCATGACAAAGAAAAGTGTAACATGGTTCTTAACTGAACAGGACAAAAGATTCAAGCCAATTGCCTTTCCAGTGAAAAGCACTGAAACACCTGGCTTCCAGAGAGTTGAAAACTTCCTTAAGAAAATTCTGGGTTTGATTTACTATTTAAATTAGAAATAAAAGTAGTACATTTTATTCATCCTCTTCCAGAAGATCCAAATTAAATAATTTGTCTGCATTCCTTCAACATTAATTTCTGTGCTTTTTTCAGCTGTTCTGTGTTTTGTGGCCACTGTTGTCATCTATTTGATGTTCCCAAGGTCTCTGGACATATTGCCTAACGTATATATCTGATGGCACACTGGTAGCCCTCATTGCTCCAAAATTGTTCATTTAATTTCATATCGCCTTTGTGATAAAAGTTTCTATTTCGCCTTTTAATATCCCAAAAGGTAAAAACCAAGCACCAAAATGCTGGAAATTCCTTCCAGGTGAAAAAAACCATTTTCTCATCATCTTTATTTTTCAGTTGGATAAACAGAAAACAAAAATGAAAACATCTCTCACTTTGGCATGAAGGCAGGATTGAAGGCACGTTCATTTTGAGTTTTTTCTTCTGTGTGAGACACTGTGTGTAGCAGGATTTTTGGAGACAGACACAGAGAGGCCTGACAGTGCTGGGAAAGTTCTGTTGTTTTAGCACTGTCAAGGACGATGAACCTGAGAACCAGGACACAGAGCCTGAGAACCAGCTTTTTCCCTCAACAAAGTGTAAACAGGTAACTGCAAAGGAATGCTTATGCAGATAACACCAGCCAATAGCGAGTAGTAAAACGCCGTGTGAACAGCTTGTGCACAAGAATGATATATGTATAAAAGAACCCAGTGTACCCTCAATAAATGGAGCATTCAACACTACTTCTGTGAAGGTGTTTGACTCTGGCTGTTCCCCGTGTTTTTGGTTTTGTTTTTGTTTTGTTTTTCTTTTTTCAAAATCACCTTCAACTGTGGAACACAAGATGCTTCAGGTTCTATTACTCAGAAGAGGGGGCTTCTCACTGACCCTGTCAAGCAACACCTACAGCCATTGGGACAGCAGGGTCAGCCATGACTGTATAACAATCTGTATAAAAAAAAGTATCAGGTGAAAAAGGGAAAAAAAAAAAAAAAAAAAGAAATAGCTTAGGACCATGCCAGCAGCCCAGAGTTCATCCCTACCACCTTTGATTAAACTGTCAAAACATATTTTTTGTGGTGTCCCAATATCGTTGTGTTTGTCCAGGGTTCAGTGACACTGGGAGGAAAGGATTTAGTTGTCTGCAAAACAAACGCAGAAACAAAATCACAAAGCTAGAGCAGGTGAGACCAAAGGCACAAAACCCTCTTTTTCAATCAATAGCTCTACAGTGCTCCCGGACCTGTGCCAGGAGCCAGGCTATAAAACAAATCCCATGTTACCAGCAACACCTTGGGTAAGAGAATCATTCCCCTCTTGTCAGCACAAGGGTAAATCAATCCCACTGCTTTCCACAGAAGGTTATTGCTATTTGTGCTACTATTCATCAGGAGACAGTTAGGATCTTGATATGCCCTGGACATCATCTGCAGCCTGTCCTTCTCACTAAGTGTCCCACAGCTATTCTCACAGACAGGAGGGGGGTTTGATTAAAAAGAAACTGAGTTAGAGATATCCTTCTGACCTTGCATACCCCCACCCCCTCCCCAGCCAAGAAGCACCCTGATTTTGAGGCTCGCCTTGGAAGGCACAGCAGTGCTGAGGACAGTCTCACTTTATCACACAGCTACGGGGACCAGGACAGTGGCTGAAATTGCAGGTCAGGCTGGAGTAGCTGAAGTGGGGCCCAGGCAGAACAGAAAGGCTAAAACTAAGCCCGTAGGAAATGTCATCAGACCTTTAGTTATTGAGGTTGGGCAGCACCTTGATCCTTTGTTATTCTGAAAAGTAGATGACGCATATGCATGCAGAAATGGTGGCTATACCTCTGTGCACAGTTCAGTAAAATTCACAATAAATTTTAAAACACTGTCATCTACTTGCTATCACTGCCCTCCTAGAGCCCCTAATTGTGTCAAGTTATGAGATTTAGACAGGGCATTGGGCAATTATATTCTGAATTCAAGCCTTATTACTTTTTAAAATTTACAAGCTTGCCTTAATATAAAAATATTCCCTTTAGGGTTTCTTGGCAGAATTGGAAACATAAAAAAATATTTCATAGCTGCAGGAAGGCATGCTTTCTGAGATAATACTGGTTTATGTAAGGAGATTATTCAAATATAGTGGCAGTCTCTTTCAAAATACTGGAAGGTTACATCCAGGAAAAATCCTAATATTGCTTAACATGAATTTTGGCAGAATCATGCAGTAGAGACTGTGACAAGTGGTGATTCTGATTTGGAAGAAATTTAGCTAAGAGGATAAAACTGTGGATGGGAGAAGCTCGCAAAAAATCTCTGGATGGGGCAAAACCCACAGAAACACTTGGAGAAAAAGAGCCTGAGGTGATTGTCATGGAGCCAAAGTTAACCTGGAAGGCTATGCTACATTAATGCCAAATTGGTACAGCACATCAGAGGCAGGATTTTAATTTTTAAAGCTCTTCACCAGGCCCACTCCCCTTACTCCACTTGGCAGAGCAGATCTGGGCATTTTTCAGATTCTTCCATTACTTCCAACAAAGAAGTAATAGGTCCATTTTCCCAAAGCGCTTGTTCTGTTGTTGGAAAACCACAGCATTTAAGGCAACGACATGAAGTCTTATTTAGCAGAAAAGTAAAAAAAAGTACAAATTTCTCTCAATCGTGTCCTGAAAAGCTACCTTTTGTTTAAACAGGAGGGACAGTGCTTCAAGGGACAAAAGCTCACTAAATCATTCGTGTGCTCTGGCCTGCTCTGACAATGGCTTTCTAGTGACATCTTTTAACTGGTCCAAACATTTCCTCACCTTCTGACATGGCATAAATTCAAGCAGATTGGTCTCTCCACTCCTGGTTTTGGTGTGCACTATCCTTAAACTAAAGGATGCCCCAGTTTGCGCATCAGCCATGATTTTGCAGATGTCTGTGGATTAACTGGATGTGGATGAAACAACAGAAGGCATTGCTTTATATCTTGGAGAGAATCATAATGGAAAGCACCAAAATACAGTACATCAGGCACACCAACATTGTTTTCCTTCTGCAGGACCAGTTTGCCAGCATCTCTACATGAGCAAGTGCTGTTTGTTTAGAGCACATACCCAGAAATATTAGTTTCTGCATCCTTGTTTTAAAAAAAACCCTTACCCTTCTGCAGTTAGCAGCCTCCTGTCCTGATATTTACAGCAAAAACCTGCTCTTTCCAGTCTCTTTTTGAAATGGCTTTATGGCACAATCCAGAGTGAACAAGCATAATGCTGATAGTACGTGTGCAAACCAGAATGAAACAGCAGCAAATGGACTCATTATCACCCTTCAGCCCTTTGCCTCCTTTTACTTAAGTGATGCCTTGTACACATTAAGTATGGAAATGAAGGATTGCAGGTAGTCTGATTCAATTTTATTGAGTACTAAGTACATATTTAAGGCAAGCCCTTGGGATGTTAAAACATCTTTAGGCAGATCCTCTAATAACTGAGAACAGATTGAAAAAGTCACTAAATGACTGAACTAAAAATATATATTATTAAAAGGAAAAAGACATGGACTTATGTCTCATTTTAATGAAATCATAGTACTTCTCATGGGGGTCTCTATGCAAGGTTTTTTTTTTCCTGATCATCTTGTTTTAACTCTAAAATGTTACCCCTACTTTATAAGTATGGGCTTCCATTCATGGGCTTCCTCAGCAGCCTTAGTGGTATTCACTGTTGCTGTCATTTATTCAAAACTAAGCTTGTGCAATTCAGGACATGAAGTGTTTTTGTGGTGGAACAGGACTTTTAAATAAGTGATGCAATGTTTAAAAACCATACTTAGCTACACTCTCCAAAATATTTATTACACATTTGTCATTATTTCTAGCAGATGTTGAGGTGACTTTGTACTAATAATTTGGAGGGTTTAGAATTATGAGTATAGCAAATTTAAATGATAAATAGTTGTGTCAGTTTATCTAGTACCTACATTTGCACTCTGAGCTTTCTTCCTGAGGGAATGAGAGGAATACAAATATTTTTAGTATGAATTTCCTTTATAATTTTTCTTTTACTCCTAGACCTTGCTGTTGCCATCATCACCTTCCACATGTAAGTAGATGCATCAGTTAATATATCTGGAAGAAAGCAATTAACCTAAAGTGTTTTTTTCTTAATTAGAGTTGTAAAGATAATATGTTTTAAAGTTTGATGCTAGTCACCCATGTGACCTTAGAAAAGCAGAAAGCAGTCTAATTCTGCATTCCTGTGAAGTTCTCCCAGTAAAATGAATTTCATCATGGAGTGCCAAGATCAAAGCTTATCTGAAAGCATCTGAGATTACAAAGATGCCAAGTTCATCCACATCTTCCCTAAAGCTGTTCCCACCAAATATCTGGCCTAGCATTTCCCTTTCATGAAAGTATAGCCAAATGCTGAATTCCTGAAGTAAAAAAATATTTCCATATTTTAAACATTATCAAGAGATATGACTATCTTGCTGCCAGCTCTGTGGACAGTTTAATAACCCTGTTAATGATGCATTACTGCATGTCAGAGGCTGGTGTTGAGTTTGGATGGTTAGATTATCTTGGTCTGCAAAGGGAAGTGCAAGATGTCTTGCTTGGCATACAGAAGAAAGATGCTGAACTTAGAGAGATGACACCAAGGCTTCCATGTGGGAGTCAAATACATCCCAACAAGTTAAGGGAGATGTGTCACCTAGAAACAGTCATGGATGCAGTTTCATTATAAACTACGAAACACTATAAAGCTCAACAACAACCCCACTTTATGTCACCTTCAGGCCTTGATAAAATAACTTTTCCTGTTCATCCCTCTTCTCATTTCCTCTTGCCAATCACCTTTTTTTTTTTTCTTGATAGCAGTAGGTTCTCTTTTCTGAATTGAATGTTGAGCTGTTTACCTACCTACATTTGTTTTTTTAAGAAGGAGGATCACTATGTTTGAATGGAGTGCAAATTCCCTGGTTGTATTGATTACACACAGTGCTCTTTACACAGGCAGTAAGAAATGCAAACTGTAGGTCTTTTTGGAGTTGCAAGTGTGGAAAGTGTGGAAAGTGTGGAAAGGATGCCTGATAAGAATTCTCAAAATGCAGCCAAACTACATTCTTTATAGAGCTGCCTGATGGGAAGGCAACATCACCAAAGCATTTCCACCTGATGTTGAGATATCCAAGTGACTGCTACTGAACACTTCAGGAGGAGAGGTTTCCCTTTTCTGTGCTGCAGAACATCAGAATAGATGGATGTTCAATATAGAAGTTTGCCTTGACTACTGTGGTCATTAACCAAAATTGTTCATGGAAAATATGTGTCCATGGGACAGATACTTCCTACTAAATTTTAACTCAATCATGAAAGACTGAGGAGAAACAAAATCCCTTTTGATGATTAAGGGGATTGTGGCACACAGTTCTGTCCCTACCTTGGCAGTCTTTTCACACTTCTTGTCAGAAGTAGAGGCTCCAACATGGGAATTGAATACATTTGATAAATTACCAAAAACTTTGGCTATTAACTAAGGGATACATATTTTTAATGTAACTATCAAAAGATCGAAGTGGCTTTTGAGTTTAGGTTGGACTAAAAAGCAGGCACTGACTACGGTACAGTGTAAAATGCAGAGTTCACTTAGAGCATTATCCCAGCTCCTGCAGTGAAAGGGCAAATAAAGCAAGAACCTTCCTCTTGCAGCTCTTCCAAACCTCTCTTGCAGACTTTGTATCCAGCCCTTCATTTGGGATACAGCTGGTCAAGCAAGACACCAAAGTTTTGCTCCTCTTGAGGTGTCACATGCACACACAGTAGCAGAGCCCAGCTTTGGAAGACTCCTCTTTGCAACTCAGTGCTGTTCATCATTCCCTTATTGTCTGCCCAGCTCAGAATACACAAACCACAAAAAAATAACGAGATAAAAAGATGAATTCTGGGACCAAGAAATGCTTATTTCCCCAGAACTTACAGATTTAATCCAACAGCAAGCTCTGAGGTCGCATGATCATTGTTCCCTTGAAACAGCAACACACAGTTCTTTCCTCCCTGCCTGATTTATTGCCCACAAATACGAGCCTGCGTGCAGGTCTTGTCATCTGATACACTTGTTTTAGTAGTCCATATCATATGAATTGACTGCCAGAAAATGCATATTTGTTTCACAGCCAAGATGAAATACAAAATATATTTCCAACTCCACCACTTTTCCCCCCTGTTTATTGATATATGAAGCCAAGTGCTATTACTCTTACTGAAGTCAGTGGGATTAGTTGGGCTTTCATTTACATGAGGCTATCAATGTGCATTTTTGTGACAAGACTAAATTTAGGAGAGAGATTCTGGCAGCAGACAGGGAGCAAAGCAAGAGATGAAAGATGACAGGAGAAGGTGATGCTGCTGGGTGGCACAGCAGCAGGAGGGGCAGAAAACATGGGAATGCTAAAGACCCTTGAAAACTAGCCTTCAGTGTCACCATAGGCCCCTCATCATTCAGTTATTCTGGTCACTTCAACTACCTTTTCTTCAGTATCCTGGCTGTAAATCAAGCATGACAACAGCAGTCCATTTTGCCTGGTTGTCATGACATCCAATGAATGACACATTCAAATAATAGGTGAGGCAACCCAAGAAGTCCATGAGGAAAACAACATTTCTGCCTTCAGCCAAGCACTTATGTGGGGTGAAGGAAGCAACAGAAGAAAAATACTAAGACCTTTCCTTTGGAAAATGGAGTCAGAGACAGTCATTTAGGAGAATGTTGTGAATGTCTCAGGGAAACTGACCTTCACAAGAGCCGTCACACCATGGCTATCAGAAAACATCTAAAAGTATCAACTGAGGGCTGCTCAGAGCTTGGGAGCTAGGCTGGTCTAAAAGTAAAATGGCCAGAGAATGGAGCCCCACTCAACCACCCCGAGAGAGATTGCAGTTTGGAGTTACAATTTACTGAAGAGATTGCAACAAATACAGTGATACAGAGAAAACCGGTTTTAACCCCCAGCATCAGAGTACAACCTGGCACCTGTTGGTCAGAGTCATGGTACAGTCCTGGGGAAATTCTGATCCTCCTCTGGATCTATCAAATGGTGGTGACCCCGGCCCCCAAGCCAAAGGTTTAGACATGCTAAGGTTCAGGTGGGAATGCTCAGTACCTCTTCCAGGGCGGGGTTTTCACAATGGACGATGTAACGCTCTGAATAATGAGATATTTTGGGAGTCCTTGATGATCTAAGTTGTTGCAGGTGCCTGTTCTGCTGGTGCCATGGAGTCCACCACGGCACATTAGCAGAGATGACCCCCCAGACTGGGTGTAACTGTGCTGGTGCCTCCTGAGAGGAGTTATCACAACTGAGTTATTTGTGAAGAAAAAGGAACATCAGCCTGCCTTGCAGGGTTTGCCTCTTTCTCTCTATTTCATTTAACATCCAGCTTGCAGCCTGAGGTGCGGGGTGTGCACTGGGCAGCTCCTGCAAGCGGCCCATCATTTACAGTTCATCAGAAATGGTGCAGAGGGGAGTCAAATACACAGTTTGGTTACACCCACGTAGTGCTAAAGTGGCACCCTACCCCTGTCACCAGGACAGGAGCAAACTGCCTGTCCTGGCAAAGACTGGCACACAGACTTTGCACAGACTGGCTCCCAGGGTGTCAGCAGAGTCCATCGAGTCAACAGTGCCAAGTGCACACTTAAATCATGCAGAAATTGGGGAGATGATGAGGGCAAGATGGCTTTAACATGGGAAACTGATGGTGCTGACGCTTGGTGGTTGGATTAGACATGAGTTCTTCATGGTGGTGAACCAGCAACTAGTGAGAGACAAACTGACTGCCATCATAGTTGTTGCGTGTATTAATGCTAAGGAGATCTTTGTTTCAAAAACCTTGACAGGCACAAAAGCAAGAGGAAAAAAAACCAGCACCAAATCACCTGCTCCTCAGTTCCTCTGAAGTTAAAAGCCAGTAGCTAAAATTTTTAAATCTTTTGCACCAACATCTCATTAGCAAATGTCTCCAACCATTGATATGAATTATGAATAACAATTTTAACTTCAAATACCAAACTACTTTTCCATTGATTGATTTCTGGATGATGTAAAACCTGACAGAGAGAAAGCACCAGGTAACATAGGTGAGCCAAGGTGCTCCTACAGCCCTGAGAACCTGAGACTGAGATTAAGAAAAGGAAATGAATAAGTGCACATGGAAGTGAGAACGTATAGGAAAATGAGAAATGTAGCTTTCAGTTTTAAAGATCACAAACCTTGCTCCTGGCCCCAGCATTTTTGTTCTCTTTCCTGAGACACCCAGAGGTAGCCCTGACACAGGCAAATTTCTCTTAATTCTAGAAAGTGCCTTGTTTGAAGAGGTCTAAAATTTGAAGAGGTCTAAAACTTTAAAAACTATTTGTGTGAAGTTTGTCCTCTCTTGGGATTTCACTGAGGAAAGGATGTGCCTCAGCAATCAGGAAGGATCCGTTCTAAGACATGTTTACAGACATTGTTGGGTTGGTCTTTTTTGTGGGTTTTTTGGTTTGTTTGTTTGTTTTTGTATTTGTGTTTTGTCATTTGTTTGTTTTTCAAATGCCAGATATCATTGACAAAATAGTAAATAACAGTAGGAGGCTTCTCCTTGATTTTAGTCTTCTCAGATTTCCCTGTTCTAGGAGAGCAGAGGAATCATTTATCTCCAGGAGCCCTGTTCCCTGGCACCTATGGTTCTGGTGAGTGTAGCTCAGTAACCTGGTGATGCAGGAAAAATTACTGCACTGGTTTGAACAAATGAATAGAGAAAAAACTTAAAGTAGTTCCAAGGTACTTTTACTAAGAGAATTATTGCATAGAGTAAGGAACTACATCATCCACTAGTAACAAGTAAAAAATTGGATGTAAATATATAGGAAATATGGTTTTGAATATATATACACACTTATATTTAACAAGGAAGGTGTTATATATGTAGCAGGGAAATTATACAACTATTTTTCCAATAAGAGAAACAAGTTCATAGCCTACAAGAAGTTTATATTGTGTAGCGTTTTCTTACTATTAAATATACTGGGAAAATAGAAGAGCAATCACATTTGACAGGAAGGGTCCAAGCCAGCAGGTTGGTTGTGTGTTGTGTGTTTGCACTACCTAAAACTCTATAGTTGGGGCATGCAAATGCTATGAAAGTTTGCTAGAGTTTTAAATGCCTTGATGAATGAAAATGAAAAAAAGCTACAGAAAATCAAGCTCAACCTGCAAATAAATGTTTCCCATAAACTTGTTGATAAAAGCCATTTTCTGGCAAAGCTGAAGAAAAATGGTTTTGCCTGGTTTAGGCAATCCACGGAGAATTCATCAGTGAAACTGAATTCCAGATATTTACTTGGGGTTCTAAATTAGCACAGAAGTAGCAAGAGAAAATATTTGAATTTCAAATTGTGTTTAAAGCACGTAAAGTGCCTGGGTGACAGATACAGCTGGTGAGCTGGGAGTGATGAAGGACCACGTCCTTCTCTGTCATTGCACTGGCAAGAGTCATGGTGATAATTTGTAGGATAAGTACTGGGAGCCAGGGAGTTTGGACAATTAGTTTTCCTTCTCATGGGCCCTGGCATCATCCCCTATGCACCCACAAAGCAATCTGACTGCAAGGATGCCCAGACTATTAACATTCAGGTAGTTTTGAAAATCTCAGGTTCAGCATCATCCCCCCTTGCATTTTATTTCTATTGAATTTAAGGGTTTTTTTCTGTCTTTCTTAGCCTTTTCCTTTTGTGTTTTTAATATTTCAAACTTAAGAAAGGCCACTTATTCGTTAAACCTGATTAATCCAAGTTAATTTACTGGGAAAGACCTTGCTGCAGCCTGTAGAGAAGAGGAGACTAATTAAGAGCCTATCTTTTGAAAAACTTCCCTGAATCTGAAACTAAAGAGAAAACCTTTTCCAAGGAAATTTTAGTTTTTTTTAATTTGTCGCTTTAACTTTCACCAGCATTTTTATAGGTCTCTGGCAAGAGAGGAGGGCAGAAGGTGGCTGATGTCTCTGTGACAGGATGCCCAGATCCATGAGAACCTGAATGGATCTGAATGGATCTGATCTTCCATTGATCAAGTTGATCACCTCTTGAGGTAAGGGGACAAGATTTTGTATTTGTGTTTATTTTGTGTTTATTTTGTGCTGCCTTTTCTTTCTTTCTTTTTCTTTCTTTCTTTCTTTCTTTCTTTCTGCAGAGAATATAATCTAATCTTTCCACATTCCTGAGAAGTTTCCGTCTTTCTAGGTGTTCCTGTCTGCTCCAGCATTATGCACTTACCTATGTCAACTTGCAATACCATTTTAAATTGTGGTTTCAGTTCAGTGAAACTCTCAAGTGTTGAAATGCTTTCCCACACAGCAAGACCTTAATGTGCTAATAGCCAGCCACTCGTGTTAGAACTTTCTTCACTGAAAACTAGTAGCCAAACCAACAAACTCCAAAAAGTAATTTTTGCTAAGGCAGTAAATTGCTTTTCACCTTGTTATTAAATTGCAGTTAAAAAGCAGTGGTAAAGAATGGTAAGAAAATTACATTTTCCATCGTATTTCAGGAGATTTATGCTGATAAATTTTAACTCTAAAATTTCAAGATGCCTGAAATCTTTCATTAAAAGTTAGAAGACTGACAGTGCCATCTTTTCACTTGGAATGGCCAAAATCAGAAAATGTTTCTGAAAGGTACTATTTAATTTATTTTCTTCTATTCTAAAATTCCAGGTACTCCCATTTCTATGGAAAGGACTTCCATTAAAAGTCTATCTTCTTTCCTAATAATAAAAATAAAACCATCAAGAGCACAGAAATATGCAGCGCTGAACCCTCTTGCTCAGTGGTGAGATACATGGTTTTTATTTGCCTAACATTCTCAGCATGAATGGCTGGAGTCATTTAAAGATGGTGATCAATGAAATGCTGCTATCCACTTGGTGTTGGAAGGAATTAGCATGTGGAAATTAGAATTTACCAGAAAGTTAGAACAAGAACAAAAATGGAACCAAACAAATTCCAAGTTTTTTATCTCAAACCACAGGCCCAGACAGAAAGAAAAGCATTCACAAGGAAATCATCATGCAAAGTCCCATTGTCTTGGTTTTATACTGTGACACTGAGAAGATCAATTGTTCTGTTTCCAACACACTTCCTCTCTTTCTACACTGTCCCTTCTTCAGTCAGTATGTCCTAGCAGGAGCCACCTAAACAACATCTTCCATCTTTGCAACTTCCTTCAGGAAATAGAAGTAGCTCTCAATGAAATACTAAGTCGAATAGTGCGTAAAGGATTTTGAGCCACAAAGGACACGAAACGACTCTCATCTCCCTTGTGTGAGTGATGCTTAAGAAATCAACAGCCTCCACCAGAACAAAATAGATAGCACTGAAGAAGACGCTTAGTATCACTCCCCCTTTACCTTGCTCTTGCCGTTCATCAGATAGTCATACAACCCCACTTCTCCCCTTTCTCTGTGCCCTTTTCAAGAGGGACACAAATCTAAAGACACTTTTGAGGGGCATTACTAACTCTGCCTCAAAAGAAATGCAGGAATTTAATGTTTTGGGTAGTTCTTGATTGAGTCATTAAAATAGTTTGATTTTTTCCTTACACTGATTTTTTTTTTGAAGGGTGCAAAAGCATATGCTTTTGTTTGCTCCCTTTTCCATGCAGAGCAACTGAATTCATTCACAGTCCACTCACTTGAAGCAAAAAGCCTGGTTATTTTCATAGCTCTTTGTCTTGTTTTAAAGCCAATTATTTGCTTCTGCCAACATTTAATTGCTCAGAAAACTTGACGTCTGTGAATGTGAAAGGAGGTTTTCTATCACTATGTCTGATGGCTGTTCTGCTCTGTTGATGATTGTTCATTTACCTCTGATGTTTGCAGCTCTTGGCGGCTGCTGCTACAAAACTTGCAGCAATTCAGTGCTACCTCCTATTTGTCATTCACGGAATCATTTGTTTTCTGTTCTAGGAAAACATCAACACCTTAATGCAATTTATTCTTCTGATTAATGAGAGGGCCCATATGTTTTTCTAGTTTGCACCCATTTTATTCAATAAGCTACAGTTGTAGGTATTCAAGAATATTTGAATTGAAAGCACACCATGAAATTTTAATCCTCATGTGCAAAAGAAAACATTTTAGCTGGTTAGTCTCACTTTTTCCTATCATCTGCTAGAGGAAACAGAGATATTAGAGAAATGAATTTTGCAATAATCAAGTAAGCTTGGCAAAGCAGTATTCTCTTTCCATGTGCACACTGTGACCCATGAGGAGGCAGCTGGTTTTTATCTGCCACGAGCAGTAGCTCTGTCATTGGGGAGTATAAATCCTGATCTCCTCTTTGTGAATCCCAAGACTATTCCCAAAACAGAGACTAAAATTCACATTTCCTATCTAGTCCAGTTTAAAAGTCCATTTCGACAAATAGTCTTTTTCTATGAAGTCTTTGAAATTAAATTGTTTCTTAGTTAAGTGTGAAACAGGTCAGAGTCAGTCCTGGTATTCACTGAGGCATTGCCGTGAATAATGGTGGATAGATATGTATTTACAGAATATACATTTGATCCAATCAGTAGTGGTGAAACTGGGTTTCACTACCACTACCACAGTAGTGGTTTTAACTGGGATCCTGACACTATGAAGTTGGATGATGGTTTGAAGATGTAAGAGGCACCCACCACCCCACATTTGTTTTTAGGAGACAGCTTTTCACTTAAAAGGAAGATAATTTCTTTATGCCTTAAAGACAACACTTTTTGCTTGAATTTTTAGCAGGAAGAACTTAATTGCCTCTAACTGAATAAGTAATGATTCAATACATCTTAATCAGACTATATGTCCTTCAGAGACTCTTCCTTCAGAAGGTCTTGGGAAATTTCCCCTGCAGCCCACTTGCAACACCAGTTCGACAAAGTTCAGCACGTGTTTGGGACTATAAAAAAAGTTGATGTATTTCCTCATCATCTCCCTTATGCTTTCTCTGAAGGACACAAAGTTACCAGCCCAGACCTTTCTGGTAAAAATAGGCCTCAAATGTGTAATTTCTCACAGCAGTTATTATTTACCGCCTCTGTTCTTGCATGGTCTGATATGGTATGGGAATGGGTTCATACTGTCTTCCTACACAACTTCCTATACAACACAGACTTTGATGCCTTTGACCCCATTTTTCCATGACAATGGAAATACCCATTCAAGTGCAAACTCTGCTGAAAGGTTTTTAGAATTAGTAGTTGAACGATAACTCAGTTTTCAATCTTTTGTTTGTTTTGCTGTGAGTGGCAGAAGATGTCAGGGTACTGTGGATATGGTCATATCAACTTCTGAGTCCAAAGTGCTGCAATGGAATCTGAGACCTCAGCAGCCCAAAACTTGCTCTGAAAAATAGCCAGTTCTGTATAGCGAACAAAAAACCCTTGAGCTTCAGCTGGGGAGAGTAATGGATTCGCTTCTGGGTGAAAATTTTCATCCTGTAAAATGTCCCCCAGGACTAATTCTGTGAGTATGAATAAGAGGCTTAAAAATACAAGTTTTGCCATGCAAGTGAATAATCTGTCACTGGCCTTCCATCAGCTTTACTGCTGTTCGTGAGCCTCATACGTGTCTTGCTGATATGCAATGCAAGGTTCCGGTAACTTTGAGCATAGTTTCCTAAAAGACTAGATAATTTTGAGCGATCATTAACCACCTCTTGCTGCTTGGCACACTGAAATAATAAGGGTAGTTAAATATCACGCTTCTGGGTGTATGCTAATTGCCTGTAGGGCTCTGGAAGGATGTGTGCCATCCCTGTGCACCACACAGCATAATTGGATACGTAAAGAGGCTTTATGGGAGCCTTCCACCTTCCTCAAGAACATCAGTGTGGAAGGCAAAATGTCAGGTTAGATGAACAAATGATTTAATACAGTCTGGCAAGCCCTCTGCTCCTACGGTGCTGTGGTGAGCAACTGATTGCAGGATATGCACCTGCTATTGTGTAATGAGGTCCTGAGCATCCCAGGTCACTATTTTTAACCTGAAACACAAGCAAAAGCCCCAAACTTCTCAACATGCTAATTTCTATGTCAAACTCTATTTAAAATAATGTTCAATTGTGAATTAAAATGTATTTATGTTTAAAAAAGAATCAGGAGTGATTCCTGATTCTATTCCTATTCCTGGTTTTATAAACATACCATCCCCTGGATCCCTTTAATCTTCTCTGTGTGCTGCTGAATGTCAGGTAATGGAAAAGCACAGTGTGAGTTCAATTAGTTTAAAATCTTATAATTGAAATAGGGCAGGATGAGCTGTATTATCTTGCCAAATAGGACTCAACACATTGAGGTTATTTACTAATTTTTCATATTCTTCCAAATGCAATTAATTGCATAACCGTTAGAAGTTAATATTAATTAATTAACAGGGCTCCTACATAATTGTATGTGATAGATATGCCCAAATGAGTCCTTTGAGATTACTGGAAGGTAGGGAGGGGGATTGCTACCATGAATACCAAATCTCCTTGGCACACTAACTCACCTATACACTGCCACACACATGGCCTCAGCTTAGAGATACAGCATATCATTAAATCAAAATAACCTTGGTGAAATCAGGACTCTTGAAAAGCTTTCTACAAGAATGACCCCACTACTTTCATCTGCCTTAAACAGCATTTCACCCACTGCAACAAATTTCTGTCTTCAAATTCTTTTTCACTAGTTAAATATCTTTCCCTACAACTTCAGCGAACTGCAGCTGAAAACTTTCCATGTAACAAGGTATTTCCTCTGGGATTGTTCACCAAGGACCCCTGCCCATGTTTGTCAGCACACTGCTGCTCTACTTTCTTCCCTTTACCACCACAACAGCCTCCTCCCAACAAAAGTAGGGACATTCAAACAGTGCTTCTGGGCTGCTTGCTGGCTGTCCTGTTTTCTTGCAGGCAACAATGTGGAAGCCACATAAAATTATATCACTGACCATCCAGTTGCTGAATTAAAGTCCCAGAGCACTGTGGCTATTCTGCCATTAGAAGTGCCACCATTTATAGCAGCTGTAAACCCTGAATGCCTGTGCTTATCTCAGGTGCTAGAGGAGGCTGCTGTGATCCTGAGCAGTTTCCTGACTTGGTGTTCATTGTCCATTAGCAGGGTATTGCCATTATCATCAAACTTTTCTGAAGCAGGAATTCATTCCACGCTCCTGACTTGGGCTGTCTAGGGAGCTAGCCTGTGTGTTTCAGCAGGATGAGCATGTGAACGGGGCTCTGTCGGTAGCCACTGATTTTTTGCAAGGACATTGAGCACCTCTGAGAGTCAGAAAGCATGTACTACCTAAATAAATTCAGAATAAACTAGAAATTTGTGGGACTTGATCAAAATACTAGCTATGGGGTATGACAGGCAGATCAGATACCTTCCACATGACACCTGTAATACAAACAGGTTTGAATCAGGTAAGGGATGAGATGAAGTGAAATTTGTTGTCAGAAAATTATTCCAGTTGAATATTCATTTTTTTAGCTACACTTTTATGTGAAGGTCCCCTGCTGTTTCTGCTGGATTCTGCTTTGCTTCTGTCCTTCACTATGGGACGCGGTGGTTATACACAATTAAACACATATCCAATTTGTGCTCCAGAGACTGTGGCAGCTGTACCTCAACAGAGGGTGAAGACAGAGCAGATGGATAGAAGGTGAAGTGCTGTCAGTCTGTCGGGATTGAAGATGCCACAAAAATGCAAACAGGACCTATAGTTTATAAGAGAAAATAATGTCTTGACAGCCTGATGAAAGACTAACTCAGAAACCCTCATTCCCCCAAAAGTTAAGATCAGCTAAGATTAATATGGCTGTACTGCCAAGTGCTTCATCTTTCTTATCCTTTTTTTCCTTTTTTTTTCTTTTTTTTTTTTTTTATTTTTTTTTTTTTAATGAGAAACCAGACCAATCAATTCTGAATGAGGAAAGTCACCTTCCCTGGTGCTCCATTTAATTTTCCTCAAGCAACAGAAATGAAAATGAAAATTCCATTTCAGAAAGATGAAAACAGGGATATCCTCATGAAGGTAGAAAAAAGACCCCAACAGCCCCATAAGAAAAACTTTAAAACTGTCACTCACATCCCTAAAAAATGAAGCCCTACGAAACAGGATGCTCAAACCCATACGTGGGTGCTGCCTTTTTTTTTTTTCCTCAAAGACCAATAGAAACTGCAGTAACTTAAAAATTCAATTAATGCATATCAAGGGAACACTTGGGAAGGAGAGAAGGAAAACAGAGATGAAATCAAGTTAATTTGGAAGACACTTTCAGAAAAGAATATGAACACTGTTCTGGAACTCCCAGTTCTGCACATTAGTCAGAAACCAAAGAAGGTGCTGATGTGTGGATCAACACTTAAACCCATAATAGTTTTGACAAAGTGATGGTTTTAGCTTTATTCTGTACTTACTGTTTTTCTCACCGTATCTCTTTCACAGGTGCTTGTCCCTATTTCTTACAGACCAGATGTTGCACATCTGAACCAGTGCCAAGTCCCATGAGATCAATGAAACTTTTAACCTTAACCAGAAAGCAGGATATCAGTATGTTTTTACGTGTTAATCTTTGTGATCCTAAGGAAAGCAATCACCTGTGGCAGGGTGTGAATTTCTCAATCCCAGTGGAAGTAACTCTTCACCTCACCAGTTCTAGCCCAGCCAGAAGCAATGAATTGTGCATCTGCTCCCCTGTCAGTTTACTGATCTGCCCTTTGTGTATATATTACAGCAAAGATTTCCAGTCAGCCAGCTTGACATTTTTACATGAATTGACTATGAAATGATACAGCTAAAGGGCAGTATGGCCAGGAATGACCAATTCAAGTGTGGCAAACATTGACTGAAACAGAATATTTCAGAGTATGAGGGAGGTCGCTTAGATTTTTCCATAAGCACCTCAGACACACTCAGCATTTGCATCCTCAGAATTTCCACCTGCTTTACAGGCATGCCTCCACACCCACCAGCAAAAGGAGCTCATCACACTGTCTGCTCTGTAGACAGAGAATTGAAGAAATTGAACCTGCCCAAAATAATTTTTTTAAAAAATATTGTTTCTACAGGTACAATTTTACCCAGTTACAGAGAAGTAGAAGAAACAATGGAAATAAATCCTGAGTTGCTGAGGTTGGTGACCTGAAATCTCCTGGGAGAGAGGATGAGTAAGGATAGAGGATGCTGTTTCTCACACCACGAGGTGCCCTGAGGACACGGAGCACTGGCACAGTCAAGTGAGATCAAGACAAGGGCACTTCTAGTTGGGCCTCTCAGGATCTTGCATCTTCCACACCAAAGTGTTTTCCCTGCAAAGTGTTGTTGGAGCTGCCTGAGGTCTCTTGTTAAGATGTCCCCATTAGAGGGTTAATGACAGAAATTATGGGATATTTGAGGTAAACTGTAGGGGAGGTTCGTCCTTCCTCTGTTTCACAGAAACTTACAGACATTATAATGTGAAATGCTAGGATAAGAGAATGCACTTTTCCCTTGGAGTACCTTGTGAGGAGGTAGAAGAAAATAGTTTAAGAAATATTGCCTGTTACAATATGGCTACGTGCAGGGTAAATGCCTGCTTTTTACCAAGTGCAAAAGCATTATGATACAGGATAGAAGGACAGGCCCATGGAAAAGTCAAATTAATCACCAGAGAAGGTAGTATTAAAGGATCTTCTGTGGATTCCTGTATTTCCACACATATTTCATGTATGTCTTTCAGTCAGCAAGACACAGAACAAAGTAAAACCCCAAGAAACAGCAATCTCTGTTTGAGGCCGTGTGTGGACAGGAGATTTTGATGAGTGTGTGGGAGACTTTTTATTAGGATTCTCTATAAACATTGGGGGCTGTAAATCTAGATCCTTTTTTTTCTCCTGCTTTCTTGGGGATGATGGGAACAGTTTGACAGAGTTGCTAAATCACACACACACACACCTGGGTGTTCTCTCATAGTTTCTTCTCCTGGTGTATTTTGCCTCACTTCCCAGGTCTCTCATTTCCTTTCCAACCTGGTTTCTCCAGCTACCCTGCTTTTATACAATTAAGCAGCAGTTTATCTTTGTGTTTTGCTCTGCCTGCCTGCCCAGACAGGTGGTGGGGCAGTGTGGCAGGAAGCCTGGGCTCTCCACTGCCTTCTGAAACTTGCTGGCAGGTGGCTGTGCAGGATTTCGGCACAATGCCCCAAACACATTCTGTGATGACTCTCAAAACCTTGCTCATGTAAGGAAGCTATTGTGTGGGGGTTTTTAAAGCATGACTCTGTCTCTGGTTTTGTGCCCAAGAGTTGACATTGCTACAAACTCTGCTGAAGTCTAATCCCCACAAGCCACGCTGAGCCAGGGGCTCCCTACCGTGGCTTTCCTCCATTCCATTCCCCCTGAGGTGCCCCAGGCCAGGAATCTGGACTGCCAGAGCCCACACCACCACTGCATCGGGCACTCTCCAGCCTGGGCCCAAAATACCTAAAAATTGTCCATAGCTCAGAGGTAGAGGCACCAGTCTCTGCTGTAGGGCTGCCCTCAAACCTGATCCTCTGGCTCACAGGCACCTCCCTGCAGGAGGGCACGACCTGTCTGCACGGCAGAACTCTCCCAGGTTGCACTGAACTCCCACAGCAACCAAAAAGTCATCCCTCACCTTGACACCCACTTTCAGGTCATGATTTTGTATGTCCCATTTTTCACAAACATATTTCCTGAGGGAATTCAGCCTAGTTCAGAATTCCCCCACCGTGGCACAAGCTGTTTGAGAGTGGCAGGTGAAGGCTGTTGGAATGGCTGCAAAGGCACATGTCCTTTCTCTTTCCCTTTCTTTTCCCCCACACAGCTACCCTTGTTAGAAAACCACCAGTAAACTGGTGTTTTCTATGACTGTTCTCCAACTTAGCAGATAGTTTTCCCTTAAAATTATTATTTAAATGATTTTGCCATGTGGGGAAAAGAAGAAAAAGACAACAGGAAAATCAAATTCTTTACATTATAAACCTGTAGTATTTCCCCATTTCAAGTACAGATTTTGCTGGCAGTATATGGGTGTCTTATATGGGCTAAGAATGGGAAGAAAGCAAACATTTCTCCTTTGGTGAGGCAGCACACAAATTTTCCTCTTCTTTTTTTCCCACTATAAAATGTTGGAAGTTGTTGAATAAAATAGATTGCACATACACACTGTTTTTTTCTCGCTTACAATGGGTGACAGTCGAAGAAAGAGCTGACATCCAAAAACCCCCTTAGATTCTGGGGTAATGATGGTGGTGGCAGCACAGAGCATTTCCAAACCTTGTATACATCGGCTACCAGGGCTGGGATTTACAACACTGTTGACTCCAGGGTGAGTTGAGGCTTCAGAGCACAAATACCACTTACTGTCTGTTGGTCTCTTGGTGCTGATGCGAACATATGCTACCACTTCTCTCGTTTCTTCTGCAACACCTGAGATTATGGTGATATTTTTGGCATAATAGCTGTCTTCTAAGAATGCTTGATTTGGAAGTGAGCATAAAGTCTGCAAGTTCCTTTACTGATATGTTCTAGTCCAGGCTGCAGTATGGTGGGATCGAGTCACCCAAATCTCCCCAGCATCATGCCAGAATGCAGAACAGAATTTAAGTTTCATTGGGCCAAAGAGGGAAAGCACAACAGAGATGCTGATGGTGGGATCTGGAGACCAGGATGCTTGTGGATGACGAGGAGCCCAGTACTGTCCTCCCTGCTCTCCAGGATATTTTTGGCTTGTTAAGGCTCTTCAACATAAATTTCCTTCACATGCTATACAGCTCAGCATCTAGGGCCACATCCTGGGAGACACAGTAGTGAAACATTTTGGACAGATAAGTGGATTAGGCCTACAGTCCCATTTTCTAGGGCAGCATTTTAATCACTGAATAATTGCAATGAGTGCTACAGCCATCACTGCTGTCCCACCACCCTAAAAAACAAGCAGGAGTCAGCAAATGCATTACAAATAAGAGGTGTCTCCTTCAGGGATGATGCTATGCTCTATATCCCAGGCAGGTTGAGGTGTTTATCAGAAGTTCTCCCAAGCTAGGGACGGGTATCAGATTTGCCTCTGACCTCTGATTTTCTATTCAGTACCTCCAGGTGACTCCTCTGTCAGCATGCAGGTGGCATATAGGGGCTGGGACACCAAACAGTATAGCTTCATCTGGTCCATAAAAGCCCCAAAACTTACGTGGTTTAATGAAGTTTTTAGCTGGTAATTAAAAAAAACATATTAAGAAACTTGTTGGTGTCTGCTCTTTGGCTGGGCTATTACAACTGCAGGTCACATGCTCAGAAATCTTTGGGGAAAGGGATGGGGAGAAGGACTTCATGAGGCATTACTCATAAACATGAAGACCCTTTTTCCTTTAAGTTATCCTCCGTTACTTCTGGGTCTTTTAACTGTGCATATATGCATCAGAATTTTTACAAATAAAATAAAACACCAGAATTATATTATCACAAGCACCAGCAGAGACACACAAGCAATGTAATGTGATGATTGCTTCCACTTGGTTGTTTAAGTACCTAGAAGCAGCATTTGGTGCTCACAGGAGTTTTATACTTTCAGGCTCTGTGAGATGGCGAGATGAGTGTAAGGACTAATTTCCTTCTTTGTGCTGGTGGCCTCTGACCATGGCAGAGAACAAATGGAAATCAAAGGTAAGGAAGGGTTAAGAGAATTAAAGTTATATGGGGATGGCATACACGCTTCATTTAATGACTTAATAAACCAGAGGGTTTTTGAAGCAGCAGATAACAAATGGGGATGGGGGGGGGAAAGTTTGTCTCAAGAAGAGCAGAGGTTTAGAAGGGACATTTTAAACTCTACACCTAAATGAAGATTTGGAGCAAGGAGTTCTGCTTTAAAGCAGAGCAGAATCAGTGTAGCTCAACTCCACAGCAATGCTGTTGGAGCTCTCAAGCTCAGCAAAGCACTTGCAGGTGAGACAGTGCTTAGTTTAAGGTTTTGCTAATTCCCCGTGGAGTTCATCAAGTGCTTAATATTCTGCTATGTGTGTGGTTAACAGAGCACGTGTTCTCAGATGGAAAATGTGGAGAACAGATCAATTACGCTCTGACTCTTCCAGTATGAAAACTCGAGGATATGAAATGCACTGCAAACCAAACAAAATTATGTGGTTTTTCCTCCAGCATGTAGTAGACTTGTGGAGTTTCTTACCAGAGGCTGCCGTGAGTACTTGAAGATTATGCACACTGAAGACAGCACAAGGACTTGAACAGAGATATATCCTAGATTACTGAACAGAGAAATTACATCAGCTTGGGAAATGTCCTGAGCTACAAATGCTCAAAGCCTGGGGGCAGAAAAGTACCTTTGATGTTTACCCTGGTCTCATCCTGCCCTTGGCTCCTGCTTTCATCTACCATCTGAGTGGGGTATCAGGATGAGGGAACCCTCATTGTGACCTCATGTCACTGCTCTGTGCAGCTGTGGCCTGTGGGAGAACAACTTCATTAGCCTCACTTTCAAAGGACTGATGGAAAAATCCTGCTCATGTGTAGGATCCATATTCTTCAGTAGGGAGATTTCTAACTAATTGCTATAATTTCTGCACTTCTCTTGCAGGTGATTCAAGCCATGCAGAATCCTCACATAGTTTAGTGTTTCTCTCCACTGAATAAAAGCACTATGAAGCAACACAGGTGAAAAGAAGCAGCTGTGGCACTCAAGTATGAATAGTATTACTCCATTTTTTTGGCAAGTCTGGAATGAACAGTTACCAAGATAGAGTACAGAAGCCCGTGGAGAAAAAAAATCCACAAGTCAAAGAATTTTCTCAAAATTTCTATAGTATGAGTCATTTCAATGGGAGGAGTAGCAGGGGCAGAAAGTAAGCAGAAAAGTACAGCAGTAACTGTGTACCGACTAGAGAAAAATGGTGCTCACGCAACATACAACAGCAATATTGCTGAACTACGTAGACTCTCACCAAGACACTGCAGAGTTTAGTAGCATTTCCAGCCACTATGTATCTCACATGTACTCTTCCATCCTTTTAATTTGCAGTCTTGAAAACCCTGATCTTGGGTAAGCTTGCTCTTCATTTTATTTGTGTTCCAGGCAGGGACAGTGAAGCTCAGGAAAGTCTGTTGTTGTGCACAACAGATACTGTCAGATATTGTTTGCATAAAGAAGTGCCCACATATATTACCACCCAATATCTTGAAAAATTAAGTGATTTCACTTTGTCACCTTACACAGCTTGTTTGAGTCACAGAGCCATGTAGTGAGAATGTCCTTATCCTCAAACTCATGGCATTTTCTGGGGGCATTTTAGTTGCAGCAATGAACCAATTTTAAATTTGTTTCATCAAACGTCACAGTGGAAGAATGCAACCAAGCACTTGGGCACCAAGAGTAAAGTATTCAACTTGAAATCCCCATGACTGTTCTGGTACTTAAATGTCTACAAGCTGTGTGTATTTTGTTAGATCTATTTGTACCTACAGGATGTGTGACCTGAGGGGAGCCTTTCAGAGCACAGGGGGAGAATCAGCAGATCACCTGCCCAAATCCACTGCTGAAAAAAGGGAGGAAAGGTACATTGATGTGTATAGGCATGCTTTCTCTTTGACTTTAACAAGTTTTTCTAAATCATCTTCTCTCCTGCCTTGCCAGATGAAAAGCAGGTTTAGCAGGATAACAGCAGATTCTGGTAACGACTGCATTTCTCATCAATGTTTGTTTTACACGTGGGACTTTCCAAAAAAATTTTAACACAGAAAGCCTTGGATCATCATAGCAACACAAAAACATAACAGTTTTAAACATAGTTTTATACTATCTGTGCTATCCAAGAATATACTTTAATCAGGAATATATAGTATCAGTTGTAAGTATATATTATATACAGCTGAGTAAAAAGAAGATAACTGTTCCATGTTGAGTAATACCCCAGTAAGGCAGACTTAAAAGAACAGAAATTACCCTATTGATGTAATTTCCATCAATTTCTGATATAATTACTTGGGGGGGGGCTGTGTTTTTTTTTTTTCTTTTTAAATCAGTGCCACTGAAGGACACCTTGAAATTACAGCTATTTAGGAAAGCAAAATAAAACAGTGTTTATAGCTAAAATTAAGTTACTGATTTTAGCTCCATAAGCAGAAATACATAAATGGCAGAGCTCAGCATTTTCTAAAGCATACTCAAGTCATGTTCCCAGCAATCAAGAGAGACCTAATCAGATTTTTCCTCTCAAAAATAATGATCTTGGCAGGTTTTGTTAAATAACTTCCCAGGCTTTCCTGTTCCCAAGGGTGTTGTGTGCTTATGGTGATTGCTGGGTGCTGAGATGTATTTGTGCCTCACTGCTGCATTTCCTCAGTCCCCATGCCTGTATCTCTAACAGCTGAATGAGGTATTTCCGAGTGAAGATGGGAGGCTGTGCCTGCGGCTTTGGCTCTGCTGCCCGATGGAATAGGTTCTGCTCTGGAGTTCGGCTGCTTCCCACCCACTCTTGGTTCACAGAGCTCCCCCCTCCCTGCCCTCAGCCTGTGTTCCCAGCCTCACTTTCTCCTCTGCATCTTCTCAGGTGACATGAGAGCTCAGGAAGGAAGGCCACTTCCTCTGCCTTATCCCAGTAGACTGCTCATTTCTTCAGTTCACGCATTTTCCTGCTCCTGTTTCTCCATCTTCCTCTGCTGTATATCTAGTTATTGCCTTACAAGATATTTTGCAGTCCTTTGTATGAAAATTGCTGCAAAATCATGCATTTATTTTACCATATAGGAAAAATGGAAGACTTCAGAAATTAAGAGCAGCACTTTCAGCTTTAGTTGCCCAGAGTGGAATTAACCTTAATTAAAAAAAAAAAAAAAAAAAAAAAAAAAAAAAAAAAAAAAAAAAAAAAAAAAACCACACCAACCAGCCAACCAAAAACCACCCCACAAATGAGATTTTCAGTGGTGCTAAGAATACCCTATCATGATTACTTACATTACTCTTTGAAGAGGTCACTTGTACGGAAAGTGCCGTACAGCACCAAAAATACTACACAGAGTCTGGCTAAAGATGGTGGCATCTGTTCACACATCCTTGTTCCAGGCGAGTAAGGCATCTCAGGTGGGAAGAAGGCATAATAAGAGTCCTGGTTCTTATTGCTAGACCCTGAGCTGCCTGTGAGTGCCATCAGACTGCAATACTCACACATGTGGCAGGAGAGTATGTGGGGGTCATGGACTAGTAACTCTCAGTGAAATTTGAGGTGGTCATTTAGACCCTATTAACATGGAGTTCCGAAGTACCTGAAATGTTGTCTGATCAAGTGCTCACAGCACCCCCACAGCCACTGTGAGCGGAGGCACTGGAAACAGCAGTTCCGCCATTTAGTTACTGGTAGCTACAGGGCTGAGGTTGAGCATCCTTTGTGTCATGTTAAGCAACAGAATAACTCAAGTAGAGAGTTTAAATAATTGATTTCACCTGTAGAGTCCAGCTGGTGTCAGGGCTGCTGCTACTACTACATGAGGATTTCCCATTCTGGCTCTCTGGCTATAAGCACAGGTGCTGCAGCGTGGGAGACTTCTGAGAGGCTTGCCTGCTCCAGCACGACACTTGTGAAGAGAAAGACTCCATCAACATGTGTTTTTGTTTAGACTTCCATCTGGAGCTATAATTTAAGCATGTTTTAAGTGGGGCTCTTCCAATCAGCTCTTCTAAAGCATAGCCTCATTGATCCTATTTCCAAACCACACACCTCTACACAAAGGATTTATGTGACTGTCAAACCACAGGGCACCAGCAACCATTTTTGTGCTCGTGAAGCTTCACAAGCTTAAGGGCACTGCAGGAGTTAATTGCCCAAGAGAAGGCATCCAGCTGGTCCGTGCTCTTGAAAGCGTACCCTTCCGGATTTCTTTTTTTATACAGCTAAATATTGCAAACTGCATTTTAAGGCTAAACACAGTCTTTCATTCTTAACCTCTGTGTTTATGCATTTTATTGAATTTTTGAAGACTGGATTAATTTTCAGCATTAGATTTGTTGCAGTGACTTTGGGCTGGCTGCCCAACTTAACCATGGCTGCTACTCTTGGATGATGGCCTGACTATTAATTATTTCCCTGCTGCAACTGCATTACCACAAAATAAATTTTGTTAAAATGACATTAAGTAAAGGCCACAGAAACCTGTTCAGCATTAGAAATTTCTTCTTGGAAGCTTTTTTAATGCTTTTTACTCACATTATCTAAACCAAGAATGAGATATCATTTAATATTTTACCAGCTTATGAATAAATAGGTCTTCTATTTTCCTTGATGTAAATATAACATCATCATTGAAGTAATTATCAAATAACAAATGTTATCCTGCAATCTTTATTAATTTAATCTCCCAAATAAGACAACACATTTAAGCACAAAAAGATTGAATCATGTCAGGTTAAGTTAGTTACCATCTTTAGTTTACAGGGCATAACAGTTCTTAGTTCATAAGACAAGTCTCACTATGTAAAAAGGGTTTGATAAAATACTCATTACTCAATCTTATAAAAATGCTAATTTTTAACCACAAAATCAAAAAGTAAACCATTTAGGACTCTAATGAAAGACCTTGAGGTGAAGGGTAGAGCAAGAGGAAAAATGAGCACCCCATAGGTTCACTGTTAGCACAAGTGCCAACAATATGTATTTTGGTTACTAGTATCAAAATCCTGCAATTATGCTAATATACAGTAATGTCATTGCCCTTGAAAATACTGCTTTCCTCTAATAATTTAGGAAGGAGATCAATTATGAAGTCAGGTGGTTTGGGCTTGCTGTTGGTGATGTCACTCTGTTGCTGAAAAACATAAAAAATATTAATTCCTTTCCACTTTTACCATTCCCAGTCTGCTCCTTCAGAGCAGCCCATTTCCCTTTATGTCATATTCATGTGGAAAATAAAACACAATTTTTTTCCAGAAGAATACTTTTTAAGAAATATCTGCAGAGTTGATTTACCACTGAGAATGTAAACAGAGCTGGAGAGGTTCAGCTATCCTTTGCTGCATAAATCCAATTCCATTTTAGCTAACAGCAGCCTGATGTTCATTATCCTTCCAGAAGGTAATTCTTGCTTGCCAAATATATGCTTTTCCACTAGTTATTATACTTCTAAGTATTTTCTCATTGTTTTCTGCTGTGCAGTGTATTTTGTTAAAGATTTTTATTTTTTTTTTGTAACTTCATCATTGGTTTGAAACATCTCACTGCCATTTAATTATGAAGAATAAAAGGAGTAACAGGCTAATACGCTTACGGCAAATGTCTTTGGCTACTTTAGATTTTTTTCCCCCTCAACAGACCAGTAAATTCAGTGGGGTTTATAGATCAGAGCTCAAAAAGGCCATCATATCATGATGGTGATGGAATAAGCCTGACTTTTTGAGCTCTTGTTTTAAATAGAGATTTTTATTACCTGCTCCTGCATAATCTACAGCCTTTCTTCTTTACCATTACCCGAGTGGGCTTGACTGGCAGTCTCAAATTTTAATTTCATTTCAGAGCAGAGAGACTGTTTTGCATAAGATTTTGCACAGCACATACAACTCAGCTACCAGGTTTGAGACTTTTCAACCATGGAGAACAGCCTGGTATCAAAGCTGCAGCCACAGCTTCATTGTGCTTGGTGCTGCACAGAGGGAAGACCATAAACTTAAAACATAAGCAAAGGGATCAAAGTTCAAAGTGCAAAATAGCAAGCAAGGAGTAAGGGAGAAAGGAAGGTATTCAATAGTCACACCAGTCTCCTTCCATCAGCTTGCATCATCAGTCTAAAAAATCCTGCAGAGGATTGTCACTAGTACTTTTGTGATGTCCAAAGGAAAAATATTCACAAAATTATACCCCTCAAAGCCCAATCCATTCCTCAAGGAGCTGTGCTTGTTAGAAAATCATTTGTAAGCGAATTGCTTAGCTCCTTCATGTGCATAGCCCTGGGAAAGAATACATACTATTGTTTGGCCTTATCATGACATTCAGATACTCTAACTACCTGGAGTTATAAATGTTCCCATTCCAAGCAGTAAATTCTACTTTCTTCCTTAATTTAATGGAGGTAAAAACATAGCTTTAACAGGGCAGAGAATACCAATGTTCACAGCATCACAGCTGTTTTCCCCAACTGATACTCTTTTGTGACGAGTTAACAAAAAATTTTTGCCTGGTTCCTGTTATTACAGGCTTCTTGGGCCCCCTCCAAAATAACCATTACTGTCTATCTGATTCTAATTCTTTTTATAGGAAGAGTTTTTCTCTAAATTTTGTAGTGCCTCAGGACTAAAGTGTAGGAGAAGGGAATACAGGTGACTGTGCCCCTGATAAGTAACAGCTGTGTTAATTACCCAATACAGTCTCACCCCTGATGAGTCTATCCAATAAAGCATGGTAAAAGGGAGTGGGTTAGCTGGTGAGGGGAGAATCATGAAGGAGGAGGAACCTTGAAGAGGGAACAAGAAGATCATGATTCTCTCTCTCTCTGGGGAGAGAGAATCACTGCTGTGAGGTCAGTCTGGGTCTGCAGTTAGAGCCTCTTGCTGGAACCTGCAGTCACAGTCTAGCTAGGTAAAAGCCTGCAGTCAGTCTGCATACTGATACATGCGGTCAGAGCTTAGCAGAAATAACCAGCAGTCAGAGTCTGCAAGGGAAACCTGCAGCAGGAGCTTGCTGTAGCCGGAGTCAGTGAATAGTTGGAGTCAGGATGGCTGAGCCGTAAAGGGGAATAAATTGAGACCCTTTTCATGCTGTGATAAACAAGAAGTCTGTGTCTTGGCTCATTACCACCCTCTAACAAGAGGGCTGCTGCAACATTAAGTAGCAAGAAAATATGCAAGTACATAAACAAGACCCTGTCTTGATCCTTTCATCCAAATTACATCAAGAGGCTAGCCTGTGGAAAGAGCTAACGATCCAATCAGCACAAGAACACATTGGAAGTCTGAATTCTAATACATAAGGTGTAGATGCAGATTTATTATGTAATTATGCATTTGAAGAAATTAAATATTTTTATATGATTGTTCTTTTTCTGTTGCTGTAGTCTCTTGCAAATATCCCTTTAGCATGTAAGTTCCTTGTTGCATTCCACAGAAAAGGTTTTGAATGAATATTGCTTGACAGAGTGGCCTTCATTGACAAAGGCAGAAAGGTAGCAGTGAGGGGAAAAAAGGATGCTACAAATAGGTACAAAGGGACTGCAAGCCCTTGGGATCTTCCTGGGATCTCTTTGCATCCTGTGTTAACATCATGTTTGCAAGTTGCTCTCATGCAGTTCATGAGCTAATGCAATCTCTACAATATGTGCTCCCAAGCAGTTCAGCAGAGAAGCAAACTGAAGTGGCAGTAAGCAATGAATCAAAAACCCCTTGCTGAAATGACAGTAAACAATGAATTAGTAGCCTGCTAGGGCATCCTTCAATCTGTGACTCCTGTGTCTTATGAATTCCTGCCCTACAAATGAAACATCAGTCTGTTTCCATTGCTGATATAATCAGAATTAAGAAGTAGCCTGTACTTTACTTAGTCTATACTTACTTGTTTGTGCCAAGTTATGCACTGCTCAGTCTCAAGAGCCCTAAAACTATGTATGTGTATATATAGATATATATATACACACACACACACACACACATTACCTGTGGAACAAGAATCAACTCAACAAGTGTTTGACCCAGCATTTATTACAAGCTGCATCTGGAGGAAAGGGCTGTCTGTCAGCTCTTGGTGTCTTCGGTTGCAATAGGTAACCAAAAATATATATTCTGTTTTCCATCTGTTGAAATTGGTCGGGGAGATGTTTTCTTTATCTCTTCTATGACGCATTCCTCATAACTCTGGGGGGGAGGCAGTGAGCGTCTTCTGTTAATGGGCCAGCTGTTAAAACCAGGTGGAGCAATGTTCCTTATCTCTTCCACCACCCATCCTCCCTTCAGAGGGATATCTCCTGTAAAAGGACCATTAAGGCTCACCACATGACTGATACAATTACATCATCCCATTGTGAGATGCTCCACCCAGTGGGAGGAGCCAAGCATTCCTACCTGGATAAAACCTGAGATTCAAAACACCAGGACAGCCTGTTTTCCACTGGATTCCCAGAGGAAGACTGGACCCCTCATGCCACCACTGGACCCTTCTACAGGGTCCTCTCCAACAGAATCACATCTGTTACTCCAGGAGGACTTAGCTGGACTGCTTCCAACACCCTGATGAACTGGGCGCCAGATTGTATCCGGATTCTGTTACTGTTTCTAGGATTTTTTTGTTTGGGTTTTTTTGGTACTACTACTTTTTTTATTATTTTTTTTTAATATTCCTAGTAAAGAACTGTTATTCCTATTGCCATATCTTTGCCTGAAAGCCCCTTAATTGCAAAATTATAATAATTTGGAGGGAGAGGGTTTACATTCTCCATTCCAAGGGAAGTTCCACCTTTCCCTGGCAGACACCTGTCCTTCCAAACCAAGACACTTGGAAACACATTTTCAGCTTGCAGTTTCAAATAAATCTCAGCAGGAATGTAAAACTTAAGTGAGTTGTACTCTCTACTTCTTATGCCATTCTCCTTCTCTCAGTGCTTGATTTTGAGGAGAATACGGCAGCAAAAAGTTCATGAATTTTACTTTAAACTTGGTCAAAATGAGCTAACTCCTGGGCAGGCAGCTGTAGCTCTGCACATTTGCATGTGAGCCCAACAGCCAGCAGGAGCACTCACACACTTCCTCTGCTCTCTGCACTGGCCTAGGAAAACAAACACCTATTTTTGTCTTTCAAGGTACCAGAGGTGCCATGCGATCCACACACCTTTTCTGTGCTGTTTTTGAGATTTCCTATCAAACTGACACAGCACACCAGACAAGACACGGGCTGTTACCATTAAAGTGGCTGGTTCTACTTCTGTGTAGAAATATTGGTTATGACCCTTTTTGCCATTTGTGAAATCGGGAGACAAAGACACATGACAAAACAGGCTGCTGGAATAGTCCCTTTGTCTTTATTTAACAGAGAACTTTTCTCATCTATTTTCTAAACAGGCAGTGTTATTTCAAGAAATGAAGTCATGATCAAATCCACACATAGAATAACTTAAATAGTTTTCTTTTCAATATGACAGAAGTATAGGATAAATAAAATATATTATTTTGGACATTCTCCATAAACAGTTCATATCTAATAGTTTCTCCATTAATTATTCAGAAAATCGATATTTATTGCTTAAACTACTCTGTCACTGACTGCATCTTAAGGCAAACAAGTTAGCTGGAAAAAATGAGATTTCACTGAACAATAAACCTATAGAAATTGTATTTCCTAATGTTTATGCATCCTCTTCTCTCCCTTGAGGATTGAAACCTACAGCAAATTGATTTTATCTGAGTGGGACTGGAAGCTGTTGGTGCCACTGCTCAGTTTAGCTAAGGGACCAAGCAGCAGTTGAAACATCCACAAAGCTAACACTGAGACTAAGCTCCTGAGAAACCACCCTCTGCAGAGTTGCTCTTTCTTCCTGGAGAGGAATGTATTCACTTAATTCAGCTCAAGAGATAGCCCAGCTTCAATCAGCTAAACCAAACACAAACCAACTGCTTGCACAAGGAGAGACTTTTGCTGTATTGAAGATATTAATCTAGGTCAATAGCTCAGAGGCTGTGGTGCCAGTCATGCACACTGCTTATCACACAATTCCTATAGGTCCTCTCTTACCCCAATGATTACTGCTCAGATTGACTTGGCACCTAAGGGAGCCCCTGTACAGCACTGCATGGACCAGAGGAGCAAAACACAGCTTCAACTCAGAGAACTCACAGCCTAGGATAATGTAACAAAGTGGTCCTGCCCCACAACAAAGCAAGGCTGCCACAGCTGGAGCTGTGTCCTCTCCTCATGCCACAGCCCAGCATAACCCCAATGTCATAAAAAAATATAGCTGGAGCTCATAATATTTAACATTAACTAGATGGACAAAGAGAAAAATCTTAGTTCACTGCATTAGACATTAGCTTTTTGTTTTTAAACACTGAGTTGAAGAACCAGTTTCCTTCTGGTCTTTCTCATTGATACCACTTGTCTACAAAATTACTACAAAAGACTGCAACAATCTAATATCTGCTTAAAATAACTGGGTGGCTTTGATGATGATCTGCTCCATCCTAACCTGAACCTTATTCCAGTTAATCTTTGTATTTTTCTCTTGTCATTGAAATATTGCTCTATTTCACCTCACATCTTATTTACTGTCTACCCTAAAACCTCAGTTCCTACAGGCAAGTAGTTAAAAGAGAATCTTGTTTCACTTTGCAGAGTTCCTAAGTCTCATATTTGCACCAAAAGGCTTGAAAGCAGGAATCATGTCAGCTTAAGGAAAGCAAATAAAAAACACTCTAAGGCACTTTTAAAACAAAATTCTCATCACTTTTACTAGAACTTTATATTCTGAAGAGGTGAGGTGGGTGCCTGAATCACAGAAATTTCCAAGTCTTTAGGGTTCAAATATAAGGATTCCTTTTCACCTTCCTTTTCCTCTTTTGCTTTTCTACTCTTGTATTTGGTATGAGGAACGAAGATGCCCAAATTTCTGGTAGAAATCGTCTTCAGCACGATTCAGAGCTTCCTCGTCTATGTAGACAGCTGGTCTCCGGGAAGCCAAAAAGTACTGCACTTTCCGCAGGCTCCATCCCATCACGTACTTCAACCAGCCACTGACAGCGGCTGTGGACCTGCCAACACCAGCATTGCAATGCACATAGACAGTGTGTCCATTCTGCAGCAGCCCGTGCAGGAGGCAGACAGCTTGGGGCAACATCTGTATTCTTCCTAAGGTTAAAAACAAGGCATGTTCATTTGCACTGGACAAAGTCAGCTCACAGCTGAGATTCTGCCTGGACAGCCTGATGAACTGTGAAACACAATGGCAAACCTGACATATTCCACTTTTTTCTTTCTTTTCTCAAATGACCTAGGCTAACTTGATTCTTTTCTTGTAACGTGGAATCACTGTAAAATGCCCCAAGTCTTCTCTAAATATACATTCTGATAACATCAGACGTGTGTGGCATACTCACTTTCAAAGGAACTGAGACAAGGCAACACATTATAGAGAACAGCGCAACTTACATAGTGTTAAAGTTAGCAAGCCAAAAATGGTTGTGTGGGTTTTTTTTGTTTTGTTTTGTTTTTGTTTTTTTGTTTGTTTGTTTGCTTTTTTTTTTTTTTTTTTTTTTAAATAAATTTGTGAAGGTACCTACATACCTTCTTGATTTCCAAGACATGGGTAATGAAGACCATCAATTCAGTAAGTGAGGGAGGGAGAGCAGAAGAACATTTTACTGTACAACTTAAAGCTGTTATGATTTCATTGTGTACTAAGCATACAGTTAACAGAGAATAGCCTTTCTCACTGCCAAAGGCATAAATATACCATATTTTCTGACACTTTTCTTCTGGCTATCCTGGGAACCAGAGCTGCAAACAGCAGAGCCCAATTTTTCCTCATGGCACATATGAGCACTGACATTAAGCCATTTCAAATCCCTGTTTTACGGTCTCCTGTCTTCCCTGACGTCCTGTTTGCTGACATGACATCTGTTTGGGGCAGTGGTATTTCACTGTGTTAAAAGCACCCTCTTCTGCTGGCAGGCTGCTCCCTGGAAAGCACACTCCCTTTTTAACCTTCTGCTTGGAAACACGACTTTGATCTGAGCATTCCAACCAAGGACTTAAAAGTACCAGTAATTGATGTTACAGCTCAGGTGCTATGAGTATTTTCAATTAATTGCAAACTATTATATAAATGTCGCTATGGAGTTTCATCAGACTGGAATAGTACAGTTAAAGAAAAAGTTTGCTGGGAAGGGCACAGCAGACACACAGCACTGTCTCTCCATTTTTAATCAGCAAAGGTGGCAAGGTGCTCTGCTCTGCAAACTTGCAGTCTTCTACCTACACAGCATATTTTCATTATATGGGCTGAAATGAAGCTGAAAACAAAAACAGTCAAACAGTTATTGATGTCAGATGGCTTTAAACTCAAATACACATAATACTGCCAGACACAAAGTACTTCAGATGGCCTCTCTGCCGACGAGAATATATGAATTAGTTAAAGACAGCACACAAAGAAACTATACCTCACATGCCAGCTATATTTTCATGGAAAATGTACACAGAACTCCTCCCCCACCAACTGCCACGAAAGTGACAGATTAGTAACTCAAAGTGTTTGTTGCTATATAATTTACTGCAAGAGTGACACAAGCATTACCTTCAGTGCTCATGTCTGCAGTTGGCATCCAGACATAGGCAAGACCTTCTTCCTTATACAGTTTCATGAGGATTTCGGGGCTCATGGGTTCTGGGTAGCGGTTGCAGCCCCAGGAATTTTGAATAATGTCAGATTCAGTCTGGAAGTTCATCACAGCTGTAACACCCAGCTCATGCTTCAGCTTGATGGTCACGTGTTCCAGCTGCCGAGGACAACTTCCCAGCCAGATGTTGGGCAGAATCCTAGCATTGAGAAAATATCGCAGAGGGATTGATTACAGTATCTTAAGGAAACTGCCAAGTTCAGCTGTGTTCCAGTTCCGAACCTGCTTGACATCATCACATAAACACTGCTAAGAACAGACTTTCCATGTCAGGCAGTAAGAAACTTCTTGTTTCATTACAACTTATTTTGTTACAGCTGAGCTGGTGATGTCTGATGCTGGGGATCAAGCTCCTAGACTACCACAAAGGGCCAGATGATCTGAGAAAAAAATTTCAGAGCATAATTATAGCACAGGTCTCCAAGGCATCATTCATCACTAAACTTGCAATAGCTTACTAACATCGGGGATTAGAATAAGAAGACTCTGAAGATTCATGCAATTTGCACACACACACAAAACAAACAAACAAACAAACAAACCAAACCAAACAAAATAGTAAGTCAAACATAAAGAAGTCTTCCAACTCCTTAGCTACCACTATAATGAGGGAAGAAGAGGAAAAAAAAAGCATTTTGAACTACTCTTCTGTGATGAAATGTAAAAATTAATGAGTAATTTTCTTCTAATTTTTCTCTGATCTCTTGGAGTCTAGTGGGAATCAAATAGAGAATTACAATACATGTATAGCTTCCCTGAAAGCCTGAAGGACCAGAAATTTTTCAGGAAAACAAGAGGTTTATGTAGGATAGGAAAGTACCAGAAATATGGTTGTTTATCTAATCAAACTTCAAGAGTTCTCTGGTTTTCCCATTGCTAATTATCATAAAACTATTCTATACTTCAACAGATGTTGACATTATAAACTGAATATTAAGAAACTTTTTTTTCAAATGAGGGGTTTTAATATGCACATGCAATTAAACTGACGGTATCTACTATGGATTATTCAGACGCTCAAATTCCTAGTGATCTACTTTAATTTCTTTATGCTTCCAATAACTTTGATTTTGAATGTGCAATCTACAAATGACACAAAACATCCCTGCATTTAACATTAAACTTTGCAACCCTTATTAACTGCAACAAATCTGTAACACTATTAACTGCAAACTTAGCAAACACTATTAAATGCAAATCTACAATAAAAGCAAGATCCTCAAAAATAAAATGTCTGCTGTGCATGTCTTATGATCTTTCCCAATTTTAACTTCAGCAACAAATAAGGAAAGTTTTACGTTTTTACAGGAGCCTATAAACCACTCTTAAATCATCAGGCAGCTGTTTCCATTTTACTATCACAGTAATAAGTACTAGCATTTAATTAAGACCTGTAATTGACTGTAATTATTAAATCCTGCTATATTAGTACCACAATATTATCAAAAAGAAAAAAATCAGATCCAAGAAGCACTAATTATTATTGTTTCCTGTTTGTAAGCTGTATCCATGGTGAGTGGCATACAAGGGCCTTAACAGCCCTTGTTTCAACGGGACAAAACACTTGATCTCAATATGGTAACTGAGACCAATTTAAACAAATATATTACCTAGCAAATAACCACTTCCATCCATGTTCCAACAGTGAGAGCACTTGAAAAGATTTGACTCAGTCGTTGTTTCACATACACGTCCAAGAATTGCCCAACATAACCAACCAGCTCAAGCATTCTCACTGACCAGAGGGACGGGCAAAGTTCCACGGCAACAGCTGCTCCAGTGCCCCCCTTCCCATGTGCCAGCCCCACGGCAGCCCCCATCCTAACCTGAGCGAGTGACTGCTGCCAGGATTCTGCCACAGGAACCTGCCACGATGACTAGAGCATTTCAAGGTGGTGAATGTAAGCTACAGTGCTGACCTAAAGGATGCTAACAAATGGCTGGAGATGAGCAATGCCCACAAAACTCCATTCCCAGGACAGAGAAATGGCAATATCACTAATACCTTGGGACAATATGAGGATATTATTTCAAGAACAAGAACATTAGTGTCCTTCCTTCAAAGGCTTTCCGGGAGACTCATACATATGTATCAAGTTTCACTTGATACTTTGTGAAACATCTAACGCACTAAATTACCTGGGAGGGGAAAAAAAAAAAAAAAAAAAAAAAAAAAGTTTAAAAAAAAAAAAAAAAAGTGTTTTCGAGGATTTGAGTGAATTAAAAGTGACGAAACCACTCCTGAGATAAACAGAATTCTGGGTAGTACTCTTGCTTACTGATAAACCAATGCTTTATAATTTTTTCCTCCAATGATTTTTTAATGGGGGAACATCACAGCTGGCCATCTGCAAGACCCCTGGGAAATAGACCATTTGTTTATTTTGTTCTTGCAGCCTAACAGGTCTCACATATGATAAGGCCTCGTGTATTGCACAACACTAATTGCATTTACTGAACAATCTGAAGAGTTTACCAAATCTTTGTCACTGTCTTTCCCCATAATTAACTAAACTAGTGGAGGCATTCAGGGAATGACCTAAGGGATGTATTTAGGACAGGCAATTCTTGTGAATTAATTTTATGATCAGGTCCTGAAGTTTAGCCTTTGAGAGAATCAAGATGTAGCCTTGACCTTGGTCTACAAGCCCCTTATCTTATACCCACCTACAAATAACTGTAATTCTTGGTCTTGCTGGCCAAGGCTTAACCACCCTTTTACCATGCAGAAAACAGTACTGCAGAGCTGTCCTATCAGCCAATTTATGTAAAAGTTCTAGGATAATCCTACTGCATAATACCTATATTTCTATTTGGTTTTATGTAGTTCAAACCTTACCTTTTGCTGACATCAGAAGGAAGGAACAAAAGGGGTTCGTGCACATGCGAGAACAGAGACTAATGGAGAGTTTAGCAGCCATATTTTATATATTGATTTTTCTGATAGCCATACTGAGGGCTTCATTATGCTGAGGATCAGGAAAACATACATATTGAACCAAGCAAGAAGGTGGTAATTTCGTTTTTACCTCTCTTTCCTTAATGATATAACTTTAAGTTTTCCTTTCGATGTGGCCCTTCTTTAAGTTGCCACAGAACTTCAGCACATAGCTAGATTTTAGCCACAAGACTATTTAGCATGGGAAAGAGAGCTCTTTTACGTTCCCCTCTAAATTGTCAAGTTATAGTGCTCTGTGCTGACAGCCACTGCTTTTCAGCTCATATGTGGGTGTATTCCAGCAGCAGATTATGTGATCCCTAAGCACATAAAAAAAAATTAGGAAATTATTAATGACCAACAGACCTTTAATCTTTTCAGCTGAACCCCTCTGATGTTCCCAAAATATCAAAACAGGATGGTGTCTTAGCAAAATTCTACGTGAAATTTTGCTTTACTATAAAAATGTCACTTTGTACATCTTTACTTTCTGCATCAAGGATAATAAACCATGTGTGCCTCCAGAAGACATGGTAAATACAGTCAGAGACAGTTTATCAATAAAGAAATCACCTAGAGTGATTTAAACATCAATGATATTTAGCAATCTTCTGAGAATAAGACTTTGAGATTGTCTATAAGCCCTTTCTTTATAGGTACTTTCAGCCTGCCCTACACTTCAGTTCTCCACCACTAGTCTGGATACAATATTTACCTATCTTAAGGGAACTTTTAGGGGTCCAACATGTGAGAAGCTTGAGGTTGTAGAAACAAGGACTAAATGTTAGGCAAAGGGTATTCAGTTTATTTTTACAGAGCCCAGACTGAAGGCTCATTTATTTAAAACCTGCTTTTTGACTTATAAACTGACAAAGCCAACAATTATTTATCATTACCACGAGTAAATATGGAACATCCTGCAAGCATTTGGACACTTCTTTTCCAGCACACTTAAGTTATTTTTAATGATCTAAACATATATTGTGTTTGTTGGCTTCCCCCCAGGACCCTGCACAGTTTAGATTAAAATATAATAATTCAGAGTGAATGAATCTAAAATAATAAATATATTCCATTTAATCAATATGCATGCAAATGGTCTTCCCATCCCTGAGGAGAAAATGAGTCTGAGGTAATGAAAAATTAGCATTGAGGAACCTTTTTTTAATGGTGCATAGTAATTTTCAGGCTGGTTGACAAAGCATGACACACCATACCTCTCAATCTTAGTACAGTATAAAACCAGCCCAGCAACTGTAATTGTAGGGGTTTGATATTCCCAGGGAAGGTGACCTGACCCAGGGGAAGGCATCAGGTTACTGCATCAGGCAGTCAGCTCTTCCTCCATGACACCAATGTCTACTCTGCTTCTTCAGCAGCTCCTCTTTTACTTTTGCTAATAACGCTTTCAGACAAACAGGTTCTAAAATGAAATTTCCTTAAAATGCTGAGTTGCAAGCTCAGATGACTCAGGTACTGATTCCAGATCTGAACAATCATGAGTGTGCTAGAAGGAGGCATCTTAGAATCTGCCCTAAAATTAATCAACCCTCTAAGAGGCACAGTTCTTATAGAAAAGGACAGGGTTCGGCACTTTAGGGACATATTTCATCAAAGTATCTATCAGGTACTGACAGATGTCCTTTTACCCTGATAGTTGCTAGCTTTATTCAAAAGAGAGGACTTTGCTAAACTAAGGAAAAATAGCAGGGTATTTGTCATTGGTTATTGGCAACAGTGATCCATCAACAGTGCCATTTGTTTATACCAGTGATATTTTTGACCAAGGTCCAGTTTATTATTTTAAATGAGAAGTGATGGATTGAATCATCCCTCAGTGACAGATCAAGGTGTAGCCTGTGCTAAAGCCTGCACTCCACTTGTCTACACCAGACTTCCTTAGATCGTGTTAAGCATCTGATGACTGTGAGATAAGTACTAATAAATACATAAAACAGAGCAATTTAGCTGAAACAACAAACAAAATAATTATTAAATTGACTCTGTCCTCCCTCAAGACTCTTATTTCCTAAAGGTATAGCATGCAACCACAGCTACGTGGAATTTGCAGTAAAACTTACTCTGCATTCCCAGAACATCAACATACAAAATTCAGTCAATTTACCCCCAGGATTTTGTTTTGCTTCTAGGCATATATGGTGGGCTTTTGCACCAATGTAGTGCTATTACCCTGGTACCACTATGGGCAAGCAGCCCAAAGGGAATATAGGCCTGAAATACAACTCAGTCACAGACGATTTTTGCAGCACTTGAACTACTAGAGACTGTTTCCAAATACACTGCATTCCTATTTCCTCCCCGATGGCACTGGAGTAGGAACTCATTCAGAATTCTTTTATAAAGTGGATTTTTAATGGAAAATCATGATCAGTCTGAACTAAAAGCTTCACAGAAATTTTCAAATTTCAGCCAAATTTAAACTGGTTCAGTGACCAGATGTCTGTTCCCTGTCTCATTTGACACAAAAAAAGAGATTTCCAGAAGTATTGCTTTGGGCATATTCAAAATGAGAATATAGGGAATCCTACCAGCTATAGCTGAGATACTCTTTCTTCTTTTCTGTATTCTCTGCCCTGTGACAAGGCACATCACTTTAAATGGTGATACCGCTGGATTATGATGACCCAGAACTATCATCCTGCATGAGCTCCTTCTTTTGCCTGTGACATCCCTCTAACAACATATAGCAGCTTATTCATAGGTCTGTGTGTGCCTTCCCTGAAGTACCAAATTAGACATCTCTCTTCCAGGCCTTCCTTGCTCTTTTCTCTGGACCTGTGACAGAGAGCATTTCCTAGAAATGAGATGAGGTTCCTGTACTTTCGCCAGAGCAATCTATAAACATTACTTAGATTGCTGTCTAATGCCCTAAATGCATTCACAAACAGAGAAGGATTTTCAAAGGACCAAATTCTGTTCTCCAGTGGAAGATCTGAGCATGTTCAAGTATTCTTTGATATGTAGAAAACACACTGATTACTATCCTCACTTCAGATTTTTTTTTTTTTTTTTTTTTTTTTTTTTTTTTTTTTTTTTTTTTTTTGTCCAATATGTATAGTGCAGTCACAGGTCATAGAGACACCTTCTGTCTCCACAATGGACACAAAGAACAGATTATTTCCTTCCCTCTGTAAAATCCTTTTACTTATCTCTAAGTTACTAACACACTCCAACACAGCTTTGCATTCTTCACGCATACACACACACAAACACACACACACGCTTGTCATATATTCAAAGCAACTGATTACTCCTGTTTGCCTTTGGACTCTCTTGCTTTTTGAATATGTTATGCCCAGTACTGAAAAGAGCACATTTCTGAGAAAAGAAAGATTACTAACCAAAGATTACTTCCTTCTTGTGCTTCAAAGGCTATATGCCTCTTTATAGTTCTCTGGCGGTTCTTCTACAGTATGTCATTGCTGACCTACATTCAACATGGGATTCCTTTTACAAGTTAAGATCTTTCAAAACAGATGAACCTACTCAAGGAGAGACCAAAGTTTGCCCAAACCGTAATTAGTTTCAATTGCCAGAGGTGTCAAATTAAACTAAATGAATATGCAGCAAAGGAGCAGATGAGATTCACAATTGATGAATGCACCTCAGCAATATGTCTTGGAATAAATAATCTCACATGCACACCACTGTATTTTAAGCTAACTATAATCAAATAGAAAGGGAAGCAGCACCTGCTTGTAGTGACACTTGGTGAAAGCATTGCTTTATGAAGAGGTCAAAGTGGAAATATGAGCCTGAACAAAGAAGTGAACTGAAAGTAACAGAAAATTTATAGTAATGGTCTAAAAATCACTGATCCTATTCTATGCACTCAAAATCTGAACTTTTTACTAATATTTTACTGTATCAAGAAAGATACAGAAATATGAAAATATTCAAAATACAGACGATTCCAGCTATTTCTTGTGAAAATACTTTCAAATGAGGGCAGACTAAGAATTAAACATTCTTAAGAGGGAGTTTAACAACTGTTTAAAGATAATATATATAGAGAAGGGCAAACCAATAGGATTTATCTAAATAAAAGACACAAAGAATATCAAATTCCATATAGCTTCACCTATAAAGTAACTACCAAGAGATGAGAAAAATGGCAACATTTTTAAAATGTTTTTTTTAGTCTTGTGTCATTCTCGAAAATACAGACAGCATGGGCAGATATCAAAACAGAGGAGTCCCTGGTTTGGTCTTGTACAGGAATTCTGGTTTCATTATAGTCTGTTTAAACAAAGGACAGAAAGATCTCTCAGCAAAATGCCTCCTTACCAATGAAATAACAATTGAACACAGTAGAACTGAGGGGTTATGACACCGACATTTCATTGCATATTGTGTAGAGCGTAAATGGTTGTGGTCTTAATTCCTTCTCCTGTTGATTTACTGACAAAGTCTCCTAGCAGAGACAAACCAATGGACCCTTCGTGGTGAGAGACCTGACTAAAGCAGGATTGACTGGGAGCTGTTGGATGCACTTGATTTCCCAGCACAGAGTCAAGCAGTAGTGGCCAGAGCACGAGAGCAAGGTTTGATGATTCATTCTATGGTCTAACTCCAAGATAGAATAAACAAGCTTAATAAGATCACTCTTATCAAGAAAGATGGAATGAATGGCCATAACCTTAGCAGAAGCCATCAGAGAAAAGCACTGATTAATGATAAAACTATATCCTACCGAAACAACACAGCTGCAGACCTTGTAGAAACTACTTATACTCTTGAACAAAAAACTGCTCTTACTTAAATGTCAAATATAGAAGGAGCACAAGTCATTGCTTATAAATTTGTTCTGCTTTACCACTGAAAGAGAGCAGTTCATTGTGATGTTAAGAATTCTACCCCAGGGTTTTAAATAAGGAGAATTAAACAGACTACAATGTAGTTCCAAGGCCTTTTTTTTTTTTTTTTTTTTTTTTTTTTTTTTTTTTTTTTTTTTTCTCCTTCTTATTTGGAACTCTGATGAAAAGCAATTAAGGTCTGGCAAATTTTCTTCTTAGATGCAATTTGAACCACTTATCTAGCCTCTCACATGGGAGCAGACTTGGAATGTAGAAAGAAACACCTGCTTTTATCACTTTAGAACAACACTTTGTCAGCTTAGCAATATGCAAAGTTTCTCAAGCCCTTGAAATCTGAGTCTTATGCTTAATAATATCTTATTTATTCCATGTTCACAAATCTGTGGCATAAAACTACCTCATTTACTGATATGCCAAGCAAATAAGCCATTAAGGTTTGACCTCAAGCTGACAATGTGCTAAAAGTAAAGCAGGTAAGAATAATATCAAACCTGTACCTGAAATACAGTATTACCCAGACATTCAGCTCCAAAGTGGTTCCAGTGTTACACTGCCCTCAGGTTCTGCTGTGTCAGGAAAAGATTTCTATAGCATCAGCTAGATGGTACAAAAGGGTTTGATTGCCCCCACTTTATCCACCAAACTGCTCCACGGTGCTCTCTTCAGGCTATGAGACACTGAGCAACCGTGCCCATGCCTAAGCACAGCACAGCTCTTCTCGCTCACAACCTTCCGGTGCATTCTGCAGGCTGTGTGTGCTTCAGGATTGTCCCGGCTTTGAATTCACCAGGGATACGGGATAAAAAGATCCACATGAGAAGAACTAAAGTCACGTAAGACTTTAGTCTAGACAGATCCACAAAATTTTCTCTTTATGGCCCATTTTCCCCTTCCACAGCAATCCCAAACATTCCCTTACAAGGAGCACAAGAGCTTCATTAGAAGAAATTCACAAAAAAACCATCTCACAAGGACAGATGCAGAGACTGAGGACATTCCTAACATCCTGTACCCTGCCACAGCAGGGAACTTACTTGATGAAAACACATAGACAACTGGGAAGTAAACCACATCCCACACTGCAAAAATGACAATAGTACTTGGATAAGCAGTAGCACCATAATTGAGAGTCACAAACTAATCCTTCTGTTGCATTCAGTACCGGTAGAGCATCATCAGGAAAAATGGGATAATGGAAGAGAAACACCTGGAGAGCCCAGCAGAGAGTGCCAGAACAATCACAGTTCTAGAAGACAAGTTTTCAGAGAAAAAAGTGAAAGATCCAAGGACTAATATCAGAATGAACATAGTTAGATATTCCAAAGTCAACCACTCTGATTCTGGGAAAAAAGGAGTTTCCAAGCATATATTAAAGGGCCATAGAGGGGCAGGATACTAATTAGTTCTCCAAGTCTTCTGTGGAGAGAAGAAGAAGAAATTAACTTAAATTGCACTAGAAAGACTTAAATTGAGATTAGTAAAGCCTTTTAATGGTTGGAATAGTGAGGTAATTGTATGGGAGAGTAACAGGCCTATAGAGTCTCATCACTAAGATGAGATCATATTTTAGATCAGGCTGGATAAACCTGAAATGATTTAAATGTAATTGAGATTAAGTTGGGGCAAGGAAATGGACTGGATACTTTCTGAGGTCTCTTTGAGCCTATGATCTATGATACTATAATCATAAACTTTAATTTCCATTTCTGGAATCACTACCTACATTCATTTATCAAGCTCCATCTTGAAATAATTTAGGTTCCTTGTCCTTCCTGCACTATTTGAAAGGTCATGCCAGAATTCAGACATCACTCCTTTGATGACAGAAACCTTGTTCTAATTTACACTCTAAATTCATTCAGAAGCAATTAATATCCATTTGATCTTAAAGAAGGTTCAATTTCAATAATTCTTCTCCCCCTCTGTAGTAATTCCTGAATGTCTTTTATAAATAGTAACAGATCCTCTTAGTCTTCATTAAACTATGCTGTCTATCCCAGGCACCAGAAGTAGTCAAACTGTGGTAGCACAGAGTTTCTTTCAAGCCGATTTACTTTGCTTTAACTCCAGTTGCATAAAAGCTATACATCCTGTGGAAAATAATCTCATTCGTTGCATATTTGTTCTCCAGACACAATAATGGATTGAATTTATCTAATTTTGTCTCTAAACTAAGCTCAGATACACCAGTTAGTTCTGTGCAATTGCTGTTATCAACCTTGCAGTACATTCAAATCTATACAGTGAAAAGACTCACAACATAAACTCTTCTCCCTTCTTCTTCACTTCATTCCATTAAAAAGCTTAAAGCAAATTAATTTATCTCTTACACATTTTTTAATCCATTTTGTCTCTAGTCTAGATATGTTCTGAAGTAATGTGGTCACACAGGATTTTATGTACATAGCCAAAGCTGAAATGTGGAAGATTAGATGTTATTCTCCCTGTATTCAAAGTGAAATATTTTATGTCACATTTTTCTATGTATTTCTACTGTGAAGATAAGAAAGTAATGATTCACAAGCACATCAATGCCTTGTAGAACAGGGTGTCCAGATCCAGCCTTACAGGACTTTGCCAGAATTTATTTTCAAACATACACACAAGGTTTCAACTGATACATAAAGAACACACTGTATGCAGCAGAAAGCAAGATTTGCCTTTGTAAGAAAATTACTCTTTTTGTACTTTCATTTTACAAACGTTCTCTGAAAGCAGACAGTGCGCCAATGACAAAAACACAGCCTGAGAAGAGTCAGGTTCCAAGGCTTGTACAGGACAACCTGGAAAGAACTCCTCCTTTGGCTTGTGAGCATTAATGCCTAAATGCTCCAATTATAGAATCTTGTCTCATGCAACCATGGTTGCCAATGGTTACTTCCCACATATGTCTCTGTTAGATTGCCAACATTCCCATTTGTTTTGAATTAGAACAAATACCCGGAAACACAAGAACAACAGGCTGCTGCCAGACCGCAATAAACCATGAATCTCTTGGCATTAGGAATGAGAATTTCTAACATTAATGCTTAGCAGTGGGAATGATGCCACTCCTGGCACCTGTAAGTTAAACCATCTCAACAAAATTGACTTAAACTCCTACAAATGAACTTTAAGTTAGTGCCCGAGAAGATCTGGGAATCATTGGTAAAAATATATTCTGCCTTCTTTCAGAGTTTACCTATTAGCAGCTGCTTAGGAATCTAGACTGGAAAAACAATAAAAGATAAATCCACTTTTCAAAATGTAGCATTTCAGATCCAATGGAAATACATTCCAGTGCTTCAGAAACCAGTACATACTCACAAAAATTGCATAATTGCAAAGCACACATTATTGCTAGGTGGCCTTGTGATCCACATGGCACCATATGCACATGTACCAAATAATGGAATCTCTCAGAACTCCAACAGTCAGAGGAAGACACACATTCATCCCTTGTGGTACCATCTGAAAACAGCCTTGATGAGCTTTGTATCCATAGTCATTCCAATTTATCCAGAATTTCTAAGCACACATCAGCTCATTTATTTGAATTTTAAAGAGAGACGGATACATACCAGAACAGCATAGGCTGGGGGACAACATCTTAGAAATATGGAGAAAAATAGAATTAATGCATCACCACAGTCAGCTACATAAGCATCGAAAATAAGGTGTTCTCACAGCAAAGTCAAATCAAAGGAAGAACATGTGTACAGTGCTACTATAACAAAATTGTCAGAAAACATCATTTTAGCTAATGTACCTGGTTACTAGATTCTAAACATAAGATTAATAACCCTGGTGGAGGACTAGCCAACATCAAAGGTTGTGACTGGGATGGTAATGGAGCTACTGAGAGGCCCCAGAAGAACCTATGTGCATCTTTTTAACGCAAAACTACAAAGTATTGTGGAACGTCTTGAAGAAGTCTTGGATGACAGAATGGGACAAAATCATGAGAGTTAAATTTATGAACAATCAATGCTGCAGGTTTTTTTGGAGCTCAGAGATGGACATGAACTACCAGGGGTTCTCTACTTTTTAAAAATGTCTCTCTTTTTTTTTTTTTTTTCCCAGTAGTATCATTGTACCTACTTGGAAATTGAAATATCAAGCATTTGAACAAATATATTAAAGTGATCTACTGTTACTAAAGTCTGTTTAAATGTGTTTACATTATCAGCTGAAGCTTGACTTTGTAAATTTGTTAAACATACTCGATAGTCATATTACCAAGACTACAGATATATTTGAGAAGCTTTTTCCTCCTTTTATCTCACCAGACTGAAGTAACTCATTATTACAAGGAAGCTGAGAAATTTAGTCTTCTGCAGTGAAAGCACTATTTAACATTCTTTAGAACTGGTCTGCACACGGCCAGCCCTTCGAGCTGGCAGCCTGACCACAGAAAAAAGGAACATTAGAGAAATTATTTTGTTAGGGAAACTGCATATCCTCTTTATCACATCATCACCTTGGGAAAACGAAGGCACTGGATTTTAAAAGCTCTGAAGAGATTTTAAAAGGCAGTCATGGAGAAGTTAGTTAAACTAAAAAATAATAATTAAAAAAGAAAAGGCTCTAGAAGCCCAGCAACATCCACCCCCACGTAGTAGTGCCCAGCATCCAGCCCCTGAACTAAATGACAGTCACAGAGTCTTGTTGCTGACCCACAGCTAATGGATGGGAAGGAAGAGGAGGTAAGGAAAGGGGAGAAAGAGAGAAAGTAAGCAAGCACCTACTTAATTATTAATTGTTTATATATTTCATATTTTCTTGTGTCTGCATTAAAACTGAAATGCATATTTTGCCTTTATCCTCCTCTTGACGCTTAAAATCATAAATTCTATTACTAGGCTTTTCACATCAAAGAAAAAAGACATTTCATTTAAACTTATAAACCATGCTGTCTACTGAACCAATAAAGAAGAAATCCACATTTCTTAAAGCTTGGCAACGTCTATGACATTTGACTCATTTTTTTGTCACAGTTCATGGGAGGACACACATTAAACTTCTGAACAAGAGCAGGGATTATGTACCTGACTCCCTGAAATTAAATTTCCCAAAGTACAAGCATTAAAGGAGGGAACAAGAGATTTTCAGTTCAGCCTCTTAATATGTTTCCTGGGAAGACAAATGCAGTTCATTTCTTTGTTGTTTATTTTTTTTCTTACCAAGAGAAAATTATATATGGGAAAATACAGCAACAATTTGATAATCTCTGTTTACTCTTGGGAAATAAAATACATATGTTTCTGAGACACACTTCAAAGGAACTAGAGCTATATTCCAGTTTCCTTTCTAATAATTTTTTTTTTATCCTTTAAGTAGGACTCTCCATATTTTCATATGGAGGCACATTTTTTAAATTAGCTTGTAAATATCTAGAGCATTTAAGCATGAAAACTTGCATTTTTATCTCTCAGCATTTACAAAAATTATTGAAGATGGAGGTAGAATTCATAACTTAATAGCTACGGTTGCTACTGTTTATAAATGAAGTATCTGTAATGCTTTTCTCATTTCATTTAAAGTAAGTATGCAGTTGTTTATTTCAGATTTTTTTGACTTCCAGATCACCTCTTTCAGAAATATAGCATACACTGAGCAAGTAAGTAAACACCAAACCAACTGGTGGTAATAGAACATCTGATGGCTTCACTTTTCACATTTGGGGACTAAAAAACTCTCTTTAGAGACGTTTTTTTCTGTAAGAGTCGGCCTCAAGCTGGCTGGGCCAATTGCTCTAGGAGGTGTGCCTGTAAAACAATCACAGGAAGGGGTGGCAGAGTGCAAACTCATCCCTGGTTCAACAGGGTCACCAGGTGTAACTTAGGGAGTTGTGTTAGAGATGTTTTTCCAGCAACAACTAGAAATCTGAATTCACTCTGTCCTGGTAAGCTAAATAGCAATAAGGATGTGTGCACAATCTCTGCTTTTCAGAAAGAGTTCTGCTATCTTTAGATAAACTGTATTAAGAAATGCCAGCAATTACCTGGCACTTAATAAATGCATGTAAAAGCTAGGAGGAAATAAATATCTGCAAGACAAATGGAACATCATCTTCAGTGAGAGAGTGATGCTGCCCCTTCATTGCCATCCCAGCTGTGAGCTAAATTGCCCAGGATTTCACAATCTCAGTCAATTTCATTCACAGCCGGCAACACCAGCAAATTGCTTTCCAATGGAGACAGAACTTTACTCCCTTGCTGACAGCCTGAAAGTTAAAGAGTACAGGGGCAGGAAAAAGGGCTGAAAACCTCCAGAAGAAATATGGACAAGCTGCAGGAAGACACAGTAAAACACACAGAGAAATTAGAAGCAACAATAGTTTCTGCTCCCTAACAGTGATACTCCACATAAAATTCGTACTTATTGGACTATCAACATTTTTTTGTTATATCCCACAGAGAAAAACAGAACAACATCTACTCCTCCAGGTTTTTCCACGGAGGGTTCCCAATCTTCCCTCTGTTTTTCCCTCCCAGAATGACACAGAATTGTAAGTTTTTCTTAAGAAGTAAGGAAATAATTTTGTGCAGAGGCACACCTAAGAAAAGATCCATTTTAAAGAGCAACAGCAGTTTTAAGTAAATATTACCCATTACTGGCCAACTGATTAAAAGCCTCATCTTCTCATCAACAGCCAGTCTCTGCTTGCTGCCATTTCATTAATTAAATACTCATTCCAGAATAATCATCCTTCTAAATAAAAAATTCTCAAACACCCATTGCCAAAAGCACATATGAATGGCAGAATGGTGAAGAAAACGACAGAAAAATATCTCCAGAAAAACCTGACAAGACTAACCAGACACCATGCCAAGATCTCCTTTAGATTATTCACATAGGTAATGTACCATTCATGGGACATTACTTCAACTTCATCCCAAAGTCTAGCCAAAAATTTGTGTCCCTCAGCCACTGCAGGAGGCAACAAACCTGGCAGCCTGCTGGCTAAGAGCCATCCATCAGGTTTAACAGATCAGCCACTGTAGGTGGAAGCAACACCAGGAATTCAAATGCTGATGACAGTCATGTAAAAATCTTTAATCTAGAACTTCTGTGACTTTTTTTCTTCTGGCAAAATCACCTTTTCTAATGGGAGATTTTGCTTGCTACTATGGCACTAACAAGAAATGCAATCAGAAATGAGCAACATCCAGGAGTGTCCATGTCAAGTTCCTTTTGGGTGCTCAGGCAGTAGGTCACAGCAAGAGAACCAGAGCTGTGCTGGCAACAGCCATTTGCTAATATTCAGAAAAATCAAAATAACTGAAAAGTGAGTTCCTGCCGTCTAGTTCATCCACAGTATTTGACTTCACGGTGTGTGACTGCACTGCTGGCATATCCTGACTCTATTTCTGTTCACATTCACAAGACTGAGATTTGTAGCTAACTCAACAATAGCCTGGCTTGGGCTATCCCAGCCGAGTGCCATCATGCCCAAGAAAGATCACAAAACTTGGAAAAATAGAATCATTTTCCTGGTTTTAGCCATTATTATGTAGGGCACAGTGGGGGGAGTTCACAAAAGAAGAAGCCTTTTGTTTGGATGGACAACAAATGTGGAAGAAAAATGCAGTTGTTACCCAATACAGAGATCACCCAAATTAAATACATGAAAACAAATAAGGACTAAAAACTGATTGAATTCTAGCCTCATAATTTGTCTTCTCACTCTTGCTCCTATTGCCTCACACTCCGTCTCCACTTTCAAGAATCCAAATAAAAAACTGCTTAAATGTCACTTCTTACACTGATTTGAAACCCATTTTCTTCACAACAGAGGCTAGTAAAAGCATTTTCCAGCTCCAGTTGGGGGTGATATAGAAAAAAAATAAGAAATATAAAGGACAAAAAACAGAATTAACCTTTAAACCATTCTATAAAAGGTGATTCCCATTGGTAAGTAAACAATGGTACCAATTTAGATTAGTTTCAGACTATAGCTCAGTACGATTAAAAAAATTCAAAGTTGCCAGATATCCGAGTTTATGGGATAAACATAGCAAAAAATGTGCCTTAGAATATTTTCATTACTTAATGTATAAAATTACCAGATAACTTTACAGTTAGAACCCCAAGTACTGAAATCAAAGGGTGAACTCTTATTGATGTTAAGTCCTTTTAATCAGGACTATTTTACTAGAACGCAATCAATGAATTTTGTTCCAGAGCTCATTATTTCTTATTCTCTTCTCTAATATCACAAGCATTCTTCAGGCACAGGGGACAGTTAGCTCTCAGCTTTTAATGTTAATTATGGTAATCTCTGTAGACATCATCACCTCTTCTCTCAATTCATAATGCAGGCATAAAAGATCAGTGTGGCTTTCTATTACACTAGCACAGGTCACTGCATTTTAGGGGTTTTTTTTGTGACAGCTTATTCTTTAAAGCCTTTTTTATATTTCAGTAATAAAAAATAACTCTATAAAAAGAATTATATTTAAAACAGAAAGGCATTTTATTTTGTGAATTAATTGCAACCGGTAGAAAGAGAAATTAAAGACTAAAAAAAAAGTTCTCTCTCGTATTATTTTCAAAGGTAATTCTAATTTCATACTGAACCAAATGTACTCAACCAAGTTTTTGTTTTCCACCTAATTAAAGATGCATATCAATCAAGAATAAGATAAGAATGCTCATTTTTTCCCATAGAAAGAAATTCTGTGCTCCATCAGCAAAATACTGCTCCAGCGCCTCCAAAAGGTAAAAAAGAAACATCTCCACTTTGCCCTGGATCATCCTTCATTCACTCACCTATCTACATCAGCATTTACAGCAAAGCAGCAGCAGCACACACCTTATGTGACTCTCCTAATCATTCCCACTCAAAATCTAACTTAGGTTACCATCTATAATTCTGGCAGTGTTGTAGGAAATTTGTCTTACCGACAAGCCACAAAGCATTTGTAAATAAGACACCATAAATTGTATATTTTGTGTTTCATTTGCAACCATTGAGAAATAAAAATTATATTTCCAAGCATGGGAGTCAATTTTCTTTTATCATTACCTTTATTTTGTTTTAGGGAAAAAAAACACTGATGATAGCAACACATTTGTCAACTTCCCAATCACTCTGTGAACATGAAATACTAGTATTTAATGGCCTATATATATGTACACACATATATATAATGCAGAAAAAGTACTAAAGAAACCTGTACTGCAAAAAACTGTTGTCAGGATCCATGGCTACTCTCATGTAGTGAATCCCCCAATTGTGGATTGCTAATCATGTATTTTCCTGCAAAATGTTTAACAGCCATACAGTACCACAGTTACAGATTAACTATCATTGTTGTCTGAGGAATTCACTTACAAATTCCAGTTTATCTGCATTTTACATGCAAAACATGTAAAAATTATTTTTCTTTGTCAGATTTAAGAAACATGACTCACAAAAAGCACACACCTAAAATTAGTCTGAAAATAGGAAACTAACTAGATGGCTTTTGCTATCAGAGATATTCATTTCCATAGCACCTAATCCTGCCATCAAGCACCATTGTCTTCAACATATTATTTAAGCAGTTTGTAATTTCAGGTGTCACTCCTTCTCTTGCTCTTATGCAATGCCTTTCTTCTGAGAAATGCAGATGTTTTTATACAAATAATAAGGTATACTACATCTGTAAATTAGGAAATTCCACCTTTCACAGATGGAACTGAAACAAAGATAATATGGTCCAGATTCACAGATTTTCTGAAGTCATCTTCTCTCAGAAAAGATTACAATAACTCCAATTTACTTTGGAAAATTACTGCATCCTAAGTGAATTCTCCTGCAATTTGAAGCCATCATACTGTGGTAATAAAAAAGAGAAACTGATTGTTTTTGTGTTTTTTCTTTCCTGAATTGCATTTTGGTTAAAGGTGTCATTAAGTCTCCAAACCAAGTGAGTATTAATGCCATGGAGATATGAGTCATGACTCTTACTCGTGGGAAAGTTCCATTTCACATTTACAAGAAATTAATTCAAATCCGCTGTGCTTAAAAAACCACATTAAATACTCTCCTACCTGAATGACCAACACAAAATGAGTTCCCTAAACCTAAGTTCAAAGGCTAAGTTCACTAAATTATCACTGATATATCTACAGTGAATAAGAAAACTGATTCCTCAGAGCATCGTCATCAGCCTCAGCATAATGCAAAACTGGTTTTGGCCCCACCCAGAAGCAGGTTCTTCTTATCCTGCTGCAGTCAATTTATAGCAGAAGCTCGTGTTTTATGAAGAGGCAAGATGGCAGCAAAGCTCAGAGCAACTCTTTCTAATTGTGATTCAGCAGAAGATAAATAAAATCAGTCCCAGGGCTCATGTGGGAAGTTCCATTGATAGAAGAAAGACTTTCTTTCTCATTAATTCACACATGGTAACCCTATTAAGTGGAAGCAACATAGAGGATGGGCTCACATCAAACGTTTTCATTGATAAATCACTTGTTTCCAGCCTCCATCACTCTGTAAAGACCCTACAAGTGGTGACAGGACTCATAATTTGTGGTCCTAATGCTCCCCGCCACATTGCCGCCTTCACTACAGCAAGGAAAAAAGTAATCTTAGCTGGAAAACCATGATCTGATCATATTCTGAGATTTAACTTTACAGGCAGAGGGACTGGCTTTTTGCTTCTGTTTTTTGGTGTTGTTTTTTTGGTTGTTTTTTTCTTTTGTGTGTGTGTGGTTTTTTGTGGTTTTTTTTTTGTTTGTTTTTTTTTGGGGGGGTGGTTTTTAGTTTTTTGGGGTTTTTTTTGCTTTAGGGAGGAGGGGGGTATATAGGTATTTTTTATTTGATTAATCTTCATAGTAGTCCTCTGAATCAATAAATCCATCGCAAAATAAAGGCATTTTCATCAGCTCACTTCAGCTGCTCTGTCAACAAGAACAACAACAAATCTAAAATAGCTAGTATTTTTGGGCTGCTTTATTATAACCATCAGAATGGTGAATCTGCCCCCAGCTGTTAATAATTAAAAAAAACATTTAAGGCAGAATATCTTCAAAGTATTAGAAGTAATTATGCGACAGGACTGTTACAGAGTATGCTTACTTAATATAGCTCAAAGAAATGAGATAAGAATTACTAAGATGTACATATAAGGTTGCCTTTCAATGAAGGCACGTGTGTGTGTGAGAAGGGAATGAAGGAGAAGATCCTCATCTGCAAAAGACTACACAGCTCAGAAAATTTCCTTCAAATATTCTCTAGCAGAATCTGCGGCTTTTTACCTAATCTTTGAAACACATAGTCATGCAGATAAGGCAGCATTAAATGGATCACTGCTGCCTCTGGAAAGGAAGATAAGTTAGCCTTTGCTACTTAGATATTCACTTTCTGACAGCTGTTCTTCTTTCTCAAAAAATTCCTCTGCCAAGCAAAGATTATTTGGGATTGACAAATCTGTGCTTTGGAATAAACAAGATCTTTACTCTGATAGGATGATGGAAACAGATGTTTAAGACCCACATAACACTATAGTCTATCAGAGGTACTATGTACCTTGAGGGGGTCTCAGGGGAAAGCTCCCACAAATACCTACATGTGCCTGACAGTGTTCATGAATCCGTGCTATTCCAAGGATACCAAGGGGAAGAAATCTTTCTCTTGCGCACTGCAAGTCTAATGAGGAAAAGACAATTCTCCTTCCTAGCCTGTGAGAGAGTAGAGGTAAGGAGCACAAAGAAGAGACAAGATGGTGCGGTTGGTGTAGCTGATAAAGTAGTCTGGATAAATTCACACAAAACAATGCTAAGGCCTAATGAAAGTGCAAGGTGGTGTGATTTCTTAAAATATATATATATCCCTGTGAGATAACTAACTCTGTATGCATGTGTATGAGATAACTAGCTCTGTAATGCATGTGACATATCTGCCAACGTTCACATAACTATTATCAATCCACAAACTTCCTGCTGTATCAATTGACTGGAGATGGGGAAAAAAGCTAAACAGAATCCCAAATTCCTCAGTGCCATATTGTTAACCACCAGTGCTCAGCCTGTTGCTCTAAATACAGCCTGTGCTTCATCTGCACTCCTAAAGGGTGGGTGCCCTCCTTGACCTTTACTGTCTCCTCATTCAATCCAGAATGCTTCACGGGTGGGACAGTGGACTCAAGGGAACACTACAGAATATAAACATCTTAAGGCTTGTCTAAGTTTTAGTATTTTGTTAAATACATGTCCAGAAGCAGAAGTCATCAAAAGCAGCTGTCATTAATTGCAGTGGCTGCCACACGAGTGACAAAACGTCACCAGTAAATTCTGGTGCTGGATTATATCATTTTTGTTTCCCAGGACATGTTCTTCAGTAAAATCATCTCAAAACCAAACACATAACATACGTGCAATTTTACATGTGTATATAGACAAGCATTTGAAAATGATTATCCAAAAATTGCCACAAAAATTTTTCAGATGTGATGCAACATAGCAGACCCGTACAGGGTACAGGTATCCTTGAACTTAGGATCTGCTAAACTGACATTTAATTGCAAAGAGGTGCTGAATCTTTAAAGTTTACTGCTACATACAAACATTCACTATTTCAAATGCAGTTTTCAGACATGCCAGTTCAGATTTTCTGTTTGCAACATTTGACACCAGCCAAGCTCTGCACATTTCTTTTACCTGGAATAATGGATAGCTTGATGTCCTGCGATATTAAAATAGAAATCAGTTGTGTGTTTCATCTCATCAGTATGTCCAGAGACTTCAATCCAGTGTGCTATTGGGAGGCAGTAAACTCCATCTACTATGTTGCTCTGGTTGTAAACACAACTTCGATCATGATGGGGCCCACTACCTAGAACAGAAGACAGGACAATTGCAGACTGTGTACCTGGATAATCTTCAAAAAAAAAAAACGGGGCAAGATTTGAACTGAGCATTCAAGGTCAGGACTGGTGCCTCCTGCTTCTTCAAACTGCATTAGCAACAACTGAAATAGTGGCAACAGAAGCACTGCCACAAAGCAAATATTCAGCATTAAAATAAAATTCTGTAGATTATTTTTAAAAATCTGTTTTAATTTTTAAACCCCCACAATATTAAAAAACTCCTAAATCACTTAAAATTTAAGGAATCATTAATGCCATTTAAGTTTTTCATTTCATGTCTCACAGTATGTGACCTCAGTGTTTAATATTCTTGCTCAGTGACCTCTCTCTAGGGTATCAATCTTGCTGTGTCTCAGACATGCCATGACAGCCTGACCTTGGTTCAGACTCACTTCTAAGGAAGTTGCCAGGATACGGGAAGGACCGCAGTGAAAGTTCAAAGGACAGCCATGCCAGAGACAATCACAAAAAAAGGTAGGACTGCTGACATAGGATTTGCTACCAGCTTAAGGATTCAAGAAGAAAAACATCAACGAGGAAAGGCATCAAAGCCCAAAGAAGGTGGCAGACAACAACCTAGAAACAAGGGACACTTGTTTAAAGGGGCAAAGAAGGGAGGCCCTCTTCCACCTCATTCACAGCTGCCTGACCATCAGACTCTTCAGATTCCTGTTGCAGACCAGACACGTACGGATACCTTGCCAAGGAGTTCATTAAACCCTGTCTTTTATGTTGGCTGACCAATAAACACTCACTTTGTTGTCTTCAAATGCATGTCTCACTTTGAGAGCCTGTTCATACACAGCAGAAGTTGCCCAAAGTTACCCACAGAGAGATGGTCACCACTGCAATGGTGAATTACAACTACCTTAAGCAGCCTAGTTTAAAGTAAGATTCTTTTTGTTATGATTTTCCACTAATATTCATTACCCCTTCTTCTCTTACAGCAGTACTGTGAGCTTTAGTCAGAAAATCCTTTTGTCATACCATGCAACTTGAATTGAAATGGGTCGTGTCATCAAACAAAAGGCTATCTAGTCTCCAAAAATACAGTAAATGTACATTCTCCCCCCACCACCATTCTTACATACTTATTGTAATACTAATTGCCATGTAGGAATATTTATCGTGCAGATCAGAAGTGACCTAGTCTATGGCTTGCTTAAGCCTGTTACACTTATACATTATTAATGACGTTAAAATATTTCTGAGAAAAATTATGCCCAAAGGAATATCTTCAGTTTCACATTGCATGTAAATGCATGACCAGTTTCCAAGCACCACAGTTAGGGAAATTTGCTAGAGCAAGAGCATTTTGGGAGATGTATTAATGCAATGATTAGAGTAAGAATAACACTTAAGAGGAAAGCTCAAACCATCTCCTTTTTTCCAGATGACATGCAGGCCATTTTATCATAATTGTGAAATATTATTATTTACCAAAATGAAAACTAAAATATGAGGCAGAAAATTTTCTCTATTTTCTCTTTCACACTGCTGAGCAATTATGCATCACATAGTTTTTGATTATTTTGATTATAAATAAGATAAGCAAGATCAGTACAGTTTCAGAAGCTACAAATCTAACCAATGTATTTTTATCTCACATTTCTAATTGTTTACATATTCTTACCACTTTTAAACAATATGAGAAGACAACAGCATACATCAACAAAAACAACAGCATAACAAAATCTATGGATGTTCATGACATTTAATTAATGACTTCACGCATTCAGCAAAATACAGCCATGAACACCGTATCTTGCCTTCCACGTTCTACTCTCCAACAACTGTTTGTAGCGATGCACATCCCCATGGCCACATCCTGCCATCACGAAGCTGTGTCTGATCCTGACCCCAACATGCCCACGGACCCATGTCCTGTCCCAGCCTCAGCCTTTCCTCAGGGAGATGCCTGATGCTCACGGCTGGGGCTGCCCTTGTGCCTCTGGCTGCCTGCTCCTGATTGCCAGTCCCATGGGGTGTCCCTGCAGTCCCCAAGAAGTTGCCAGCTCTCTCTGCACCCTGGCAGTTTTGAACCATATTCTCAGGATCTCTGGCTTTTTTTGCTACTCCCAGCCCCGTTTCCTTGTAGGCAGGTATCCACCATGTGCTTCTGTGCTGGCTTGAAGGCAAAACCAGCGAGAGACTCCAAGTCAGAAAAAACAGTTTAATAGGAGAGGAAAAAAAAGTAAAATAAAATAAAACACATGCAATGGTACAAAAGATCACTGACAGAGTCAGAATACAACCTGAAACTGTGGTGGTGGCAGTCCAGATGAAGTGGTCTTGTTGAAGCAGTGTTCTTGCAGAAAGGTCTGGTAGCTCTTGTCCTCTGGGAATCCAGTGGGTAAGGCTGCCTGTGCTGTCCCAAGGCCCAGATTATATCCAGGTGGGAATGCTTGGCTCCTCCCCCTGGGCGGAGCATCTCACAATGGACTGATATCATTTTATCAGTTTTGTAATGGGTCCTTGATTGCCCATTAAACAGGGATAGCTCCTGGAGGAAGTTATCTATGAGTCATGCAGGACGGCATTGATGGGCCATTAACAGAAGATAGTCTGGAGGGAGGGGGCACGGGAAACAGTGGTGCACAACTTAGTTTCAACATTTCATGTAGATGGTGATAGAATACATACTTTGGGCACATTTTACATTGTAACCTAGGACAGCTTCCTACTGCCCCATTTCCAACTGCTGCTGCTTGAGGTGCATGCACTCCTGCCACCTGCCAGTTTTACAGTTCATCATCCTTCTCCTTCTCCACCTTTAATTCTTGTCCGTGTCCCTTTTTTGCCTTCCTTCCTTCTCTATGACCTTCCTCCATCTCTCTGCCTTCTTAAGTGTTGCAGCCTCCTTGCTTTGTAACCTCATCACCTTCACCATCATTAATTCCCTTAAACAGCCTACAACCACATATGGAAACAGGGCCAAAAGCAAGTTGCCATGAGATGTTTATTTTATTTGTTCCCTCAAAGAGGTTTGGTCAAATCTCATTCTGAAACACTTTCTTCTGTAATTAATATTTATCGCTGTTGATTTTTCTGCACCACTCAGCCTCAGCCTTCCTGCTGTGGCTACAGTCAAACCTGAATCTCAAAAGGTACGGTTCTGGTTTGCCTTTAACAATCAAGTAAACAGCAGCAGCTGCATTCATATCATATTTCATGAGAATGGCCTTGCTCTTTACTGCTCCTTATATAATATACTGATCTATGAATTAAACAACTTTCCTACTGAAATAAGACATCTGTGCTACAGAATGTAAATCAACATATTTTCAAAATACACACAGATATTCACATGTGCTTTAGCTTCACACGTGAAGGAGAGAGTGCTACCATCTTCAATAAATACTAATTTAGGGAACAGTATGATCAAAGTGGACTATGTCCAGGAAGCTGAATTCACTATACTTCTTAAGGGAATTATAAAATCTGCAATTACCAAAAAAGATCAGGTTTCACTACCCAGGTAATATCCACATGGTTACACAAGTGCTTCTCACCACAGTTTGCTTCACAATATGCATTTAACAAGTGAGTTTCAAAATGAGAAAATATTGTTCTATCAGTCCACATCATGCTTCTACTAGTACAGTTTGTCACAGGAAATCCACCATATTTTGGATGCCATAAGACAACAATGCAATTTTTATAGTATTTCACCTTTTCTGTTCCTAGAGACAACAGTAAAGCCAAGAACATCAAATGTTCCACTCACCTGCTCATCTTTGAAAAAAGGAAAATAAACACAAATGTCCTTTGAGAAAGAGCTCACAACAGCAAATGGTTTTACAGCTAAACACATTTCTAAATCAGTGATTTAATTCATCTTGTTTTTGTTAATATTCCAAGTGGCAAGACATAGGTTTAATTATTTATCATCGGGAAGCAAACACAAAATCATCTGAAAACATGTAAAACTCAACCATAAAAAGGCATAAGTTAAATAACTGAATAGTACTGATCTTCCTGTTAATTGATGGTGTTGGCTTTCCTAATTAAAGAAGATCATTTTGTAAGAGTTTATTAGAATATACAGGTCCTAGTTTAACTTCTAGGACAGCATTTTTTTCCTTTTTTTTTTTTTTTTTTTTAATTTAAAACCCATCTTTGTGATTCTTCACAGCAAAAATTCCCATCTGGAAGAGAAAGATTAAAATTAATTTCTAGGCATTCAGTTATAAAATTCTTCATTGCTTTTGCACTTGTCGCTCTGTATTGCAGATGGTTTCGTGCAGAATCCACTGACGTGGGGAAATGCTGAAGCTCAAAGCAACCAAGTAGCCCTACTTACAGCTCAAGCCACACAGAGGGATCTTTCAAAATCTGCGTGGCTGCAGTTTATGGCTCTTTGTTTAATGCACATGAAGGATGATCAAAGGAGCATAAGAAGTGGCTGTACAAATAACTAAATGAAAGAAAAAATCGAAAGATCTCTGTATAACTGATAAATGGTGCTGGAAAAAGGAGGAGACCAGAATGAAGCAAAGGAAAACTTCGGGTTTGATCCTTCTTGAGCAGAGAAGATGGACCAGATGACCCACTGTGGTCCCTTGCAACCTGATTACTTCTGTGATTCTGTGAAAACCAAATGAAGATATAGGAAGTAACACAAGATGTGCAAAGATCTAGGACTGGAAGAAGGTAAGCAGAGACTAGAAGAGGATGCTCTGAAATTCAATCTAAAGAGGCACAACCAAAAAACACAATGAAAAACCTTCAGTTACTGTTTTATTACAGCACAGACTCAACTGCACACAGATTGCACAAAAGAGACAGGGTGGAGAAAATGCCAACTTGATCTTAAAAGATAATAAACAAAATATGGGTCAATGAAATTTCTTATCACCATTAAGAGTGGTGAACAAAACCCACATGAATAAATGAAAAAGATAAGATTGCCTCTCCCATTGTCACTGCAAAGGTCTTTGCAGCAAAGGCTCTTCTCAGCCACTGCTCTGCAGTTACCAGCTTGTTGCACATCTTGCTCAAAGTTTTAATTTTTTCTGTTCTGTGCTGTGTACTGGAAGGGAGGTAGTTATGCATGAACTCCAGGGCACAACAGCAGCCATAAAGGTGATGGCTATCTTATCCCTGCCTTAGCCTGGCCCTAAAACACAGACATGCAACTTCCAAACCTCCAAACCCCAGTAAGGTGAAGGTGTTTCTGAGTTCACTGCTAATTCTTTAAAAACCACAGGGCTACTCAGATAACCTTAGAGAAACAAATTAACTAACTAACTAACCAACCCAAATCACAAGCAGCCAGGCAATTTTCAGATCACCTACTCACAAATCAGAGCACAGACTAACTCCTATAATCTTTGTCATAAATTTTGCATGAACCAGAATACTTTGCGTCAATTCAAAATTTTAACTATGTCTAAATATTTTAAGTAATTCCATTTGCTGTATCAAATGAGGTTCTTTAACAAGGTAAAGGAATATCTTAAGTTCATGCTTAGAAATTCCCCTGGAAGAGGTTAATATTATAAGCCCTCTTGGGGCAAATAAACAGGGAGGGATCAAGGAATAAAAGACTTCTTTTTTAAAAATGGTAGTAAAACAAGAAGGAAAGAAAACTTACCAAAAAAAAAATCTCCAAAGTAAAGCATTTGAAAGAGTAAGTTTTTGTTAGCTTCCTTACCTTTTATACCAAAATTACAATGAAGAAAAGTCTCAAGTCCTATTTTGGATACAATTCTCAATTATCTGAATGTGTTACTGCAGTCTTGTTATCCCACACACTCTAAGTGAACCTCCCTCAGTACACTCACAATATTCAAATTTACTTACCCTTCACACCAGATTCTGTCAAAAAAGTCTCCGTGCTGCCTGTGAACAAAATTCAGTCTCTGATGTTTTGAAATAGGATCTGTCTCAATCTTGCCAAGACTGAATTGCTATTGATTGTTAAAAACATAGAGGTAGGGGAGGCTGAATTCCCCTCACTGGAACTGAACGAGGTCAAGTTTTTGAGTTTGAGTCTACCACAGGCTCTGGAGTCCCACCTTCCTCGAGTTTCAGCAAAGCCCTCAGTAGCAGCCCTTTGCTTTTACAGCTGACAAATAGCTCCAATTCTGTATGCCATGTACAAAGCCTTACTTGTATGCCTAAGAAAAGCATACTTTGATTTTTAATGCTATTTTTTTCTGCTGTCAGTAAGCCATCTTCCCCATAGATTCTGTAAGTGGTAGATTAATTTATTGTATTATGTAAATACCTAGTATTAATGTAAGACAAAATTGTTAATTTGCTGCACCTAGTCCAGTAACTCCTTAATTGGTTTGATTTTCAAAAATGTTTCTTTGCATTTGCAAGCCAAGAAGATACTCAAAAAGAAAAACACCATTTACATCATACACTGCATGTTTATATTCTATCAGACTTAAAGCAGACTGTTTCAACTTCCCTTTTGGTAGTGCTCCTACATAGAACCATGGAAACAAGTTTTAATTCTATTAAAATCCAGGCCGAATTTGAGACTTTTTAGTTTATTTATATATCCTAAGAAAATTCTTTGATGGAATTAAATTTTGAAATTATGCCAGAATTAAAATTAAATAGTTTACAAGGAAGTCATTCTCAACACTCAATGCTGTTAATCACCAAGGCTTTTTTTTTTTTCCCTTTTTTTTTTTTTTTTTTTTTAATCAGATATGAGAAAATCAGAATTTTCAAAGGCAACTTTCAAAAATATGTTTTATTTTTCTCCCTAGGTCTGCTCAGGCCCAGGTGTTTTTCAGTGGGAACTTCTACTGTACTAATAGTTTATGCATAGTTTAAAGATTGAGATGAAGTCAGAGAAAAGCAACTAAAAGGAAATTTTCCTCATCTAAAAGACAGTTTCTTTTCTGACAGATGGTAGAAATAAGACTAAAGGAAATACAGATGAGAGCATAATGGCTGACAGCAACAAAATGTATAACCTGATACCGTCTTCCCATTCGCTTTGACACGCTCTACTATACTACTACTGATTGCCACTTTCTATCATACTGGAAGAATGGGAAGGAAACGAGCTACATCAAAATACCAACCACGGCAACACATTAACCAAAGCATCAGCCCAGTTACTTATCACTTCTCAGTGCTTCTCGCTATTGAAAAGAAGTTGTTGAGCCTTATTGCATGCTACCACACCTTGGAAGTGAGGGAGAGGAAAAATGGTAAATACAGGATTTGCATAAACAATGAATTTATTGTAAATTGCTATTATAACCACAAAGCCTTTAATTAGACTTTCACAGAAATCAGAACTGGCCACTGATTATCTCTGTGGGTAGGAAAAGATACATGCCTGCCAAACCCAGAGGAATGCCAAGTACACGTATTTATTTTTATTTTTGTAATTTTGGAGTTTCACATAGGCCACTCTACACTGTTTTACCGATGTCTGGTTGTCTGCTCAGTATAAGCTGGTTAATGCTGACAAGCAGATAGAAAGTAATGAGAATATTGCTGCCATTTAATTGCACCAAAATGCATGCTATACATATGTCTTGAAGGAGTTGAAGAACAAAACACCAGGAACTACTGCACTTTGTAACCAGTTTCTTTCCATTCCTTAAAGAAGTATTGGGTTGAAGAATTCAAAGCTACCCACTTTTACTCATTACATTTTGTCACATCTGAAAGGCATTAAGGTATCTGGCACTATACAGAAAACAACAGCTTTGCAGGAAGGAAATGCCTATGATGCACAATTATTCAACTCTCAAGTAACTTGAGCTTTATGTTCATTTCTAGCCCCCACCTACTTCAGAACAAGACTGGGATTGGAAAAATAAGTAAAACTTTGGATTATTTTCAAAAGCAGAACAGATTACACTAAACACTAATGAAACATGCAGGCGGCTGCAAGACACTAGGCAGCTACTGGCTATACACAGGGAATGTGGCACCACCCAGTGGGAACAGCTCTATCTGCATTAAAAGAGCCATGAAGAAACGTAACCCTTCACGATTTGCTGGTTTTGTTGTTGTTTTGTTTTGGGGTTTTGTTTTGTTTTTTCGGTGGTTGTTTTTTTTTTTTTTTTTTTTTTTTTTTTTTTTTTTTTTTTTTTAAATAATGGAACCGCTACCTATTTTAGGGATCTGTAGATTAGCTTTGGAGAAAAAAGAATGAAAAAATGGATCTCAGTTACAGAAAATTAGTATTGTATCCAACTGCACTTCTTGGAATAGCCTCAAAAGAATTTTTACTTTGCATATCCTGCTAAGGCTTAGCCCCAAGAATTTTTTGTTCTGTTACAATCTCTCCATTGCAAATGGACCTTACCTTCTCACACAGCCTTGCAAGAATCTCCTCCTTTAAATTAAGAAATTATACCTGTTTTGTTCAAAGACCCGAGGCCAAAATTCAGATTGCTTTAAGTTTCAACATACTTAAAAAATGAAATTTTAATGTGCTTTATTATCACTGATGTTTTCAACAAATCAGGTGCTCAACCCTTGAAACTTATGATCAGTATTTACTTCTGATTGTACTACAATGGTGTGAATACCTTTACTAGTCCATAAATGCCCCAATCTTTTGGTTTATACAAACAGGCTCACAGGAGTGTGAACTGGAAATGGAAGGCCAATATAACACAGACTGAATAACATAATTGTTTCTAAATTGCACTTGCAATTGTCTTGCAAACAATAAAACTCCTTTTCTGTCCTCCTCCCTCCGCAAAAAAACAGAGATGGGGTTTTTTTGGAAGGATTAAGGCTCTGCTCACCTGAACAAATTACTAGAATATCAACTGGCCTTGCTTTTGAGCTTTCACTGGTGATACTGTATCTGTCAGGCTTCAAGCAATCTCCCATCTACATCAAATTAAGAACTACACGAAACTCACAGAATAACAAAATGGTTTTGGTTGGAAGTGGCCTAAAAGATCATCAGTTCCAACCCTCCCACCCTCTTCCCCGGGCAGGGACACATTTCAGTAGACCAGGTCGCTCAGGGCCCCATCCAACCCGGCCTTCAATTCTTCAAGGAAGGGGCATCCACAATTTCTCTGGGCAACAAAGGATCAATATTTTATGATACGAGCTTATGCATGTACCACAAGCTTATGTAGGTTTTTATATAATTTATTTTTCCCCTTCCCAAAAATATAGTGTCAGCAGATTGTACTCGATCATCTCAAAATACAGTTTGGGGCATGCCTTTAGTAAATTCCCTGTCCTTTTATCCATCGTGTCTCTTGATTAATACCTACAGTTTATTTAGATGAAAGTAAGGGGATAAAGGCACAGATGAGTGTTCCATCATAAACTCACAAAAACAAATTCAAATATAAGTTTCATCTTGTATTTATTTAGTTTTGACAGTAGGCACAAAATACTTTTAGTTTCCAAGCTGAGAGATGTTAAGTCCAGTTTTGAAGAATCAACATCAAAAACAAGGTACACAGACAGACACAGGTGCAGCTGGGGGGGAGAAAGGAACATACATGAATTTAGGTTATTTTCTAAACCCATTCCCAGATTCTAAAGCTCAGCATAACCAACCTGTTTCCACAGATACCACAAACCCTCCTGGACAGCAGGCTTCAGCTTTCACAGCAGGTAAGCAAGTACCAACCCTGAAGAAACCCCACAGAGCTCACGTGACCTGAGCCAGAAACGCTCAGCGGCTTTACGTGACAGGTCCCGGGTGCAAACCAGCAGCATCACTCCGGGACAGCAGAGGCAAGTATCTGATCCCTCAGGAGCACAGGGGAGTCCCACATCCCACCTCCTCCTCCTAGGGATGGGAACTGGCTCCCTTCAGACACAAGCAACCCAGACAACATCGCACAGGCCAAGCCTTGCCTGAAAGCTTCCTACCAAAAACCACAGAACACCGGCCCGTGACTCTGACTCTTCTAGCCCATGGAAATAACTGCCCCCACTTTTATCTTTCAGTCTCCCCACTGCATTGGAATGGCTGCAATTTGTACTCAAAATATATGATGCAGTAGGTATCGTAGTACCATAAAAACAATATGCACTTGCACTTAGAGCCAGTATCATTCTGCACTTTCCTCTATCCCTCATAAACATGTCTTCAAAACTGCAGATGTTCTGCAAGTGCCAAGTGCTTCCCAAAGCACATTTTAATTCTAAACAGGCAGGATACTAAAGAGACAACACACAGCATTTATTAAGAGCAAAAACCCCCCCCAATCTCTTCTTTAAGAAGGGCATTGTCTTTTCCAGTTATGATTTTTATAAGAATAAACAGATGACAGCCAAAACTTTCATTGATCAAGAGTTAAAAAAAACCCCCAAAAACAAAAAAACAAACATTAAAACAAATTAGATTAAAATGAACTGCAAGATTCCTATTATTGGATAGGAAAACATCCTTAGGCTCCCTTCATGTAATACATGAAGAACAATAAATTTCAAGGTTGAAGCAAATCTGCACTTTCCTGTAAATATCAATTGAGGAAAAAATTGCTGGTATGAATGACAAATTAAGAAACTCTTCTGCATTTGGATGATATGCCCACTTGCTTTCCACCATTCCAGCTAAGCACTGAGCTCCAACTCCTGAGCATTCACTATAACAAGAACAAAATGCCCCACAGGTTAATCCTAAAACAGCAAATCTGCCAAAACACAGTATGTTTATTACTCTGACTACATTTCCTAAATGTACTCCCTGGAGCAGACAATAATTTGAGCTACCACTACTTCCAAGCCAGACAGTAACCACTGACCTTACAATTGCTGATTCTCTGCAGTTATTTTCTACTACTTCTCTAGAATTCCAATTATTTTTAATTCTACTATTATTTATATATTCTGCATGGTGAGGACCACTTTATATACCATTGTCATATTATGTACAACTTGGCACCTTCGAAAGAGACCCAATTCTGCTTCCTTGGACAGATGTAAAGATTTTAATTCCATAAATTCATTTTTCCTGCAATTCTGGAAAAGAAAAACATGGTTAAAAGAGGAAGAACATACTATTTGTTTTAGCTGCTAAATAGAAAAATTACTGTTGTACAATGTACATAGTCCTCCATGATGTAAACTTCTGTGAATGTAGAACTAACACAAAGTCTTTTATTAGCATAAAGAAGAATAAACAAATGCAACAGTTATGACAACATGCATGTTTTAGTCTACATGATGGAAAGGCACTTCTGAAGTGTGATACACGTTCTTAAAAAGGGTGAAGAGCAACTGCTCTACAATGTGTTATTTTGGAACATGGATTATCATGCTATGAGTTAAAAAAATGCCCTCACAAATTACCAAGTGATCTGTCTTCCTTTCACTAGGTCAGATCCACTCCTCAGTAACAGGAGGTATATTTAGAGCTTTACTTGACTCAGCAGACAATTGTCTGAGTGTTTTCTGTTATTTAAGATACTTAAAAATACTAGAACAGCACATGGAAACTGACTGGAGTTATTCAACATCTGAAAACACATAGCAGGAGGAAAACTCGGTAGAAGTACTACTGAAACAGAAAGACTGAAAAGCTGTAATTGAACTTCCCCCTGCGATTTTCTTTAAGAAATCACAACCGTAAAATCTACCAGCCTGAAAATGCCACCACGACATTTCCCCTTCGCGAAATAAAATAACAATCCACATCACAGTGCAAACTAGGAGAATCTGAATTCTTTACTTCTGGGGAAAAACAAAAAAAATCATGACATTGGATGCCTACAGTAAGGGGGGGGGGGGGGGGGGGGGGGGAGGAGATAAAACTTCATTGAGTTTCAAATAACTTCTACCAACCTAGAAAGGCAGCCTCCTTCTGCATTCACCCGCCTCCATCACGCGGTTAAAAAAAATATTTTTGTTTGCGAGAACCCACGTCACCCACGGCAGCCCGGGCGGCTCTACCGGCAAGCGCAGCTCAGGCCACGCCGTGCCGCGGCACCGGCGGCTCCCGGCCCCGGCCCGGCCAAACCCACCGGGACGGCGGCGCGGCGCGGCCCGGGCAGGCATCAGGCGGGGCTGCCGGGGCGGACGGCAGCACGGCCACCCTCGGGGAGTCCCCTCCGTTACCTTCCCAGAGGAAGCGGCCGCCCTCCCGCCGCAGGAACTTGTACCAGAAGGGGCCGGCGGCGTCCTCGTCCGGCAGCGCCACCTCCGCCAGCCACAGCGCGGGCTCCTGGGCGGGCAGCGGGGCGCTCGGCCGCGCCCGCCTCATGGGCACGGCGCGCCGCGGGTCCCACTCGCCCAGCTCCGGCCGCGACCCGGCCACCAGCAGCTCCGCGCCGCCCTCCGTCACCCGGGCGGGCAGCACCACGCCGAAGCGGAACAGCATCTTACTGCCGCACAAAGAACGTGGGCTAACGACGAGATCTGCTACCGCTGCGGCATGGCCCACAGCTGGGCCGCCGCCCGGGCCCGCCCTTCCGCCGGGGGCCGGACACTGCCCTTGCCCCGGGCACTGCCCCGGACGCTGCCGCTGCCCCGGACGCTGCCCTTGCCCCGGGCACTGCCCCGGACGCTTCCCTTGCCCCGGGCACTGCCCCGGACGCTGCCCTTGCCCCGGGCACTGCCCCGGACGCTGCCCTTGCCCCGGGCACTGCCCCGGACGCTGCCCTTAGCCCGGGCAGCGCCCCCGGCCCTTGGCTCGGCGGCCCCGAGCGGTGGCTCCTGCGGTCGGGGCTGTTGCCGGTGCGGTTGTTTCGGGCGCTTGGCTGCCGCACGCACGTAGCCGAGGGAACTTCCCCCTCCGAAAGTAGCGGCTGGGAGTTCAGACAACACCGACCCCCGATCGCCTCCTAAAGTGGGGATGGAAAATCCTCCCCGCAGCTGAAGGCTGGCTCTCCTGGTTACCAAAGGCTACTCGTCACGTATGCTTACTTTAACGAGGATTATTGCTGCATTAAAGGAAGCCACTGCAATTCCTCCCAAGAGCCCAGGCTTAATTTAGCGCAGCAAACATCATTGAAAATTGCCATGCGCGCAGCTACAAACAAGGACTGGCTGCAGATAACGCTTTAGTGTTTATGATGTTTATGTCTACCCCACTCACAGCGAGCCAGTCGTGGTGAGAAAAGAAATGTGAAATGCTGAGGGAGGTTAGAAGGCTTTTAAAAGAAGTTTGGAGTTCACTGCACGCGTTCTGTTTACTGCCAGAAGAGGAAAATTCGGCAACTCCTACGTGTAGCAATACTCACGACTTAAAAAGACTGAGGAAGAGGATGCAGTTCAACCATTTATAGGGCGGTCCCTGCTTGAATACGCCCATTTCCGAAGCTTTTAAGGACAGTAGCAGAGGAGTGGTAACTTTATTTAGGTCAGGTTCTGGGAACAGGATCAAGGCCTTTCAATGGGTCAAAAGAAATCCTGCCTGAAAAGATGGCTGTTTGTTTCCTTTATTCAGGGTTGGTGACACTGAAGGGTGTGTGCTGCCAAATTTATTTTTAAAAATGCTTTAGCCAATTTTCACTGATACTCACTTGTGTAAGTGATATTCCACCGCTTTTCCAGATGTAACCAAAGTGAATGGAATTCTCGCTGTCCTCCATTTCTGCTTCACAGTAGTACTGCTGCCTTTATGGAACAGTGCAGTACATTCTAATCTTTGTTTTTGCTCCACCTTACAGTCAAGTGCCCATACCCTATCTCATAATTGCCTTTCAAACATCTGTCTCTTCACCATACACCTTCATTTTAACAGCATGGATGAGACAGAATGTAACAACTTTGAGATTTTATCCTAAAGCTCAGACATGACAGGAATCCTAAAACCACCCCAGCATACTGTGTCTACATAAAACCATATGCTTCTGATCATTCCAGTCACAATCTCAGCTAAGAAACTGCAGGATCCAATACTACATCTCACTGTTTAATTAATTCCTGGCTGTTGTCTAAGCCCCAGTGTAAAAAGAGACCAGCAACATCCATCTTGGGACAAAACTGAACTGCTTTATTCTTGGAAATATCGAGTCCTCATCTTACACCTGTAAGCCTTGTGGAACAATAAAAATTGTAGACTCTGATGTGTCAAGTAGCATCTTTAAAAATAATTCAGTCAACTTCTTCTCCAGGATCTGCCTGGATCCATTTTGTGCCACTCAACACTGTGTGTTAGTTTAAGGTTAAAGATGGCAGAAAGTGGTCAGCTCGATTTCCTGTGGTTTCCTCATAAGCCCTAGTGCCGATTAGGGTTAGGTTGAGAGATCAACAAGAAGGGCTCAAAAACTGGATCTACTGATGGATCCTGCAAGACTGAGATAAAAACTAGAAATGTAGATTGGCTTAGGACATCACATGGCTGGGGACGGTGGAAACAAAAGAGCAGTTTATATTGGTGAAAATAAGTCTGAGTGGGGGCTGTAGACAGGGTAAAAATTATTAACAATAGATCTGAGACTGAAGAGCTAAAGGTACTGTAAGGTTTGTTTTTAAGGTCAAGAATTAAAGGCACATGTATGGGTTTTTTTCCCCCCGTTAGATTTGCATGGTCTGTGATTCATCTTCTAAACTGGAATTTCAGCTGGAGTCAAGGCTGGGGAGGTGGGGAGGAGTTCCATTAACTGTTAGTATTTGGGATTGAAGGAGTTGATGAAGTACTTCCACAGCTGAGCCATTGCCATAACCCTAAATTTAGTTTTAAGTGTCACCCAAAGCCTCTTAAGGAATTAACAATTGTTTCCTTTGCCAAAATGACCTGCTATTCTACTACTGTCTGGCCAGTGCTCTCCCCCTGCAGTCCTCAACACTATTCTGAAACCTAAAAGCTTTCCCTATAATCCAGTCATCTTTTACAATCACAAATTAAATATGACTATTTCCTTTTTCTTTTTTTTTCTCCCCACTATAGTAACTCCTCATTCCAACTTGGCAAGCCTTACAGTTCCCATGAAAAAGCTTTGGCACAAAGGGGCAAAACCCTAATAATCAGGTTGTTTTTAACTGTCACAAAAACTGTTGTCAATTGTTGATTCCTGTGGGAACAAACTACCATCTTAGTGGTCTGTCTGCACTGCAATAATAAATACTGTGCATTTGTGCCCCTCACAGCTGTTTGGGATCTCTCAGTATACATAACTTACAGCAGCCACTTGCTGAGCGGAAGCCTCGATTGACCTCAAATCGAACAGTGAACTAGCAACACAGTGAGGCTTAGTGCCAAGTTTATTTTAAAGCCTTCAGTTTATTGTAGCTGCTACCATCCCAGGCATTTGCTAAAGCTCATTCTAACTGGCAAAAAGGGAAGAATTGTCTGAAAAAAAAAGGCAGCTTATTTTTACACAGCATTAGAGTGCAAGAATGGACTCGAGAGACCAGAATTTCTGCAAGAATCAATTGCTTCGTGGATTTCACCCGAATTGTACCAATACGTAGCAACCTTATGTAATTTCCAGCTAATTAGCTGGTTTATTATCCAAAATTTGTGCAGGCAGTGGGGATGTCACAGGAGGATTCACTGAGGCTGTGTACCAACTTAACATTAACCAACCATTAGTTATGCCTTCAGGTTTCTGCCTAATGGCTGCATTTAAAGGATTCTAGGGAAAAGTCTGAATGTCCAGAAATTGGAGCTGTGACTTTATTTGCAGACATGTTTAAAGGTATTTTCACTTGCTGTGCACTAAACTTTTGCAGAAACACAGTTCTAACTTTCTGCAGAAATCAAATTTCTTATAGTGTCTCTTTCAGGGATAAAATTGTTGTGGTATTTTTGTGAACCCAAGAGTTTTAAACTGTTTGTTACAGTCAGAAAACTTGGGCAAAGTAGTGCTGGTTGAAATTTTAGTAAAGACAGTAGCTGAGAATTTTGACAGTATACAGCAGTTCAAAATTCAGCTTTCCAAGTGGAAAAGTCCTATTTTTCTTCACAATTTTCTTATTTGAAAAGTGTCTGCTAGGTATATAGAGACAGCACACAGTTATCTGAGCCATGTGAACATTACTAAAATGACAGATGAACTTAATAGTTCCACGTTGGGGTAGCCTGTGTCTGCAGCTGTGTTCTTTACCGATTCCAAACTTTTACCCCATAGCCCAGTTTGCAGCTTGGAACAGCTTTATCTGTTATTGCTGTACAGTGATCTCAGATGATAATATTTCCAAGTAGGGAAATCTGTAGTGAAGAGAGAGAGTTTGAGTAACAGAAACAGAACACAAATACAGAAAGATCTGGTTGGAGAAGGGAGGGGGTGTCCCTGATTGCAAGATGTGGGTGATGTTTGGATTAGCAGTGCTCCTTCCCAGACTTGCCTTTCTTCCCTTTTTAGGACATTTTCTTTCTTGTAAAGATACAGAGAAAGTGTTATTGCAATTTCCAAATGTTTCTGCTAATTTTAGAAAAGAGAAAGGCAGCACATGGCACGCAGTCTTGCTTATAAAAAGGCAAACATTTCTATTATGTGATAAGCTGATTTAGATATTATTAGCGATTTGGGTAAAATGTTCATTGCTGAAAAATTTATAGACAGCCTGTATTTCTCCAAAGAGATTGAGCTAAGTATAAAAGAAAACCTATTCTCGTGCAAGTAAATTAAGACCACTGGTTTAAGTGAAAGTTGATTATGTTGATTGATTAGTTTAGATTAATCTATGGACCCAGACCGTCTAATTTAATTCTAAGAGGAATTCTGTCCCTCTCATATCAATTCTGATAGAACTATGAACTAATGCTCTCACCAATACTTCTAATTTGACAATACAGCAGCTAAGAAATACCTCTATAGATTGAAGACTGAAAGAAGACTAAGAATTGAGGGATTTGTTAACAGATAAGCACTTCTATCCATAATTTTTAGATTTAAGTTGAGCTGTGTCAGAGAAGTGATAACTGCATGAACCATTTTAGCTGCTTATTGCTAGGAGTGACCTTTTACGCAGCCTAAGCTACAGAAGTTCTGTCAGGACTGTCCATTTTAGGAATCGTGTTGGAAAATTATTCTGCAGCAGGTTAAGACACTACAGGAGATGGTTTCCACTTTTGCATGGGGGTTTGTGTAGCACATTTTTTAAAAAGTTTGTTATTTTTAGAATTAACTTGGCAGTATAAATACGCAATAACATTACAGTAAACATTACAGAAATACACACAGGAAAAACTGATCTGGTAGGTTTCTTTTTTCAACATCCAGTAAAGCTGTCTGCATCCATATGCCTTGGGAGCTGGAAAAAGTCCTAACATATTTCAGCACAGGGCCCTTTCAGGATGGCCGATCAGCCTCATCAGTGTCCAGAAATCAATGAATATTGCAGACTAGTCCAGCACATGGCTCCTTTCCTGCCCCGAGTGAGCCACACAGTTTTTGGAGAGATGCTCCAGGCCATCTGTGATGCATTTGCACTGGGATGCTGTGACCCAAGCTAACTCAGAGTTCTGGTAGCCCTAGCATAACATGACTCTCTGCCTGGCAGAGAGAGATGAGAGAGGCCAGGTTCTTACTTGGAGATCAAAGTGCCTGGAGCTTCTTGAGTGAAAAACGGTATGTAGCAGTAATCATCACAATATTAACTCACTGTCAGCTTCATTTTTGAAACCAGCCTGTTACCAGCAATGTTGTATCAAGTGTCTCATTAAAATAGCTACATAAGGGAAAAAAGAAGTGTTTCAGCTGTTTAGGAACAAGACTGTGTAAAAACATATGCTCGACTGGACAGAATAGCAAAACATTATTTCATTAGTTAAGAGAATGCAATCTGACCCAAAACCTATGTGCAGTATGACAGATTAACTTTTAAGTGGAACAATGTGCCTGCCTTTTTTCTGTGGAGCCTTAATTATACAGTTAATCCTTCCACTTTGAAAAGCCGATGCTCACAGATCCTAATAACTGTGCTCTAGTCTAATGCACCCTCTGTACCTGTGCAGAGTTTCAGTGTTCTTGGGATCCCAAGCAGTTACTGACTGAAAGAAAGTTCCTGTATATTATACTCCTGGGACCATTTTAAGAAAAATGTAATTGCTTACTTTTCATTATGCAGACTTTTTAATAGCAAGTGTTTTGTGTATGGCCAACAACATTTCAGGATGTCACATGCAGCATTAGATGTTGAGTAAAAGATGAGAAAAGCAACCATGGGAAAAGAAGTTTGACAAGAAAACTTCCTTCTCAGTATGTGCTTAAGCAATAGGTTTCTAGCTCCAAAACTGACTGGAATTTAATTAACAGCCTAAAAAAAAAAATAGAAGTCTTGCTGAAAAGTCCAACTAGATTTTATGTAAGTTAGAAATAGAACTATTTTATTATATAATGATTAAACAGCTTTGGAAGAAAAGCTGTTTGGAACACTAAAGGGAAACCTTTACTGCTTTTTAAAGAAATCAAGCAAACACAAATTGAAGGATATTATCCTTCAATCCATGGCCCTATCTCAGAAAAGTGAACAATAATTCATTTAACTAAACAAGTCTCGGTGGTTATTATATGCTCCTCATGGTACAAGAAATCAAACTTACCGGTGACTGACCCTACCAATCAATTTATTTTTCCAATTATATTTAAAAAGTCTAAACAATTTAAAGCCTTTTTCTTAGAGTGAAACTGGGTCAAAAAAATAAATCCAGAAGTTTTCTTCACATTATTTTTAAGGTCTAGAAAAAGTGGCAGCAGAAATAAAAATAATAATTTAAAAAAAAAAATCAGAAAGCACCCTACTCAACAGTTCCACCACATACAAAAAATAAGAAGAGGTTGTATCACCAGCTAAATCTAATAAAACAGAGATTTAATGCTAAAGTGTATATAACAGCATACAGAGTATCTACTCTCTTATCTTCTTTCCATATATGAATCTGTTGCTGTATCACTGCATCAATACAACACATATTGCTGCTGCTTATCTTCCCTGGTTCCATGTATTTACCAAATTTTCCACTGCACATCTCTTTATTTTAAAGAAACTTTATTTTAGGCTGATTTGGCAAGCTTCCCTAAATTCACTTACCTGGCACACAATTAATCCTTGCTAAGAAACAAACACTACTTTCATCCAGAAATAAAGAAACCCTTGGAAATAGGAATTGCAGTCTAGAATGAGAGTGTAAACAGCCTGCAACTTAGCAACCTTCCACAGGCCATGGCAACAGCTTGCAGCCAAGCACCAGGAGATGTGTATGACATACTTTGCAGACTAGATCATAGACAGGGGACTCCTGCTACTTAATTTGGTGTGTGTATGTTGCTGTGTACCATAGTAACCTGTTTCCACTTGAGCTCAAGTTCTCACACAGATGCCTCCCCATTAGCACAGCCATCCCTCAAGGTAATGCCAAAGAAACCACAGATGAGCTGTACCTGGCCCCTAAGTCAGCAGCGGATCACTTGGTTTTTCTTCACCTGTTTGAAAGAATAATGGATTTTGAAGCGCAGCCCAAAACCAGATCAGTCATGTTAATCAACAGTATTACAACAGCCTTTCAAGTACAGCACACACTTCAAATATTCTCCATGTACAGTTAGACTTGAATTACACATATATTGTCTTGAACAGCTATAAGAACACTTGAATTTTCAAATTACATTATCTTTCTCAGTGCTTATTTTTTATTCCATGCTGAATGAAACCATAATTACGCAAGCTGTCAAACTTCTTACACCTGTGCCCTCTAAAGTGCTTTTAAGTTTACTGAAAAACAGCACTGAGATCTAATTTTCAGAGATTCCTTCTTGGTTTACTTCTATACATTAACTAATCTGCACTCTTCCATAAGCACAAATTCTCAAGCTAAGATCCATTAAAGCTTACTGCTGTATAAAATATTGTCACCAAATACCTTTCCTATTCTGAGATAAATCCAAATAGAAAAGTTAACAGATTAATCCATTAATAACAGGCATTAATTTGGCCAAAATTGCATACTTCTCAAGTATTACACTCATGACCTCAAGTTCCAGGTAAGTGGAATCATTTTCTTAAATTAACAGAATTAGTTTTTGCTTGATAGCAAATTCCTTATCTGTCAAACTTGTAGAATAAATCCTCATCTGATCTCTCACTTTTCAGGTTCCTGCCCATAAAACAATGAAATGTGAGTTTTTAAAAATATATTTATATAGGGATTGATGGAAGTAGTTCCATGCAAACTTCAAGCACTTTTGAGTTCTTGTCAGCCAACAATTCTTTGCAGCATGTAGTAGAATATCATGTTCCAAATTCTCAAGAACTTAATCTTATTTAACTTAACTTGACCTTAATGAACAGGTTTTTTATACTGCACACGTTTATGAGCAATTTTAATATATTACCAAACACAGATATCCCAGTGGCTAAAATATTTCTAAGGAGGAAAAGGCAAAGGTAATAGAGCTGTTAGAATGGCGTGATGGCCAGTCTGGATTGACAGGGGCAGCACAGTGAAGCACTTCATGTGCCACTATTAGATCTTTGGAAGCATACACATTTTAAGTGACTTAACCTGAAAGCAACAATTAAACTCTGCATTTTTACTTTGACTGTAAGTATGAATATGCAAATAAAATAATTTTTACCTTTTTGATCAATGATATTGTTAGTGTTCACTACCTTGACATGCATTAAATGACACATAAAATAAACTACCCTTCAGCATTTTACAAAGACTGTGGTGTGATAACTCCATCTGTTGCTTCCATAATCAGAAATTCTGAGAGTATCACTTCTGGCTTGGTGAATTTGACCGGTGTTACTGCACAGTTCCTCCTCACCAGAACACAAGTGTATTACATGAGGTACTGACTGTGGGTTCCAAGTACAACAGAGCACTTGTCTTACCTTTGCTTTCTGAACTACCTCGCTTTCAGCTGTATGCACACTGCTTTCAAACTACATGACTTCTAGCAATATAAAATACTAAACTAAACTAATTGACAGGGTTTCCTTCAACACTATTTCTAAAGAGTGATTATGCACACAAAAGACAATTTAATATTTGCATGTTGATCTCCATGCTCCTTTAGTCACTACAGGTACTTGTTTGTCTGTATCAGCCATCCTCCTGTAGGTTGGAAGTAAACAGTCTGGCAAGTTATCAGCATCAATTAAAAAAAACATAAAAATCAAGCCTGTTGCCACATGTGACCAGTGGAACAATCCATGCTACAGCATGCTCAAAGCCAAGCACTGCAAGAGAGGTGGCAATAACAGACCTGTCCACATCTGTACAAAACAACCATCTGTGCAGCACAGCAACATCAGTATTTGATTCCGGAAAGATCCTGTGCCGAACAAGCGTGAGACTTAATTTTTTTTTACATCTAACACTGCAAGAGCTGAGCCCAGCATTAGTTGCCTCCAAAAGAAACTGAGCCAAGGTGGCATATTATGTTGTAACAACTCAATTATGTCTACCTTCTAATGCTTTTCCTTTTAATATTTTTAAGGAGAGAGACAAAACAGTATTCACATCATTCTGGTCTCCATGTCTTTGTAAGGAAAGTTAAACCAATCTTACTCAAATGAGACTCTAACTGTGTTAAACACTAAACCTCAGAAGGTGGGTTTTTCTTTCTTTGTATTTAAAAAGCATGAACTAAAAAGCACTGACTGTCAGGACCTTCGTTTGCTAGTAGAAAGATTCAAAGTGACAAGATTCAAAGTGACTCTAGCAAAACCATTTTCTTTTGGAAGTCAAAAGGTAAGACTTTATGAGAGGTAACAGATAAATGCATACCCTGCTTTATTACCACATAATTATGTACCCCTGGAAACATATATTTAATTTTCTGTGCTTTCAGACCATCTATTTTAAGCCACAGGTATTTAACATAGGTGCAAATTTTAACTTAAGACTTTATGAAAATAAAATTGCTGTTTATAAAGCTATGCAAAATGGTCTTTTACATACATAATTTACACTTGTATGACTGCAGATTAAAAGTCTCAGTGGGAAAAGCCAGTGGGATATTATTATTTTTCGAACAATGCCAAGAAAATTATAGACATTAAGGAAAAAGGAAATATTCAATGAAGCACTTCTCTGTCTGAGCTATGCAGACACCAAGAGACAGTTTCTTTTTTCTTTTCCTACTGATTCCCTCAGCTGTTTGGGGTTTTTTTGGTTTTTGTTTGTTTGTTTGTTTGTTTGTTTGTTTTTTGTTTTTGTTTTTTTTTTGCAAAGCTCTGGGGATTTCATTAAGGCTCACAAACAATCAGCTCAAAATGTAAAGGGGACTATTAAACTTCAGCAACTGATTTGGGTACTATATATATATATATATTTTAATTGAAGTTCTCTGCCATTCAGAAATGCTTGCAAATATAACAGCTTTTTCTTTAGGGACAAGCCATCAACTAGAGACCTGCAAAAGGGAAAGCTACTGAATTATTTCATGGCCATGGACTAGAGTGATGGATGAATGGCGTCTTATTACCTAGAAGGGCTTATTTCACACCTGCAGAGTTAGTACTTGGGTTTAAAACTGAGATGTATTTTAAGCAGCAGGCCATGTGACCTGGATTAGAACAGCCTGAAAATTATATGGAAGGCAGATGAATCTACTCATTTCCCCACAAACACCTCTTTATGTAAATTTAGTAACAGAGTTGTCATATGACAGAATGCGAGCATGTCTGTGCAGTGTACCAACGTCTGTGCAGTGAATATGTATAACACATAAACTAACAAACTTCAGATTGTTCTACTGAGACCAAAACCACACAAGAATCTGAAAAATTGGTATTTACGTAATAAATCCAGCTGGTAGTTACTGGTAGTCTTTCCTAAGTTCTGTTTAGGCTTATGTCCATGTCACTAGAGAATGAGTGATTTTATTTTACATTTATTATTCTGTATTTATTAATATTTGCTTTGCTGTAGCACATCTTTGTTCAAACACTACCTGCATAAATTTAAGGAGATAAAACCCAATTCATTTGATACACTGATCCAACTAAGCATGAAATTAACTCTACATGGATTTCAAGGAATTACTATAGTCATTGATTTAGCATCTCACTTAATTTAAATGTGACTACATCTATATGATCCATATAGCATTAAATAGTGACTTTTTTCCTTACACAAGTTGCATTATGGGTAAGTTGATGAGAACAATTGCAATTACAAGCTGTGTGGTCTCATGTCTGGGGGCCGCTTACCCTTACTCTGGGTGAGGCCCCAGATAATGAGCCTCATGATAGTTTCAGCCTGAGCACAACTCTAAAACTTCATCACCATGGATGCAAGTAGTCACTCTAACCTGGTCAAAATATGGAAGAAAAACATTCTCATATGATCCTCATGCAACCAGCAGGTACTTTGCTCAAGATCTGAAGTCCCATGGCATGCATCAGTTGGCCACTTGTTAATTTTTCCCCAAGCTCTGCTAGGTCACCACAGCTGCCAGGGAATACTCATTCACTTCATGTGTTGTTCTCACTAAGTACCATAGTTAATGGTAAGTTGTTCAATTGCTGTCAACCAAGAGTGGTTTAAAGTTCAAAGAGAATATTCCAAAGGCAAGGCTGTGCCCTACCTTTAGAGTACTGGTTTTTAAATCCACTTTTGCTGAGAGCTATGCATGGTCAGAGCAAAATTAAAGACCAGTTAAAATTTACATTAACTGCCAAAACCATAAATTATTCCATATTCTCCACCTATTTCAATGATTTCTTACTTACATCTTATTTTATCTATGGATGTTCTGGCCCACTTTTTTTTTACCACACCTCTACACAAGGCAACTAATTCATACAGGTTTCTGTGTGTTATTCTAGGTAGAAATGTAGTAGCCACAAAACCTGCTCCTGCACAGACTCACTTCCATGGGCAAAATCTCCTGCCAGAAGCCTGCTCCTGTGGGGGCTTTCCACAGACCACAGCTTCCCTCAAGGTAGATCCATCTGCACCCCACATGGGGTCCTTCACTGGCTGTAGAGCTGATACCTGCTCCTCAGCAGTCCTCCATGGGCTAAAGGAATGACCTGAGCTACCATGGTCCTTTCCACAGACTGCAGGGGAATCTCTGTTCCTACATCAGGGACCTCCTCTCCCTGACCCTTTGTGTCTACAGAGCTGTTTCTCTTGCGCTGGTGTTGCTCTTCTCACAGCTGCTACATGGTGGTTTTCATGCTCTCTTAAATGTCCAGTCTCTCCTCACAGAGCTTCTTTGCTCTGGATGGTAAAGTTAGCAAATATCAAAAGGACAGTAGAAAAGTAATATTACCAATCATACAGATTTTGAGTTTTGTTTTGGCTTTGGTTTTCATAAAAAGATGCACTTGCTTATCTATATGCAAGAGATTTCATTTGAACGAAATATAGAAATTGAGTTTTCTGTTTACTTCCTCAGGCTGTTTATACATTAAAAAAATATATATCACTGGGAATTTTCCCATTTGTTGAGGTAGGTTTGTTTTTGGTGCGGCCTTTTTTTTTTCTTGGTTGGTTTGGTTCTAACCTTTAATATAAAGACTTCTGTGTGTACCAAAATGACATCACCTGACAAATATGATTACAAGTTACAACTCCATTTAACTGATGTCAAAGATGCAGGTCACTTGGATAGAGTCTGTTTTAACACAAATGATGGAAGCAATTTTTGTTGTATGCAATCCCATCTACTCAGCAGTCTCACTGCATTGTTAATTCAAGAATATCCTACCCATGTGTATATTAAAAAACACATGCGCAGTGCTGTATCTTATAAAAATCTTCCTTTTAAGTAAAGCCACCTTGCTTAGGCAACACAGCATCCAGTCATCCCTTCCTCTTCAAATACACAACGACGTGAAACTCCGGACAGCTGATGCTCATGAACAGCTGTCACAGTTCATAGCACTAATATTTTACCTTAACCACGGTTCAAACCTCTTTAAGCAGCACACTATTTCCTGTTTGCTGCAAAGGCCTCCAGAATCACATGTGGAACACAACTATATAATTAAAATACTAAAGAGAACACAATATTCAGAAGATTACACAACACATAACAATCAAACATTAACACTTCTGAACAAAGTCCAACGTAGGTTCATGCCAGGTCGTTGATTGTTCATTTGCTAACCAGTCACATAATCAGATTAGTTTTGTCCTGCAGCCTACCCCTGTGCTATGAATACTTAATGCAACCCAACTTTCATTTTACCAGCAGAATTGCCTCCATTTAAATCACATTAAACTTGAAGGTAGCTGTTACTTACTTGAAAACATATCTTGGGGGGAGGGGGGGAAAGGCAAATGTTAAATGAAAAGCATGCATCAATCTATTTCTTCTGTTCCTCTCTTTAACATCTTGTAAAATTCTCAGTTTAATACAACATTATGATGCTATGAAACTGAAACAATTTTGTGAGGTCATTTCATCTTTTCCTACTACGGTTTTCCTGCAGCTCGTTCATTTTATGATTTAGATAAATATAGAAATGTCTGCCCAGCTTAGGACAAAACTAAGAACCAGAACACTAAAATATCCTCAAGGCAGAAATCACATTTTCCTGATTCATTGTACAAATCCAGCCCTAATGAAACTCTCAGCTTTCCTATATTTTGCAGTTAAACTCTGTATACTTTTTTTTCCTACTACCTGAGGCTGTAAGGAGGCTGTATACCTACTGCTGCACGTGTCACAGAATTTAGTCTGTCAAAACAGCAGAGGTGTGGACTTTTGCTGTCATACTGCATTCTAATGATGATTAATAATGTTTTCTTGATTACCAGCTTATTAGTTTGCTATACTGAATGTGATCATTCTTGCTCCTTGCATTCCCTAACACATTTTTGGTCTCTTTTTCTGGCAAATTATCAATAAAAATCAAGCAGATGGATCTTCTGTCTCTGAAGGACCTTACTTTTCTATTATTCTTACCAAACACTGCCTCTGATACTACCAGCATATAGACTCTACATCAAATACATATCTTGCATTCAGCAGAGAGGACTGTGTTCAACTTAACTAATATTTGATTTAGGAATGCAAGCAGTGCTTGGAGACAGTTTACAACTAAAGCACATAGCACCGGGGTAACTCCTGCTATTATGGAAAAACTGATAAATGGCCACTGAAACACAGCTGCAGCATGTACAAGTCAAACTCTCAGCATTCTCAGTCTCTCAGAAGAGTCTGTCTATGCTGGGACTCAATGCCCGAGTTATTCTATCTCTTCATTCAGTTTCCCTCTCCAGTTTGGATTATTGCTTCAATATTCACCACATGCCAGAAAGTCACAGTATGAGACTCTCATTCTTTGAACTCTGCTTTACATGCCGTAACTTTTTATAAATCCTATCTGAATACTACTTTTTTCCTCAGTGCTGTAAACAACTGCTAGGTTCTGCTCATCTGAAGATGATCAAAGCTGCCTGAACAGACATTCTGACTAAAGGAATTTAAATCTGGTATTACAGCAGGCATTGAACTGTCCACTGAACTTCAATCTCATTTTAGAAAACTACATGTAGCACAGAAGTTGTTTCAGCAGTAGTAATCTCAGAAAAAACAACCTACAACATACAGGCAAATCCCCCTACAATACTTTAAGCATCAAGAAAATTAAAGAAAAAATATTTCTTTACACAGCAGAATATCTAATGCAGTTATGAGAGAAAACCAAAACATGGTCTGTCTAACAAGTGAAATAAAGACAAGTTTTTAAGGTTAAACCTAGTTCAGTATGGGTACCATTTTTATTTGTAAAGACTGCTAGTATGCCAGTATTAGCAAATATCAGGGCAAAACGTCAATTTCTGAGCAGTCTTCTATATTAATGTTATTTTGCCATTCCATAAGCAGTTTAAAATACAACCATTATCTAAACACCCTGAATTTTTTTTTCTGTACTATTCTAACCAACAAATTTCTACAGAAAGCTTTACTCATGAAACAACACACTGAAAATGTTCTTTGCAAACCAGCAGCGTATCATGTTGATCAGATTATCTTTCCAATTTATTATTCAGAAAAATCAATTGGAACAAACCTACAAACTGCAATATATGTCTTCAAGGTTATGTACTCAAATCTTTAATCGTAGAAGCAAATCTACGCTGCATAATAGACCAAAGCAATAGAAATGGGTAGATGATCTAAAAATGAATGACCAATCTTTATTCTGAAATGTACATAAATATTAACCACTTCACAATTATGCAATGTTTTAACGTTTGTAAATAATTTCCCGTATATAACTGGTTTTGGAATACTTACTGGAATCCTATAGGCAGACTCTGAGCACCATGCTTGAACACCCAAAGGCTGGGGATAAACTTTAAAGAAAATACAATCATACTAAAAGAGAAACTCCAAAAGTTTTATTAGGATTTCAACAGACATTGAAAAAAAAATATTGCATAATGATTGAAAACATAATATTTTAAACAAAGTAGCAATGTGGTATCAAGTAAAAGAAAGACTGGAACAGCTGTCTATATATGCTGTATGGAACATGTACCAGGAAAAGGATATGACATTTTTCAAATTCAAGGGCAAATGTGAACAAGTCACATTTTGATAGACTGACTATACACCATAGATGTTTTACAAACTGCATAGCATTGTAAAAAAAAAAAACAACAAAAAAAAAAAAAAAAAAGAAAAAAAAAAAAGCTTATCCTAACTACACTGTATTCCTGCATTTGGAGCAGTTTACAAGGCAGAGATGATGTTTACAACATTGATATTTTAATAGCTCTGGATTCTCATAAAAAATAAACTAATTTAACAAAAAAAGCCTGTATCTACATTTGAAAATAAAAGTGCATGTACTGAGAAATAGTGTTGTTTCTTAAGAAGAGTATTTTAAAAGTTCATTTTAATAGATCAACAACTGATGATACTTTAGATGCAGTTCTGCACTGTGCTACAAGCGAGGTTCTAACACCAATTCCTCTAACTGAACATCCTCTTTTCCATAAGCACCAACACATGTGCCTGCCTACTGTACTTATCAGGGTTCTGGGGAGTTAAAAAGAATGCAGAGTACCAAAACCACCACACTGTTCACTAAAAAATACCAGTAACCCAAGACAGATGTTTTAAAGTAGATTTAGCCATAAATGCGAGCATTATCTCCTCAACTTCCAGGATCCTCCCAGTCACACAACTACTTTTTAACACTGGAGAGCAGCAGCAAGGATCTGTTAGAGCTAAAAGACAAGAACTGATGAAAGTCAGTCTCCTGCCTTGTACTGAAGAATTTGTGGGTAATAAGCATTTCAACGTGTTCAAAGAACCAGGCTGGGGGTGTAAGATTCCTACCTAAAACCCAGCTGCTATAGTCAGATCTGTACTTGAATCTAGATTCTCCTTTCCAGACAACTGTGGTAACAGCTAAGAATTACTGCAAATGTTGCTAACTTTTGTAGAGGGTTTACCTCCTTTCTTCTCTTCACACAACAGAGAAGTTTTGGAACGAGAACATGCAGTTTGAAGATCCAGGCAAAGCTTCTGTTTGAGTTCTTATAATTTCAACTCATGGCACTGAAGAACTAGTTTTGTTTATTTTTTTTTCTGGGCACCTGTAGCACTCTGAATAGAAAAAAGGCAGTGAATGTTTAGCTGGACTGAATCCAGAATGGGAAATGCACAGATACCAAAGCTATGAACTGCAGCCAGACTAGCCATAAACAAGTGTCCAGTACAGAAATTACAAGTAATAAATTTAGCCATCTTTGTAAACATCTCCTCCTTACAAATCTTTTTTTTCCTATAATGGAAATACACACTGAATTTCATTGTTCCAAGCTCTGGTCTGTCTCTGTTTTAGCTTTGTGGCACAGTTGCTAAGTGCAACAGGCTAGAGATACCGACAGTAACACAAACAAGTTGGAAAGTGAGTTCAAGTTATTAAAATTTTGCTATACTAGGCCATTTTTCATAGCATGTATTCTCTGTTCACAAACTCTTTGTAAGATCTTTTCTTATGGAAGACTGGAAGCAAATTGGAGTTATTGATTTCACAAATGTGGTTTAACATAACATTTCTGATATGCCTTATGCAATAAACAAATCATGTCTCATCTTATGAAGATGATACATTTGCTATACATACCAGTAATTTAAAATGCTCCTTAAAAAAGCAGCATTTTTATAGACAAATTAACAGAAAAGGAGACAATACATCTCACAATACCACAGAACAAGTAAAGCCCTTTCATTAGCTGCACTATAAATTCATTAACTGTTCATCACATACTTTAAATTTCTGACTGCTCAAGCAATTTAACCCTCAGCCAACTGTGGGACAAGGAAAAACTTTCTGAACATTTGACACTGATATAATTGTAGGTGTGAGAGTAAAAACTAGTATTCCATGTTTTTAGCTCTAAAAGTGTTGCTCCCAGAAGTAAAACAACTGTTAAGGGTTCAGAAGAAAAAATAGCAATTGTTGACATGTCAAAACGAAGTTGTACTAAAAATTAAGCTGCTGTAAATCTGAGTCCACTGAGATCATTTCTAAAAACCCTTTAAAAAAAAAAAAAAAAAGCTGATCCTAGATCACCTGTTAACTAGGAAGAGCAGTAGAACACTGATTTAGTGAGAAAAGATGTGCTTAAAATGCTGTGTTTGAGACATCTACTATAAAGTTTTGAATTCCTTTTCTTTCAAATATTTGGATTATAATTTGTTAAAAAAAAAAACAAACAACCAACCAGATACAGAAAGTACAGGATTTGGACAATACTTTCCTCTCACTACAGTTCCGTGTTTCCTATCCAAATGTGGATACCATTTAGAGGCCATTTTTGAAATGTTATCAGTCAATAGCTACATGGGCACCAGTGAATCAGAAAACACAATTTAGGATTTTGTTCTTAAATTATATAAGTTAGATAAAACTACCCTGTCCAGCAAGTTCCAAATTTTTCAAATGTTAAGGCAACTTTCATTACTTTCCAGCTAAACAGTATTATAAAAAATAAATGTCACTTCAAACCTTATATACACAGTGACAGAGTAGATTTAGCTAGAAAGTATCTTTAGTACATTAATAAAGTGTCTCATAATATTACGGAGGTTATATCAGGTGCTTGAGTGTATGTGCAATTGGAGTGGCTGCAATGCTTAAAGTACTGGTTTCAAAACAGAGCGCAGTGAACGTCCCTCCTTGGTGAGCTCTCGTGTCACACACATACAAGGCAGCGGCACAGCCTCCTCTCTTCTCTCCACAGCGTTGTAGCTACACTTCTTCAAGTGGTCAGCCATGCTCACAATGTCAGCAAACTTCCACTCATTCACAGTACAGAAGGCTGTACTGAAGCGCCAAACCTAGAAAATAAGCTGCACTTAGGCTCACAATGTTTTAAGACACCCGAACTCAGAGCAGGAAATTACATCCTTGTGCCATAAAACTTTCAAGTAATGTTGTCAATAACTCTTACTAAAAATCAACGTGCTAAAAATACACTATACAGAATTTAGTATTGTTGGTCCCAAGGCTGATTCAGACTCCAAAACAACTCTGAACACTGGGAAGAAAAAAGGCAATATTTTTTTGTGTCCACAAAATAGATACAATCAGAAGTTAGATGACAAGGTACTTTAAGACCAGCCACAACAGTTTGTTTCTTATCAACTTCTGCAGCTCCAAATGAGTGCTGCAAATACTCTGCAGTTTGAGGTGGCGAGAATGGTAAAAACTGTATTACACAAAGGTCATCCAAAGGTTTTAAATTATTTCAATATTTAAGTCATTCAGTACCAAGGTAATAGATATGATTTCAACGAGTTTGAAAAAAAAAATGCTGCACTCTACATAGGCAAGGAAAGCAAATTTTGTAGGCAGCTTTCCCACTTCTGTAGAATATTGATCTTAAAGCAAATAACAGAGTAATCTTTTAGCATTTTAAAATATTGGAAAAAACCAGAAGTTAATTTACTTACATCCAGCAAAAACTAGACAGACTCTACTTTCACTTCACCAAGTGTAGAAAAGACTGAGACAATCTGCAGCAATTTCCACTTCTTCTATACAACAATCTGTTTCTTGAAAGGCTATTATACCAAAATTCAGTAATAACAGACATAATATTAAGAGAAAATGCAGAAACAGGACCAGAGTAATGCTTTCACCTTCAAAAAAAAAAAAAAAAAAAAAGTAACTTACCTTTTCTTTTACCTGCCAGGAACTTCCTTCTGGGCACTTTCTCTTCTCCCAAAGCAGTATCACCATTCCACGTGCTTGAAGCAAGCTTCCACACACATCTCTCATTAAACGTGACACTCTTGAAAGCTGACATAAACTAAAGCCATCTAGAAAACTAGCAATGTGCTGCAGCACCTCAAAAGGCAGACTACTCAGATGGTCATTGTGTAGTCCAATTAAGCAGCTTTTTGCTGGTTCTACTAATACTGTGGATATACAAGGCTGAACTCCAAATGACCGTAAGTGGCGGTCATGAATAATTTTTGCCCCTTGTGTTGAAGGGCAAAACCTTCGTTGAGAATACGTGCACCCATAATATGCCAAAGGACACCTCTGCTCCATCCAGCCATTAAGGCCAGCATGAATGTCTCCATGCACATTCTTAAAATGCGACGAAAATTCATTCCTTCTAAACAACTGTCCACAAACAAATGTAAACATTGAACGCTGTTTTGTTTGGTATCTAGCCACATATTCCAATACCAAATCCAATCCAAGGGTCTGGAACGGACTTGGATTTGAGAGCTGTGGGTTGGCATGATCACATGCAGAAGCTGAAGCTATTTCCCCCACCATTGTATTTGTGGCCAGTATAGCAGATGGGAGAGAAAATGTTTGGGTCCCGAAGTCAACGTGATACACATCGACAGCACGACTTTCTGATATCCCCCTACCTCCGGGAGAATCTCCTAGGCAAAACAACAGAGCTGCAGTGATTAGATCAATTCCCTGAAGACCCATAGGATCTTCTGTTATCTCCAAATCTGATGTATCAACAGCTTTGTCTTCTTTTGGTGTTGACCAATAATGATTAACAAGGAATCTGTACGATCGATGCCGTAAAAGTGAAAATGCATCTATGTTTCTCAATCTTTCTTGCTCCACTTGTCTCTCTAACATTTCTTCTTCATTAGCATTATGAGGAAGTAGTACATGATTAGCATTGCCATTAACTAAGTGATCAGCTGGTATTACTTCAACTTGTGCTGTTACAGGGCAGGAGCTGCAGGACTGTAATGCTTCATCATCATGAGATGCAGTACATTCACCATTTGCTACACTGGACGGCTTTGAATTAGATACACCGAGATCTTCACTGTGGTCCAACACCTTTGAACATTCATTTTCTACATGAAAGCCATTACATAAAAGCGAGGAGTTACTGAGGTTTAGATTTAAGTCATGGTTTTGCACTACATCATAACAAATATCACAAGAACCATTTTGCTCCATTTGTGAATTTTGACTCAGGCTATCGAAGTTCATTCCCCCAACAGCTCCTACATTATCTTCATCTGGATTTTCAGAGTCAGACTTTTTCTCCTGAATAATGCCACTAGAAGCTTGTTCTTTAATCTTGGCATCTTCCTTCATTTCATGTGGTGAAATACAGAGGTTTGAACTTAACATACCAATGTCCCTTGTAGCAGTGTTCAGGATATCCAGAGCAGCAGCTAAACTCCTTGTCGTTTCTACAGTAGCTTGATAAAGTGCACCATAGGACTCTTCATCTACAGGCATCAAACCATTGGTATGCACTGTACTGGGGGCACTTGATTTGACTGAGGTTTGCTCTCTGGATTCTGGTATTTGATCACCTGCTTTTGACATCATAGTTGCTACTTTAAGTGATTCTAACAACATGCGCTGGTCTTGCAGAGCTAAAGCCATATCTAGCTGCTCCACTTCATCAACATCTTTACTCAGGTTTTCGTACGATTTGCGGTCAGCATAACTGACTGGCCATCTATTCCACTCCATGGTACAACATACCACACTTGCAGGACAAACCTCTAGATGATCAGCTATTTTATTTCGGGCTACTATGAAGGGACATCCAAAGCCACTATTCAAACAAGGCACTCTTTCAAGTGGACATAACATGCGATGTTCCTCGGCTTTACATGAGTGAAAAACTGCTCCACAAACCAAGGGGCAGCCAATCAAATCACAGGAAATGCCTGGCTCTGGTCTGGTCATACAACGACGGCTGACACAGTTCACACAGTGTAAGTGTTGCTGATGTTCCTCCATGACTGTAAATCCAATCCTGAGTAAAGAGAAAGGAGAAAACAGCATAAAATATTAACTCAATAGTGTTAATATTTACTAGCTACTATTTGCAGTTTTGCATGCTTGACCGGTAGACATTTTAAGAAAATAAGTATGTAACATTTCAAAGAAATGCCCTGACACATCTCAATTCTATGCCATGTCCCATTCTCTTCCCACTCCTGCTTCTGACAGACTGCAGTCCTTTACAACAGCTCTTCAATCTTTTTCCTCATCTATAGCCTATAGCCCCTCCCTTTACTTTCTACAGTGGTTGTTGTACAAGAGTAGCAATAATACTGCATTATTACACTACATATTAAATAAGTCCTACCCACAAAAGGTAATTCTTTAATGCATCCTATGGCCACCCTGGTCACAATACCAGCAATTCAAGGCGTAAAGTTATCAACAATTCTGCATAACAAGGCCAAACAGCAATAAAAATCAAAATACATGTACATCCATGGTGCAATCTCTAACAACATATTGACACCAACAAAAAATTCAATTCTTTGCTGTGGCATGGAAAAATAATAATAATTTTAATAAAAAAATGAGTAAACTTTGTGTCTTTGTATCATACTTTAAGAAAGTCTGGAACTGCTCTCTTGCTGGAGTGCAAGCCCACACAAGTTACAAAGCTCTCCCCTATGCTCTTAACAACTCCCTCTCAGAAGTGATACCAGTAGGGATTAAAGTTCAGAGGTATCAGTGAATGACTTGCACAGAGCCAGATCTCAAAAATACCGTTTCAAAAATACATTGCTCAGTTCCATTTTTTCCTTACTCTTCCCCCTCTAGCAATTTCCTTGAGAAATAAAATGCTCAAAGAATTTAATATTAATAAAAATAGTTCCTTATTCTGCTAACAAGTGCTCTCATGCATTGTCTTTAGACTAAACACTTCAGGTTTAATGCATTAAACCTTCTTAAATTAAAATTACTCTAAACTATAAAAAGAAAACTGCTTCTCTTCAAACTGAATGCAAAAGGAAACAAAAGTGCCTTTTAGACACTCTACTTTAAATAATTTAAAGCATTTAAATAGAAATCTGTGTGATGACACTTCACTCACTTGTATTCTTTTATAATGCTTTGAAATTCATGCCAACTTTAAGTGGCAATCAGTCCTCATACCCCCATGTGTCGTAATTTGGATAACTTAAATATTTTAGCCACCCACTCTCCTGAACACTTTTAACAAAAAAGCATATGTGCTACACTTAGCAGGCAAAACACAGCTGAATTTCCCCCACCATACCTTAGCATTCATAAACTGAGTAACACTAAGTTTTGAATAAATTGTCAAGTGTATCAGTTAATGGACTCAGTGACTGACTTGTTCAACATTTTTGCAATCTCTGGCACACAATCTGCTTTTGATTTGCAAATTAAGTCAGATAGCATCTACTACAAAGAGACTAAACATGTTAAGAATCAAGAAATTATTCGACTTCTCTGATGATAATTTTAATTCTTCCAGCAAAGCCCTGAGTAATTCTTGCCAAATACCGTGGCCTGTCGCTAGACCAATGAAAATCTCAGAAATTGCCATCAATACTGAAACCAAACTACTTCTCAAGTCAACAGGTGAACAGAGATCAAAAGGAAGCTCTCAGGTTATGTGAATATTTTAAAGTTCATAAGGCAAAATGGAAATAGCACTGAGAAAGACAATTACTAATTTATAATTCCAGGGCCTTCAGAGAGCCCAGCCCCTGCTTCATCTATCTAAACAGAATCCTGCTTCCATAAAGCAACAGCCTGCTCACTTCAAGCTGGCCGGAAGTGAGCCACTAGGAGAGCAGCATGCGGGTGTGTTCAGGGCAGGAGTACCTATGGCGGTCTTAAGATGGGACAGTGTGTTGCTTAACTGGTCTCAGCTGCACAGGTCACACCTGCCCGTGAGGGTACCTGAGATGAGCTCTGCCTCACTGCGGGGGTTATGGATGCCCTCACCCTATCCAGCAGCTTCACCATCCACTTGACAGTACCCCAGGTGAAAAGAGGGCACTCATGTCATGAGCTGCCAATGCCCTTTCCCACTGGGTGGAAAAGCTGGGTGCAGTCTGACAGCAGCCTGGGGAGTAGTGCTGTCAAGACTCACAGGACTCCCACAGCAGTGAGGGCAGCCTGGGCTGCCCCAGGTGCTGCCAGCGCACGGCTCCACGCTCATAGAGCGGGTGGAGACACGCACCCATTCCAGACCCTCGTGGCTGCCTGTAGCCCATTCCATACTGATTGTGACCCTTGGACTCCAGTGGGAATTTCACATCAACACCATCAGACGATGTCACAGTGTGTTGCATGACAGCAATCTGGGCCAAGATTTTACTGATTTTGGGGCAAGGCAGAAGAGCCACTTTCACTTAACCCAGAAAGGGGACGTACATCAATTATGCTGGAAAACTAGCACAAAGTGCTAAGCCAGCACTATTCTACTGCTTCTAGACCAAAGCTGGCCCACACGCAGCAGCACAGAACACAAACTCATGTATGCCTGCACCGTTTCTGGAGACATACCCTAAATTAGTCAACCATCATTAAATACTATCTTTAAATAGCCTGAGCTTACACAGAACATTCTATTAAGACAGTAAAACATCCTCCTCCCCAGCACACTATCTTGGTCTTTACAAGTCAGATTCTGAAACCTGAGTTGCACAATGATAACTGGCTTTTCTCAGGCTCCTGAACTCCCTTCACTCATAAACTAATATTCATCAAAACTTAATTATTTCATATAAGCAAATTACCTTTCAAAGTAAGAAGGAAACAAAATCTGGTGAAAACATCAAATATCACTAACAAAGTGTTTGAAAGCTAAAGCTGACAGTAAAATCCCAAGTCTTATCAATAGCTGGATGCTAATTTGTTCCACTACAGATGCTTCAGGTTGGTTTTATCAAGAAACAGTGATGCACAAAATCAATTAAATAACTGAAACAACTTATTCTCTCAGTTTCTATAAATAAGAATTTTACTGGTCACCAAGAAGCTTGATATTATTTGCCGTTTATCTTAAAATTCAAATCCTTTGGCTCATTTTCTAAACATATAATTTGAAATATTTTCAGACGTCAGTAGACCATCAGCAAAACATTCAGTAAAATTCTGTGTTCTGCTTACAACCTTTAACTCCTCACCACCTGCTGCAAAACTTCAATTTAGTCAGAATGTTGTATTTTATTTATAAGTTACTATGAAGTCTCTTTAAATATATTAATGTCTTTTTATGCATTTTTAATTTTAATACTTGAGCTTCAAACTCAACAGCTGTTTTGGGCAGTCATGAGTTCCTGGACTGCTTGAACTACTTTAGACTTCTGATATAATTCAATTCTTAAACTGCAATTTAAGTCCAAAAGAAAAAAAAATGACCCTATCAAACTAATAAAATAAATAGATAAGACCTCAAGAAATAGCACACTGATTAGTCAGCAAATGGCCATGACTCACTATTTTGTAAGCTAACTTTGTAAACCGCAGAACTTAGCACCTCTTTCATTCATAGATTAAGAGCATTCATATATGAATATTTTTCCATTAAAGAACCACAACCAATATATCATTAGTACCATATGGAGAACAAGAACCACCCTCTTCCCAAATACTGCTTTGTAAAGAAAAAAAACTGTTGGGTGAAGGAGAGATAAAGAAAATTCTCGCTGGAGGTAACAAGTCCTTTTATTTCCTCTAATACAGCAAATTGAAAGGGCTAACAAAGAATGCCATTGCTGACATAAAGAAAAACACCTGCCGTTAAAACACATGCCAAAAATATTTACAGTGTTTATATCCCACTGTGTTCCTTGTCACAATATGGTCAGAAGACAGAATCAGAACAATGACTACAGCAAGAACCAACAGCTGTCCTTTTCTGATAGTGTAGTGTCAGCAATCAGCTTCAGTTCCTGCAGTTCAGGGTGCCGAAGTACATACACTCGACTGTTACTAGCAGAGAAACCTAAAAATACATCCCGTTCCAGTGAGGTGACCACTGCTCTCAGAATTTGTGCCATCACTTGATGTTATTGTACATACTATACAGTCAGCTGACTAAATCAGCCAGAACATGCTTTGAAAATCTGTCATAATTAAAAGGATTAAAATTCCAGCTGCTACAGCCACGTGATTTCCAGTTGCTGTTGTAACACAAACATTAAAATAGCATAATAAGGGTTTCAGACACACAGTGCTTCAGTTGTAAGTGTGAGCTCTCACCTTCTTCTATACCACAAAAACTGTACTGAGTATTATCAAACCCAAAGCCTGCTTGCTCACTCTCTTCCTATATGAATTATTTGGGGCCAATAGACAGGAAATCACAGCAACCACTACTGCTCTTGGAGCCCTCCATTACACAGCCACCTTTTATTCATCAAACCTACAGACTCTTCTATCAAATTCAACTGAATAGACCAACAGGTTCTTACATTACTGCTTCAGGGAAGTAGAAGACTAGAGACACAAGCTGTACTACAGGTTTAAACTCCCAGGCGCATCCAAATCCACCCACAAGCAAATACATGCAAACCACACTAAAAATTCCTTTTTGTTTTGGACACTGCAGAAGTGATGCCTTAAGTTTTAGCTTTTGTATTTTTCAGATCCTGTACTGGATTAATGTGTAACTCTGAACTTCATACAGAATGTTAGTAAGCTCTCATCACAGTTTGGTCAGACAAAACAATCCTTCCAGGCCTGAGAACTAAGGTCATCATCACAGCCTCAAGCCACGAAAAGTATAAACAAAAATTAATTTGGGGAGAGCAAACTGGGAGAATGTGACTTCATTACCTGAAGCTGTAATTGGACAATTAACCCCTGATGTGTAAATAGACCAAACTTATATCTGCCCAAAAAACTCGTGACTGTCATCCATCTTGGGCGTAGCCTCTGCAAGGCTCCTGCACTGCCCAAGGTGTATCTGTTAAAGGCCTTTAATAAATACTCACCTTATTCTCTAACCCTGTCTAGCCCCTGTTCCAGGCAGCCAGTCCAAGGCATCAGAAGAGACAGCTGTATTTCTCACTCTTCCATCTTTTACCCAGGTTTCTGTCAGAAGCTTCTCTTTCAGACTTAAATTCTCAACTTTACACGATACTAATTAGCGCGCCCCAACCGAAGTTTATCAGGACAACCCTGATTTCTGTTACAAGGCAGACCAGGAAAGCTAAAACTATATTCAAACCAGCTGGATGGATGAGTGTTCACTGCATTCTCAAACATAAATTCATCCACAACAAAGACAAGAGCATCTTCCCTGGCTGGTAGTGACTGCACATACTGAACATACTAGAATGAGTCTACATTAATTTACTGTTAATCACTGAAAACATGAAAAGAGCTCCAATTACTGAAGCTCACTATGTAAGCAGGACGCTACTTCAACCATTACCATCACTATTATTATGCTTTCCATAAAAGAGGCAGAAGAAGGTTACACTAAAACATAGCTTTTTACTGCAAGGAAAAAAACCCTCAGGGGGACACATATTTCTGGAAAGATTCTAGTTTTATCAGAGGTCTAGCATAGAAGGAATATATACTAGCTGGTTTTTTTAAGCATAAATCAAAACTATTTATCCACCTCACAAAAAAACAGACCAAAAAAAAGAGAAATCTCTAAATACAGCATAAATAATGAGCATTAGACTTATAGGAAATTGCAGTCTTTTTTTTACCAGCCTTATAAGGAAGACTGTTCCACGCCTGCCCCTGCCCCAAATATCCTTTCTTCCTAGTGGCAAACTATCTTCCTACTGTATTCAGAGAATACAGTGAAATTATTTCTTGCAGCCAAAATTGAAAAGAAAGAAAAAAAAAAAAGAAAAGGACCAAAAAAAAAAAAAAAAGCATTCAAGGAGAAAAGAACCAAAGCAAAACACTGCTTCATCTGAAGTGGACCCTCCATTGATGCCCTATGTGTCTGGCTTTGTTACATTTTGGAACAGAAGCTCTGATGAAATGACAGAACAATTTCTTCTATCCCTGTTAAACTCAGTTAAAAGAGTGCTAAAAATCAAAAGCAAGACTACTAAGCTTTTCTTCAGAGTACTTTTGTGACAGATCTGCCATGCATTCATTCTTGCTTCCTTGACAGATTCCCCAGAGAAGAAACCCAAAGACCTCAATGTGCCTTTGGCCACACATGACACAGGACAACCACACGAGGAACAGCTACACTTGCTGCATGGCTCAGGCACAAAAGCACTCTACCTGTTGAGACGGTGACAGGGCAGAATCAGCTAGAGAGCCAGTAGATTTCATGTGTAAAGCACTTCTGAACTTGAACACAGTGTGACTCCTCAAATGCTGCAGATTCTGTAAGAAATGAGATCAGAAGTAAGGTTCCATTTCAGGTGTAGACATTATTTTCTGTATGTACGATCCCCTTAAAAGGTCATGTGCTTACACTGTCTGGGGCTACAAACACTGAATTTTTTTGTAGATTTTAAAGTTTTTAAATAAGACTTCCCAAGTACAACCTAAGTTCTGTCATTTTAGCTTATTGCTAGCTCTTAGTCACACTGGATGGTAACCTAATTATAGTTAAGGCCGTAAGAGATTATTAAAAGTTATTATTCTGACCTACTGCATTTAATTCACTGCCCTGACCACTTCAGGGAAAAAAACCCCAAAACCTCGTATGAAAGATTGCAACAGCTAGAGAACTAAAAGAAATAAATAAAGTTTGATTCCTTTATGACTGCATTTTATTCTAGTTAAAATTTATCCATCTTCAGTCTTAATACATGGGAACTTATTAAGCAGTTGCTTACTATTAAAAAGCTTTTTGTTGTAACAAGATGCTTCTTCCTTGCCTTCATACCCAAGGATTACCACTCAAACGTAAGAGAGGTGAAACCGAGGTGATATGCCCAAAGAAACAATGATATTCTTATCCCAGTACCAACTCACAAATCCTCCAGAAAAGCAGGAAAGAAAATAAGCCATTTCTCAGTAACCAGAAACAGAACTACTGGAAAAAATAATGCATTCTGTATTACAGTAGGTAGTTTCAACTACCCAAAAGAAACCAAAAATAAATCCTTCTTATGTAATATTTTAATTCATACATGCTGCTGCCGAAGAATTCCTGACCTCTGCATACTTACAGAAATCAGGCCAAACATCTCATTAATATACTGTTCCAGGTCTTACTACACAAGTTTATCCAGGTCCCACAGCAAAATGAGAAAACAACTTTAAAGTTAATAGACTATGTAAAGGAACTCCTCTCCAACATCCTACACTTAAGTGCAATGTCATGTATTCTGTCCATATTAAGTTATTTTTTCTGTTAAAAAAGATACCTTGTTATAGACAATGGCCTGACTAATATGCAGCAAAATAGAAAGTACACAAAAAAAATTAACAGGCATACCCACAAGGATACCTTATCAGATTACACTGAAGTAGAAAAGATGGGAGTTTGTCTCAAAATATTTTGAAAAATTTGAACTAAAACAAACAAACAAACAAGGTATTATAAGACAGTTTTAACAACTTTAATCTAGTCTATTTTCAGGTATCTCCCTTTCTTATCAAATGAAAAACACTTTTTGCAGCAACTGTCAGGCTTTTCCCCCTTCCAAGCTGCTTGGTTTTAAAACCAACAAAACAGTAAAAAAAAAAAAAAAAAAAAAAAAAAAAAAAAAAAAAAAAAAAAAAAAGGAAAGACAGTTTTAAATAAAACTATTTTCTAAACAAAACCTCACCTATCTCAGTTGATGACAGAAAGCTGGGAATATATCTCACAGTGAGCATGTTATACCAGCTCTTTCAATATGTTTCTAACATGAATGAAGAACTCGAAAACAAGCATCTTCAGTACCAGTTTGTTCAGGGTTTTAGGACATACGATTATTCATCGATTTGTTATCTCTAATATCATTTAGACCGCCTTTTCCAAATGTCAACAGGCTTGATGTTATTTCTTTTTACCCAAGGACTCCAGCTGAACGATCCTATCCAAACACATTCCTTATCTGGTGACAGCAGTGACTCAGACAAAACAAGGTTTTGTAAGAGCATTAAAGCTTTGCCAATAAAGCATACTCCTATAAAGATCCTATTTGCAATGAATCTATCACACCAACAAATTTCTCTGTCAAACAGGACTTTTGGAAAACCACAGTTCGTACTAGAGGTGTTTCTAAATAGACAAATAAAAGCCTGAACTCCATCAAAACACCATCCACCTCCCAGCATCTCTGTAGCCAAGTCTGAACCAGGTATCACAGTCAGCCTGAACCACTACCTAAAGTTTTACATGAACAGCTGTAACTACACCACTCAGAAACTTATCTCACCATGCCTCTCATTCTCAAGCTGTAAATTTAGACCTATCATTTTTTCATCCTGATTTCACATTAAGAACTTAGATCAATGTTGGACATTTGGTAAGAAACGGCAGTCTACTCAACTGGATGTTCTACTGACTGTAGGGGTTTGCAGGGTCCTGAAGCTTCAAACACATTAACAGATTACTTTAAAATTATAAAAAGGCACCAAGAGTCACATTAAAACACTAACTATTAAAAGCAGTGGCTTGCAAAGTAAGTCAGAATCTAGAGCTCCCCTGCCATTTTAACTCTCTTGGCCTCTTTCAGACCAGTTTATATTACAAGAATTTTCAGCCTTTTTCCTTCATTCAGTATTGACACTAGACAGTGTCCTGACACTTAGGACAGCTTACCCAGATTTCTCTGTAACTTCCAATAATGTAAATATTCGTTTCTTTGTGGTCTGTTCAGGAGTACTTACCACCCCTTACACAATCTAACCATCCCACCAATAGATACATTATCTTCATTCTTTTCATGTAGATAAGGAAACTGAAGGGAAATTGTCACCAATACAATGTTGACTACACATGATTCTCTGCTCCCATCTTTATTCCACTGGATCTCACTGCAAGAGGCAGACAGCATTTACCACCTTTTAGACAGAACCCACAAAAGAAATAGGTCTATTGATATAAGGAAAATTTTCTTTCTTTTAGTTCAATTGGACTGAAGGCAAAACAGAGGTTTCTTAAACAGCTGAATTCTGCAGCAGCCACAGGAACACATTTGAAGACTAATAACCATATGCCCTCTTATTCCCAACGTTGCAGACTACACCCTCTGTTGCAGACACTCTTTACAACCTAAAAACCTATCTGTCCAAAATCATGCAGAAACCTTGTCCAGAAACTTTCCAACCAGATACTTCTTTTAAAACACAGCACTTACTTTGCCCAATAGACTTCTAATGTCGAAGTAGGAGGCAAGGGAAATATAACCCAAATTTAAGAAGTTAATTGACTAAATGCAGAATTTAGTGTAGAAGAGTGTTCAGACAGTAGAGTAAAAACACTGCTTTTGCATAGCCTTTGCCCATTCTGCTGGGATTCTCCTGTCCTCTAACACCTTCTAACTTTGTAAGCAAATGAGAGAAGAGACCGCTCAAAAAGTCTCAGCTTGCAATACAATCCAAATTCACTCTCTCTAATCTATTTCTTCTCTTGATGAAACTTGGCAATTATGGAGAAATTCCACATAGATATTTACACACATACAGAGTGGAAGACGGAGTAAAGCTACCAGCACATTTTTCAGTATTCCAGGTACTCGCTTACCAACAAAGTTCTTCTAACATTTTTTGTGCTTCTGGGAGAGGGGTGAAGAGGGGAAGGCCATAAATAACTGACATCCTCCTCAAAAGGGATGCAGGAACCTTAACCTCCCAAACCACAGCAAAAGTTCAGGTGTATCACCCAACGTGAAGCAGGTGTCCAGGTAAAGGACTTAAACATCAAGCACTCCACACCAATTCTAGAGAAAGCAGAGGAGATATCTTGCCTTAAGTGCTAGCACAAACAAGGTGAGGCTGTTACTTCAGGGGCACTGGGTTTGGACTAGTATGCTAACAAACACTCATCTGGCATATTAACAATACAATCAGCAAAAGGGAAACAAGGATTATGAAAAGCTCCTCAGCCAAATCCGAGCAGAGCTCTACAGAACAAAAGAAAGCCACTTCTCCAGCCCATGGGTTATTTCCCTTAAGAATTCTGAAGACCTGCTGCGAACAACAGCGACACTAGAACTTCTGGAAGTGAGGCCACACAACTGTTCCAACGGGCGAGCCGTTCAACAAGCTGCTGTCACCTCCCTGTACGCTTCTGATTGCCGGCCCGTGGGGTCACAGGAGTACAAGCACACAACCCTCGGTACCTTCGTAAAGGAGGGGAACAAAGGCTCCACCGCACGTCAAAAAACTGCCATTAAAAAACGGGACTGAGAGAAGAGAGAAAACACCACCTCTTGCACGGTCTGAGCACATCTACTCGAAATAACACAAACACGGGGGATTAGAGAAGGATTTCAGCAATACCTCTGGATTATTTGCTCTCTTCCCCCTCCTTTCACGCAGGAAGGCGACTCTCCGACTGCGGTCTCCACGGCACCGGGCAGACCCCGGCCCCACGCCCCTCCCACGTGCTATCGCGACACCCCGACAGCGCTGGCAGCACCGCGGGGTCAGAGGAAGCGGCCGCGGCACAGTTCGGTCCGCCGCCACCCGCGGGCCCGGCGGCAGCGGCCCCCTACACGGGCCGGCACACACCCGGCGCTCCGGGCGCCGCGGGGACGGGGGGCGGGCGAGGAGCCGCACATCGAGCCCCCCCCGCGGCCTCTTCCAGCCGCGACCTGTCAGGGGCGGCGGCGGGGAGCCGCTCCCGGGCGCTCGGGCCCCCGCCGGGCCGCCATTTGTTTACCGCCCGGCTGCCGGGCAGCGGGCGCGGCCCCAGGCGGGACGCGGGGCCCGGCTCCCCCCGCCGGTCGCGGACGGCAGCGGAGGCTCACCCGTCCCCGTCGCTCCGCAGGCAGGCGAGCAGGCGCGGGAGCCTGCGCTGCGCCCGGCGCTTTCCCCCCCGCCGGGCTCCGGCCGCCGCCGCCGCGCTCGGTCCGCTTCTCTTCGCCTCTCTTCTCTTCGCTTCGCCCCGCCTCTCCCGGCCCGGCCTCGCCGCCCGCGGGGCTCCCGGCGCGGCCCCGCTCCGGCCGCGCCCCCGCCGGCCGCGCGCGCGCGTGCCAGGGCCGGCGAGCGCGCGGGGCGGGGCTGGGCCGCCGGGGGGCGGGGCCGAGGCCCGGGAGCGCGCGCGCGCGCCGGCGCGGCCCCCCGTCCCTCGGCGGAGGGGGCGGGGTGCCCGGATGTCGCGTGCGCGCTCCCCCGCGTCCCCCGCGCGCGTGCGCGGAGGCCACCGGCAGCGGCGTGTGGGGCTGGGGGGGCGCCGCGGGTTCGGGGCTCCGGGCCCGGCTCTGGCCCTGCCGAGCCGGGAGCCCGTCCCCGGCCGTGGGGTCACTGCTCCGGCAGCTCTCCCGAGCCCTCCTGAGCAGGCGGTGGCGCGGGCGGAGGGCACGGCGAGCACGGCTGCGGCCTTGGGTCCAGAGAGCCCCGCTCCGCTCGCCTGGGGCCGGATCACCAGCCTTGGTTCCAGCGTGGATCCACCACCCCCACAATCCGTCCCGTAACCAAAGTCACCTTTTCTGGGCCTCCACAGGCGCCGGGCCTCGCTTAAGCTGTCACCTCAACAAACTTTCCCTGCCAGCCGTCACAGTACGCCTTTCGGTGTTGCTGGCAATGCTCCTCTAACACCTTTCTTGGAGTGTGTTAGGTTTATGGTCCCGAACTTTATTCCCAGAAAGTTGGCCATGCACCCACAGGTGATGGTTGCTGAGCCTTCCTTTGCAGGTTCTACCCTTCGGCCTATGGAAGGCAGTCCTTTAAGAGACTGTAACTAGGGGTGAATTATACAGGATGTTACCCCTGTAAGGATTCTTATTCCTCATTGCATGCCGTGTTTTAGGGGGCTGCAGTGTGTCTTAAGAGTCCTGAGGAAAAAAACCAGTTTAACTTGGACCATGCCCTGTCTTCAAAGGAAAAATATTAAATGTACAGCTAGGTATGTTGTGACCACAGAAGATACAGAGTGAGGAGATTAGTTAATTGACAAGAAATTTTTTTTTTCCTTTAAACTTCCAGGAAAACCTTGGTCTGCACCCATTTTCTGAAGACCTTATTTCCCTGCCATTTCTACAGATTTTTGATGGGGAGAGGTTATACATGTTTAAGATCTAGCCAAACAGATCCTCTCAATCTCTCAGCACACAACCCAGGTGTGGGGAGTAAGTAAAAATGTGACTGTTCAAGTTCCATATTTATCATCTTAGAAGAGGAAAGGCATAAGTAATCATTTCCACATTAGCTATTTAAGACAAAATGTAAGATGACCTTAATATTGAGGCATCATTGCCAGCACTTCCTATAATAAGCACTCTCGGGTTCGCCCCACCCTTATATAACCTTGATCTTCCTTAATCCTAAGGACAGGCCCTTTTTCCCCCTCATAGGTTTGATTATAGGATCAGTATGTAATAACCTAGCCAAGTGAGCTCCAGAAGATGGTAGGGATTGGCGCAATGACTCAGAGAAGTCAAACAGAATCGTTTCATCTGCTCATCAGACAATTATATAAATTGCTGGGCAGAATCCATGCAGACAGTCACTTCTGGTTTTCACAACTGCCTCTTACGGGCAATGCCTGCTGTGGGACAGGTGAGGTTACTGCACTGCTTACTCTCAAAACAGTGGAGTGTGCTTGCTGGCTGGCTGAGGTATTAATTACACGGGCTGTTGCAGTGCTCTTGTGGCTGGCTGGCTCCGTGCTGGAACTGAGCCTCTATGACAGAAGCAGGGCTTTTTATTTTAATTGCTTATTTTGAGTGAGGAGAATGGATTTCTGTGGCTTGGACTCCCTTTCTCATACCTCAGCTGAGACTTTTCTGGTCATTCAGTCATTCAGAGTACAATCTGCTTCTTCCCAATGCTTTGGTGCATGTAGTTGCTCACGATCCCAGAGCTATCCCATGGTACCCCACCTGACAATCATCATCATTCTCATGAACTGCTGTTTAAGGTAAACAGGCAAGTTTTAATCGTACCGTTTAATCATACCAGTGGCTGGTACTACTGACCTACAAACCAGGAGGTCTTCGAGGACTCACTGGGTGAACCACTGGAGGGGTTATTTTCTACTGGCTTAAATCCACAATTACTGAAACTTCATTCTGGTTACTCATAAATGGAAAATGAATATCTGTGTCTGGTCCAGTGTTGTTCTGTACATGACACTGTCACTGAAGCCAACAGGAAGAGTGAAGTGTAAATTAATTCTTGAGGCGGTGTGATTTGTGTCTTTCCCTTCATCTGAAGTAAACTCTACATGAAATGCCAAGGCAGTTGTGAGGTGTGCAAATGATCTCCTGTGAGCGAGTGGCTGTATGGGAAATAAACCACGTTTGTTCCTAAGGTGGTGTGTCGTGCAATTTGTTTGCTGTCACTTTCTATGAAATGTGAATTATTTAAGCACTTTCTAATTTCAAATTTGAGCTATCACAATCACTTTCCACTGATGGGTATTAATGTCTGGAAGTTCTTTCAACACGGAGATATAGAGTGGGAAAATAAATTTGAAGTGTTTCCGAAATGCATTTGCAAGTAGATTTACTAATGTGAGTGTTCGTATTTAGCAGTGTGTAAAAATAAACAGCTGAGATCTGCCCACAAAGCCACATATGCAATTTGCACTGCACAGCTTTGACAGCAGGATGTTTCCAAACAACAGAGACCTCACAAGAAGTTTTTTGCAGCTCTTGAGCAACCTAGGCCCATCAAGTCTGATACTTACTTTAGTGCCTTTATGGTTATATCTCTTCAAGCAAAGCCTCTCCTCTTTAACAAGGTGCTTTGTCATTAAAAAAGGCTATTAAATAGCCTAGAGACGTGAAGTAGCACAGTAACCATAGTAATACCTTTTCTAAAGCTTTTGAGTTAATATTTTAGAACATCTGGAACATTAATTATAAAATAAGCTGCTTGTGATATATGTTCTAAAGTTAATTCGTGTTAATAGGATATAAAATGTAATACAAGCCATATAAATATAAGTTTTGTATAAACTAGCATGTTATAAGTTAAGTTTTGTTCAAACTAGCATATTGTGAATTAACTCAGGGGAAGGTGGCTCAACAAAATACAGGAATTTCTCTAGCCCGAAAAGGCATGGGAGGGACACGAGGAAAACATGATTGGAATTACCAGAAAGGGGAACGAGAAAATGCCGCTGTCGGGAATCCTTGAAAGGGAACAAAAGGCAACGGAAAACGGAGATGATAGCCCGGAGAACCAGATGATTACCTCAGATCAATATCTAGATCGTCTCCATCAGAAATTAACATCTCCACACCACACCTGGACCCAACCATTAACAGTATTGTCCTCCTCCGCGGACCTATTCAGACTCTCGGAACTGAGACCTGCATGATTAATGAAGATGTCTCGGAGGAAGGACCGTCGAAATCCCGAGTCTCTCTCCGCAATCCAGTGTATAAAAAGAGACTGCTGCAAACCAAAAATGTGAACTTGGGGGATAACAGACTGACAGAGTATGTTATCAAGTGTTCACCCAGCGGCGACCCCGGGCTCGACGCTGTCCTTTTAATTGTGGCTGTCCGAGACTGTCATTTTGTCTCTCAATAAAATTCCAAATTTTGATTTATCTAATTTGGTCCATCTTATTTATAACACTGCTTGATAAGCTAATGAATTCAGGCATTTTGTCTTTCACCCTCTTCTGTCTTTAGCATAAGAAGGGGTTTTTGGTAGGAAAGTCTACCATGTGGGGGTCAGATGTTTCAGTGTCAGCATAGTTGCCCACCTACCTAATTACAACCATTAAAGCTGCAGTGGGCGGTTGTTCCAGTTGTTTTGTGGGAATTCTTGGTCCTCTGACTCAGGTGCTGGGATATAAATAACTTCAGAATCACAGAATGGTTGGGGTTGGAAGGGTCCTCTGGAGGTGATCTAGTCCTGCCCCCTGCCAAAGCAGATTCACCCAGAGTAGGTTACACTGGATTGCATCCAAGCGGGTTTTGAGTATTTCCAGAGAAGGAGATTGCACAACCTAAAAAAGTCACTGAAGTTTTAATCCTGCCAAATTGGATTCCCTTGGTTGACTGTAGACCTAGGAGGAAGAGTGTGATTGTTAGAGGAACTAATCATTACTGAAGTGGTCTTCTAAACAAATGAAACTCAGAATGATTTGGTGCTGTACGCATGTGCAGGGTACGATTTTCTGGGATACGATATTGCCTCTTCAACTCAGGAGTTGCTTTCCTGGGGAAGAGCTGTTTTCAGCCATGTGGGCCTCTCCTGTGGTTTCACAGCGGCTTCATCCTGTATGATCCATCCTCTGTGAGAGGATCAGTCTGAAGGGAAAACTCTCCATGATGTGGAGTTGCATCTTCCATTATGGATGGCAGCTAGGCTAGGCAGGACTTTGAGACTGAATTGTTCCTAAAGTTGTCTAAGTACAGCATAGGCATAGGGAACCTGATGGAGCTGTGTCTGGTTTGGTGTAGTGGAAAGAGGGAAGAGATGGAGCCTCTGACACCACGTTTGAGAGGAGCTGTGTGAATGGCTGAGTTTTACATAGCAGCATCAGGAGTTCTCCCTGAGCTCATGGCAGGTTTGACTTGGACACTGCAATGCTCAGGCGGATCATTGCATCTCCTGGGCTTCATAGCCCCAAATCGGGTTTTAGCAGAGGTAGAGTTCCCCATTAAACAAATAAAATAACAGTGACATAACACCTTCACTGGATGTAATTTTCTTTGGCACTAGTAAGTTATTTGTATAACTACACTTCAGCAATTTTTATCTGTTAGTATTTTTATTTTTTCCATATGTTTGGGAATGTTCTAGTTCTTGTTCTTACAGCCTTGCCCTACTTCGTTACCTCTGGTGTTAGTGATTCCAAGCTACATCATTTGTTTGGAAGTAAAAGCAAAAAGCTAGCTAGCATTGACATGGGTGATTGGTTCAGAAGACTTGAAAAGATTCAGTCACCCACTAGTGCTTTTCATTTCTTTTAATTTTTCCATTACAAAACTGAACTGGTGGTGTGACAAATGTCATTTCAGTGTTTTATCTGAGGGGAAAAGGAGCTGAAGGTCAAGTCATGGAACCACTGAAATGTTCGAATTTGTCATGCAGGGCTGCAAGGGAAAGCGAGGGTGAAAACATCATATATATGCTATTGCCTACTGCACAACTCCATAGTTTATTTCTGGCTTTGGCAGTATCATGATAGGTGAGAAGAAGAGCCAGGACTAACAGGAGTGCACTTAGAGCTCATTCATCAGCCAGTAAACTATAAACCACTTGTGCCTCAAAACGTCCGGCTTTAGTTTTTACCAAAGCTCACTGACAGGGAGGCATGGCCACTCCCAGCCCTTGGGACTGATCGGGAAGCAGTGTGTTCAGTAGTCATACATGAGCGTCTGCTGGGGCTGTGCACACGTGGGCTAATCCAAAAGAGTACAGTGGCAAGGAAAGCAAGCCACATCATGACATGTGCATGGATATATTTAAGTTTTTTTGGATTACAGGAGATTTCAGTTTTAATCTCAAGACAGTGATAAGAATTCAACTTCAAACCAGTGTCCCATTTTGTACTTTAAAAGCATGACGGTGATTTTCAGTAGGCTACATAGAACTTTCCTCTTTCTAATGAACCACTTGGTTAAGGTTGCTTTCCTGTTGGCTCTTGGCTTCTGCTTAATAGGACCATAAGAGACCATGTGAGTGGGAAATTAAGTTGAATTTATTATTTCTGGTCATTCTGCCATAATTAGTACAATTCTGATTAAAAAATGGCTAATTATAAGGTGTGTGTATATGCTTCTCTAGAATGAAAAGTCAATTGATGCACAAAACTGCCTGCTCAGAAGCAAAAGTTGAACAAGAAGGGGAAGGGACAGCTCTACCAGCTCTATGAGGCCGTGTATAGGAGCTATCTCCTTTCAAGAGAGGGCTTTGACACCTATATATACAAACCAATATATCATGTATTCCAGAGGCACAGGACAGCTTGTCCTGCAGCCAAAGCAGGACTATCTGCTGCTTGGAGGACTTGTCGTGGAGCAGTAACTTTTTTTGCAGACAGGCGTGTTCGAAGTCGTCTGAGGTCAACAGGTGCCTGAACCTGCACACGAAGACGTGGAGCTACAGGTGGCCCAGGGCAGCTTGCACAAGTGTAGCTATACTGGGCCCCATTTTCCACCACTGCAAATCAATGCACTTCTTGCAAAAGTTGGGAGGTTTTTTGTGCAGAAGTATTGTTCACAAAGAGGTACTAACAGTCTCTGAGAATTAATTCCTAATCAAATATGATTTTAGTCATATGAGGGATACACCCAGCAACAAGAACAATGAAGTAAGCTAGTGGGGCTTTATTGACTCTCCCAATTGTACATGTGCTTCAGAACTGTTATCAGCAATGCCGATACACATCCAAACTGGGGAAGTTTATTTGTACATATTAGTATGAATTACTGGGATGGTAAAGGACATACTAGAACATATAGATTTGACCTCTGGTTTGAAAGATATGTTTTTACTTAGTGAGCTTGAAAGACTTCTGTTTCTTTGTCCCTAGTATTTGCACATCTTACAAGAAGAAATGTCCATATTTGCTTATATTTCTGTCTGTAATACATAGAATAATATATATTTACACAGAATACCTTTAAATGTTATATTTCTATATTTTACATAATTATGTGTAATTTCTATATATTATATAAAAATAAAATAATTTTCTTGCCAGACCTTACTCTTACATGGAACAAACTTCCATGTACATCAGAAAGTCTTAAGTTTTGGTGACCAGATGCAAAGACAAGTAACCACTGTGGCTGTTTCAAAGAATGCCTAATACACTGTTACCTCTTCGTGACAAAACTGACAAATGTATCACAAGAGAAATCAGAGACAGTTTTGGCATGACAATGTGGCTGTCAATGTGATCCTAAAAGGAAGAATTCTGGTAGGATTTTACCAAGACAGCAATGTTATTACAGTGAATGCTCATATTTAGAAGTGTATGGGCAAAATTATGTACAATAACAGTTTATTTTAAAGTTATTTGTACAATTTGCCTTTTACAGTAATGTCCTTGATTCTATTTTTTTTTTGTTTTTCTACACAGGCTGATTCAACTGAGACTCTCTGCACAGAGAAGATAGGTTATTCCTTCATATTAATTGCTTGTGCCTGCAATGACAGGTTAAGTCTGGTATCCTGCACACTCCCTTTTCCCAAGGACAAAACCTTCCCTCTCCCCAGGCCCTATATATAGAGATAAAGTTCTAGCAAATGATGCTGGGGAACTCCAGTGAGCAATGCTAGTGAATGTCCCAGCATCTTGTTTGGAATGGGGAAGGGAATTCCCCAAATGCTCAATCATCTGTGGAAAGGTCTTGATATGCATGTCATTGTCTTGATCCAGTTCTGCAAAAATAGTGGATTTCAAAAACAAGACTGTGAGTTAAGGAAGAACTTTCACCATCCATAATAAATCAGATCAGGATTCAGAAATTCTACCCCTTTCACACCCTTGCAGCATACCCAGAACTGAACATCCAGGTCAGCTGCACAGACGAAAATAAAAGCTTGCTTCACTGATTGGGCTCTCAGCCCATAACTCCCTCCCTTCACAGCTGTGCATAGAAGTTACTGGGGTTGTAGCTATCTCTCCTGCTTCACGAACACACATGCTGGAGGCTTGGGAATGTCCCAGTGAAAGATATTTTGCAATACTGAAGAAAGAGGTCTGCAGAAGGATTAATTAGGCAGAACTTCGATTTCTTGCCTGGAACAGGAGGCTGAATCTTTTTAGATTTAGGGATCTTAGACCTCGTAAATGCTAACAACTGCAAAAGGCTGAGGAAGGCCACTTGCTGTATGATAGGCTGAGAAATCATTGTCTCTGTTCCAAAACCCCCCAAAATTGCATGGCAAAAATCTACCCTATTCCACAAAGAGAAGGTGAAGTCAGCTACCGCAAATGGATGCTGATGTTCTAAGGCTGCACATTTTGAAGAAGGTAAAAGGTCAACAATGCATTTTTAAGGGTTTCTTGTCCTCCCCCATCAGTTTTATTCATATTGTTGAGTAAATGTAAAACAGCGACAGTTTATAGTAATAGACACAGAAGGAAATTCAGGTCCCTTTAAGACAACCGCTACTGGATAACCCCCTGTGATGAAATCAAGACCCACTCTGCAGATACATCTTGAGGAGTCTTTGTTTCTCACATGAAAAATAATCAATATGGAATAAGCCCTGCCCCTTATGGTACCATGATCTCCTTTTCTTGATAGGTAGGTGAGGCTAGATAAGGTCCTCTTAGGAAAAATAAATCAGATGCAATGGTAAATTACTTAATTTATGTCCTTCAAAAGTATTCTATGATGACGTTGGTTTGCCAAGGTTTTGAATCACAAGGTGAACAAAGCACTGGTTTAACAGGATCACACGTTCCTAAAGTTTTGGAGGTTTTGACTTTTTAAAAGAAGTCATGCTGTTTTAGGGACAACTTACATAACAAGGTCTGAAGCAATAACTGGCATTTATATCTGGAAGCAGAAGCAAACCCTAGTACTGTTTTTCTCAGACTTTGTTTGTTGAGTGTGTTTACAATCTTGTGACTTTCAGACTTAGCATCTGTTTTGGAATCTGTTTCTAAAATGTCACAGTGTCTTCTGCTTTGATTTCTTCTCTTGTTTAATGTCAGTGTGGTGACTCTCAGATATATCTTTAAAGAGATAAACTAGTTCTTAAGCCTTGTTTCCATGAGGCAGCTGCCATTAATGACTAAACCTCTACCACCTGAAACCTATCAAGTAGACATTGTGTTTTGGGTTGTGATATCTCACAAGCACTAGGAATATGATATAAAATTTTCTCCTCTGATCTACAAAGTATTCTCCCTCTGGGCTTTGAATAATAAATCTTCTTGCTATTATCAACACTATAGGATGCCCCAGCATAAAACAATCTGTTCTTCCGGAATATTATAGTGCTCCCATTAGAGAACTCCTGTTTCAAGACCCCATAATTCATTAGCTGAATGCTTGTAAATGTCACCTAGTTATAACTCCTGTAGGAGCAAGTACTGTCGTGTGCTTTCTGGCACTACATACCTTGTCTGATCAGAGAGAGACAGATTCTTTGCTGTTTGTTTTCCTTCGGGACTACAAGTGTGTAATCTAAGCTGTAAACTACCGTCACTATGGAACTTTTCTTTTTCTATGCACATCACTGGGCGGGTAGCTCTAGATATAATATAAAGTATCAGTCCAAACCACGTAGACAAAACACAAATTGATTTTAATAGGATTTTTGCCCCTTTAATCATGGTTAAATAGTTTGCTGTCTAGCTGCAGTAGTAAAGCTAAAGTAAAAACGTGCGCTGATTGCTCCTTAGTTTCCTTTCTGCCAGGTCATTGCACAGGCTTGCTGCAAGAAGTATTATTTCTGTAAAGGGGATGCTATCCCGTGGTTGAACACTGCTCTGGGCTAAGTACCAGCTGAATGATGGCAGCTGGGATTCAGAAACTGCCATGTGAGAAACCTGCTCTCTTGGCCCAGCAGTAATGTAACTTCATCTTTATCCTCACATCACACGTGCAAAACTTACGGGCTTGCAAGCAGCTGCTGTGACACATCTGAATTCTGCAACGTGGAAAAATGTAATTGTAAGAGACACCAACAAATCTGGGCACCTGGATCATAAATACTCCATTCATCAGTATAGATGGGCTTTCATCCTTGGCAGCTTTTTTATCCTTGGCAACTATATAAAATAAAAGCTATGGTGCAGTTAGATCCACTAAGCTCTTAGGCTGTGGAACTGTTTTTTTCAGACATTGAAGTGATTTAACTGGACAGCAGAATCCAGTGACTAGACTTGATATTCATGCATCCCACAAAATAACCTAACTGGGAACAGAAGGAATCAAAATCAGGCTGAGAAAAGCAGTGAGAATTTGCTAAATTTCAATAATAAAGTGGTTACTCATTCAGACGACTCTTTAGAAAAAGCTACTTACTCCATTTCCCTATCGGAAGTCCCAATTTCAGCTTCATTATCAAATAACAATTTTAAATTTTCACACTACTTTTTAAACATTTTTAATTTTTCCAGATTTGCCAGAGGATAGAAAAAGTGAAGGACTGCAAAGAAAAGAAAAATATCTTGTTCTTTTGTCTGTACTTTCTTCTGTGAGAGTTTGAATAAAATCAAAAACCAAAATCAAAAAATTCCTGGGGTGGAATCACAAAATCTTTTTCTAAGAACAAGGAGGTGTTTAAACAACGGTGTTGGCCGCTGTGTTGGCTGTCATACAACCACTTGTTTCACAATGTGTTTTTACAACATTTCTTGCCTCCCCTTACCCATGCGTGTTGTTTGCCTGGTGCTCAGAGATCCATTCCAGGCCTTCCCTTTGAGGCTGGGCAGCCAAGGGGGGGCTGCCTTAGGGGCTGGAGCAGGTAACCTCTCTGCTGTCATTCCTGGCAAGGATGTGATTTAATCCTAGGAGTGAACAAAGACCTCAAAAGCATTTTAATGCTTGTTCAAAAAGCTGTTACAGTGAAATGCTAAGTTAATTTTGTCTGCAGTTGGTCTTTGTGCGTGACTTCTTGCAAACATTTGACTGTAGAGTAAGGTATGTTTTACACCATTGCAAATGTTTATTGTATTTTCGAGAAGAATCCGATATTGTAAGTTCTCAATATCAATGAAAAAAGGGGGGTTTTCTTGTTGGGTCAATTTGATGGTCACAAAAGAAAATGGATTCCTAGTGGAAGGCGTAGATCCACCCCTATAAAATATTCTGGATATTCTGGAGACATTACAGATTTTATTGTAGTCTTCCATATAAAATAAAATAAAATAAAATAAAATAAAATAAAATAAAATAAAATAAAATAAAATAAAATAAAGTAAAATAAAAATCTTAGCCATAAAAACTTTTCTGTGGAGTAGAATTGGATCACAAAGTAAGTGAACTCTGACTCCATGGAACATGGTGCCATCCTGAATGAAAATGGTTTGGGTTTGAGTTTTTAATGAAATATGCAAACAAAGTGTCCTTGGAATAGGACAGTGAAGAGTGACTCTGTTACTGTAAATAAATTTGCCTTAATGAAGTTTTTCACTGGCTGGGATGTTCAGTGACACTTATTTCTTTTTATTTAATTCAAGCCTTTACACGTTAGTTTTTCTGCACACTGTAAAATTTAAAATTGTCCCTTAGATTGAAAGCTGTGATGACCATTCTATTGAAGATTTAACTTGAAACTGCAAGACAGACTACCCTAAAATTACTGGCATGCCTGGTTTTGGATTCATTCCAGAAGTATTTGAGCACTCCCACCAAAAATTGCGTGAAGAGTTACATGCACCCAGCTGCAGGCCTCGATGGAAAGGGCATACAGTTGTAAAGAATCCTGCTGGGGGGCAGCTCCTGCTGACTTGCCCATTTGGCTCATAGCCAGTATCCTGCCTCTGCACAGTGGCCCAAATTAAAACCTGATGCTACAAGAAATGCTCGCTCCCCTTGGTAAGCCAGAGCGCTTGGCCGAGCTGGTAAACCAGCAGAGATGAGGATTTAGAGAGGAAGATGTGATGGGCAGGTGGGAGACAGCAGTTAAGTGAGATCTTAACCTGGATCAAGAGCAGCTAATGGTTTGTCAGACCAAAGCCCACGTACCTGTCCCTGCAGTCTGCAGCACCAGCTATTGTTCATGCCTGGCTTGTCATTCCATTTATTACTGGCAGAGAAACACATTAGCTTGGTGGTTCTGCTCAGATTAGCATCAGGAAAAGGTAATATATTTAAATTATTGTCAGACTTCATTTTAGTAATGAACAGAGATTAAGTGCAAACTCCTCACAGAAGGAGGAGTTTTGTGAAGGTTTAGAGAGTCACAATGCAAATCTACATTTTCTTAAGAAGTTTTCTTTCCCATCTGCCTTAGCTAGTGACTATTTTAATGCTTTCTTAAATTCTGGAGTAAAATTACATAGGAGCTTATACAAATATGAAAATTGGTATGACTTTATGGTCAGACTGCACATGTTTAGCTAATGATACTGCAATAGAATTGGTTAATATAGAGAATTTATCTTCTATCCTCATTTATAACCTATTAAGTCCAAATGAAGCACACTGATTTTCTTCAACGTATTGATTCTTTCAGTTATTTTCTTACAAAAGTCAATATATTCCTGTGGAAATTATTCCATTTCACTTCATATTTTCTCCAATAAAAATATGCAGTTCATGAAAATTTCAGTCAATCTTAGATTCAGTTCAATGTTTAGTTACTGGATAGGAACAGAAGCCTTTCTTCTATAAAGGAGTACTGGACAGCATGGGAAGGTTCTTTTGTTGGTGTAGACCAACAGTTTTCAATGGAAATTACTAAATGTCCCAGAACCTGAAGGATACAGATACAATTTTGTGACTATTATAAATCCTTAGCTTCAAAGCCATTGTTTGTGCCTACATCTAACTGATGCTTGTGACAAACTCAGAAGTGAGAAGTTATTGTTAGGTGACAAATTTTGTAGTATTATCTGACTCAGACTTTCAATTGAGTTTACATCTTTTAAAATATGACAGTTCTTTCTAAAAAATTCCCTTCAAATTCACTGTGGAAGAGGACTTAACATAACACATTTCACTTAAACAACTGGTTTTGTCTAAAAGGGAGAAGGGACTTTGCTGTAATATTTTTTCAACATTTTTACCAACACAAAAGGTGCCAACTCTCAAATTTAAAATAATGCTTTTTTTAGAAATATAAACTCCACTGAAATTTATAATGATTTAATAACCTGCAGCTAACTAAAAAGTTTTCACTTAAAGAAGATTTTTGTGGGGTTTTTGTTTGTTTGTTTGTTTGGTTGGTTGGTTTGGTTTATGGTTTGGTTTTTATTTTTCTTTCCCCCAGTCATTTCATCTTACTTTGAGAAAAAGAAATCCACTGAAATGGATCAACCTTTGAAAGTTGGATTCCTCAGGTATTATGTCTGGAGACAGGCTGCTGGGGACAGAAAAGCTGTGGGAGCACCTGTGGGCAGTGCCAGCTGTCCATGTCCGGGGAGGGTGGATGAGTGGACCAGAGCAAATACACAGTGAGAAAGTACCAGGTGTGGACACGGCAGAGCAAAGCTGAGGTCGTCTCTGCAATCTCCTTCTCAAAAGTAGGAGAGCCAGTCAGAGAGCTCCGGAGACAAGAGAAAAGACAACCCAGGAGAAAATGAACCACAAAAGTCCTGAAGATGCTGTTTGGCCTGACTCTGCTGCTGACTCATGGCAGCAAGGATGCCTATTCCCTTGGTCAGCTACAGCAGGTGTGTCAGACGAGGCTTTGTGTTTCTCAAGCCTCCCGCTCTCTGTGATCTCCTCTCTTGACCAGAAGTTGTGCATTACGTACCTGCTAGGTGAGGCTACAACCTTTCTGGCGGTATCCTTTATGTGTAACACCCATGAAATGCGTTTTTCTTGTGAGTTGTTTACTTTCCATCCCCATATGACATTCGGTCATTTTGTGGAAACAACAAAGGGTGCCTTTCCACCAGCTCAGGATGGGGAAGTCAAAGGCTCAAAGCCTGATGCGAGCCACATCACTCATTATGCTAATCTAAAACATGATCTAACTGTGTAATGGAACTTTCCTACGAAAAGAGAAAACTTTAGGAACCAGAATGAAGCATGAATAGAGAAGCATAAACAGGAGTCAAGAGAAGGACACAGGGCTTACATCCTGGGGTAGTCATAGTGGTGGTTGTTACTGTGACAGAAAAGGCACCGGACCCCATGGCAGAGCTTGGTGAGTCGTAATCTTCTCTGCTATCTATTTCCATTTCAGCACTCGGGCCTCAGAGGAAATGTGGTAGTCATTGTCCGTCAAAAGTATTTTTTTTATTTAATTCACTCTTAATGAGAATATTTCTATTAAAACCCCCTGTGCTTAACCACTGAAATTATTCCTTTATTACATCATTAAGCCTCTTCCCTGGATTAAATGTTGATGTTTATGAAGTATCAATGAGAGCTCTCTTTTGTTCACAGTTGGACGTGATGATCTTAAAGGTCTTTTCCAACTTAAGTGATTCTGTGATTCTGTGAGTCTGTGAGTGTGAAGCACGGTACTGGTAGTAGCTTTTTGGCATCAGTCTGTCTTCCAGCCTTCACCTCAAATGTATTTAGGAAAAAAATGATTTTTTAGGAAAAAATCACTTTGATGGATTGACCCTGGCTGACGTCAGGTACCAAACAAAACCACTCTATCACTCCCCTCCACCCACAGGCAGAGCTCACTCACCCTTTACCATCACAAGCAAACCAGACGCGACTTGGGGGAAATTAATTGAATTTATTACCAACCAAAATCAAAACCACAGTTCTTAAAACCACCTTTCCCCCATCCCTCCTTTCTTTCCACATTCAGCTTCACTTCTGATTTCTCTGCCTCCTCCCTTGAGCTGCACAGGGAAAAGTGGAGTTGGGGTTTGCAGTCAGTTCATCACACATTGTCTCTGTCCTCTCCTTCCTGCTCAGGGGAAGAACCCCTGCCACTCTTCTTCTGCTTCAGTCCTTCTCCTGTCATTCCCAGGACAGTGAGTATCCCATGGACTTCTCCAACCTGAGTCCTTCCCATGGGCTGCAGTTCTTCAGAAACTGTTCCAGCATAGGTTCCTCTCTCTCACTGCACACAGCCACAGGTCCTGCCAAAATCCTGTTCCAGCATGGGCTTTGCAGAGGGTCACAGCCTCCTTTGGGCATCCGCCTGCTCTGGTAGGGGGCTGCTCCATGGGCTGCAGGTGGATCTCTGCTCCCACGTGGACCTCCATGGACTTCAGGGGCACAGATGCTTCACCATGGCAGGGGAATCTCAGCTCTGGTGCCTGGAGCATCTCCTGCCCCTCCTTCTGCACTCACGCTGGTGCCTGCAGAGCTGGTCCTCTCTATTTGTATGCCTCTCTCCAGTGGCTTTGCAGCAGGGCTTTTTCCCCCCTTCTTAAATACATGATCCCAGAAGCACAGGCACTGTGACCGATGGGCTTGGTCCTGGCTTTTGGATCTGTCTTGGAGCCAGCTGGCATTGGCTCTGTCAGACACAGAGAAAGCTTCTGGCATCTTCTCACAGAAGCCACCTCTGCAGCCCCCCACACAACCAAAAGCTTATCACACAACCAAAATATAAACATATAAACTACCATGCTGATTTTAACAAAAATGCTGTCCTTCAGAGTTAAAAATGCTGTAACAGTTAATATATCCTCAGATTTGCATCTATAGAGAAATTACCATCTTCTGTATTTGATGTAATTGTTCTGTGAACTATTCAGATTAATCGCACAGTTACAGTGACACACTCCATGAACAGTAAAAGAAGACATAAAAAACATGTCTGAATTGAAAAATCACTCTTTGCATGCTTTACAGCTATTAATATTTTGGTGCTTTTAGTTTTTATTTGCCTTCTTGTGTCTTTGAATAGCCTTTTGTGTTAAGAAACAAAATCACTGCTTTTGAAATAACATAAGCCAGTATATTTTCCAAACTTTGGTGGTGCCAGACACACCGTGCTTCTGATGCCGCTCTTTGTCAGATGATAGATGAAACTGAATTCAGCAAAGCTGGAAATTAAAACTCAAATCCTACTCAAGTCACTAGGGCACAGGAACTGCAGCATGAGCTCAGTGCTTTGCTGAACTGAGAGCTGTGGTGTGAAAGGCTACACTGAACTTTTCACAGGAATTCTGGAACTGGCCCAGAGCTGCCCATACTGTCAGATCAGCCCTTGGTCTGTGCAGGCGTGTGTCCCCTCCACATTGTTGGTGCAGGGTGGTTCTGACATTAGTCCAGTGTGTGACCCAGAAATTCCCCACTCAAAACCACAGGACACTAGATTCCCACAAAAAGGAGAAGTGGCCAGTCCTGTGAATCCTCTCCCTGTGGTGGAGAAGCTGTTTGTAGGTGTTGGTCACATTCCCTGTGGCAAACTAAGGCATTAGTTCAAGAGCTTCCTGACTCTGAAACTTTTATCTATAGGATCCCATTAAGTGCACTGAAAATTTGTAGGGCTTCGTGGCCTGGGGAGAGGCAACAGCTGCAGTTAGTCATTGTATGTATATAAATTAATAATGAGATCTTGTAGCTTGAAGCAGATCAGAGCTCCTTCTGCCAGCCTAATCCTTTATTACAGAGGCCAGGTGAAAAGGCACTCTTTTAAGATGAGGAACGTCCCTAGACTTTAATTTTTCCCTTACTGGGTCTTTAAACAGAACAGTTTATTTGCCCCAGTTAAAGGGAAAAATAGAATTACCTGATGCCAACACCATTTTTTTTGTACCCGTCAGGCCATTGTGACATGTAACTAATAGGATGGGTGTTGGCAAGTAAGCACAATACTGATAAAATTTCTTGCAGTTATACCGGAGAAGTTGCTTTGTATTGTACGTGCAGTATGTGCACCAGCAGAAGTCTGAAAGTTAATGAAGAAATATTAGGAGACAAGGAGACTCGTCAGCAGCTGCTGTTTGTACAAACCTTCATAAAGGGAACATTTCCATCTTTATGCACACACAACTCCATTAAAAGCAATCATTGTTAAAAGCAATTATGTTTATTTTGTTAGCACTGAGGCATGAGATTGCTGTGCTCCGGAGTCTGGCTTTTGGAATGGCGTGGTTTGAGGGGAGCCTTAGGCACGTGCTCCAGGCTTGCTTTTGCTCTCACCCTAATATCACCCCAGTGCCTCTGAGGGGGCACTTCAGTACATTGCAGTGAGGCACCCAGAGACTGGAGCCGCAGGGAGTTCCCTGGAGCACCGCTCCGTCTGTTTGCCAGCACGGCCCTGGCAGCTTCCGAGCCTGCAGCCCACACTCAGCCACGTTCGAGAGAGGGGTAGTGGCCAGGGACAGTAGGGTTCCACATGTGTCACGTGTAAAGGAATGCCCAGATGAGATGGGAAGCTTTGTCAGTGCTGAGAGGAAGGAGGGCCACGTCTCTCCCTTCCCTTTCCGGGGAAGTGAGCTGCTGGCAGCCCTGTTGACGCATTGGCGCAATGAACATGTTGCTCACTAGCCCCAGGCTGCCTTCCACCCAGCCACAGACCACTGTGGGGTGGGTGGTGAGTGCTTGGAGGTGCTGATGAAGGACCAGAAAGGAGGTGAAGGAAAGCTGGAGGCATTACTGTGCAAATTTCTATGGGAAGGAACATTCCGGGCTTGGGCTGATGAGGTCCTGGATGAGCACCAGCTTTCAGCAGAAGCTGGGACCACATGGTCACCGGAGTCCCTTCCAACCCAGGGGCTCTGGAAGAGATTCTTTGGCAGAAGGTAGATGCTCTAGAAGACCTGAAAGGAAACAAAACTTTGCGGTGGAGGGGTTGACAGAGGCTGGTGCCGTGGCAGCGGGGTGGAGGTGGGAGGTAACATGCAAATTCATAAGGAGACAGGCTTTGTTAGCTCTCAAAGCAGAGCATCTTAAGAGGAGAAAATGAACATTCATTAGTGTAATTTCAAACTAACAGCTGGTGCCAGACATGATTAAACTCACACTGTGTAAGAGGCAGTGAAGCCAAAAGTACACATCACCTTTTCTGCAATAGGTGTTCAAAACCTAGAATTCAGGCAGTCTCACTCACAGGTCTCCTCCTTCCACATCCACAGTACCCTGGCTTCTGGGAAACTGTCGTTCTTCTGAACTCCCCAAAGTGCACATCTATTTGTCGTGATTTTTTGCCCATTTTAATAATTCATATTGCAAATTATAATTATGGCAACTAATCCAAGGAATGTAAATGTAGAAAGCTGTTGTGCCTTGCTGGATTTTTTTCCTCTCAAATTATACCTATAGTAAATCTTTTGAATTTGACCTTTCTTTATAGTTGTAAGATTCTTTCTTAATGTATGTTCTGAAACTGCACACATAGCAAGTCTTTGTTCATGTCTATGCAAAGATCTATTGCCATGGACCTTGAGCAACATCTGCTTCTTGCCTAATGTCAGTCAGTCTTTTAAAGAAAATTTACAGTTTTTCAGCATAGGCACACTTGCTCTCATTGCATAATGCCAGTAATATCTTACTACTGATATTAGTTATTCAAACGGTGCGTTAAATTTACGCAAATTCTTCACGGTCATAAAATTTTCTGGAAACATCAGGAGGCCTCACAGATGTTCAAATGAATAAAAAGAAACTAGGACAGGACAACAGTGTGAAGAAACGACAGAGAAGGCACAGAACTGTATGCCTAATCCTCAAATGTGTGCTATTCTTCAGTTTAAGCCATCCCATCTGCAGCACCAGAAGAAACAAACACAGCATTTAGGAAAAAACAGGTTTCTTTTTGAGAGCAGGCCGTGCACATATTGCCACTCTTCTTCCTCATTTGGTAAAATTGTTTTTAATGCTGAACACAAACTTTTCAGTTTTCAAAATCATGGCATTTGGGGTCATTCCAGGTGTAATCTGGATCTGGAATAAAATAATAACTTTTAGCAGCTTGTGATGTGTTAACATCACATAGTGTGTTAACATTTTGTAGCTAGATTATCTACATGTATTCTAGGCTTTGAAAGAGAAACATTTAATTTCCAAAGAATAAAATAAATGAACTATTGATTATAGCTGTGCTTTACAGCAGAAAAGCCATAGGTTCAAAATATCAAAATAGGAGCTTGGGTCTTTTCTTAGAATCAAGCCTTCAGCCATGGCATGGGGAATGCTGAACTGCACACCCACAGGAGGCAGAGTAGATATCTAGGAGGTGCACTGATGGAAGATGCTGAGTTGCAGGAGATTTATATCTTCATTTACCCAGAAATTCTTTGGTAGCTGAGTAGAGCTGACATTTTGGCTCCATAGACAGCCCTGAAATAATGCAGGCAGAAGCACTGGGTTTTTTTCTTGTAGAGTTTTGCTGTTGAATTGGGAGGGAATGCGTGTCTGATCATCTGCCTGGTTCATTTGAATTAGAAGGCAGCTATAAGAAAATCCTCTGAGCTTGATTTAGGTATAAGTCTTGTTCCACTTTTACTGCTTGATTTTTGCTGCAAAACGTTTTCTTACTGTGCTGGTTTGGGCTTGGATAGAACTAATTTTCTTCACAGTAGCTGGTGCAGGGCTGGGGTTTGGGTTTTTGCTGTAAATGGTGTCGATAACTCAGAGATGTTTTGGTTACTGCTGGGCAGGGCTTACACAGAGCCAAGGCCTTTTCTGCCTCTCACCCCACTCCACCAGAGAGGGGTCTGGGAGCGCACACGGAGTCAGGAGGGGACACAGCTGGGACAGCCGACCCCAAGTGACCAGAGGGATATTCCAAACCATGTGGGATCATGCTCAGCATATAGAGCCGGAGGAAGAAGGAGCAAGGCGGGGGCATCTGAAGTGATGGTGTTTGTCCTCCAAAGTAATTACACACGTGATGGAGCCCTGCTTTCCTGGGGATGGCTGAACACCTGCCTGCCCCTGGGAAGCAGTGAAAGAGTTCCTTGTTTTCCTTTGCCCATGCACGCAGCTTTTGTTTTCCCCTTCAGCTGTGTGTATCTCAAGCCACGAGTTTTGTGACCGTTCTGATTCTCTCCCCCGTCCCACCGGTGGGGAGGAAGTGCGCGTCTGCGTGGGGCTTCATCGGCAGCTGGATGGAACCACACACTTACACAACAGATGGCACTTCCCATAGCTTAAACCTCAGCACAGTTAGACAATCAAACACGTTTTCTGAGCCCATCGCCAAACTTAAGAAAGAAAACAACCACAAAAAATTGTCTGGATGAAAATTAAATGGATGTTTATCTCTGATAAAACAAGCAGACCAACAAACAGGAACATTTTGAACCAATTCAAACGTTCAGCTTTTCCCGTAGGTTAATTACAAAATGCAAAATATGACTTTAAAGCCATATAAATATATCTCTCTCTGGAGGCATTGAAATTATTTATTTACTTTTCCAATATGAAACAATTAATTAAAATATTAAATATTTCAGTATTTTTATAATTCTGTCCTCTTTGGTGTAACTGGAGCATATTGCTAAATTCAACTTCAAATTCTATGTTTCTGCCCCCAACCTCGCCTTCTTACCACACAAAAATTAATTTTTCAACTAGGTTTGATTAATGGTCTGAGAGAATAATAAATTGCTCAGCATTACGTAAGAAGTCAAAGCACAACAGTAAACACCATGTAGGTGATTCCTATCCAGTTCCAGTAGCTGCATGCAAAGAACAGCTGGATTTTCTTGCATTCATGCTATTTTCCGCATTATCTGTTCTTGCACCTTGAAATGCAAGTCACAGCACACCGTTGACTGTGGGCAAGCAGCAAATAGGAATGCAAGTCTCTCACAGCTCAGCAAAATACATGGTAAAGTGAGAAAACAGAAGATTTTTAACCGCCAACACATTTTCATTTGACTCAAATAGACAGGACAAAAAAGGGATTTTCACATGACAAACTGAGCCAAATGTAATTTTATGTCACTTGTGATACAGGATGTAAAAATTGTTATCTGTTTGTGTGAAAGTAAGAGAAAAGACAGATAAAATATTCCAGGGTGGGAATTGCAAAGCAAACCTTTACTCTTGTAGAGGTATTAATAGAACTACGATAAGACCAAGGTTTCATTTCAAGCTCTCTTGTATTTAAAGACTCCTGATATTTTTTTAGCATGTTATTCATCAAAATTCACAGTGAATGAGGCAAGATTCCCAGCTACTGCTGGAGGGACAGTGGCAGAGGCCTCATGATTCCTTGTCAGTGCTTCAGAAACTCATGACTGAGTGACAGAAAAAAACTTCCCATCAATTCAGGGAAGAGCCTTTAGGAAGGATCTTCATCTGACTTCTCGGTGCCTCTGCTGGTTTAGGGCAGATGGGAAACAGGTCTTGTGCCATGTAAGGTCCTTGCAATGATCAGAAGAGGTTTGCAGCTGAACTTATGAAAGGAATGGGATAGATGTTGTCTCGTCAGTTTTTTTCTAATGTTCTTTTACCACATTGATGGCCCAGAGTTGTCTCCTTGAACTACCTCCATTATTTCTATTTTCCAAAAAGAAAAATTCTATTTTCTTTACTACTGAAAGAATTATAAAGAAATAAAGAAAAAATGGTTTATCGTTTCTGCTCTTTCCTCTGACACAAGGATGTCTAGTGAGTAATCTAAATTCAGGTTAAAGTCTAAAGAGCCCACTGTACTGCAGGAACTGTTTCTCCATGGAATTCATAGTCTAGTATTATCTGTCTGCCTGAACTTGGAATATTTTACATTATTCAGTGACTCTGACTATAGGAATATGTAATTGTCACTGAGATCAAATGAAATTATACAGATTTCAAGGGAAAAAAGCCCATCAGATGAAGGCATAAAGATACCCTATTTGTTTCATGTGGATGAATGCTTCCTAGAATCTGAGGGTTCTTTTCAAAAGCAAGGTGCTTGGAATCTCCACCTCAGTCAGGTCCTTGGCACAGACAAGGGTTTCATTGATTTCTGTATAGACATTAAAATTAAGCATTTGAGTTCATACAGGTGAGGCCAGATTGATTCTTCATCCTATTAATCCTAATTCAGATTTACCATAACCTTCTTACCTAAGGATCTACAAAAGATTGCTGGATTGAAATTTATGTAGAAATACAGCTGTTCTGAGGCTCAGTCACAAAAAGTACAATGAAATAAGTACAGCAAAGGCAGAAAAGCCAGAATATCTATTTCTCATAATTTCTTAATACTTTGAGCATCCTGAACAGAAAATATCTTCTCCATAAAACAGATTTTTGAAAATGCCAACTTAAAAATGTAAAAAATGTAAAAAATGTAAAAAATTTGACATTTAAGAATTAATAGTTCTTATTTTAAGTCAATAGGACATAGAATTGTCCTATCCTTGCTCAAAGCCTTCATGCTTCCACTCCATCCTGTCAGCTGTTTTCTTCCCTGTGACATACCTCTTGCCACTCACTGCAGCTTTCCCATAAATCCCACAGTGCACCTCGTCCCCTGGGGTATGTGAAAATTTTACGCTAGCAGCCTCAAAGGAAAATGACTTAGGGAAAACTGTTACAGAAACTGAATATTGTATTTAAGGTGTATTTTGCCTAGAAATCCCAGGTCATCAGAGTAACAATTTTGCACTTTACCCACTGGTATTGCCTTGCGAGCCCCTAATTACGTGTGATGCTCTCTGTAATACAGAACTAGCCCAGCTCATGTACAGGTTTAATCTTTAGGAGAGTATTTCTTCCCTTTGACTCATGTTCAGATCAGTCTTTTACCCCAAGCAGGGACTTGAATGAAGAGCTCTGCATTGTTCAGCAAAGGTACAGCCTGCGTGTGCCCGGCTCTCAGCAATAGTGCAACATGCTCTCCTTGAGGAGAGCAGTAAGCAGTTCTCAGGCATATTTCCTTGGCTCTGTTGAGCTGACTGCTTGGCAGCCCTTTCCATTAGGAAATTAGTGCAGTGGGGATGGACATCTCGGGAGGCAAAACTTCATCTGGAAACTCTCATCCCTGGTTGTTTGAGGGGGTGAGTCAGAGCCCCTTCATGAAATCTCATCATGAAAGATTTGCTTTCATGAAAACGTCTGGGCTTGACTGTGATGGGCTTCTGCACTGCTCTAATCTAATTTTGCAGTTCTCTGACTCAGAGATCGCTGGAACAATATGTCAGAAAAACAGTAATTACTGCCCACCTTGTCACACAGGGTGGTTAATGATCACTGAAATTAGGAACCAGCCCAGCACCTTTTCCACTGGTAGCAACAGAGACTCAATAAATCTTTTATGTATAGCAAACAACCTCCATCATTAAAACAATTCTGTCACCCTATATTTTTTCTTTTTCACAGGCCAACTTTTCAGTTGAGAATTACATTGCAATCTTGAAAAACTTCCTCTGGGAAATAATTTAAGCAACGATTTGGGCCTGACACCTTCTTTTTTCTTACACGAGCCACCCACCCACAGTTTTCTTAATAAAGGACATCACATTAATTCATAGAAATGCAAACCTTTCCTATGCCAATGTCTTCTTAACAAGAGCAACAAAAGTCTTCGGAGTAAAAACCGAGCAAGAAACCAGGCCTACCCTATGCTCCAGTACTCCAGTAATACCACAGATTCTTCTTTCAGAGCTTCACCAAGGGACCTTACAGCCATAGCACAGTTAAGGGTGAAACCAGCAGCTGATCAAGGCATGGCTCAGCTGTCATGTGGCTCTGGAATTCAAATGAGGGAACCAATACAGCAACCTGGAGAATGGTTAAGGGAATAAGGAAAAAAAACAACAAAAAAAACCCAACCCAACAACCCAATTGTTAAATGCAACCCAAGGTGTTTAAGTTTCATTAGTGCTGCTAAACATAGATCCTGGATTGGCTGGTGGAGATCCAGAATATTTATATATTGTGTGCAAGAGCTGAGCACCTCTTCTCTCACATCTGTCCCTAACACACAGCGTCTCCAGAAAAAAAAGGCAGGAATGGAAAATAATATCCTTTATTTTTCCTGTCAGATGCAGGACCCTTCTGCTCAGACCTCAGCAATCAGTGCAAGGAACAAATCCTGATGTGGAGTTTGTATTAGGGCACATGTAGCTTGTTTGTCAGGTTCTTGTTTGCAGTGACCCTCTTGGTGCTGAAGGCAGTGTGCACTGGTTACACAGCCACTACCAAAGGCTGACCTGGGTACAAGCATGGGTACTGAGAGACTGAGGTGTACTGACACCTTTGGATGGGGTAGGGAAGAGTGCAGTGTTTATCACAGACTGCGTGCCAAAGAGGCTTTCCTGCCCCTCAGTGTGAAAAGGGAATTTTGATGAACTGCCCAGTAAGGCTGCTGGAACCAGGCAGCTTTGGAGGCGTCTACTCTGACACCAAATGATAGCTTGACAAGACTCCACACCAGTGTGCAAAGTTCCCTTTTCCCAAGCACAGCTTACTCTGATCTACAGCTGCACTTGCAGCAGAGCAACTCACAGCTGAGTACCAGAGAAGTTGATCTGAAAAACGCCTCCTGAGGCAGCAGATCAGTTACCCACAGACACTTCCACAGAAGACTGTAGTAATCCCCTCCTGTTGGCAGTAGAAAGAGCAGCCCTCAAGCTGAAAAATGATCTGATAGAGGAAGGTTTTCCTTTAGTGTATATATGAACTCTCTGGGAAAAGTAACAAGGGAATACTGAGTATTGCTTTAGTAGTAGACAGGTAACATTCAGCTTTGCTTTGCTGTAACAGCAAATCCAGATTATCTCCTGCCACATGAGATGTTAATTTGAATGTGACATCCTCTGGGGCTCACTTCCTGACCAAGTGAAGCCATGCTGGTAGAGTTGCTGAAAACAGTACCAGCAAGAAGTACCGAACGTTCCCCTCTGGTAAACGAGGGACAGAACTCCAGCAACATCTCTGGTTCAAGGCTGGGGCTAAGATCCCAAGAAGATAATTGTGCCAGGGAGCATTTTAATTATATTGGCCAGGGTGAACAAACCCTGATGCTTTCTGCCCAACCTTTGCAATTATTTATACAACCTCTGGTATTTTGCAAAATGAAAGGAAGGTTATTTCTTGTGTTTGCAGAGTTTGCACAGGGAGAGCTCCAGCTCTGTGTTTACCACTGAGTCACCAGCTTAACATCAGCTTGACCAATCCACATTAATCTGCAGCCAGTTACTTCCACCTCAGCAGCAGCAGTTCCCTCTCACTGCCAGCTAACCCCTGGCACAGAGCTCTGCAAATGCTCTTCCCACATTGCAGACAGAAAGTTCCTGCTGGTTTAGGGCCAGTTCTTACTGTAACTGAAGCACCTTATGATGGTTTTTATATATTAATTATAATCCAAATTGTCTCAGTGACTATTTTAACTTTACATGCTGGAGCGGCTTGTGAGCTGCAGGATGTAGAAAAATAGGCTAAATAAATTTCTGCTTTGAATGGATGACATGTATTTAAGAAGGGATTCAACTGAGAAACAGAAATGCATAGTTAGATACGGTGTATCTAACTCAAAAATTTAGGCCCAGGTACAAGGGAAGTGCATCTAAAATACAGTTTTCCCTTTCTAAATATTCATCCTCTTCACTGTCAGTTTTCATAGCAGTTCACTTACTGTTCTCTTGGAACAGAGGCTGAGCCTGTAATTATCAAATGATGCATGCCCTGGCTCAGGGTATACTGAGGCAGGAACTCCCAAGGGATGGGAGACAATTGCTCAGCACCCATTACAGTTTCACTGACACTTAGGAGAATTAGTGCAATTAGAAATTGCAAGACACAAGAAATTCTCAAGCTGACTCCAGGAATCCAAGGAAGCTAATTTTAATCTTCCTGAATGTAGGTTTTCCTGCAGAACCGAAATCTGGGAACAGATGCTGCCCTTAAGAGCTCAAATATTTTTCTTGGAAGAAACCCTATGCTCCTGTGAAATAGTTAGCAGGGGTCTGATCTGTCTCTCCTTTCTGTAAACATCCTAGTGTTTACAGCAACATCACGACGTTAAGTGCTACTGCACCAAATCCAGATGTCCCAGCTCATGAAAGACTTCTATGAAGGCAACAGGAATTCTTCTGTGGATAAGGCAAGCTGCAGCTTGCTTTAGAGGGATGTAACCAGAACCTAAGTTTACTCTCAGTTGCACTGGCACGAGCACGATGAAACTCCATAAAGCTCCAGATTTACAGTGGACTGACTGACAGAAAAACATGCCCCTAGATACTGAAACATACCCAAAGGAACCAGCATGTTTGAACATCTCATTGGAAATGGCCAGTAGCACATCTTTTGATCTTTCACTCCGGTTGTGACTTCTGTTTAACTGTTGGAAATCCAGATTTTCCCTTTGCCATACGAATGCCTAACAATTTTTCTTCTAGTAACACACCATCTTCCTTATTCAGGTTACCACAGATAGCTAAGCAGAGGAAAAGTAGATGTAGCAATAATTTCTTATTGTGTGTGCTAGAAGGAAAAAATTTTCTCCCTCCAGGCATTACCCACACACTCCCACTTCACTTATTGCAGTTCTACTTCACACATCCCTGTTCCCACCCTCCCTGGATGAGGATCACAGGTGCGAGTCATGCACTCAGAGTTCCTTAAGCCAGGGGCTCACGCAGGGGCTTGTGGAATTGACACAGGGACCATCCTGTGCACTATCAGCCAGGATGGAGTCAGGAGCCTCCAGTCATATGCTGTGGGTAACACATCCTCACCTGACCAAGCCAGAGGGGTTTTCCAACTCCTTCCCAGTCAAACCTCAATATGAAATGGATGTTTTCAGTGTGATTCCATTGAAATCCTACCTTTCATTTCCGACCCATACATTGCATTACAGTATTTGAAGCAGAAGGGATATCTCTCCAGTGAGGTGTAAGTGTACTTCATTAGTGCGAGTGCTGGTACAGGTGATGTCATGAGGTGCTCTCATCATCACACTTTGTAATGAAAGCCTGCATCTCACTCACACCAGACACTGAATCAACAAGACTCCACTCTGGACTTTCTGTGCAATCATCCTTTAACAGCTGCACCCCAAAGAGCATTGGTGCCCTCCTCCTACATACTTAACACTTTGCTATTTGTTTGTTCCAAAGTGTAACAGATGTATAAAAGCCTCGATCAATGGGTGCAGTGATTTTGACTGGTGTACTGCCTTTTGGATAGGAAAACTTTATCTCCTGCCTATTTACGCCATAAGTACTTCAGCATATCAGGTCATAACATGTTCTGGTCTCTTAATAGATGTTGTTTTTTTCCCAAGGTCACACTTTTTTCCACATTATTGCTAGAACTGACACCTCTTGAGGAAGACTGCCTGGCTGCTCAGTGCAGGACAGCTGTTGAAAGCTGTTAGTCGATGTAGGGGACATGGAAGACAATCCTGCTCTGCCTGCACACAGCACTCAGTAGCAGAGAGCGTTGCAAGGAACCCACAAGAGCCTTTGTGGAGCTGCATCAACATACAATAAATACCCCAGTAAGAGCAGGAACAGGAGCCCATTGTGTGCCAGCAGGCACCGTGCATGACAGCTTGTACTGAATGGCTCCAGCAGCAGCGTGCCAGCAGCTCTGGGCATGCAGGCAGCCGGGATCAGCACTGTGCCAGGGCTGGCTGCCCCTGGCCCTGGTGGGCGAGCCTGCTCCCCCCACAGAACGGGGCAGGCTGTGGCTCCATCTCCACTCCGCTGCCACCTGCCTTTGGGAAAGTGCCTTCACCTCCCTCATGTCCTTTGCAGCTTCTGTGCAGTGTGGTGGCAAGTTATTCCTCCCTGTACAACTGCTCCACAGACCATTTAACTCCACAGAAAATATCGTATTTTGGATTTGTATTTTGGATTATATACCACTTGTACAGTGCCAGGAAAAATAAGGCCCTGCCACAGTGCTGTCTTCAAACTCAGTTAAGATACTTTTTATGAATATAATATCTCATGCTTTCTCAAGAAGTTTGGTTTTGTGAAATGTATCAGCTATTTTATTTATTCTTTAATTTCTATCTAGGTATAACTAAGTGCACTTTTATGAAAATCTTAAAAGGAATTGTAAACAGTAACACATGAACTGCAATACACCAAAGGGCCAAAGAGGTCTCCTAATTATACCACTCTCTTAAAAATAGTTTGTATATATTGGGATTGACCAGGACAGATTTACAGTTCTAGGAAGGAAAATATGATACAACTGATCCAACAGATAACTTTATCGAGAAGATGCCATAGGCCTGGTCTCCATGGAGCAGGAGACTGTAATGAGGAATTGCTGTAGGGAAGAGTGAGCTGTTTGCAGAAGTCAGCAGTTTTGGAGCTGGCTTCAACCAACCACACTGGAAAGAATAATTATGGACCCCTGTGCTTCTACACATACTGTAACTGCACTTTTGAATAAAAATTATTTACACGTGCAAAGCATTCCATTCAATCAATACTATTTAACAGGTAACATCTCTCAGACAACTCAGTTACAGACTGAGGAATAGGACCACAAATGATTAAGTGCTGTCCCTCAGAAGAGGCACCGGCTATTTTTCCACAAACCAGGAAGATGGAAAGAAAAGGTAATGAATGTCACATCAGTCAGTATTATTTCAGTAGCAGGATAATTTAAGACAAAAATTTATGTTTGCAAAGGCTTTGAAATAGCTGCAAAGCTCTAGAAACACTATGATGTAATTTTGGGAGCAAACTCTGCAAAAGAAAAGCTACTGATGGAATGTTAAGTTACTCAGAGACTAAGAGAACATAAGGTTGTACATTTATCCATACTTGATAATTTTCAAATAAAAATTTAGCTTTGCTACTTTCTAATGAATTATTTCATTGAAATTACAACGGCTATATAAAGCAAGGAAACACAGAAGTAATCAAAATACCCTTTCCTTGGCTTATCATCCAGGAATTTCAGTTTTGGAACATAATTGAACACCGCTCTTTTCTCTCCTGTGGGTTGGTTTCTAAAACTCACTAACTTGCTGCTGCAAAAGCTGATTAGTTTCAGTATTGTTACTTGAACAATTAAAATACATGAAATTGCTTGCAAATTCCTGACAAGGTATCTGTTAATATGCAGTTATATGAAATAAAACATTTTCTATTAAAATGTGTGTAATTATGGATTTTAGTTTAGGGTTGTGGCTTTGGACTTTAAAATCTCTCCATAGAATCAAGGGCCCCCAAAAATGGCCAGTCCTGTGCCCAACAACAGGATTCCTAAAGTGCAAAGTGAGTGGAAACTTTAACACTACTCAGAAAACCTTTCCTCTCTATTTTAGAATCAAATCCCCCAAGACAGGGCTGGACACCCCTCTCTGCCATTCCTCCACTCTATATTTGTCTTCTGTGTTACAGCAGCAGCAGCAGCTGAAAGTAAAACCTCCCTCACTTCATTCGCTTTTTCTACCCCTTTGGTGTTTCATGTCCTCTGATTCTATTCTAGTGGATTTTAATGAGAGCTGTAAATGATTCAGGGTCACTCACCTTTGTTAAGAACAAGAAACAGAAAAGAAATACACATTCCACAGGGGAAAAAGAAAAGTCCTACTGAACAGTGGTAGCTTGTTGATGAAGGAAGTGTTTGTCAAGAATTCTAGAAACATTACAGAAAATCTATGCTTACAAGATGTTTGAAGATTGCAGTACACAAAAGGAGAGATTCCCCAGAAATATCCATGGCACGTCCCTCATTTGACACAGCTGGCTCAAACCTTTGACAGCATTTCTCAGCACTCGTTTCCCTGTACAAGAGGATTGGACCGGGCTTACTGCAGTTCATCCCCACTGCAGGCCTTCACAAGGTGCACAATTTCCCAAGCGGCAATTAAAAAGTCCACTGTCTTGCCTCTTCAGAGACAGTTGTTAATTTACAGCAGAAGTGATTAATTACCTTGCCTCTATTAAGCAAAACTTGCCTGTTTGGTTCAGGAAGGTTAATCTATAAATCTGTATTACAAGTTTGAACTGTTATCCTTCACAAATCCAGAGCATACATCTTCACTAGGGAATACTATGACATAGGTGCACATTGAAACATATATCCCAGGGGCTAGAACCTGTCAATATTCCCATTTGTTCAACCACTGCAAAGCCCTGTGTGTCCACAGCCCAAGAATTTTCAGTAAGAAATTGACTAATATTTCAAATCTGAAACACAAAAATGTGCCACTGCATTTAGATGAACGTTAGCTCCAACAAATAGGCTGTACTTGCAATATTGCACCCTTTGTTTATTCATTGCTCATATCAGTGACTCATTCCTCCCACAGAAAAACCAGCAGAAGGGCAATCAGAGGAACATTTTACAACTATTCCTCATTTTTCCCCCTCAACCTCCTCCAACTCCATCTAGTACAGATGCCACCTCTACTGCAGCATGTACAACAGCAGTGGATATGAATGGATCACCTAATCTCAGAGATAACCCCTCCATCTCTTTTCTGGCTAGTGGTGAAGTGCTCTGGGCTTTCTACCTCTGTGACAGGAATTCTAGGATAGAATGTCTTTTAACCAGATCTGCTTACGAGATCTAACAATGGGGGCATTAATTACCTGATGTATCACATACACAACTCCTACATTCCCGCACTAAGATTTTGTAGAAGGCTAGAAGAGAAACAACACATTTCAGTAATACTTGGTATAGTAAATATAACTGAGGTTAGACTAGAAGTCTGTAGTTTTCTGGGCCTTCCCTCATGTCCTTCTTGTAAACTAGAACACTAGCTAGCTTCCAGTCAGCAGAGACCTTCCCAGGCCTTTGGCAGATGATCAAGAGGGGTTCTTCCATACCATACACCAGCTCCCTCAGAATTCTGGGATGAATCCCATCAGGCCCCATGGACTTGTGAACACTCAGCCAGTCCAGCACAGTTTCATCATTCACAACTGGAAAGTCACTGTTCTCACACTTGTGATCCTCAGTCTCAGGAGACTCCAAGAGTGACAAGGCAAAATTCCATCAAGGTAACAAGAAAGGCGGTCTAGATTTTCTTCCTTAAACAAATTACACAGTCAAGAGAAAGTCTGACAAATGAAGATCATCGGTTAGCACAAAATAAGCGACAACTCATAGCAACATAATACGAATCCCATTAGCTCACTTGCTCCCACAGGACAGAGGGAAAAGCAGCACAAAACTCCCCACAACTATCTAAGCCAGCCGACACAAACAATTTACATTCGGAGACACCGTATAAACAGCCAGACCTTACACTTGATAGAATTTGGAAAGGTAGTTTCTACTCGATGTGAAGGTTGCTATCAAACCAAGAGAAGTTATATCATGGAAACAATGACAGCTGCTCCTCAACTGATAAAATTTGGCTTGTGTCCACTTCAATTGAAGGGGCTGGGCACTTGCTTGTGTAAGCTCTATAAATACACAAAACAAAAGAACTTACTTGGAAGTTAGCCCTGGAAGGCTGATGTCTCGTACATAGAAGAAAACCAAAGCAGAGGTTTACAGGTATCTCACAATCCAACTGTCAAAGAATTATTCTAGTACTTAGAAACCCTATGTCATCTACACCAGGTGATTTATTCCTTAACAACATTTGAAAGCTACAATTTCAACCTGTCTTCTACACAGTGTATGACTGTAGAATACAGAGTGCCTACTTGGGACTTGAATCCAATACTACCATGAATCAGCAGTTACCTATTCCTCCCTCCTTCTCTAAAGGAGAGAGAGAAGTCAGTGGATACGCTGTAGTTTGTGACAGTGGTAAAGGTGCACTTTATGAATTGCAAAACTATAGACTTGGCAAGTAAAAACTTGTAACCCTCACTACTTACTCTGTAAATAGATTACTGGGGTCCTTTTTGTGTGTCAGCTGTACAACAAACACAGATATACAAAAGTTAACAGATGGAAATTCAGTGTCTGATTCTACAGTGGTGAAGGAGTAAATGAAAATATTATCAGTACAAAAAGGAATTTATATTAGGCTACAATTCTCTTTACCTCAGATACTTTTCCTGTGATACAGTAAGCTGTTTTTACTGTAGCCATTTTATGGATTATAACTCTTTTATTTCCACTGACCAAACACAAACATTCTTTGAAACAAACTGAGCAAGCTGGGGCTGGGTGGAGGGTGGGATGAGATGACCAACACATAAAAAGAGAAAAACACAGGCAGAGGGAGAGACAGATGCCTTGCACCTCATTTTCTTCTACATTATGAAATCCATTTAATCTACATTTATAGCATATAATCTTGTAAAGATCTCACTTTTCTCAGGCAATCAAAAAAGGAAGAAAAAAAAGCACAGGCCCAGTGGCTTCAACTCACATTTCAGTCTAGAGAAAAGCATAACATACAGATTTTAAGCAGTAAGACTTTAGATTAAGCTTCAGAAACAGGCTTTATTTACAGCTAGAAAACCCTTAGATTTCTAGGTTTTCCTTAGAAACTCATCTAATTGCTTAACTTGGGAGAGCAATAAATTTCAAGGTTAATTTTTTCTTATGTTCGTCAATGCAAGATTCACCAATACAGACCTTTTTCCATCCAAATTAAATGAAGCACAGTTTTAACTGAACAAATAATTCTGTGACTCCTAAAAGAGGTAATGTAGTCATAAGGACTGCAAAAATAGACAGAAAGAGGACAGCACTGTTTGTGCTGACAGAAGAGACAGTGGTAGAGAGCTGTTAGCTGGTCCCCAGCTACTAGTCCAGACAGAATTTTACAGGATTCATATCTAATTATGGGTTTAACCAGACACAACTATTTTTTACCACTGTAGGATCCCACTCACAGATAACCCTAATACATCTGCACGCATTGGCAGGTGTGGTTTGGAAGGCTCATCTCACAAAAAGCATCATCAGCTCTGTCCAGTCATTAATATGAAACATGAATATGCATGAGAGGACTGAGGTAAATATTCTTCTGTGGTACCTGACCTGCATGAAAATTGTAGTAAATCCTGGACTTTCACTAGTATGCTAAAAAGTTACTTAACAGGTTAAGATGTAAACCTATTCCTGGCACAGGCTGATTTAGAAAGCAAGGGAGAATCTTAATTTACAAATTCTCTTAAAGATCCACAGTGACATTCACAGAGCTCAGTTTAACACCAGAAGTTTAACATCTCAGTTTCCAAGATGATAATATTGTGTGGTTCAAGGAAGTTCACTATTTGCATCAAGCTTTTACAGACAGCAAAATGACAGCTCTGTTCTACAAAGCACCGAACTTTATATACAGTGAGAAAACCAAAATCCTCATGAACTACAATCAAAAAATTCTTAATATTCTTTGTCATGGAAATAAAAAAGATTAAAAGTCGGCACTGAGATCTTTGGAAACAGCTGAAGCCTCATTTTTCAAGGGACCAACTTCACTGGATAAGCAATACTGTTAACTTGGATCACATTTACATGTTTTAGCAGGAGAACACATGAGAATCTGGTACATGACTCTGGTATGTCCTCACAAATGTTATGCAATCACTGCAGTCAGTATTTATAGGTTTCTGTCTTCTGTGGAAAATCCCATTTCTGTGAGTATACTAAAAGTCTTAGAATAGAGCAGACTTCATTCTCAGCTAAGATACTGTCTTTCAAAAGTATTTTGATAAAGAGCAAAATCATGACAGCACCATGAAATCAAACTTATTGTGCTTTGATAAAAGAAAAGCACTGCAGGTGTACAAGCTATACCCTTAGCAGGAAAAGAAAAAAAAAAGAACTCATTTAATGAGAAGTCTCTTAAAATGCCTGAAAGATAAACCTTTGTCAAAGATACTAAATATTGCAAAAAATGGAAAAAAGCGTTACATTTGGTCTCTGTATTTGGTATTATGTAAAACTTGAAGAATTAATTTTGCTACTGACAGTGGCTATATACTCCAATGGTTCAACCCTCCAACTTCAAGAGGTGCTTTAACACGACTCATGCCCACATTTTAATGTAATACCTCCAGAGCTCTAGGTGCTGTTGCTCCAGGGCAGTCAGGAGAGCACCTAGGATGCAGATTTTCTGGCATTCCATGCTGTTGTATGAGTGTAAAACAAGGAAAGCCAGGACTAAAGACTCATGCAGTGCTTAATAAGAAGGTATGCTTAAGGAATTCAAAAGCCACATATTTATAAATAAACAATGAAACCATCATGTTTATATAAACAAGCCTGTTGCCTTAAGATTTTAGCCTTTATATTTTTCAAATTCTGTACTGTATTAGTGCATACTTCTAAATTCCATATAAAGTGTTAACCATTGTCTTCACATTTTGTTCAGACAAAACAATTCCTCTGGGCCTAAAATTCAAAGATACTGCACAGCCTTAGGCCATGAAAAGTACAAAGAAATGTGAATTGGGGAGAAAACTGGGGGAATATTACTTCATTACCTGAAGCTGTAATTGGAGAATTAACCCCTGATTTGCAAATGCATCAAACTTATTTCTGTCTGGAAAACTTGCGACCATCATTCATTTTGGGTGTAGCCCCTTGGGGAGGCTTCATCTGCCCTTAACGTACCTGAAGGCCCTTCATTAAATACATCTGCTTTTATCCTTTTAACTTTGTCTGGCCTCTGTTTCTAAGCAAGCCCAAAAAAGGCATCAAGCCAAAAACATGAAGAGGTTGGGAAACCTCTCATAGCTGACATTTTTCAGTGCGCCTTTCTGTCTTCACATTCATTGACAACTATTCTTCCCACGGCTGGTTAATTAAAATGGGAGCTATGAATGCAAACACGATGTGCTTTTACAGTTTTTAGCACAGATATATAATTTCTCAGAGTGAATAGCGGCTTCTTGTGCAGTCACATTGTGTCATACAATACCAAAATTATCTGAAGCTGATGAGGAAATTGGAATGTTGCTGCCCTCAGAGTTCCTGGAGTGTCTGTACAGCATGATCTCCAGTACACTGTAAAATAATTTAGGCTGGAAGGGATCCATGGAGGTCATCTGGTCCAACACACCACACATAGCAGGACCAACTCTGAAGGTGGATCAGGTTGCTTAGGGTTATTTGAGTTTCCCAGTACGTTCAAGGATAGAGATGTCACAGTTTCTGTGTCAACTTCTTGATCAATCTTATCTAGAGAAGCATCTACTATCTATTCCATTTCTCTTGCTGCAAACTGAGGGAGGTAGCCTGGTGCTTACACATACACATTTGCCCATTTACTAAACACAAAATTGTGTTTAACACCAATGGCACACCTGAGCTTGCTTCTGTAATACCTTAGGAAATTAATGTCGTGTAAATGCACATCCATACCCAATGCCAAAAGGCTTAAAATTTATCGTGCCTACCTTCAGCAGTCTGAAAGTCAGCCTAGATTTCTTTTCCAAACTATCTAATGCCAGCATAGATGGGAGAGAGTGTTCTTGCACATCTAAAGATGAAACTTCACAGAAGTTCCATTTCTCTCCACACTTTTTCTAACTTAGACCAGGCATCTAATAACTAGCCTGCCTACTGTAATTTCATCTATTTTGTATATTTAGATTGCTGCACCTTTAAGAGGAAGAACCAGACAAAAAGATCAGGGTGAGACAAAGCACAGAAAGACCAAATAATTACGAAGTGATCAGCAGTGTAACCAATTAATTTTTGAAAATTCTGTAGCAAATGCTTTTCTTTTTTCAAACAGAGCACTAACTTAGTCACAGCTTCAAGTGAAACATGTACAGAAAGTTCAAATCTTTAACTGATCACCAGACCAACACACATAACAAAAAGCATAATTTAATTATCATCTTTTTGCCGTAAGCATTAACAATGAAATATTTAACTGTCAAAAGTCTTTATGAATATCTAAAAGCCTAATACAAATATCCAAACTATTAGTAAACATTTGTAATTTGAAGTGTTAACAATAAGACATTTAATAATTCTGCATTAAATCTAACAAGCCCTTTCTAAAAGAATATTAATTTACAGTCATTCTTTCTAACAACTTTTTGTACAATAAAAAAAAAAATTAGATTTTTTCTGCTTCCCTTTCCCACCCAACCACCCACTTAGTTTTGCTCACAGACTGAGCTACTAGCCGATCAAGCCTGATGGTAAAAATCCTCTTAACCAAGGGTCCAAGATCTCAGTTTTAGTGTCCAGCTCAAATGCTCTTTGGGACAAAAAAAAAAAAATCCATGTTTTTGTATAATGTGCAAAGTGCAACTTTTATCCAGTGCCATAGAAGTGCGTGCTGCTGTGAACCTTACCAAAGCATAAATCAGTAAAAATTAAGACTTCTTCAATTTCCGATTGCTCTCTTATGGACAAATGTTAGATGATGTCCACAGGAATGAAGATCAAGTGGATTTTATCCTGGCGCTTACTTGGTCAGGTACTTTCCAATTTCATTAGGTTAAACCTATGTTTTTACTCAAGTTCTTCAGTTTCCTCTGTAAAAAGTTCAGCCAAATCTGCCACTGTCAACACTGAGGCTTCTGACTGTTTCATGGAAGAGCTTGTGTGGCTGTGGGAAAGAATTGCATGTGGGCATCAGAGAAAGAATCAGTGTAAGTAACAAGCTGTGTGCACTAAAGACAGAGCACACAGTTCAGAGTCAATACCTGCTCAGCTTTGAAGCCCTTTCTGTGAAGAAACACACCTTCTGTCCGGGAAAACACATACACTCATCAGCTACTGCTCTTGCATATTCTAAGTAAGATAAAAAATTCACCTGCTGTCCCCAACTGTGGTCAACACTAAACACTGCAAAGGCAGCAGAACATGGGATAATCCACTCTGACCTCTTAACGTTTCAGGGATTTGCTTCAGCTTCCAAGCATGAGGTTTAATATTACTTTCAAAACATTAGCCCTCATGGGATCATTCAACCACTGTACACTTATCCAAATTTTATGTGCAAAAGTAGTGCTACTTCATAGAAAAGGAGAGTAAGTAATTCTTCAAGAGCTAAAACTGAAATCTCATAACTACAGCTGAAGATGTGCATGTACTTTTTTAGTACTTTAATAATCTCTAACAGGCAAAATTTCCTTAAACTAAGGCCTCCTCCTAGATTTTTCATGTGTATACCATCTAGTTAAAAGGTACAAACCTCTTACACTGTCTGCATAAGGAGTGTAAATAGCATTTTTGGTCCCGCTCCAATCCGTCACTGCTTATGGATTTTGGAAAGATAAATCACAGTGAAAATTGCTTTCTGTGTCTGCACACCACCCTGATGTATGACTTAGCACCTGGGCAATGTTTGCATGGACTGTGAAACCAAGGAATGTGACAGCATCGTTGGATGAGGTTAGTAGGATTCAAAAAAAGAACCCATGTCCTGTGCTGGAGTTTATAACAGCTACTGTTGCTCTAGTGGCAGCCTCAGTAGTACTCCACCAATTGCAATGTTATTATACCAATGGAAATAGGTAAACTGAAAAAATAAATCATATCATAATACATAATTCATTACTTGGGCTTTTATGAAATAAAGTACACAAAACATAACCAAAATATTTCCCAGAGAATTAAAATACCTTAAGCTGCAAGTTACTGGAACCTGGTTAAAACTTTTGAAGTCTTAAAACTGTTTTACCAGTCAAAACCGTTTGAAGAACAGTTGAACAGTTTATATATAAGATATACATTCCTAACCATAAAAGTATGGTGAGGTACCACCTTTTCATTTTCAGAGCAAAATGATGTTTTAAAAAAAATCAACACATACCTTCTATCTACAGTTTTCAGCATAGTCTGCATTCTCTCTTCTATTGTTGCTTTTATCAGGAACCTATGAACAATTGTCGATCTGAATGCATTTAAAAAAAAAGAAAACACCACCATGAGTGAGCAGAAGTTGTATTGTTACTGCTAAAGTTAATAACCATATTTTTGTCTCATACTAATGCTATTAAAAGTGTTGAAAATATGCCTCTGGTTTTTAAGAAATGTTACAAGTGATTAGCAACTTCCATTGACATTTCAGAGTGCTTCCCTGTAAACACACTTTCACTTTACTGATCCCACAGTAAATGAATGCAAGCTGTATTAGCTAAAACCCTAACGTAGATACCGGGCAAAGTTCTGCTTTCTGTGCCCTTACTAGAAACATTCTTCCTGAATCTAAAGAAAAAGGAGTTTTGCCCACTGGTTATATATAATGCTCATACAATGTTCACAAATTATTTCAAGAGAGAAGAGCTCAATGTGATGGATAATTAAACCTAATACCCAGAGTTTTAATAATATTATTTTTGAAGACAGCAAAATATTAACTTTTTTTAAAAAAGTCAGTAAACACTGGTAAAACATAAAAGTCAGTAAAACAAAGTGTCAGTGAACATAACACAAAATTAAAATTCCATTTATGATGCATTGTGGTGCATTTTGAAATAAAATTTCAAAAAAGAAAGCAATAATTTAGAAAAGTGCCAGGCACTAGAAAGTGAAATGGAAAAAAGTCAGATCCAATGATAAAAATGAAAAAGCACCCCAACCTCTCCTGTATAAACATTTTTCAAAGTAAGAACCCTTGAAAATGCTTAGACAGTTTTCAGATCTTAGGTTGAAATTGTGGCAGGTAACATTTCACAGAAGAATGCAGGGGGGAATACTTTTGGATTCACAGGCAAGGTTTACCCCCAAAAAGAGAAATAAGTAAGAACTGAACTGGTAATAGTTGCACCAGTGACACTAAACAGAGTATTCCCTAATGCTCAGTCTACTTGGAACACAGCCCTTTTAAAAAATAAGCCTTCCTGAAATCTTAATTCTTAAAAAGTATAGCGTATTCTTGGTGGCTTTATTTCAAGGTTTTTGCCACACTTCTCATGCCAGCATCAGGTAGAATTGAAGTGTGGGCTGTTGCAATCAGTTTTTCCTATGCCCTCACAGTTAATTCAAAATCTTTACCAATACACACAAATATCCACCTGTTCATAAACTTTCTTTCACATACATGCTCCTTCATGTCCTCCTCTCTCTTTGCTTTCATTTCCAGAACACAACCCCCACTACTATCCTACAGTATCGTTATCCCAGAATTGACTGCAGCTATTTTTCTTCTTCATGTACTGGGCTTTAAATTTGTTTTTTCTAAACTCATGAGACCTTAGGAAAAACATGTACATCTCATATGTTGAGGACAAACTTTCTAAAACCTTTTTTAAGTGTACCTATGTCAGAGCAACAATACTGAAACAAACAAGAGACATGCAAACTCATTAATGTCTTCAAAAAGGGGTGAGGGCAGAACTGTAATTCAAAAACTTATCAGTTCTAATGAGAGTGTGCTATAACTTTCTTTCTGAAAAAAACCCCAACCAGAAAAAGCCCCAAAACAAGGAAACAAAAAAACCTCAACAATTTATATGCAGCTCCTAATCTGGAACTGAGAATGACCAGTTAGAAAAACCATGCCTGAACTTAGCCATATATGACATAAAAGATGGATTGCTCAGATCTGCAAAGCTAAGACATTTCTGGATATTTTTGCAAGCAGAACTCCAAAATCAAAAGCTAAGGCATCAACAGCACACCTAAAATAGGGCAACAGCTGAACAAGGTTTTTTCAGATCTATTCTGGACCATATCTAAACCACTGAACACAACTGGAAATCTTACTTTGTTTGGCCAATACGATGTACTCTGCCAATAGCCTGTAGCTCATGTGCCGGATTCAGAATGGGCTCCACGAGCAGAACGTGAGTTGCTTCGATGATGTTTAGTCCATTGGAACCAGTGTGAAGAGGCAGCAGCAAAATATTGATGTTGGGATCGTATTTAAATGCAGACAGGTTCTCCTAAAAGGCAAACATCACAGCAGCTTGAGAAAAGTTCCTCAATGAAGAGTGTGGGGGACAGGACTGTATTTAGGAGCTAATACAGGCTCCAGAGTGACAATCCTGCAGGTCTGTCATCCCAGAACAGATACATGACAGTAGCAGGAAGGCATGAACTTCTTGCAACACTGATCAGCGTGTCTCATCCTTAACTCCATGCCAATGCATCTTTCTCAAAAGCGAATATACTGTTTATCTCCAAATGCTTTAAAATAGGACTTTTTGAGATTATAGTTTTTGGAAAGATTAAATCAGAGACCAAAGCTTCTGCCATACAAATTTGCTCCTCTTTTAGTTTCTGAAATGAAGCAACCAAGTAAAAAAGGTCAGATTAACTTCTATGAACTATGATTTCCCCATTGAAAATATTTAAGAAAAAATATCCTTTATGTACCTGAAATTTACTAATTCCATTGATCTGAGAAAAAACCATGTTGTTGTCATACAAAGCTTTTGAAATTATATCCAACACATCTTGCCACTGCAAAAAAAAACAAAACCACACAACACAATAAAAGTAACTCAACATTACAAACAGCAATGACAACTAAAAAATAATTAACTTTCCTAACAAAAAGTAGATAAAAGAGCTTTTCAAAATGCTAGCATTTGTATTTTTTTTTTTTTTAAATGTGTGCTAGAAACCAAATCTTTCATAAGCCTTAAGTAAGACAGGTGATTAGAAATATCAGCTTGAATATAAGAGATTGGTAGCCATTGCAAAAACAGTTTTACAACATATCGAAGACATCTGGACATCACATTTAGAAGTATCTAGAATTTCTACTGCTTTCATACAAATCTAAGTGCTTGCCCTTTAAAGAAACAAGCTTTCATCTGCTAACTATGATCATTATTCTTGTTCCCGTTACAGGACTTGCCCTACAAATCCTCAAAACAATCGAGTGGTTGTACAGAGTGATTCAACATTTTGGTAGCTAAACTAGTTCCTGAAAATATGAATGTTTTAAACTCAAAACACACATGCAAAGACAAGACAGAAAATGTTGATTAATACCGTTGAGAAAACTAAGGACTTAGCCCCCGGATCTTTAAATTGAATTCTCTTCAGTGTTCGGACCACAGCTTCCACTTTGGTGGAGTGACTTCCCTTTGAAAAGTCAAAGAAGTGCGTTAGTAGAGTAGGATAGTAAAAAACTCCTTCCATATTCATTGCTTTATTAAATGATGTTAAATGAGGTCTCTTACCCAAAGTTAAAAATGATCAGCCTCAGGTTAAGTAGCATTGAACTACTTTTACCTCTCCCTTATAATGCTCTGCATTAGGATCAGCAGTAACAGCATGTGTAGCACATGGAAGAATGAAGTGCCATGCAGACACACCCTCTAGTTCTGCATGAGGCAAAACAGACTGCTTTGGTGCCAAGAAGTGCAGTGGCACCAAACATGCCCATTAGTCCTCCTGCAGTTTAACTTCGTGGCACAGTCTTCCAAATGCACATTAAAATTTCCCTACCTTCACACCTCTTGAAAATGGACCAAGAAAGAAACCTACCTGAATGCTATTTATGTTGCTTTTGTTTCTCATTCTGGCAACATCAAACTTACGTACAGTACTATGAAGCTTGATAATCATATTTAAAACAGTAAGAAAATTGTAAATATAATTAATTTTTGAATGACGGTGAGCTGCAATGAAAACATCTTTCTATTCTGCATTCAGAAGTATTTCAGTGCTTAATGAATCCAATACTTTATTCTACGTCTTGTCCATTTTGATTTATGTACTCCTCCCTTTCCCCTTAGGTCAGCAAGAGGATACAATGAGATGCGATTCTTTTTCTATCCCCTTCAATATGTACTTTATTTTACAGCAATTTTACCTAATGTATTTTTTAAAGAAGCCTTCACTTTCTTACTAGTTCCTACACTCATAGTAATTTCAAGCTGTGCTAGATTGAGCAGGACAAATATTATTTTATTTCTCTCTGCAGAACGTTGAATTAACTACGTTGGCTCACTGCAATGACAGATCAAATTTACTGAAGTCATGCTGTTTGCAGAATTGGCTGGGAAGGATGTCAGCAGTCTCAGCACAATCTGGGAACCAATGCTGGGCTGCTTGTTCACTCACACATCAGGCAGCTCACATGTAAAAGACTTTCTGCAGACTGTTTTACCAAAGGCTGCAGTGAGCAGTGCCATTTTATTACCCAGGGTCCTCCACAGTGATTCCAACTCTGCAATGTCACAGATATAGAAATTAACCAGCTTTCTTCCACGTCATTTCTGTTGCACTGGCAGACACTGACTGTCCATCTGACTGCTTGCAAAGTCAGATGGGCAATTAGAAATGCTTATGTTGGCAGGTGCTCTGATCTGAAAGGATGACACATTTGCAGCCCTATGGCTGCTGCCTGCCAATCATAAACACCTACAGTTAGGAGATCCAAGACTAGCTTTTAGGATTTCCTACATAATTCCAGGGTCATTTATGTGCTTTTCCAACACCATTCATCTCTGATTCAGTGATGATAATACTGGCTAATCTGTTCTAATTGTCTTTTCCTCAGAAACTGTTTTGAGACCTTATCAGAGGTTCTGTTTTTCCCTGCTATAACACATAGCAGCTTTAGCCACTATTGTTGATTTTTCCACCCTTCAGATTCCTGTGACTCAGGTGTCACAAAAGTGACTTTGTACAAGATCAGTAAGGGGAACTATGGTGCAGAAGAGAACAGCACAATGCTCAAAGTGGTCACAGGCTTTTTGTTTTATTTTTTAAACAAGATAAGTGTGTAAAGTTCTTCATCCCTTTGTCTACATTACGTTGAACTATATTAGACTTATTGAACTTAGAAGTGACTAAAACTTTGGCTCACAGCACACACAAAGATTTCAATTTTGTTCTCTATGGAGAGATGAAGCTGACAGAAGTATCCTTGTTTTTCAGTCTGTGTTAAAAAACAGTACCCTACTCCTTTCCCCTACACCATCAGTCTGTAATTTTGTTGAATATTCAGATGACTATTTATAAAGAAATTAGCTAGTTCAAATGAATTGTGGAACAGTTAACATTAGACCCAAAACTACCCTCAAACAAACAACTTCTGTCTCAGCTGACAGGCTGGCAACACCCACTGTAATACTGACCAGACACAGGAAGCTTTTACAAAATCAAAACATGCGGGGATGCCAGTAATGTCTCTCAGTATAAAATGCTTCCATTTACAGTAGTCCTTTTGCATCTAAGGCATTACCTTAAGATGGTTAATGTCAGTACAATAAAGAGTAAGATAGAAAGAAAGAGAGGCAGTGAATACTTTACAAAACTGGAAGGATTGAGAAAGATCAGATTAAAATATAAACACTGAATAAATCATACAATTTTCATTTCTATCCTAAAAGATACTGATCTTAACCTCAGTATTCCATAGAAACTATACTAAGTTTGTTATTCTTTGTTAACTATCCATTAAAGGAATATGAGGAAATTTTTATTTTTAACAAGGTTGCTTGTTTAGAGAGTAAATACAGTGAAGCTACATGGTAAATTTTTATATTTCCCTGAATGAAGAATGAGCTTTGCTCAAGGAAATTCACACATTTTGTATTTTTTGCCTTATTTTTGCTTTGTTCAAAGTTTTTGATGCAGAAATACTTCAAGAAACCACTACAGCTCTTTACACAGGACAGGAGATGACATGCTCTTTCAGTGTATTATTTATGAAATTTGGTTATTCCAGTCATTTTTTAATGTAATTTATGAAACATATTTGAAATTTTCTTAGAAACAGAGTGATATCTCTAAACTGTATGGAATTAATATGTAAAAAGCCCTGCATGAAGTGGTGTTTGAAGAAGCAGCACTTGAAAAATACAGCCGATTTACTCCCCCTGGTGCCACATTCCGTCAACTACTTTAATAATTTGAGTTAGGAATTGTCTACTCATAAAATGGAATTCCATTTTTCCAGGGAGGTTTTGAAATAACTAGTGTGAATATGGTAGCATCATCTTCAATACAGGGCAGCAACCCCCAAAATTGTGCAAGGTTCAAGGAGACTTGCACAGGTATCATGGAAGTCTGTCAGCACAACTAATTATTATTTTTAACTATACTAATCCAATTAAAATTATGACAAGTTATGTCCAGCTGTATTATAATCATATTTTAATGAAAGACAGCAGTATAATCTAAACCAAAGTATTATCAATGTAATTTACCTTTGCATTTTACCCCAGAATCCTATTTTTTCCACAATTGCAATAAACACAGGTGTTTTGTTTCTACAACATTCTACAAGACATTTATGCAGAGCAAACACGTAGCTATGCACTACATAAATGTCAGTATTGCTACTGACTCATGGAGATGATGTCTCTTTAACCAAATGAAAAGCCTCCATTAGTAAAAAAAGAAGATACAAAAATGCAATCAGGACTAAATCTGTACACATTTTTGTCTAGAGGCTTTGTCATTAGGACAAACTATTTATAAAAACAATATAGTACACTTGTCTGCCTAAATGGAGTAAGTACTGCTGCAAAACACAATATACACAAAAATATGCACTGCTGAAAGTTTGGGCCACAGAGCTCCTGCAAACAACTCACCTTTACAGGAATATCATCCTCCTGGTTTGCAGCTTCTGCAGTGAAGACGTAAGATATTTCTTTATGGGACGTTGTCTGCCTGCAAATGGCACATTTGATTGAGCTGCGGCGGGTGCCAACGCTGTACTGCTGGATGATGATCGCTATGCACTCGTTACAAAAACAGTGGCCACACGTCAGCACTGCCCACTATGCAGGAAACAAAAAACCCAAACACAACACAGTTTTAGTTTTGGACCTGTGCAAAAGAAAAACAGTGTACTAATCTATGATAAATTACCTTTTTCACAGAGAAATTATTTTCAAGATACTCATCAGATGAAAAAAGAATTTTACAATTGTTGCACTCCAGCTGCTAAAAAGCCTGAATTTCAAAGTTTTCCAGCACAGAGACATTCACAATCTAAAGGAAGTCTCTGCATTTATTGTTCATTGTTTGCATTTTCTCAGTTTTGAACTTCAGGAAAGACATTACAATCTTTCATTTCTATGAAAGATTATTCTTAATGCCTTATATGTAAACATGGGTTAAGTATTTACATATTTTTTTTTTAAATTGCAGAAGTATATAATTCTTTACCTGTAAGAAAATACAGGTATTTCTATAAATTACTTCTATAAAATTCTTTACCTGTGCAAGCATAGATTGGTCTTATTAAATAAGTGATAGAAAAAAAGCTTTCAATTTTCCTTACTGCTAAGTCCTAGATGACATCTTTGGACTTACACAGTGTCTCAATCTCTTTTTGACAGAATGTATGTGAAACAGAAGATTGCACTGCAGAAGCTGCTCTCCTCTTGTGACTCCAGAGCATCTACATGTCACCCAGAACCTCCCATAACAGAGAAGCAATTTGTAGACCAGTAGTTTTGAAATTCAAAATAACAGCTTTTGCTGTCCTTGTCTGTTCTTTAGGCCGTTCCAAGAGGAAAAACCAAAAGTTTTCATGGGACCAAGTAGCAAAGGAATTGACGGAATCACGGATTATCAAGCAGAAGGTTTTTTAGGCTTTGTAAGTTTTTTTCAATTGTGCAGAAACAAAGTATTGTTTCTGCAAAGTATTTTAAAAGTTCTTTGCAACATGAAAGCTGCAATCATCGAAAGCAGCAGTCTTGCTGTTAGGAAAAGATAAAGAAGGCGAAGAGATTATTTTCTCTTTTAGTGAGCTCCTCCAGCTCTGAGATAAAGAATAATGGCAGTTAACAAGACTAACAGCTGTTCTCTGTAAAAACCTGTATTACCGTACCCTTGGAAGAAGAGCACAGAGGGGATTTTTGGAAACATGGCAGGTCAGCAGTTCATGCTTACATATCTTTATAATGCAAAAAAAAGTTAAACTTCCTTAAAATAGCTACCCTAGGAGACAGAGACAACTTAGTTTGACCATATAGGAGTCTTTTCATGTTTTTCCCTAATGCATGGTAAGTCAGGTTTAAACTATGGCTTTGTACTTAATGATAGAGATTAAATCTCACTTGAATTTCAACTCCTGCAGTTCAGCAGGGAAATGGTGGGGGAAAGAAATCCACATTACCAGTATTTATTCTATTGGATTTTGCTACTGTTTGCATATGTAATATCTTTTTCTTTAGAAGAAAAAAATACCACCAGTAAGAACAATTACAGTAAAATACAGTAGTAGACAATAGAAGTTTACCTACTTCTTCATTCTGTTAGCTTATAAATGGGAAACAAATCTTTGTGCCAAAAGTATAACTTGAGAGTTATAAAACAACCATGAACACCCATTTTTGGAATACTTAAGCACTGATGTCAAAAGCTAAAAGAAGCAGAGGTGCTTGCAACTGAGAAAGATGTGATTTCAGGGGAGAGGCTGGGCTGGTACATTATGGGAAGCACCTCATTTTCCCTGTTTCACTACAATATCCATTTAAAAACAGATCTTGACAATTTGACACACAACTGGCTCAGCTCTAGTTAAAGACGTTCTAAAACTAAAACCTGGTGAGTAAGGATCTTACCTGACTTCCCAGTTGTCGTGCACAGATTGGACATGGCTCCGGGTTAACTCCTTCAGTAGTTTTATCCTGAGACTATAAATTAAAAAAAAAAAGTATAATCTGTGTTTTGTTTTTTTATATTTAAAACAAGCCTCTAGAAAAAATGAATAATGAAGCCCATAAAAGAAACCAAATCAAACTGAAACACTGTGTGAGCAAATTAAAAACATTCATGTACTCAAGTCCATCTTGAGGAGTTAAAGTATGTAATTTTTGGTAAGCAAAAAGAGCACTTTTCATTCTGTAGTCTTTCAGATGGCATCTGCAGCTCTGTAACAGCTCTGAAAAATCCTGGTAAAATACAAGCTCCAAACAAGAAACTCCACATATTTTCTATCAGTTCACACTGTTGCAAAACCACTTAAATTGTGCTTAACTATGCTTACTTGAACATAAATGCACTTACTCAAACACTATGATTAAAATAACGTAATACATGGAGGTTGTCTGATTTGGTTTGGTGTTTTTTGTTTTTTTTTTAACATTTAACTTAAATTTCGGACATGATTATCCTTCTGTTTCAGTTAAGCTCTTTGTAAAATACCAAAGGTGTGGCGGAGACCTACATCATCTTACAAGGCTTTTACTAAGCATAGCCCAGTTAATTTTAATGAAAACTTTAAGCATTAAAACCAGTTCACAGTTTAATAAGCATGTAATTAAGCAAGTGCCTAAAATATATATAATGCAATAAATAATTTTATGAGCACAGAGTAACACAAAGGACAGCACATGGAATTTCAAAATGTAATGAATCTTCACAGAAAATACAATTTCTTTAAGACAGAAATTTAAAATAAAAATAATGGTGGTTTCTTCCCGTCCACAGGTAAACATATTTACTTAGGTAAATATATTAATCTTACTTTCTCCAGATTAGTGAGGTACAGAAGTTGTCCTAATTTCTTTTGAAGCTGTGATTTGGCAACTGCCTTGTCATTCAGAAGTTTCACTCGATTTTGCTCTACCTTTGAAAACAACATTAAATACGTGTTTAAAAAAGGAAAAAAAAAAGTTAAGTTTTACAATAAGGCTTAAATTAATTTTTTTGTGAAATTCAGCTGAGTTGTCTGCTGGTAGATAGAAAACCAGCTCATGCTGGAAATTTAAGATGTGCTTCTCCCCAAGCAAAATTGACTATCTGTTCCTTTCCTGTTCCCAGCATGAACACAGCACTGTGAATGGGCTGAGATGCAGAACATACACAAAACTGCTTTTTATTGTTTTATTTACATTATTTGTTCTTTACAGAAGCAAAATTAAACTAAAATAACAAATTTTTACAAGTTTCTTTTGAACTTCATTCAATGTCTCAACTATTTTTTACAATTATGTATATATATAATAGAATCAACTGCTGGTTCCAAAAACAATGTATAAGAGACAATTATTTTCTTTATATTTCTCAGAAAATTCCCCTTTTGATTTAACCTATATAAAGACAGAAAAATCAAGCTGACTTTTGTTTAGATTAATAACAGCTGATAGTGGAGAAGTGTAATACTGCAGAAGAGGCAGGCATCTGAAGAATGAAGGCCAAAGTAACTGGTGTTTCTTTTATGGCTGCATTGCATATGCATGCATAAATCTTAAGACTTTATTAGGCATTTGTTAAGCAAAGTGCTCCTTTTCAAAAATTGTTTTAATACAGGGCTGAAAGTTGTTTCCTTATAGAAAGAAGTACTTTTATCTAACTCAATCTCAGAAAAAACCCACAAAATGTGTCTATAGAAAATATACTTCTATTGGTGCAAAAAAAACAAAATTAAGAGGTTAAATCAACACAGCATTTTCTCTATCACCATAAACAGAGTCAGGGGTAGCTCAGAAATTTCAAAATACTGAAAAAAAATTATTCTTTGAGGTGCTCAATTCTGTTTTATATAGGTGTTTGTGGAAAGTGTCAATACAGGTAAGGAATCAAGTCAACTTAATTTCCCACCAGCTTGGAAAACTGGGCAATTGTAGAGAAAGGAAGGAAGTTGTTGCTGCTGAAAGGACAGCAGTCTTTGGTAAACATGCCACTCCGTCAGAAGGCTAACAAAAATATATTAAAGTAACAGTTCCAAGGTCAGAATGGCCCATGTACTTAATGTAGAAATAGATAAGAATTCTATACTCCACCAAGCCTGTCTGAAATGAAAACATTATACATAGATCCAGTTGCAGATCTTATTTTTGTAGGAGGTAGGTTCCTTCAAAAAGAAACCATTCTTTCCTGCCCAGTACTCTACCTCATGTGGTTCTATAATGTGGAGCACTGGTGGATTTGGTTTTGGCTCATCAGGGTGACGCACTCTCAGCCGTTCTGTCGCCATTGCCAGTTCATCAATAGCAGACACGTGATCCCTAAGGACCATCCAATACTCATGAAGTAACTGTAAGAAAACCCCAAAAGAACAGCAGAACTGAAGTGAGTTACACTTACATGACTCTGCCATACAATGTTAAACAAAATGCAAGCATCTTTTTGGAGGAAGAGATAGTATTTCTTTACATTATTCAGCCACAACAACGAGAGGAAAACAAGCAGTATAGACATCATTTTGCCTGCTCTCTTTTCCAGCCTCTCTGTATAAACAACTACAAATAGCTGTCTCTCATTTCTTCTACAACTACTAGTATTACAATAATTAATGCAATTAAAAACTCAGAAACAAAATGCCTTGCAAAACAAAACAAAAAAACCCCCCAAACCCTGCTAAAAAAAAAAAAAAAGTTATTTCACTGAGTATCATCCTTGTAACTCAGTGTGTATTAGAGTAATACAGACCACTGAATCAGTGTTTCCAAGGCACAACGGACAGAATCATAACACTGTCTTCATTCTCATGGGCATATTAGGCCCATCTTTTGTTTCCCAACATAAATGCACATGAAACAACTGCGTTTCTTCTTCACAAGAATTACAGAAAGGACCAGTGGTGATTTGCTGAGTCTTGCTACATTCTGATTCAAGTAAACAGATGAACACATTTAATTATATCTTTATACTGTCTTAAGAGATGCAATTACATTGCTTAGTAATTTGATTAGTAGGCAGTATAGCTTTTATAAACTCTTAAATCATATATAAATCATTTAAAATCAAATCCTGTAATAAGCACCGTGGAAAAGGCTGGTGTAGGCAAAGCCTAATTTCAGGAATACGACTTAGATGTGCTAATACTCAGCTGCAATTTGTTTATAATAAATTAAATGGACCACACAACTGTTTGATCACCATGTAATTTACTGTACCTTATATTCCTTTTTCCACGCTTCAAAGAGTTCCAGGAACACACTCCCTTCTTCGGTTAGCCTAGCATCCATTCGGTGAGCTTTGGCAAAGGAGAGAAGAGCTTTCAAGGCACGCTCGGTTTCACTGGTTGCCCAGAGCCCTCTGCTTGTGGTGGGCAAACGGTCATCAACAAGCCCTTCTTGGTCTTCTATCATCTCCTCAAATATTGCCATTTGGCCTTTAACACTTCAAAACAAACCAAACACAGCACTTAGCACTGATTTTGTATTTCCACATCTATCCGTACTTATTCATCAGCTATTTTAGCCTTCTTATACACGATTAAAGGACAGTGTAAACCAAGCAAATATGAACTGTTGTTTTATTACCTAATCAAAAGCTTGCTTTGAACACAGTGACCTTGGTACCAATCCTCAGGCCTTTTTGTCAGCTCAAAATCATCAACAGCTTTTGGAAAGGCTTACACATCTAAATCATCTTTTAGTAGTTATTAATGTCATATCCATCAAAAAAGAAAAAAATTCTGACTTTTTATATAAGCAAGAATTACAGGTAAACTCTGATGCAAAATTTGCTGTGTATTGCACTGTGAAAGAACAGAACAGCTTCCCAGTTCTCTTCTAGACAAATAATGCTAATTTATAAATACATCAATTCTTTCTGATTCCAGCAGTCATGAGGCAACAGAACTCCAACTGGCAAAGACTTCTCAAAATGTTTTCTCAGTAACCTCAAGACTTCTCAATCCAATTTTGACACTGTGAGGGATATGAGGGAGAGAAGTCCAAGAGAAAGCATGCAGAGAGCTGTAATCTGTGTCTCTCATACTGCCCATGCCATGCATACTTCTCTGACGCCCCGTGCTGGTGTCATCCTTCTTTCAGCATCATCCTGAGATGATGCTGATCCTGAGATCTCTCATCATAACATTGAATGAGGGCAGTATTATACTACTTGCAGCTGCACAGCAAATAAATATTTGCACAAACAGTAAAGTATTAAATTAGCATGCTTGTATTTATACACACACTTTCTGAACATGCCACCACTTCATTTCAAATGTACAGTTGTATTAGAGCGGCTTGAGAGAAAGTGGCATGTACTCATTCCTTGGACACCATTTCTTCAAATGAAATTTACATAGAAAATTAAACATAATAGAACTGCTACCAAAGCCATCAGCAAGAAGTCACTGTCATTTGGTCAAACTTATTTCAGAAAACATAAACCAATCCAACTCTCACACTTTTTCTAACAGTGAGAAATTTATAAAGCTATAAACTCACCTATGCATAAAGAGCTTTGACTCATATTCTGTGAACAATTCGTCAGCCTTACAAAAGACACAGCTGCAATACAGAAAATTGAAAATAAATGCACTCAGAATTTCATCAGAAACCAAATTATCATCAGCCCTTATTCCAACATATAAAACTACACAAAATTCTTAAAGAACAAAATAACAATCATAGATATACTAATATAGCTGACACTAGAAGATTTTATAAAAATAAAACCAAAGATCATGGTTCTAACAAATGGATCTGAGATACCTGTATGCATACAGCTCCTGAGTACATAATAAAGTATGTTATTTCAAATGAAGGAAAATTTAGTCATGCACATCTAAGGCATATTTTCTGTTTTCAAGACCTACTTGTTAAGTGGCAGTCTAACGGGTCGCAAATGGCAGATAGTGGCAGCCTCAATGACCTGCTTAGAAGGAGGCCCTTCTAAGTTTTTCACTGCTTCTCTTACAATCTTCTGGAATTTCTTCACTTCATCCAGCTGGGTTGTGAGTAGGTATTGAAGGCCTCTGCAGTCACGGAATCTGATTTAAAGAAAAAGGGAAATTACTGTACACCAAATCCAAACTCAATTCAGTATTTTAAAGTCGAAGTAGCTAAATAGCCATCTAGGACAACATACAAAGTTGGTACCACAGCAAATGCTTGTTACTACTACATGCAATGCTGTGAGAAATCACTCCAGTGTATCCCCAGAGCTAATGCCTCATATTTTTAGAACAAAAAGACTTTTTCCAAGACTTGAGAGGTGTGGCCAAATACTAGTAGTGAACACCAACCTGCAATATTCTGGTCCAAAATGCATATCTACTAAAGGTAAACCATTGCACAGATTTACAGTCTTACTTGTGTATGCTGGACAGCAAAATCATTTTCAGTGCACCTGTGCAATTCACAGCAGACACATGCAGCCATCACCAAAATACACTTCATTCAGCAAGTTAACTTTCAAAGTTAAATTTATTAAATGGACATACCAGTAAACTATTCTCCTAAAACCTAGCTGTCTTTTGTGATTGAAGGGTTGTTGCAGTAATGAACACAAACATGAACACAAGTTAAGCACTTCCCACATTGCGTTTTATCTGAGACCAGAAGTCTCTTGCTGAAAGAAAGTGTATCACTCCTAAAAGGTCTGACATTGATGTGCAAGACTGTGGTTCTACACCATACAGAAAGTTTGATCCAAAACATTCCTTTTGTACAGTGCAGAGAGCAAAGCACAGGTTTAACACTACTGAAGCTTGGCATTCAATATGACCTACTTCAGTAACATGCATATTAAAATAACATTGACAAAGTCTGCCAAACCTGGTAGTCTGAAAATAAATGTAAATTGCAACCACAAGTCTGCTGTTAATATCACCAGTTGCAAATAACATCAGCTTTATAGAAGTCTCCCTAACTATACCATGGATTAATCATATCCAGTACTCAGTTAAGAATACTTGTTACTTCTACCACTGACCAGTAGCACTTGATAAGACACTGTTTTTTAAGTTTCATCTCATATGCTAAAATAGACTGAAAAGGAAGTTAAGTTTTATCCCTGTGTTATAAAAGAAAGTTTAGTCACAGATAGTTTTTCCAAAGTTTTTCCAAACAATCTGCAAGCAGCAATTTAAGAAGATACTTCCCAAACACCTAATTTCAATCAATGAAAAAAAAACCCCTCAGTTTAACACAAGCTTGCATACATATGTATGTATAGGCATAAAAATCTGTCATGAAACAATCCTTTCCTCATATTTATTTTGACCAGATTGTGATGCTATCATTCTCAAATAACAACAGAACATTCATATCCAGACTTACAGACTGGCTGAGCTTGGAAGGGGCCTTGGGGTGTTCTCTTTCTCAAATGCTCTCCTCAAGCAGGGTCAGCTAGAACTGGTTGCCCAGGACCATGCCCAGACAACTTCTGAGTATCTCAAGGATGGAGGCCCCACAACCTCTCTGGGCTACCTGTTCCAGTGCTCAGTTACCCTCTCAGTAAAAAAGCATTCCCTGATATTCAGAGGCAACATCTTGTGTTGCAGTTTGTGCCCATTGCCTCTTGTACTGAAGAAAAAAGAGGTTAAGTTTTGTATCTTTATTTAGATTATTCAACAGAATTATGTTAAGTACTGAAAATAAAAAGCACAGTCACTTCCATCAAGAAGAAATTTCAACCTTTTGGAATCATGATGGCAGAGTAGTCAGAGTGGAGGATACAGCTTTACATACGGAATTAAAATATGTGTGTATCTTAAGTATTTAAATTTATACACACACTTTATAAACTTGTACACAGATGTATATACATTTATATACATATATTAATATATATCATAAATATAATAAAAATGTAGTTGAATAAAACATAATTCAGAAAGACTGTATTTAAAAGCATTAGTTCATGTATCTGAGAAAACTGCCTGAGGTTAAACTATCAGAGCACTGTCCTTCCTATGTCTCCCTTTTCTGTGATGAACTTACAGACCTTCATCCAGAATGTACAAGAGGGGGTTAGGAGAAAAGAGTCTATCCAATCCTAAAATTTAGGGGAGACCTTATTGCTTTCTATATTTATTGAACTGGAAGGTACAGAGAAGACTGAGTCAAACTTTTGTCAAACGTACCTGGCAAAAGAACAAGAGAATGTACACAAGATGCAACACAGGAAATATTAACTAAGTAAAAGAATTTTAATGTTTTTTTTTCCCACCAAGTGGGCCAAATACTGGAACAGGCTTCACACAGAAACTATTGAATCTGCCTCCTTGGAGATACTTAACCTGTGCAACTTTACTGGATTGAACGAGCATGGGTCTGGATCTTAAGGTGGGGATTGATTTAAGTGACCTCTGAATGTCCCTTCTGAATTCATTACTCTGTAACTGAACCAAAAAGAAGTGGCACACTGCTGTCTTGAACATGAAACCAACCTCAAATTCTTTGCTCAGAAGAACAGTGATGCTATTTTATGGCATTATACAAGGATTTTCTGATATTGTCTGTCTACTTTCCATTTAAGCAAGCCAATTTCTTTTACAGGTTACTCAATTTTAATGTAATAAACTTTGAATGCTTCTGACTCAGCAGTTTTATGAGTACAGAAGACTGTAAAATCACAGTAGATAATACAGAAAAACATTTCAAAGAATGCTTATCTAAGAGAAAACAGTAATTTTCCTACTTTATTTCCCAAGTCTTCTATCGAGTTGCACTTTTTCAGACACTGGTTTTGAAACATAACTGCAGTCCAGATGCTCTGAAGCTAAAACGTCTGCTATCTAACTGCAACTGCTAGCACAAACTAGAAAGAAGACCTGAGTAGATTTAACTGTATTTTAAAGCCTGTTTCAGTTATTCTCTTACTTCTCTGCCATGGAGAGTTTACTTGTCTGCTGTTTGTAGTTGCAGGTTATCTCATTTTGCACACGTTGAACAAGCTCCTCATCGATGGCATACTGTATTGCTGTCTGGATGACATCCAACCACCAAGGAGAACCTGAGTGTATCTGTATGAAAAACAATAGATTTATCCTTGGACTTTCAACAGAAAACCAATCTACTCATTGCAACAGAGGTATATTCTGCTCTTTAGACCATGGTCAAACACAGGCTGGCTAATTCCATGAAAAATGGAGGAGGAGAGTGTGATTAAAAAATATCACATCTTCTATTGATGTGCAAAGACATGACTAAGAAACTGCTTACATTCTCCACACCTTTATATTCCTTCAGTAGAGTCAGATTCACCAAGGCTATCTACAGCCACACAGAGATAACTGTGATCTCAAAGTTCCTTCCTTCTCTCTCTCTGTCTCAAAAGCAGATGAAAAGATCATTTAATCAGAGAAAGCAAAGTTCCCAGTGAAATACTAGAGCAACACTGAAGTGACCTAGTAATTTAAACAGGTGAAAAAAGATAAACAACCAGAGCTCTGGAAAACAGATGAAAAAAATATTCTTTAAAAATGCCAGAAGTAAGAGACAAAACACTTAAGAGGTACCTGCCTTTCTCTGAAGTTCCCGAATGGTTTGAAGAACTGGCTGCAAGGCCTGATGTGCTTCTGCAACTTCTGCGTTGGATTTACTCATATAATGCTGTCGAAGTTGTTCTGCCTGTATGGAAACAAGAGCTTTAAACTACGCACAAATCTTATCTGTCAGGAATACTGCAAATGTGAAAACTCCCCAGCTACCATAGTGTTTTTAAATGGTTACCTATCTATGTGCTACCCACCTTCATTTGTATGCAATATTTCTTTTCCTCTAGTATCCAGCATTTATTAGTCAGCCAAAAAAACATTTGAGAAGACGAATTATTATAAAGATGTTAACTGTGCAACTTTGCTTTTGGGTAAGCCCAAACAATAGGAATACAGTGCGTTACAAAAGGGAACTGGAATATAACTCAGCTTTGTTACTTATCTGTGTTAAATAAGCAAACAATAAAAATATCCCAGAACAGCCTGAGAACAGGACAATTGAATTTATTACATATAAAACTCACTCATAAAATAACAAGAAAGGCTTAAATTTCATTAAATGCATCAGATACAATTTTTTTCTGAGACTACTTCTAAATCAAAGGGTCAAAGCCCTCCTGGCAGGCAAGTGCCACCACTATAAAAGCACTGCCAGTTTATTTTATATTTTAAAAGCTGATGAACAAACAACTTAAAAGTAACATGTATCTTGCACTGATACATACTGATTTCACAACATACATTTATTTTGTGCATTTTAGTGTATGTTTAAATCTTTTTTTGTTTGCTGCTACTGAGATAGTGCATTGTTACAGAGCCCAGTTCACCTGGAGTGGACAGGACTCTTAGAAGGGCTATTGGCAAAAAAGGTAACTATGAAAAACCACCTGGGCATCACATTTATAAATAAAACAAATGTTCTAATAGTTTTCTTTATAATGATGCCAGGATAACACACTATTTAAAAATTGCTAGAATCACAGGTCAATAAAAAAAAGGCAGTACTTCTATAGAACTTCTGTAAGGCAGGCACAAACTCTATATATTTAGGAGAACAAGGCACATTAAAACAGAAAAAAATACTATGTTTACATAGAATTTGCATAAAAATGATAAAATATCAGAAGATAGCCAAATAGTAAGACAGATACTCATCACCAGCATAAAACAGGAGAGGCTGAAAGAACTGTGCAGCTTGGAGGAGAGAGTCTTAGAGATTTCTAAAGAACAGCTTCCCAGCAGGCAGAAGGAAATCACCAAGATTGGGAGCCAAGGCATTTTACTGAAGTACATGGCAAGTGAACAAGGGACAATGGCTATAAACTGAAACAGGAAAAAAATTCACACAGAACTTCCCTATTACATACTGGAGTACTGAAACTGGCTACTCAGCTAAGTTGTGAAATCTTCTTCCTTGGAGGTTGGATAAAGCCCTGGGAATACCTGGTCAGAAATACATGAGGGGGAAGTTCTGGTGGGAACATCCCAAGGTCCCTTTCAGCCCAAACAGTGACACAGTGATGACATTCTCTAGCAAACGTTGTCCCTGTGTCCACTACAAGTAACCAGTGGGGAAGAGTAATCCTAGCTATTTTGCTAGATACTTCCCCAGTTATGATTAAGGATATAGTTAAGCTTATGCATACAGAAAGTGATATACAGTGATTTGCTCATCTGGCCAAAGAAAAATAATCTTCACCTACAAAAAAGTCTGGCTATTTGAAGTTAAAAATGAGGAAAGCTAAAGAAATTGTGAAGCAATAAAGGACTAAGAAGAATTCAGGATGACACATTCTTTATCAGTAACATCTATGTAAGTTATTTCCACAGGAACATGAGGGTGGGGAAACAGCATTTTAGAGGTAAAAATTATTAAAATTTCCAGAAAACACACTCACAACATAACAGAGGCCATCAGCATTGAGAACAGCAATACTGTATTGGACATTTCTGCTCTCATCACACAGTAAACAACTCTTGATTTTACTAAGTTTAAGGGAAATGTATGTAGTTAATTCAAAAGCTGTTTCTTTTGAAATGAAAAGAACTGTTGTTTCTTTAGTTAGAGATAATGCTGAGGGGACAAAAAATAAAAATGTGCTTTTCAATATTTATGTAAAAACAAAATACATTTACCTCTTCTGCAAGTCGGCTATCACGCAAAGTCGGAGGAATTCCTGGGTGCTTTGCCAACAATTCCATCAAATTGTGTGTAGAATGAAGTCTCTAAATATACACAAAGTCAAGAGCAATCATGAAAAAAATCCATTGCAACATCCATAACAGGAAAAACCTGAACAGCGATGAAATCTTACAGCAAGAAATTAGCATGCACTTAAAATCAGTTTTGTCTTTCTCTGCTAATCTGGAAGCATCTTCTAAAGAAATGAAGGACTCCTTTCCACATTTTACTGGGATAGGAAATGACAGGAAATGAAATATTAAAAAGATTCTCTTTAACATCTCAAAAGCAAACCAGCAGGCAAGTGCAATACCAGGTTATCAGATCCTATACCATACTCACCCTCCTAATTAAAGTAATCCTTAACTATTACGAAAAAAAAATTATTTATCTCTGGGCACTTTCTCTGGTAAATGTCTTTTAGAATATTCTGAGGAAACAATTCCTTTAGCCTATCTAATGCAAAATAAAGTGTAAAGAAAAGACCAGATACCAAAAGCTGTAATAATTTTTCATATTTTTCTTTTGTCTGAAATACAAGATATTGAAAAACACATGATCTTTTGGTATACTTTTAGGGAAAATAAATTTGGTTATTAATATAAGGAAACTCTGCTCCTTTTCTCTTCACCCTTTGTTTCTCAAACCACACCAATAATATTAAGCTTCCTGCACAGCTCCCACAAACTCATACTAATAACTTCCACTATCATAAACTTGTGCCCTTCTCACATCCTGGACTCTTACCTCTGCCCTATTACCATCTCAGCCACTTAAGAGGACTGCCCAGCAGTGATTTGCCAGTATCCCAAACAGCTAATCCTACACACCTGAGAAGACTTAATAGAAGTAAAATTTTATACACTAAGGTAGGAATGTATTACCTCAGCAGTATATATTTTGAGGAGGAAAAAAACAACTTTATTGGATTGCACAATTTAGTAGAACAATTTAATTAACAACCTATGAGCAGCTTAACAAGTTTAAGCTAACACCTCTGTGCTAAGTGAAAAGAGTCACCAAGAAGTCACAAAGGAAAAGGAAGAATCAAAGAAGCACAACAGAGACATCAGGTGACCACATGCAACACAAACAATAATCTGCTCAGAGAAGCAAGTAAAGAAACAAACAACTGACCACTTCTTATCTATGTGTCACTAATGTTTTAAATCTCTTATTATGCTGAAGAAAATTTTGGTCAATTTAGAACTGATAGTTCTTGAAAAACTATAAATACGTTAGAGAATCATGATTTTTTAACCAGGAAAATATATTTTTAAATAGTACTCAAAAGGCATGAAATAAATGCCCAAAGAGAAAAGGCACTTCAATTCTTCTCCATGTTTTGATGCCCTTTTATCTTCTGCAGTGCAAATATTTTATTATTCTCTATCATTTGGCACATCAATATCACTCTCAGTGAAAACCCGGCGTTCTGTAATTGCAGGATGTAACATAACACTGTTAACAAGAGCAGTCACAGTCACATGCATCAGACTAGGAATTCAGCTTGCTAACTGTGCTGCAAAACAGCAGGTGGAGATCACACACTGTTTCAGGGACAGCAAGAAAACTCACAAGCAGGTTTTTTAAAAAAAAAAGGAAACATGAAGGTCATGGAACAGATTCCTATCTAAAGACTGTGATCCTTACAACAGGCTGAAAGAGTAATTCAGCACACCACTGGGAGAAAGAAAAGACTGACCTGTTAAATTAAATCTAAAGTATTCCAGTTCTTAACTACGTCTCTTTACATTTCAATGCTCACTCACTTGCAAGGAATCTGTTTTGAGTTTTTCTTTGTGCTCTTCAGATGATCTTAGTACTTCTCTGTACAGCTCTGCAGCCAATGCATATTCTCCTGAATTAAAACAGAGTAGCAAAAACACAGACATATTGTGTTGGTTTTTAAATATACAAGCAGGCATGACCTTACAAGTGTTACATTACTTGTAACATACTAAGATGTTCTCAGAGAGTCTGTATAGCAAGTGCCTGTCTGCAAGCAATCCCTTCCTAGTCATTCCATGCCACCCCCCCCCCCCAAAAAAAAATTAGTAAAAGACAGAATATGATATTCTACAATGACTAATGGATTTCCAAATTTAGTATCTTTTGTGACTGTAAGATCTGTAAACCTCTTAATGTTAAAATATGTATTCACAGTTTCATAAATCCAAAAAAATCTCATCTTGCACTTAAAAAAAAACATCTATAACTCACTGCAGTGATGCATTGCTAAATTTGTACTGCAAATGCATTATTCACTCTCCCAGTGAAAACCATGAAAGTTCTGTCATACTTCAGAAATGCAGAAATGATTAGGTACATGCAGGGAGCATAACTACTGATGTAAGCTGCCAGCATCACAATCACTTCTCAGAAAATAGCTTATATCAATTAAGAAGAAATACAAAACTGAAGTTGTGTATGGAAAAGCAGTGAAAAAATAAATCCATTTTAATTTTCTTTTCTCAACTGATGCAAATTTACTTAGCCAGTAATACTCTTAGAGACTCTTAAAACATGGGGAAGTACAGGGATAAGAAATGCATAGAGACAGATAACAGAGTAAAAAAAAAACATCATCTTATCTATATGGAAGTGTAACAACTATGTCAACAAGATTTGCTGCTTCTTACATTGAAAGAGTTGCATTTGTAGTCCTGCAATATAGGATTGCAATTACTAGTAACCAACCAAAGCTATGTGCTGAATTTGCTAGCTTGAAGCTTGTCAGTCCTCCTTGAATTTTTCTCGACCTGCCTGAACCTTTTACATGGCTTAGCTGCGACAGCAGTTTCTGTAATTTACTAGGTGTCTACGGCTATTTTTTAGTATATTTTTAAACTTTTGTTTATCTCTGTGTGGTACAAACACAGCTTTATATAGACAGCAGTAACAAGCAGTTATTCCATGTAGAATGAGATATTTACAATTACCACAATGACGTAGTGTGGGGAAATACAGGCCTAATAACAATAGCAGAGGCTATTGACCAGTAAAGATAAAGGATGCAGTGTAGAGTACAGCCATGGGATGCTAAGAGATGGTGCACAGGCTTGGCAGTGAATAGGAAAGCCATGGCTATAAACAACTCACCCACAGTCAAAGAAATGCAGACTTAGAGCTGGACAAAACTGGTTTTAGGGGCAACAGAGAGAACAAAGAAAGAGTATGTAACATTCATAAAAGGCATCATGTACACTAAATTTGGTGTTTTCATGAAGCTGCAGACCAATGAAGAAAGAGAAAGATGCAAGTGTGCTTGCATAAACATAAAAATAAAACATAAAAATGACCCTCACTGGATTCTTGTGTGAGGAAGAAACCATCAACATAAACATCTTATTGCTCCTGATGAAGGTAGTGACAAATGGCCATTGCACTGCCACTACATCTAAGAAACCATTGACCTCAGGGTCCAGATGGGCCTAAGTAGAAAGGTGAGCAGAAAAGCAGGACAAGAAGCAGATACAAATAGGTGTGATTGCTACACTTTGCCTGTAGCAATTAAATTTGGACTAATAATAATTAGAAAATTAGACCTGTAAGTTTTCAATTATACTAAGACTAAATTCATGGCCTCACTTTTATGTAAGGTGTTTTTCCCCCTTTCAAAGACTCAGTGTAAGGGTAATGCAGGGGGAGGAGTTAAAGAACAGAACTCTGCCTCTTTTGTCCTGCTTTTGCTTCCCATCAGACGAATTTTAATCAATCCGGTTTTCAAAACAGGCTAAACAATTTTTGCTGCTAGTGTATTCTAGAAGCATTTCATCTGTATGTAACTTTTTAAGCACTAAACTCTATCCAAAACACTTATCTCCATCCTGAAATTGTAACAAAGTATTTCAAATCCACTACCTACAGATTAAAGAATCTAAATATAGTCTTTCTGTGAGGCAAATAAGAGAAAAGGCAGTTTGCCTGTTCTCTTTGAAGGAAGACTTTGACATGAGCTGGAAAAATTCAAACAGCATGTCAGCTTTCAAAGAACATGGAAAAGAGGCATTTTTACACATTCATAACTGAGTAATTTTTATTTTGTGGGACACTCAAGATTAATGTAACTATTTTGTTTCTCATTCAAAGCTTTTTTTGTTTTCCTTATAATTCAGACAAAATCACAAAACAGACGGAGCTGTCTAGGAGAAGCAGCAAAAGGAATCCAGTCAGCACAGCAGTTTACATGGCTGGGGGCACAAGGGAAGCCCAGAAAGCAGTACCGACGAAACAAAAGCAGGTTAAGTACAATTACACAAGTAAGACCTCTTTTAACCTCCCAGTACACAGAGATGGAGCATATTCTTTATTCCTGTACTGAAAGGAGTAAAGAATATGCTACAGCCCTTGGGTCTTACCTTTAATGATATGGATACCAGCTAAGCCATTAAGAGCACACACCAGCTGTCGGTGAGCTTCTTCACACTCTGTTCTACATTTCTTTTGCAGAGATGCCAACAGTTCCTCCATGGTCATGGTGCTGAAAAGGAGACCAAATGGCTTGAATTTGAAACAAAATGGAAATACTATAAAAGTAAGAAGTTCATGCTGAGCAGCATAGCAGATCATTGCATGCATCCAACATACTGCCAAGGGTTTGAGATTTCTTTACTTATTAAAAAACCTCTAGCTGTCAGATTTTCTTCCTGATAGAGCTTTATCCACACCCACTGAGCGTGTCCAGAGGTTGACATCTCGTGAAACACAAAGAAGTAAGAAGCAAAAAGAAAATTTGAACTTGGTAAAATAATCCTTCATGGGGCAAAATATTTTTCTCCTTCTGTTAGTGGTGAACTGGAAACAAGCAAAATAGAACTCATTTTTGTCAAAAGCTGTTCAGATGAAAACAGCTATGACAGACTACACTTCTACCCTCTGCTACCCATCAAAACAAAAAACACATAAATTGTCAATGTAAAGAAGAAAATGTGTGAAATGAGAATGGAGAAGACTAGCAAAAATCATTTTTAACTTCATTTTCTACATTTGTCATATCTGCAAATTGTAAGAGGAATTTCACCAGAAGAGAATTAACTTAACATAAAAATATTTTTATAATCATGGAGAGAAAAGAGAGAAACAAGAACAGAAATGAGGAGGATGCAAGAAGGAAGCTTGAAGGATATACTGAAGTACAGCAACAGGTTAAAGAATCAGAGGACTGATATGAAGAGACAGGAGAGCAAACAATAGCAACAGCCTACAACAGCTGACCTGAGGCTGCTTCTAATACCAATTGCTCTTAGACCAGGCACCAGTCCTGTCCACTGAAACCCTGCTCCTCAGCCTCACTCACCTTCAGGAGAAGAATGCACTATTTGGTGTTCAGCAATGTGGAACAGAGTAAGAGGTGACATAATTCTTGAACAGACTGGGCTCAAATTATGCTAGAAGGATACCCTTGCCTATGCCTTTATTTTACCTTCCTTGCAACATTGTTCCAGTTGCAGAAACCGATTCTTGGTTTTATAATACAGTGTTACACCAGAATCAGTTTTAAATCAATATAATCACTCCTCATAATTACTGAATTCTGCAAAGGCAGTGGTAAATACACATAACAACTGCATATGCTGATAATTCCACCATTGCTACTTAGCTTTTATTTTCAAAACCATCAGCAGTTCCAAGAAAAATTATAACAGCAAAAGGATGTACATATAAAATATGCAATTTGATACACAGCCTCAGACTACCAATTGAGGCAAAAAGAAGGGGGTTTTATTCAGTTAAACTAGGAAAACCTAGAAAAATCTCTTTTGAGACCTTTTTTTTTTTCCTCAGAGTAGGTATCATTTACTGCCTTCACTACACAGGTGGGGAAAAAAGTCATCTAACACAGAATATGTTCCAAATTCAGGTTTTTATTCCAGGCCTGTGTCTCTTATGTATATGCTTCAGCATCAACTTTCTTATTTCATTAAACTTCTCTTATTCATCAGAGGTCCTAGCAAAGAATTTCTTCATTATACTCCTACATATAACCAAAGACAGGAACCAAATCTTCCCTCTGTTCTGGGAATGTCCACTGCTGCAGTCAAGTTTGGTTCACAAAAAAAGGTATGTAAACAGTGCCAGGAATTGACTCTTCTTTGTACATGTGATTTCAAGAAAGATTTAATTTTCATTGCTGTTTTTTCCATCAGTTACTATGCAGCTGTTACTGTGCAACCATTCTACCAAAATCAACACAGTACGAAGCTGCTTCCGCTATACTCTGCTCAGTTCACGTATATTACATTCATACTACACTGGCTCATTTTAATGCAAATAATCTTGTATGATGGCTGGGAATATTGATTCCTCCTTCATTTGAGTCCTTGCTTCCACATGAGCAGACTGCCACAGTAAGTGCTCTAGTACAGTGTCTAACTATTGGTCTCTGCTCAAGTAGGTGCAAAGTCAGCTTCAGCTGCTTTGGCACTGCAGGTGCCCTGTATAGCAGAGCAAGGAATAGGACACAAAACTTTTTACAAGGATTGAAAGAGACTGAATAATGAACTAGGAAACAGTAGCAATAACACTGGCAGTGCTAACAGTTGAAGTTCTTCCCTACCTGTAGCTTAAAAAAGAAACATAGACAGTGCTCTGAGAGTCTGAAATGGAAACAAACTCTTCTTTCACAACTTCCTTCTAACTGACTGAAAAAGTAGCAGCTACATTTCACAATAAGACAGGCAACATGATTTTTTTTTTTTTTTTTTGGTCTATCAAAAGCTGAGACCAAACTGGTACTTGCAGAGCACTTGTGGGGGAAGATGATCTTGAAAGCGTGCAAATAAAAGAGCACTGCAGCAGCTTTCAAGTTTGAATCCACATTTACACATTCTGCAACCTCACATTAACATTTTCTTCCAACTAAAGAATGATTCCATTCTGTTGATTCAGTTTTTTCATTCATCACATTCATGAACGTGAGTTTTATACGAAACAAAAAAAAAGCAGTGGGCTTATTTTAAAACGAAAAAAATAATCAGGTTAACAGATTATAACTCAATCTGTTACCTGCAACACCCTAGTCACAGTAAGGTTAGAGTACCACTGGAAAATCAAATGCCTTCAGTACTATGCTCTTTAACACAAGAATTTCACTAATGACTCCACTGTGCCATGTTCAGCCTCTGAGGTCAGATTACCTTGGTGTGCCACAGTTGCACCACACAGTTAACTAAAGAAGCTTGAATTAGGCTTACTGAGGACTGTAAAAGAACTTGCACTGCTGGAGACAATCAGAACTTTGCTTTGGATAAAGCAGGCCATTTAAGAAATGACAGAAATTCACCTTTTCTGTAGCGGCAAGAACTCTCCCCGAACAGCTTGTGGGTGACAGCAGGCCTGTCTCAGCCGCAGCAAAGGGTATAGGATAGAGGTCACAGTCCTTCTATCTAGGCTGCTAAGCTTAAGAGTCCAGTCTGAAATCTTCCTGAGTTTTGCCAAGGCATCCTGGCAGCACACCTCGTGCTGGCGATGATAGAAGTGTCTCTCCACAGGAGAGAAGTGAAGCCAGTGTATATTTTCTGTCTGAGGGGGGATTTGAATCTGAAATTTAAAAAAAGAAAGTAAGTAATTTGCAAATAAAACTACTGATATTCAGGAATTCTAAAATTCAAAACTTTTATTTACTTGGTCGATCACATCCTTCTTTGCTGATCTCCACATTATCTTCGCAATTAGACTGTAGAGAGGCTGGGGATTTTTCCTACAATAAGGTCGATATAGTAGTTGGTCCCACCAATGTTTGACCCAGTAAGGATCAACTCCAAGAAAAAGGACTAATCCATACAAATCTGCCAAGAAAAGAGTTCATGCTTTAATACTTTGCAATATGTCTCAAAAAAATTAACTGTCATGCAAAGGCTATCAGGCATAAGCCAACTCCATTCTGACTTTCATCTTTTGCATTTTTTTTCCAGTCACTCCCTCAGCAAAATATTTGAGGCAAGGGACTGGGTGGTAGAAGGTGGAGGTTCTCTCCTTTAGCTCATTTTTGATTTCCACGCAACTTGAGAGAATATAGCTATTCGTGAAACACTTTCCTAATTTCAAGGTTAGCAGAAGAGAGCAAAGAATTTAAACCTATTCAGAGGAGAAGCAAGAGGCAGAAATTACATGATTGCATATGGTTAACTAGGTTTGCCAGGTTTTTCTAAACCAATATTGCTCAGCATCATTACTTCAGAGCCTGCTGTGCACCAACTGTCTGCTGCCCACAATCCTAGAAGGGGCTGCAATTCAGAAGAATTTTCACTTCTCTACTAATGCATAAGAAATTAACAAAAGACACTTCAATTGTTTTCTTAATGGAGAGAATACATCTTGCTAATTCTGCCTAATTCAGAGACCCGTCACTTTTTGGAATGAAATTTAAGAACATACTGACTTTAAACTTCTATCTAAATCCTAATGGAAAAATACAGAAGCACACATTTAAATGCTACATATGGATACTGCAGAAACAGAGATATGTGATGATATCTTATAGTTCTTGAAAATCTGGTGGCTACATTCCTTATTCTATTAGCTTTACCGTAATTCAGTATTCAGATGAAAGCATAAAGGCATTCACCAAATACATCACACACCAGAGGAAGAAAAATCCTGGTAATAATTTCTATGCAGAAGCAATTGTTTACCCAGAGGTCCTAACCCACTGCATTACAGGAGCAGTGGCACAGATTGAAATGAGTCAGCAGTTTTCATCCCTGATGTGACGGGGGCTGCCTTAGTATAGCCTGAGAGTCTGTCAACACGTATTATGAACTGTATGACATTTCAGATATGTATTAAATCAACACTATCACACACAGGGCCTTGAAGGAGTTCATCATGACACCAAAATCAATCACTTCTTTCCACAGCTTTGCTTTATTAACGAGATATTCTCGCAACTGTTACGTGTATTTATAAATTTAATTCACAATTCCACAATTCCATAATGAATTAATATAAAAATATTGATTTTTACAACTTGGTATCCAAACAACAGTACACAAATGCTTACACTGATTTATCCACTTTCAAACACATTGCCCCAGTGTCCAAAAATCCATCAGTGAACACAGGGAGACAAATCAGTTAGTCAGCTCCCTTTCTTCTATTCTGTCTCTGTCTGAAGCCTGTCTACAGAAACTGAGCACCACACAAAAAAAGAGACAAGAAAAACACCTGCTAACACTCAGCTACCTACTCTACACATCTCAATTCATTAAATCCTTAGATAAGGACTTGAGACAGTTTCATAAGCTTTAGCATGATTTTTAGAATTTATATCCCCGGCAGTGGATGCCCACAGTAGTTCATACAGAGCTATGCAAAAAGCAAATACAGGTCTGCTTGCTGTATTTGACAGTTCACAGGACTCTGTAACCAGAGCCGACTATCTGCAATAAAGAAGGGTTAATATTAATATTAATCCACTCCATTAAGTGAAAACTGAAGAAAAGACTTGAGTCAGCTATTGGACATACAGCTTCTTTCCTCCCCAAAGTATTTGTCTAACTCAGGGAGACAAAAAGATTTCAGCTCTTTGATTTTTGTATTGATATATGTATTGATAGCTTTATTATCATGCTTAAAGTTTATGGCTTACAGAGTTAAAGTACCTAATGAATTCAGAACAAAACCAGCAGACATTTTAACTGCTTCAAAGCCCCATCTAATTATCAGCAGAAGGAAATCCCACAGATTACGCTGCTCCATAAAATCTCACCTTCTAATCCTCGCTGCACAGGAGTGCCACTGACACACCAACGATTGATTCCACTCAAACGGAGTGCCATTTCAGCAGCCTAATGAAAGGAAATGGTAGGAAAGGAAACACAGAGTGGAACACAGTCTGACAACACCTTATTTTTGAGAAGTCTGAATATCTTTTCAGAATGTACCCTTAGACCTAGAAGCAGCATTGGTGCAATACATTACAAAAACATTTATAAAATTTTTGATCTTTTTAGAAGACAACTGAAAGCTGATAAAAGCCATGTCCTCTTCCAAGTAATCAAGGGCAATTAAGGGTTTACAGAAGGCAAACAAATAAGCAAATAAGGCAAGCAAATAAGCAAAATAAACGGTATGTTAAAAAAAAAATAAGATTAAACATTAAAGCCTGTAAGGCATTATATAAGTAGCATTTTTATCTTCCCATCTTGAGCAAAAAGACTGGACAAACACTAATTAAAATAATCCCCTCTGTGGACTGTATCCCTTGAGTTTGCAGACAGACTGCTGACTGACTATTTTAGCTTCTAGACCCAAAGGACATCTCTCTGCCTCTGAACCACATCACGGAACAGTCTACTGTCTTGTTTGAAACTATCAAACACCATACATAACATGATGACCTAGTTCTTTAAACTGTCAGTATAGATTATGTTAAGTATTTTTTGAGCTGCATATACTTCAAAATCTGCCAAAATTCCAAGAGGAGAACCATTTAATAGTAAATATCTCCAACAGAAAATTCACTTCTGAAGAACAAGGGACAAGGACAAATAATCTAACTGTACTCTGAACATTAGGAGGGGGAGAGGACAGACTACTCTATTATTTACAATAAACTTGTCCAAATATTTTCAAGTTAAATGAATGCACAACCAGGAATGTCATACCTTTGCGGTGGTACATTCAACCATTTGTGCTTCATCGAGGCAGATCCTCCACCACTCCACTGCTACCAAGGGGCTGGGGATGGCCATGTAGCGCTTCTGGTTCCTGAAGCGGCGCCCGTCCTCACTGTTGCTGTGGGGAATGTCCACGTAGTTCAGCTCAGTGCGCAGGACGTCGTACGTGGTGATAACCACCTCCTGCTCTGCCAGCATGTGCGGCTGCAAAAAGCCATGCTTCTTCACACCTTGATACACCTACAGAGATTGACAGTCAACAGCACAACAGCAAAGAAGAGACACTTTGATAAAAATGCTAAAATATCAGTATTGCTTAATCTGTGCAAGCTTGTAGCAGTGTTGCTCATATAAAAAGAAACTATTAATAAAATTTGAATTCATATCATAGTTTGGTGAGAAATTCATTTAAGTAACCTAGTAACAAATATAATAGAGTCATGGTTGCAAAATTTCTAACTTTTTATGACTTTACAAAACATTTATTTCCTCCTTTCAAGGAGAGAGGACTTCATTATTTTCTACAACTGTTATTTGTTGTTTGAAGATTAAGTATTCTGTAATGTTGTATGGAATGACTTTAGGTAAGTCACTGTTACATGCTCAGTCTTCTCCTTTACTGCAGGTGTATTACCTTTCTCCTGAAACCTACTAAAATTTAATGATTGATTAGGCAAAGACAGAAATTTGCATCAAAATATATATTAAAAAAAAAAAACAACCCAGAAATGAGACAGAGTGAAGTTTTACCTATAGAGATTTAGGAGATGAAAAAAAACCACCCTAGGTACAAAACAATCTCTGTGCACTAGCAGAAGACTTTCATACTGACATTTGTTCTATTATCAGATGTACTTTTCTTATCTCCCTTATATTAAGTCAAATCCCTTTAGAAACAAACAGAAGTTAAAATAACTGCTCTTTACCCCTTGATGATCAGCACATGATTTCATTGTTAATTTCACTCTTAACCCTACTTCTTCTCCCCGCAGTAATTTTCCTCTACATTTGTGCATACTGCAATAGTGTTTCTGGAAACACCTGCAGATAATTTCTTTCTGTTCAGCCCCAGAGTGGGACAACAGAGGAACCCAGGTCATTGCACATGAAATAGAGAGAAGGGGAAGAAAAAATAAACAAATTAACCAAAACAAGCATGCTCTCTGAAGCAACCAAGAAGAAATAAACAACTACCAAAGTCCAAAGATTTCTTCAAGTATTTATAAATAGGTTTTCTGGAGATTTATAACCTGGCAAAGTTTTGGTTGTTTTCACAGCAGCAGGAACAATCTGCCACAAAGCAAGACCTACTGATAAATTTTAATTTCTTGTTCTATTACCTAAAACCATTAGAATTTCCCATGGGTTGTAAGCGGTTGAAGAGTAAAAATCACACTTCACATGCAAAAGTTGTAAACATGGGAAACTGATTCTTTGAAACAGTCTATTTGAACTACTTTCATTTTACCTTAAAAGAAAATAAACCACCAAATTTTCATTTTAAAGCAACACTGAACACAAGTCTCAGAGCTGGCAGTTAAAAGAAAATGAAAACAATCTTGAAGAATGGAAGATGTCGCACAGTTTAAAGTACTGACATTCACTATCTAAACTATTTTATAGTTACCATGTAAATCTACTGATAATTTTCATCAAAGCTGGTATTAAACTTGGACTGGACCCTAGGCAAACCACGTGAGTTTTACACATTTGTTAGTTCCTACATTAAATCTAACTGGACTACTCACACAAATAGCACTGGAGGCCTAGAATTCATTTATATATTGGGCAACTATGCATAATAGCCAAAGGTACCAGACATATCCTTGAATACAAAGTTCTATCAGTCTGCTACTACTTTGTTCAAAATACAAGCGATTGATGGTTTTCAAAGCTCTTGATCATTATAAAGGTTCTCGACTGCTAAAAATATGAGGGACAAAACTTGCCTGCATCAGTAGTAAAAGACTCTTGAATACTGTGATAACTGTATTTTAAAAAAAAATGTATAGCCATTTTTACTCTAAGTGTAATTAGGTTTATTCTAGTGGCAGGGTTATTAGAAATCAAGTGAAAGGACAATACACAGTCTCCAAATAAGTAATATCCTAATAAATTTGGCAGATGTTATAGAGACAACGCCTAGCTTGTAACAGTATTGTTTTCAGTAAACACCAATGCCCAAGACTTCTTTTATAAAGCTTGAGAACCAGAAATGAAAAACTACAGGCTTTACCTATGGAAACATTTTTATCTAGAACAAAAGAAGGAGCAACAGTGAGAGAATTAAGCTTAAGTGCAAGTGTCCAGTGAGACAACACTTAAAACACACACAGGACCTTTTTAAGTTCCTTGGTAGCCTTTCAAACAGCCTTCCCTCTCAGAAAGCACATGTTGCTTCAACAGCTCAAAAATTTGCTTTCAGTTGCTATACAATCTAGTCCACTGATTTATCTCCCAGTGAACAACTAAAGCAGAAAAATAAAATTAAGAACTAATTGCAGACTGTCTTTCTGGGACACTGATGCACCACATAATGTCAAAGCATTGGTCCAGCACCAAGAATGTAGAATTCTGACACAGAAAACAAAGACCTCTGAACTTCGAGTGATGCAGAGTATCAGACAGGAAGCCTCGAACCTTAATAAAATAATTCCCCAGAATATGAGACTATATAATCTTACCAGAACTCGAAGAGATGATGATCTTACATGCCTGTTGATCTCATCTACCCACTGGTGACAAATAGAACTCGGAGAAATGATCAGAGTTGCTCCTGTGGGAACTGGTTTCATTGCCACAAGGCAATGGGGACAGTAGAAAGGCCTGCTCTTCAGGTTCTCCTCTTTATAATTCACACATTCTGCATGCTGCCACAGGTAACATTTCAGGCACTGCACACGAGCTTTGTAGTCAGCCAACCCGAGCTCACCACAGATGCATTCAAAACGATATTCAGAGGTATTAAATGGAAATACAGAACTGGTATGTTGTACGCTACTGCCAACACATTCTTGAGAAAGTGAGGACTGGACCTTTGGGATTTCCTGCTGGACAACAGCTGTAGTTTTAGAAACATCAGGATGACTGCTCATGTCACTGGAGACAAGGAGGCTGCCATGAAAATCAGGAGACTTTGAGACCACAGTTTCTTGCTTAACATTTTTCTCTTCTACAGAGTTCTCATGATCTGCTTCAGTTTTCCTGCTATTTTTATTAGTTGTACAATAATCATGTTCTTCCATGGTGATATTCTCATGTGAAGCAGTTTTAAAGACATTTTCAGATGTTACGTCACTGCTTCTTGATTCTTTGGTTTGAGTTTTAGCATCTATCAATTGCTTCTTCTGAGTGTTTTCTGAAGTCCTTGCTACCTACAAAGTAAAATTAACCAAGAAGGTCAGACTTTACATTCACACTTGCCCAGTGACATTTAACATCTACCCGTGCTACTTAATGTCTTCATTAATGACAAAGCCAGAGGGATTGAGTGTACCCTCAGCAAACTTGCAGATGACACCAAGTTGAGCACTACAGCTGACACACCTGAAGGGTGGGATGCCATCCAGAGGGACCTGGACAAACTCAGGAAGTGGGCCCATGGGAATCTCATGCAGTTCAACAAGACCAAGTGCAAGGTGCTGCACATGGGTTGGATGAACAGATTGAGAGCAGCCCTGCTGAGAAGGACTTAGGAGTACTGGTGGGTGAGGGGCTGGGCACCACCCAGCCACGTGCACTCACAGCACAGAAAGCCAATCGTGTCCTGGGTGCTGTCCAGAGCAGCGTGGGCAGCAGGGCCAGGGAGGGGATCCTGTACCTCTACTACGCTCTGGTGAGATCCCACCTGAGTGCTGCATCCAGCTCTGGGGCCCACAATATAAGGAGGATATGGACCTGTTGGAGGAAGTCCAGAGGAAAGCCACGAAGACCAGAGGGCTGGAGCACCTCTCCTATGAGGAAAGGCTAAGAGAGTTGGGATTGTTCAGCCTGGAGAAGAGAAGGCTTCAGGCTGAATTATAGCCTTCCAGTACCTGAGGGAAAGCTACGAGAAGCTGTAAAGGGACTATTTACAAGAGCATGTAGTGACAAGGGAAAGTAGTTTTTAATGAAATTATAGGTTTAGATATATCAGGAAGAAATTCTTCACTGTGAGGTGGTGAGACATTGGAACAGGTTGCCTAGAGACAATGACACCCAGACCCCAGAAGTGTCCAAGGCCAGGCTGGATGGGGCTTTGAGCAACATGGTCTAATGGAAGGTGTCCCCACGGCAAGGGGGTTTGAAATTAGATGAGTTTTAAAGTCTGTTCCAACCCAAGCAACTTTCTCCTCACCTTTTTTTTTTTTAAATGATCATACAAACACATCAGTACATAGATATTAAGGGTTTATATCCATTTCCAGTTTGAGAATTTGGTTAAAGTTTACCATGGTTTAAAACACAACTTCACAGTAAGAAAAATACTACTCCCACTGACACTATTTTAAAAGACTTATGACATAGTTACTATATGATATATTAATGTAAGATATAGTGATAGCTGTACGTATAATTGTGATATATTAATATATTAATATAAGATATAGTTAATATTGTTGTCACAAATTTTATCTACTTATGATTTCTGCTTCTTTATTTATGTCAAAGCAATTGCTGCAGTTTTCTTCATTTTTACCACTAAATCAGTGGCACTGGACTAGTGCACGCAGACAGCACAGCTGAGAGTAGCACACAATTGGCAGAAAAAAGAACAGCCTTTGCAACATTCTTTTAAGTAACTACAGCAGCATGTTTTACCTGCTCTTTGGTTCTTTCTCGCTTCTTCTGTTCCTTGTAATTCTTTCCCAGCTTGAAAGACCCAGCCAGACCATGTCCTTTAACTTGTTCTACCACCTGTTCTGCAATTAGTTTTTCTAGAGTTCTTTTGAGAAGCCGTCTATTTCTCTGCGTGTCGTACCTATACATAGAACTGATGTACTTAAATATTGCAATAATGGATGCTCCTTTCTTCACATTCATTTCCTTTACAGCTGCTAGTATCATTACTCGTAAGCCTGTGTGAGGAACCAAAACAAAACAACTTACAGCTTTATGTAAGATGAAATTACCTCACAGAATGTGCATTACGGGAACTCTAAACAGAGTATTCATCTAAAAAATGCAGACAGGCAGCAGTTTTGACAAGCTTTTACTTGATACAGCTCTACAGATTGCTGCTCTAAAGTGATTCTAAAACAATGTTGGATAGCAATAGAAATAAACTATTTTCTTACTGAGGGATAAAAAAGCTTATTTCATCTAAATGCATAAACTGTTTTCAAAGACCTCTAGTTACACGGAGCTCTGCAGCACAGAGCTCTGAGTTAGTAACTTTATTTTGAACTGTGGATCACTTGTTTGTAGCATGCAATTCTATATGACGGTGCTCAGCAAAAAAACAATTTCATTCTGAAGAAGTCAAGAGTAGCCTTGAACTCACAGTCAGTGGCCAGTATAAGACAATGCTAAAAGCAAAATGTATTTTAAAAGTCATCCGAAATACTTACTGGGATACTGTATTTTTTCCTTTAATTTAGGCTCCATTTCCTTTGGTTGTTTCTTTTTATTTCCCTCTAAAGGTTGAGGTGGTACAAAGAAGTTCACAAGCTTACCCTAATGCAGACAACATTAAATAGTTATTAGCTCATGTCTCTTCACAGTCACTCTGACCTTCATTAATCTCCTCACATTTGAAAGAAAGCATGGGCTGCTACAAATGTATGTTCTGATCTCACTCATTTGCTCAGATAGCCTATTCTTAATTACAGAGTGGCACATCATTCAGTTCAGTTCCTTGGCAAACAGCGTTCAGCACCCTAACTGAAACGCAAAGAGCAGCTCTGAAAGCCTCCTGGGTCCTCACTGCTTTAGCATTAAGTTGCAGGAATCTACAGCTCTAAGTGATCTAGGTTTCTGATGGGAGAGGAAAATATGTATTTAATATATAGCTAGATACACAAAAGGAGGTAAGCAATACAGAGGAAGAGCCCTAGTCAGCTGTATAAAAAGTATATTTCTCCTTTTAGGGATTGCCTCCCAAAATTTCACTCTATTATTAGAGTAATATATTAGCTAAGATGCCTGTCCCAACTACTTATATCCCGAAACAGTCTCAGTAACTCCAGCCCTCTGGTCTCTAGCTATTCTGTCAGTGTCCAGGCACTTTAGTGCTTATACTCCTCTCTTTGCACTATTAGGTGCTGACTCTCTTATATATTTAAGAATCATCTTATTCTCTCAAAGAATTGAGGCCTTTTAACTGATAAAATTACAAGCAGGCAGGAGACCACTGTGATAAATGTACAATGAAACTGGTTGCCATGATTTCCAAGGGATAGAACTCACAAAGTGGTAAGAGTTTACTTAAGAATAATGGTTCTTTCCCTTCAGAAAGAATTATTTAGTGGATGTGCCAAGTTTTCACAGTATGTATGATGAGGGAAGTGAAAAGATGGGAAACTGTTGCTAAATAAGCTCATTTATTAGATGAAATAGAGGGAGAGCAGAAATCTTTATTCAGAATGTAAACTGTCCCTATTTTAACACAGAACATGTGTCTAATGGATGCTTGACACTCATCAATACAATGAAGTGGAGTGACATCCAATATAGTAAACTAAATTATGTGTTTATACACTCCTGAAGCCTGTCCTAACTATAAACACCACAGTTGCCCGATGAAACCATTGAACAATGGCAAAGGATCAACAGCTTCTCAGGCAAACTATTCCACCATTTATGCTGCTAATTATCATGTCCTACTAAGCAAAAAACTTTCACAGCAATATAGCTTTAAATATGGACTTCTATAAACCAGAAAGCAGTAAACTCAAGAGAAGTGCACTTGCATTCATTCTGAAAAGCATTTTCTTCATAATAACTCTCAACCTGGTTTCCTTACCTCAGGTAATGTCAGATCATCTTGTTTAATGTCTGGTCCAGTATGATTCAGAATAAGAGCCAACACTTCTACTGTTTTTCCAAGACCCATCTCGTCTGCCAAAATACCTCCAGGCCACTGGGGTCCAGCAGCTGGGTACTCACGGATAATACTAAAATTCAAGTACATTCCCAGTGAAAGTCAGAAACTACAGAATGTTGTGACAGAGAAGCATGAGTTCAGGGACACACAGCATAGCTTCAGCAAGGTAAAGTTTGTTAGGTGAGGCAGTATCTTTTATTAGTTAAGCTGAGATTAACAAAAACTAGCAAGCTTTTTGGATCTATGAACCTGACCAAGACAAATATGTATGCCACAATTTTTAGAAGTTTTTCACCTCCTAATAGGCCTTGTCCTGCTAAGCTTAGCATATCATAGCAGTAGTCTCAAAAAAACTGAAATATTTTTATAGTCACATATGAAAAAGATCTGAAAGTTACATAGGGAAAAATAAAAAGCAAACTGGCAATCAAAAGGTTCTATTCTGACCAAGCTAATAGAAAAAAGAAACAGATTTAGTAATGAAATACCTAGCATTAATAAAAAGCATTATACTTCTGCCTTCCTTTGGGCTTTAAAAACATTGGATCAAAAGATCAAAGCCTCCAATAGTATAAGATAAAAATATGTTAATGTTAAAGCACTAAATTATTGAATTTTTTAATGAAAAGCTTTAATGATTACATCTTCAACTTGAGATCTACATATTTATCTGTGCATTACGTGATCCAGTTTGGGATTTTTTTCAAATTAAAGATAACACTGTTCTAATTCTTTAGTTGCTACTGAAAAACAAGTTATGGAATATCTTATACCTGCAGTATAAAGCTACAAACATGATTTTCCTAAGTACAACCCTGAGGTGTCCCCAGAAAGAGCAACTATAAAAACGTACCAGCCAGTAAATGGATTATAGTAGATTTTTACTCCATCCAGAGTGATCACCTCCCGCCATAAGAAGTGCAGGGCATTTTCTATGGAGAAAGTGTTCACGTTACTGTGATGAAGTTTCTCTGTTAACAGCACACTTCTTAGAATTATTCAGCATTTTTGTGACATTAAGAGATGAAAAGCTGAAGTTCACCTCCACAGAGCTTCACGACCAACACATCAACTGCTGTTCAGCAAGACCTAGCTTGTCATTTAGTGTACTATCCAAACAACAGCTTTTATGAAAATATTAATGAAATAATCCACAAATTTCTAATCAAACAGTAAGTAAACAGCTGACAATAAGACTACACTTTCCTCAATTATGCAGGTTTTTTGGATCCATATACTTGCCACTGCTTGGAGTACTTGTGTGGTTCTCTCGGTGAAGCATCCAGTTCACAGCCTCACTTTGGTATGGCCTCAGAATGGGAATTAATGCAGGATGCTGCACATCCTTTCTCAGTAATTGGACATCCTGCTGATGGGTGTGCCTTACAAAGTCATAAAGCTCTTCAATATTTTGTCGCTCTAGTTCCATGTCAGATTCTTCCTCATCTTCCTCCAGCTCATCTGCATACACCAAATAATTCAAGACATCCATTATCAATCAACTTGGGACAACATTTCAGTAAATTTTGCAGCAACATATTTAGTTTACACATATGAAAACAAGCAAAGCAAAATGTCATTTAAACATATGCCATGACTGTATCTGACTCAGCTAGCAGCAGTAGCAAACAATGAGCAGTTTAATAACTGAAATAAAGGAAAACATTGCAACAAAAACACCAGTAATAATAATAGTAATAACAATGAAAAGGAAAAAAGAGAGATTAAAAGAACCCAAGATACAAGTGATGCACAATACAATTGCCCACCTCTCACCGATCAATTCCCAGCCCATCCCCAAGTGGGAACTGGTGGCTCCCAGCCAACTCCCACCAATTTATAAACTGAGGACGTTCTCTGGTGTGAAATATCCCTTTGGCTGTCCTGGCCGTGCTCCCTCCCTTCCTGTGCTCCTGCAGAGAAGGGACTGGAAAAGTCCTCTACTTGGGGCAAGCACCGCTCAGGCAAGAAGCAACAGATCACTGCGCTGCAAACATTGTCACCATGAACCCAAACACATGGCACTGATCAGCTACTAAGAAGAAAAGTAACTCTATCCCAGCTGGAACCAGGACACCTAAAAGTTCACATGCTATGGTGATTACAGATGCAAACATGGTCAGCAAAGTGCTTTCTTTAGACTTTAGGTATAGGATGACCAGAACTTACTTACTTAATAAAGACCTTCCACTAATAATTTCTAATTGGTACAGAATCACAAGTATTTCATGCTTCTGATTTAAATATTAATAAATTACCTTATAGAAAGGAGAAAAAGTTAACCTTAATTTATTCATCTGGTTAAGAAAAAAATAACCAGAGGAGAAACAGGACAACATGTAATTCTCACCACTTGCATCAGTACAAAAATTCAGACAAGGCATACTTTCAAAATTAAAAACCCGCCTCAAGAGAAGCAAGCACCCTTTGGGACAGAAGGCTTCTTTTGTACCCTCTAGGAAAGAAGGCTTTGTGCTTATGTATTTTTCACATAATTTGGATATACAGGCATACACAGAATTTAAACAATGTAGAACAAAAATTCATTAAAAATTCAAGGGTTGGCATTCTAGAAAACACATATGAGAGAATGAAAGACTTGGAGGCCAAGTTTTAACAGTGTTTTAGGCCTAAAATTAAAACATCAGTAGCAAAAAAATACAGACTGGTTCTCACCCTAGAAAGCATTAGAGATAAATTCACCCTGCAGAATTTTTATTAAAAAAAAAAAAAAAACCAAAAAAAACCCACAAAAAAACCCACATACAAACAAACAAACAAACCACACCAAAATAGGAAGCAGGTCAAAGCTATCATTTTCACCATAAAGTGACCTGAAAGTATACTTAACATTCTAATATAACAGCTAATGGCTGGCACACTTAAATCAAATTTTAATTCTGATGCCTCAGGCTAACAAGGAGGAGATGTACCTGGCAAAAACCAGAAAGCTTAATCTTAAAATAAGGTTCAGGAGCTGGTATTAGGACTCTCTTTCATGAAAAGCAAAAGCTTTCTTTCATTCAGATTGGTAGTGAAGGTGAAGAATGATTTCCAAAACAAAAGGAGGAAATTATACACCTATATAGGGCAGCCAGCAGCGCCTTCTCCTAATCCTTTTAAATCAAAGGAACAATCCCAGTGCTTCACAAAGGAAATGAGAATACTGAAATACATTAAGTTTCCACATATTCATGAAAACTATAGGAATTTTAATGCAGAGAAGGCAGAGTGCAGAGGGGTTATTAACAATCCTGCCAAATAAAAAGCACCAAGAAAGCACTCAGCTTTATATATTAAAGAAACCATTCAAAGGGATTCTCTAACATACACCCCTCACTTTAGGAAAAGACCAGAAAATTAGAGTGTCTGAGAAGTATAACTTTGATCGACAAATTTGATATATAATGACACCTATCATTATACTTACTAAAATAAGTCTTCAAATCTCACATTTTTAAGCATAATAAATTGACTTCTATATAAACTAAGTCTATCCAGAATTTTATAAAAGTGCAAAGACTACAATATAACTTAAAGCAAAACTTTTTTTAATATGATCGGATTTTTTTGTACATACCTTTCTCGTTTTGTTCATTCTTTCAGAGCTTTCTTTTTCATGATTAAATGGTTCTACATACCACAGGGATTTTGAAAAGGATGCTAGGGAAGTTTATCCTTCTCTCAGTTACTTATTAAACAGTGAATATTTAATTATGCTTTCAACCATTTCAAAATGTAATTCACTTACAGAGGTCTCATCTTAATCTTTTTTATGTCTGAGAAACAGATTGCATTTTATTATCTAAAAATTCAGTTTCTCTGATGCTTTTCAAGCACTCTTTTTGATTCCTTCAATGACTGAGCTACAGTTCTGCTACTGCATCTGCAGTAGGGTCTTTCCTTTTCCAGACTGCAGTATAACAATACCTGCATTAAGGAAAACAGCTTAGATTAATGGAAAACTTGTTGCCTCACATAAGGTAGTAAACAAACAAATACCAAAAACATCTTTGTACAAAGAATTTACTCTTCTTAAGAAAACTGAAGGTAAATAGTATATGATAAAAAGGTAAGATGGCAGAGAACACATGGCTGAACAGGTAGATTTGGCTGAGACTTAGAGAAAACAGAGTTTATGACCTTTGGAAAAAAAAGGCTGGCAGTTCAGGAGGACTACAAGGATTTGTGAGGCTACTGTATTCAGTTTTGGATCCCTCACTACAATAGAGACATGGAAGTGCTGGAGCATATCCAGAGCAGAGCAATGAAGCTGGTAACGGATCCAGAACACAATTTTTATGAGGAGCAGCTGAAGGAGTTGGGGTTGTTTGGAGAAAAAGTAGATGAGGGAGAGACCTTAGTCCTCTCTACAACTACCTGAAAGGAGGTAGTAGTGAGGCAGGGGTCGGTCTCTTCTCCCAGGTAACTGAACAAGAAGATACGGCCTCAATTTGCACCAGGGGAAGGTGGGATTAGGTAACAGGGAAAAATTTCTTCCCATAAAGGATTGTCAAGCATAAGAACAGGCTGCCCAGGGAAGTGGTTAAGTCACCATCACTGGAAGTATTTAAAAGACATGTAAATGTGGCACTTAGGGACATGACTTGGCAGTGCTGGGTTAAAATCTAAATGATTCAATGTTTCCATATTACATATTTTACCTTTTTTTTTTTTCATATTACTTAATACATCTATGCTACGCTTGCCGTAACATAGACGGGCTTCCTGCCACGAAGTCCCAAAACCATCTAGAAGGATATTAACAGAATTAACTGAGTACAGTGAGGAAAAATATATTAAAATTAAATGCAGCAGTAGAGAGGTAATATCCCTTATTTGTGTAAATCCTTGTGCACAACCCCATCAGCATGAGAATTTGCTCATCAGTGGGGGGGAACAAGAAGCTTCATCTTGGAATGTTATTGTATAGATTTCACTTTAGATGGACACTGATAAGGGTTAAAAGTACTTAGGTGTAGTTTTACAAAACCTCAACTAATTCTGTTTAAAAACAGGTAGAATTTAAACAGAGATTAAGTTGTTAGAAACATTTAAGAGGAATGCATTCATCAGCACAGAATCAAGGCTGTATTATTTTATGCTACATCAGTACGTTCATGCTCAAAAACTGTTAGAAAATGAAACTAGTTACACAGTGCATAATCACCTAGGGTCTTCCCTCACAAATATTTTTCTTTTCTGTGACAATGCTTTATCTGAATTCAGGGCAGAGCATAATCCACACTATGGATTTACCAAGTGGTTTAGTTTCATGTCTTGTTCTCTACTACTTTTAGGATAATTCTTTACTTTTGATTTGGTTTCACTAATACTGAACATTGAGTTAATGTGTTTACTGAGCTATACACCTACACACTGAACTGCAACCCTGCTTGCAACAGTTAGCAGAGAGGCCATCATTTTTTTCTTCTGCACTGTCTTCTATTCATCTATTGAATTTCTACTGAAACTCCACTGCCTAGTCTGCTTGCAAGCTCTCAGTTGTTCTGCATCTCTGTTAAGCTGAATAATACATTTAAACATTGTTGATACCATTTCACCAATCATTCTTTTTCTCAAAGCATTAGTAATACATTAAGATGCACAAGCCTTTGTAGGACTTGCCTGGTGATTTGCAATCGTTATTTCTGTTCTCTGTGTCAGCTATTTTACTTTGTCATTTACATGGCATTCATTGGCGTGAAATCAAGATTCTATTATTTTATTTACAGCACATAAAAATGTACATGCTGAAAAATGGTCAGAGTCTTTACCAGCTGGCAACATAGCTGCTTTATGAACCTGAGCTGCTTGCATGGCTTCTGAAAAGTTAAGGTGTGACAACCCAACTGCTCAGATCTTGCCCCAGTAACTTCAAGGGGCATGTCTTCCCTTTCAGAAAATGCCTCTTCACCAGTAAACTACACTGAACCTGGCAGTCCATATAAACACCTCCTTTAGTGTACTGAAGACAAATGCCCCAGGTTCCAGCAGAAAAATTACTTTGGATCTTAAAGTCACCAGTCACTTCACAATCTCTTTCCCCAACTTTTCCACAATGAGAAGATATAAAGAGAACTGTGCTTTCTGCTATAGCATTACTTTCATTCCAGCACTCTACCATATGCCTTAGACTTCTCAAGTCTATGAATTCTCTGGCAGCTATTCTGCTTCTGATGCATTTATGATAATGTATTTCTCCTAACAGATTTAAAACCACTACTATTCATTTATAGACCTTAATCTATTTATTCTACAGACCTCTTCTTGGATCTGATTTATTGTACTTTCAAATCTAAACTGGCATATTTGTGTCAGTCAGACTTCAGTTTTGGAAGGATGACTCCTTATGTGCAGTATCTAACCCACTTACTGAGTTATACTGGCCCATCCCTTGGTACATCTCAAGTCTTTCCTCACAGTTGCACGTTGGTTCTTTGCAGCAGGTAAGGAGGTTCAGATTTTATTCTGTTAGCTCTTCCTTTTAGCTTCTCATTAGCAAAGTTACCTGATTCTTCACACAACTCTGCCTTTGCTAATTAAGTGCAGTCATATTTGGGGTGGGTGCTAGGCTTCTGCCACAAGAACCCAAAATCTGTATACTACAGTCACTGAATCAACCTTCAGCCAAAATTTTGAATCACGTCTACACTGAGGAACGAGACAAAGGTTGGTTGGGTTGTTTGTTTGGTTCTTCCACCAGTTTCCTAAGACATCATAACATAAAGCCATCATTCATCACCCTATAAATCTGTATTACTGTTAAGTGTAATCTGGCTGACATATCTTTAATTCTAAAATGAAAGCAAGGCCCATGTTTCTCAGTCTGAAATGATGTGTTCTTGAAACTGTCATAAAGCTGCATTTTGTAGTATTTCACATTGTAACTGCTTTACAATATAAACCAAACAGAAATCCATTGCTGCAGTTGTGTGATAGGCCCCAACCTGGGAACAAGTTTTCCAAATTTAATTCCTGATTCTTTTACACTATTCCTGTATAATTCAGACAAGATACTGTTGATTTGTTCAAACAACCCCCATAAACCAGTGAAAACTGTATTGACTCCCAAATAAGCAAGAACTCAAAACATCTCCATGCTTCAGTACCTGGAGAGAAGAATGATCACCTCTAATTTCAGCATAAACTCCTTAGCATATGATTAATGGCCAGATAATAGTATTGTGTGAATTACCTAATAACACTGCCTGGAAAATAAGAGTTGCTCTAGATGGCAGGAATAACTACGATTTTCCCTTACATTTATAACTACTACACAAGACAAAAATGTTTCTGTTCAACAACAATCAACTTTATTGCATTACCTGGAATTACAAAACTGTAGAACTTTTCCATGAGTTTTTGAATCATCTGATTAGCTTTTTTTGGTCTTCCACCTCCATCACTGAGAAATTCTGGTTTACTCAGCCCAGCTTCAAGAAGGTAAATTCCAACCTGTGAAAAGGTTACACAGGTAACAATTTAATTAACTGTTAAATTGACAAGAATATTATAAACAGAAGACCATGAAAAAAACCCAAAACATTGGTTTGAAAATTAGCAGGTATAGACAGATATAACAAATCTACTAAAAACACCATGTAGAGGAAATACAGCTAAAAGCTTCTGTGATTTCTTCAGGTAATGCATTGCTAATGGTGGGGAAAAAAAATACGTCTAGGAAGAAAACACACAGAAAACACTACAAAAGCATGTAGAAACTATACATTTTTATCACATTATAAATACATAGTAGCTGACAGACTTTGCAGTCCAGATGTTTTTATTTTACATTTCAAGCAAAAAAAGAGAGATTTTTTCAAACTGCAAAACAAGTATAATGAATGCATACCTTTAAAGCCTGAGCCTCTCTAGGCCTTTGATAAAGTCCAATTATTTTTTTCTTTTGCAACCATCTTAAGCCTTCCAATATTTCACCACTTAAAGTTGCTTCCACCAGCATACGTTGTTCGTAAGTGCCCAGGTATTCTTTTGTTTCATTACTGTTCTCTTCTTCACTTCTTTCATGAACACAGACCTGCAGCTCATCATCAGAGTCTCCTCTCATTAAAGTAAAGCTCCTGTCACGGAATTCATCAGTTAGAATTTGCTCAAAAGGCAGACGAAGAGCAAATTCTCCCAACAAAGCCTTCCAGGACCTATCTGCACGGTATGGCAAGACTATAATATTCAGCTGTGCAGACATAGGAGTCAAGATGGAATAAGAGTCCTCTTCATCGTTAACTGTCAAAAACTTAACAGACTTTGAGCCACTGCCCTCTTTCTGTACAAGACCTTCATCAGTGCTATCATCATTTATTACAATGAAGGATGCAGAAGTGCTTGGGACTGGAAAATGGTCATCATTAGTTACTTCATCATCTAATGCCACCACCTCATTTCTCCGGTCTTCGTGCATATTCCAGCAGAGCTGCTTCTTCTTCTCCTCGTCCACTTTGGACGGAGGCGCACGTTTCCGACGACTACTCATTCTGCTGTTTTCTCAACGGTACTCTCAGTATCTGCAAAGTGAAGCGAACCAGTCAACAACAGACATTACAAAATCAAATGCTCACATTAGCATTTCACTGTGCAAAACTCTGGGACACAAATATATGCAATATGCACTCCAACTGTTCAGAAGTATTAGCTTTAGAGAGCCTCTCCTATTCCTGTGCCATCACACAAAGCTGGACATGAAGCATTGTCTCATACTAGATCTTATAATTTTGCCAGACAGCTACAGAAAAAGATCAACAAAAGCGTTTCATTTCAAAGCTGTTACTGAGAGAATCTCATGGGACAGATATAAATCAAGAAGCAGTGGAATCCTTCAACAATGGGGGTGGAGGGAGACAGCAAAAACAAAACAAAACAAACCTCCACAAACAAAAGTGCAGATTTGGGGGTGGGTGTGGGGTAAATACACATGAAATTCCTCTTTCCTTTCAATGCCTACATAGAGCTGAAACTTAAACTTGACACAGGACTAGTCTGAAGCTGCCACTACATAAAATATGTTTCAGAGCCCAAGGTTCACCTGTCCTTCAAAGTCCTCACTGACCTTGCTACTAGCATTGAATAATTTTTCCCAGGAAACTGTGCATCCTGGGCCCTGGATATACAAACTGCTTGCAGGAGAGCCCTTATGTAGTTATTGTGCATTCCAGGAGGACCAATCAGCAAACTAAATGCAGAGTCTTACTGATACTGACAAACTGCAAACCTATGTCAAGATGGACATCCAACTCCTTAACTGAACCTGGACGTAGAACATATTTTGCGGATAAAATACAAGAAAATAAAGTACAGCTACTAAATGGTATCTATGAAGAAGCTAGTTATAGAATATTAGACCCACCTGGGAAATTAATAACTACAAAGCCAAAACCACATGGTCATAACTAAATACTCAAGCAAGTAGGAACTTTCTATCAAGAAAAGACTTTTTACAAGGAGCCTGAACACAGCAATAGATCTGTGACCTCATACTACACCTTGTCAGTATACGTATTCGTGTCAACTCAGCTTCTGTAACTTTTAAGGGAATGTAGGACAACAAGATGCAAGTATTCCTAGCTACTAAATCCAGTACACCATAGCCTAATGTTAAAGGGGCTTATGCTGGAACACAACAGAATTCCTGCTACTGAATAATTTTAGAAGAGCCTTGGGAAAAACAAACAAACAAACAAACAAACCAACCCCAACAACAACAACAAAAAAAACCCCAAAGCCTAATTGATAATTCATGAAAGCCGAACGAAGTATCGTGGAATATACAAATCCTGTTGTGTTTGAAATTCAAACACAGAATCAATTAGGTTGGGAAAGATCTCTGAGATCATCGAGTCCGACCTATGACTGAACACCACCTTGTCAACTAGACCATGGCACTCAGCGCCACATCCAATCTTGCCTTATGTATCTTCAGGGATGGTGACGATACCACCTGCTCGGGCAGCCCATTTCAATGTCTAATCACCCTTTCTGTGAAGAAATTCTTCCAGAGGGTCAATCTAAACATTCCCTGGCACAGTTCATTTCTTCTCATCCTGTCACAGTTGTTTGGAAGAAGAGGCCGACCCCCACCTGGCTACAGCCTTTCAGGCAGTTATAGAGAGTGACAGTCTCCCACAGTTACACAACAAACTTAAGAGGAGGAAAGGCGAGTTTTTCGTAACTGCTCATGCACACGAAGCGATGCTGACAGCACTCGAAGCAAATCCCGACGGCGAGCACACACTGCACCTAACCCAGAGGCAGAAGGGTGCCTGCGGCATCCGGGGCTGCGCGGACGCGCCAGCCTGGGCATCGCACTCTAAGGGACAAGCGGGAGGGAACCCCTCTGTGCGAGCGGGGTCTGCTCGCAGCTCCAGCGGCCACAAGACGCCCGTGCCTACGAGGGGAAGCAGCGGCCGCACACGGGACAGGGGAAGCGGCCGGGGTTGTCTGCAGAGGCTGCCCCGAGGCGCCGCGGCTCCGCCGCCAAACGGAGCCCTCGCCGGCCCCAGGGCCAGGGCCGGGGCCTCCCGCACTGTCAGGGACGCGGAGAGCTCTCGTTTCTCGAACGAAAAAAGTGACCGGAAGCTCGGGAAGGCGAGCCCAGCAGCGGGACGCGATACCCTCCGCAGCCGGCACTGTACCACCGCGGCACCTGCCACCGGCGGGCTCTGCGCGGCTGCGGTGACCCGCCGCCCCCCGGTCACCGCGCACTCGGCCCGCGGCATCCGCCGCTACCCGCGGCCACTCGCACAGGCCTCGGGCTGCCCGGCCCCGCCGCCGCCACCCGCGGGACGGCCGCCGCGCCGCGCGGGACAAACGAGGCCGGAGGAGCGGCCGCTCAAGTCCGTGGCGGAGGGCGGGGGCGGCCCCGGGGGCGCAGGGTGAGGGGAGCGGGGCGTGGAACCGCGGACGTACCGGAGCGGTGACGCTGCTGCCCCGGCGGCCGCGGCTCCTCCCGGCTCGGGCGGGGAGGGGGGGGCGGGGTCCAGCGGGCGCGAGACCGCACCGCCCCTGGCAGCGCCGGACGGAGCCCCCGGGCAGGGGGAGTGGGGGGGGGAGGCGGGCACGGGGGTGCGCGCGCTCCCGCGCTGCCCCCAGCGGCAGCCAATGGGCTTCGGGAACCTTGACATTTGCCCCGCCCCTCCCAGACGTCAGCGGAACAAAGAGACGGGAAGGCCGGGTGGAGGCGCAGGCGCAGTTGGGCGCGCCCCGGGTGAGGGGGCGGGGTTAAAGCGGCGGTGCCCTCAGCGGGGCGGGGCTGGGGGCGGGGCGAGCCCGGGATGGTGACGGCCCGCGGGCGGGGTGGCGCTGAGGGGTGGGGGCGTGGGAACGTGCTGCGATCCAGGGAATGCGCGGGGAGTTCCGCCTGAACCTGGGGAAGAGTTGCCCTGTGCTTGGCCGTGAGCTGGAACAGATTGTCCGGAGACGCTGAGGAGTCTCCCTCGCTGGAGATACTCAAGAACCGTCTGATCGCAATCCCGTGCCGTGTGTTCCTGCCTGAGCAGGATGATCCTGCCTGAGCAGGGAGGTTGGACCAGGTGGTCCACTGTGGTCCTTTCCATCGTGACCCACTCTGTGATATTGTGCGTGAAACACTTGGCAGAAGAGAGAGGACTGATCAGGCATCTGACGAGCAGTGGAAAGAGCGAATTTCTGGGCTGTTAGTACTGTGAAAAGGCAAAATCAATTTTTAACAACATAAATCACTTCAGTAAAAACTACAGAAGGAAGCTGGTGAAGTTGCTGAAGTGTCTGAAGCACAAGTCCTAAGAGGAGTGGCTGAGGGAGCTGGGGGTGTGTAGCCTGTAGGAAAGGAGGGACCTTACCACTCTGTAACTCCTAGAAAGGAGGCTGTAGCCAGGTAGGGTTTGACCTCTTCCATCGGGCAACCAGCAGCAGGATGGGAGAACATGGCCTCAAGCTGTGCCAAGGCGGACTTAGGTTGAACATTAGCAGGAATTTCTTTGAAGAAAGAGCAGCTTAACACTGGAGTAGGCTGCCCAGGGAGGTGGTGGAGTCACCATCCCTGGAAGTGTTCAAGAAAAGACTGGACACGGCACTCAGTGCTGTGGTGTAGCAGACAAGGTATTCAGTCTGATGTTGGACTTGATGATCTCAGAGGTCTTTTCCAACCTAAGCGATCCTGTGATTCTGTTAAATGAACAGGTTGATAATTTGAGGCAGCTCTAAACACACAAATAGAAAGCCCTTTACAGCAAGATAGTAGGGTTCTCTTTTATAACAAGTTTAAACTATTTTTTAGGATTCGTTTTTACAGATTAATTCCTTCTTGCCTGTGTCTACTTTCTGCATTTTTTCAGCCTTTCTGAAGGAGTGGGTTCAGAAGATCTGCTCAAAACCGTGCTGTGCAGTAGCTTTGGAGTGTTGGCCATTATGCCGTAGTGGTTTGATTGTTTTAATTCGCAATCTTTAATTTTGCATTCCTAGATTAAAATTAGCTTAGAAAGCATCACTTGGTTCTATGTTACAACAAGGAATTGTTGCAGAACAGAGATGAAAGGGAAGACACAATCACATAGAATCATTTAGGTTGAAAAAGACGTCCAAGATGAAGTCCAGCCGCTGACTGATCACCTTGTCAACTAGATCATGGCACTAAATGCCACATCCAATCTTTCCTTTAAACACCTCCAGGGACAGTGACTCCACTACTTTCTTGTGAGCAGTCCATTTCAATGATTAATCATCCTCTCTCTGCAAAGAAATTGCTCCTAATGTCCAGCCTCCCCTGACACTGCTTGAGGCTATGTCCTCTCATCCTGTTGCTGGTTGCCAGGAGAAGAGGCAGACTTCCACTTGGCTACAATCTTCTTTCAGGGAGTTGTAGAGAACAGTAAGATCCTCCCTAAGCTTCCTTTTCTCCAGGCTAAACACCCCCAGCTCCCTCAGCTGCTCCTCATTAGATTTGTGCTCCAGACCCTTCCTCAGCTCCCATTGCCATTCTCTGGACATGCTGCAGCAGCTCAATGTCCTTTTTGAAGTGAGGGGCCCAAAACTGAACGCAGAAGTTGAGGTGTGGCCTCACAAGCAGAGGGAGAGAATCACTTCCCTGTCCCTGCTGGTCACACTATTGCTGATTCAGGCCAGGATGCCTATTGATTCAATCTGTGAGACAGTGAGCCGCTGAAGCGATGTGCTTCACTAGGAATTTGTGAAGCTACCTTGTTTCTCTCCTACAACTGGTATGCATCCATATACATATGGATAGGTAGGGTAGGCAGCCACCTTTAAAAGAGTGACATCCAGGTTTGTGTTGCAAGATGTGAACATCAATTTTTCTTGTTCTGAACTGGCTCTCTTGATGGCAGGAGTGAGGGCAGCCAGAGGACAACTTCCATCACATTTACTGAGGTGAAGGGGGCATGTTCTCAGTCTGTGCCACTGTAGAGTGCTTCCACGTGGGACCTCAGAGGTGCGACTCCTCACGTGAGTGTTCTGCATCTGCTGTTGATGACCTGATGCTGTGAGAAATTCTCACAAGTGACTGCTGCTCACCCTCCCCCACTTGGTGAAGTTGGATTCCACCAGCAATGGGAAACAGGAAAGAAAGTTATACACTTCCAGAACTCATGTAGAAATAGCGGACAACAGTTCATGCCTCAGTGAGATCTGTTCACAGTCTCATTTACAGGGTTGTTCGCAAGGGCCATGAGTCTCTTAATGAGTCTTGCCCTTTAGTTAGCTCTTCTATTTCTGTATTGTCTTTGTCTTCTATTAATGATTTCTTCTCGTGGGTTGGGATTTTTGCTTTCTTTGGTAGTGATGATGGTCTTTAAAGACATATTTTAAAGCATTTGTGAAACTGAACTTTATTTTCTCATCTGTATGTCATGAAAACTAGTAAGCAAGAGAGGAACGTTTCTGCTTTCAGAAGAGGGGGAAAACCCAATGTCCCCAAGAAGGTGCCTACACTACATGACAGTAGCTGTCTGAGCCTCTCATTTTCTCTGACTCTCATTTGGTAAGAAGTATCTTTCCTGGTTCTCAGGATAGACAGCCTTGTCATGATCCTTCTGCCGAGGGAAGGAGGAGATAACTCTGAACAGGATAACAGCTCTGCCCTTTCCCAGGTAGCCATTGTTGTGGCACTGCTCAAATCCCTCCTGGCTTAAAGCTGAGAAGTCACTTCCCAGCTCTCCCTGCCCACTTGTTGGGTCAAGACTCAGTACCCCTTAGGACTTTTCAACACAAGAAGGAGAGGAAAGAGACTCAGCTTCGAAAATACCCTTGGGTAGAGGTGCAGTGAAACAACACTAGGGGTCCTTTAACAAGTAACAATTTTATTTGAAGAAAAATTCACATTTGTTAATGCAAAGATGAAGGCACACAGTTAGCAAAAGGCTACATTAGTAAAACTTGCAATATCATATGAGAAAGAAGAGGGTGGGAAAAAAGTAGAGAGAGAAAAGAAAGAAGAGGTGGGAAGAGAGAGAGATCATCTGTCTGGCATCCAGCATAGAGCAAGCTAATGGAGATCTTTGGAGTGTCAGGAGCACTAGTTCTGAAGTTCTTGAGAATACCCTGACACAGTCAGAGGCACAAATCTTACCAAAGAGCTGTCCCTGCTTTGGGGAAGGAAGAGGAGCAGGCCTGTTGATTTGTCTGTAAGGTGGTTGTATTCTCAGCCTCTGTCATGAAGGATTTCAAACACCAGTTTTTACTCTTGGAAGAAGCGGAGGTGAGACCATGCTGCCATCATAAATGGGGGCAAGGCAGCCAATTTATATGTAAAAGTAACAATTTCTATGTAGAGGAACAAAGAGAGGGATTACAAAGACTGTGGGTCTGGTGAAAGGGCAGAGCAGAGCCATGACACCTTAGCATCACCCCCTTTTCCACCCGACTGCAGGGATAAGGGTCGTCTCCCCCTCAGCACGGCATTCATACATCTCATGGAAATCTCTTAGCTACCAATCTCATGGCATATATCACAGAATCACTAGGCTGGAAGAGACCTCCAAGATCATAGAGTCCAACCCAGCCCTAACACCTCAACTAAATCATGGCACCGAGTGCCACATGCAGTCTTTTTTTAAACAATTCAGGGATGGTGACCACCACCTCCCCAGGCAGATTGTTCTAATCTCATGAAACACTTGACTGTTATCTTCCCTGTTGTGGCTCCACAGGGGTGTTTGAGGCATTTCTTGGAAGGACACAAAGGAGCGTCCACCCACTGTGTCCGTCCTTTGTCTGAAGGAGTTTTGCTTTTCTGTCTAGCCACTTACAAGCCTATCTTTTGAAATAAGGTTTAGAGCACGTAGAAAAATCCCCGTTTCTATTCAGCGGCTAATGACGAAGGATCCTAGTGATTAGCACCCAGTAGTTTTTCTCCTGTTCTATAGAACTTCAGTGCATGAAAGACGATAATTGCCATTTAATCTAACAAAATAAAAAGGAACTCTATAAAGATAAGAGAATATGACATAAAATAAGACCATATGATTTTTTTTGACCATACTTGAGAACATAGCCTCTCTTGCCCCTGAATAAAAAAATCCCCTATGCTTTCAGTAGCAGCTCTTAAAGTCCAGAAAGAGTAAGCAAATAAAATCAGGTGGCCTGATTTTTTTTTTTTTTTTTTTTTTTTTTGCTACTTTGCAAAGGGTTTCTTTTTTGAGGGAGGATGGAGAAAACAGCACGTTAGTTTTTGTGGTATTTTGAAGTCCTTTTTTAGTTAAAAGGCAAGCAGAAATCAAAAGAAAAATCAGAATTGTATTTGTCTCCAAATTGGTTCTGGCAGGAAATGTGAATGTTTGTAGCAAATGAATAAAATGGAGGGCAGATAGACTCCATTCCCTCCACTGCAAAGACTGTGTGTTGTGCTGTGCCTCAGCAAAGTCATGTATTACCCGGGTAGTTACTAGCAGGAAAAATCTATTCAGCTCCTTTGATAAAAATCACCATGTGACAGAAATGGAAAGATGGACCCCAGTGGAGGCATAATATCATTCCAGTCTATTGTGGATTAATAAAATCGTGAGCAGTATTCTGTGCCCTGGTAGGAAATTATTTTTGTAGGTTAAGCTCTACCCAACTTCCATAGTGTTTGGTATATGTAATAGAAAATAATATAACTATCGTAGTGGGACTTTGAAAGTGTTATCATATAATTGCTACCTTCCACAGTGCATAATGCTGCTTTGGGCAAAAGAGTGGAGGATTTAAATATTTTTTTGGAGAGCTACAGAGAGCAGAGTGTTATTGTATGCCAGAAGCAATCATGTAAGACAGTAAGCTAAGAACCCAGCATGTGAAAAACACCATGGAGCTATGATGGCAAGCCTCCCCATCTTCACTTCTTCAGAGCTTCCACTCTTTCCTGTTTCCTCAAAACAGAGAAGTTCAACATATCACTCGTGCCCTTCTGCATCTCCTGGGGAAATCTACCTGCACCCCACAGAATAACACACTGCAGGCCATCTGTCTCAGCTCATGTGTGTGCACAATTCTTGTACACTCTTCTCCATCTGCCACTCAGCTGAGCTACGTGCTGTTTTTGTGAAAACCAGGTGATGCACCTGACCTCAGGACTGACAGCAGCAGCTGATCTCTCACTGGTGGGAGTTAAGCCCATCTCTCTTTTTCCAAGAGAAAAGGACAGTTAAAAAGACTATCTAAATATAGAGCAGGAAAAAAAAAAAAATAACCATGTCATTGCATCTAGGACATCATCTAGAGTTACTATGTAGGATTTGGAATCCAGTTCTTAGATTTATTTAAATATATACCTAAATAAGTTGTTTTCATTGCTTCAATATTCCTCTCAAAAAGGCTTTTTTTTCTAATGTAACAAAAATGCATGAAGGAAAAGTTTGCAGTTCCTGAGGAAAAACAAACCTTCTAATAAAACTGGAATTAAATAAATAAATTGTTTATAATAAAATCAGTAAAAGCATTTGGAAATTTAAGCTCAAAATATAGATGTTTGTAACAAAACACAGGGCACAGTGGCTTGAAAGCAATCTGAAGGATGCTCACAACAAAGAGATACTTCAGGCATTATCTATTAGAGATACATTTCTTGACAGTGAAAAATGCTGATTTTCACACTCTGGCAAGAGAAGATTTGAATTCATAACTTGCTTTGTAGTATTAAAAAACAAGCAAACCAAAACTGCTTGTAAAATTCTTACCTAAATTTTATACTATGGAGAAAAGGAAAATCAAATCAAATTTGAAACAAAAATGTGCAGCCTTCCAGAACTATTTCATTTTGGCCTCTTTCCTCATAAAGAAGTGATAAGCAATCTTGGTAGTTTCTGTCAAAGAAAATATGAACTTTATCAGGTTTGTTATTTCTTTGATTTATCAACTTAGAAGTATAGAAAGATCTGCAGTTCTCAAGCCAGAAATCAATGCATTTATTTAACACCGATGAAAATCTGCCTCAGCAGATGTTTTCTTTGAGCTTAACAGGGTTTGATGTTAAAACAAGTATATAAAGATTGATGTAGCTTCATTGCAGATGATTAATAATCATTCTCTTCAGAGGAGTATTATATTAAATTACCTATCCAAAATTCACCTTTGAACCTGCTTGGGTGACTCCCTGAGTCAGAAAAAGCAGCAGGTTTCGGAGGGGGCAGGCTGTGCCCAGCATTTGCTCTGGGTCTGGGCTGCAGGAGCAGGCAGTGCTGTCTCACGGACTGCACGGGGCATGGAAGAGCCGAGGAGATACCCCAAAGCATCGGCAAACTGCCCGGCGCTTCGGGGGACGTAACACCTCACCTGGATGTTGTTAGTGCCGGGCGGCATTTCTGGTGGGAGACAGAGGGATGTTTCTCTCTGCACTATCCGACGGAGGTGGACACGATGCGACGCTGAGCCACAGGGGAGTTACAGCGAGGCAGATCTCAGCTGGGCAGCAGAGCTGGCTGCTTTCTGCTGCTGCTGGCACCTCACAACTGTTCCCTGAAAGGTGCAGTAAATCTGGAACAGGAGAGGCCCGAGTGTGGTGGTACTCAGTTGATGCTGCTGTTCAGGGAGAAATGTTAAGACAGCAGAAGCCTCTAGACCCCCTGCCATGTGGGACACTGTGGGTCCCTGGAGCAGGTCTGTAGTAGAAAGGCACCTGAATCATCCCTGAGCTGAGATTTTCCTTCGGCCTGGGACATTAACTCAATAAGACAATAACCTTAACTAATGAGAAAGGATGTTTTCTCTGGATATAAATGTCATTGTGCTTCTAAATATGTGTACACTTAAGCTTATTAATCAAACTATATTTTTGCCTGTCTTTGGCCTAAAATTTAGAAATGCAATGTGCTCTAAACAATGAGAAGTTAGTCTGGGGCTCCAAATATCTGTTTTGGTTTGTTTTCCTACATAGTGCCATTGGGCGCCCAGCCTAATGGGGGCTGATGTAATGGCCCACAAAAATGAGCAGCTCTGGTTTGTGGTTTATCACCAGCACAAGTAGTGCAACCAATTTAAGTATTTTGGTACTTCTATACATATTTGCCACTTCAAATTGCAGAAACTTGTAATCAAATTTTATTATTTTTCTTAAATCTCCAGCAACTGTACATATTTTCTTGTTATGACTCTCTACTTTGTCTTTCCCCATCCAGCCAAACCGAGATGTATGGATTTTGTTCTAGCTGTAAAACAACAGAAAATAATTCTCTGTCTACTGTGCTCTCACTAGGGTAGATGTGTAATCTGTTAGGTAGCTCTACAGTTCCAAAGTTTGTACACAAATGTTGATGATACACTAGGCTTCAGTCCAATCTCCTTCCTGCCTTCAGTGCTCTGAGGGGTTTTCTTTTTGACTGGTTTTGTTCCAAGGCATTGTCCTACATGGTGCCCCGTCTGTGTACCACAGGACCATTCATGCCTCCTAGCTGGGCTTGGTAGCATCCACATTCTCTGACAAGGGGAAATGAGTCAGCAGAAATGACGGTGCACCACTGAGCAAAGTCTCAGGGAAAAAAACCCACCTTGTCGCACAATGAAACAATGAAATATTACATTTCATGACCCTGCTTGAGTAAAAATAAACCTTTTTAATTGAGGAGGTAATTGGAAGCTATCGAGAGATGAGAGAACAGGCTTTTATCTGAAAAATGATTGTGAGAAAAAGTAATGAGGTCAGAACAAAATAAATATTTTCCCTTTTTTGCCAACAAAGTATTACTTTTCATTAACTATGCTTTGTTTCTCTAGGCAATAGGAACATAATACAAAAATTTTGCAAAAATATTCTCCTGGGATGCTTATGGACGTGCAGATGTTCCTAGCTGATGAAATCCTGGGTCTGCAGCGCAGATGGAGAGTGATAAATGATTAAGATGTTATAGGATATAAATAACAATACTACAATGTTGCGTGTAGAGACATCAGCAAAACAAGGAATGCTTATCAGCTGGATTGGTAAGCATCTTGTTTATGGCTGATCAATTTTGCAACAGTTCTGGCTCCTGCCCAAAGCATAAGTTGGTATGTTCCTGCCAGGGCCCCGGGGTCACCACCAGCCCAGGCTGACCCTTCCTGGTCATCCTGCTGGGTTGGGGCAATGGGAGGCACCCTGGCTGCCAGGCTCTGCACTGACAGAAACCGGCTGGGGTTTCCCAGCACCACCAGCCCCCCGGGAGCCCTACAATATCTGACCCACAAGGAAACCAGTGAGGGTGCCAAGGCCAAGGGTGGTTTTTCCTTTCACTCCTATGTGGAAACCACATTTGTCAGGAAGCATTCCAGAAAAGATTGACCTGGTGGGAAATATCCATATAATCCAGTTTTAACCCAAGTGATTAGAAGGGTGGCCGTGTGCTGCTGCTGATGGGATCCTAGAAAGGAGAAGAGTCAGGTGAGCTCCCTGCACTTGCTGCTGCCCTGGGGCTGGTTGTGCTCTGGGCACAGATCAGAGCATTTTTGAGGAGTGTGATGTCAGAAGACCTGAAGACACATCTCTGGTAGTGCAGAAATGTTAGATTATTTGCAGAGAACCAGCCACTCATCATTGTTTATGTGTTGTCCACCAAAAGTAACCCTGGATGCCAAGTTTTGTTTTGCTTTGCTACCCTGATAACTGCAGAAGAATTATTGCAGCTGCTGGTCTTGTTTCAAAAGTTTTGCTCCGTGCTCTCAAGCCAAAAACCCAGCATCATTTGAGAAGGGAAATAGAGACACCATCTACAGCAAGTAAATCCTTACAGATTTTTTGTTTCAGCTTCTTGTGACTTGAGAGCTTGTGCAGTTTGGCCTTATTGGACTCAGCCAAAATTTCTCTTTGGGGTGGCTTTACCTGATGGGAGTTTGGTGTGGTTTGGTGTTGACCTTTCCCAGGCAATATGCTTTTTTATACATCTGCTTCTGCACAGGCAAGGTGGTTTCCTGAGGAGCCAAGCTGATTGTTCCCCATATATGCATTGCATTTCTGAGGGGTTCTGGTGAAGTTAGTTTTGTTTGGAGCAAGAAAACTTCAATTTGAGTGATCTTTAAGATACGTATGAATTAACATAACAACAATCTTCTCCCAAGCAGTCGTTATTGTTTGTCCTTCAACTGCAGATGCTTCCCCATCTCACAGGCCTGAACTATATATGCTAAACAAATAGCTTTCTCCTGAACAGCTGACTTCCAATGCACAATTACCATAGTTATTGTAGACATTGTACACTTTTGTCCACAGAGTAAGAACTGCATCTAATCAAAATTATCCTATAAACTGTATAAAGATTTGATACTCTTTACTGGAATTGAATGCAGATTGCCTTCAAAGCAAAAGTTTCTGAATACATTATCTACACTATGAAATTAAAAATATCATCCAACTGAATAACATCTTCCTCTCACCCACATTTCATATCTTCAACCAAGACAGTTAAATCAGAAAAAGAGATGAAGCAGTTTTATCTCAGCATTCTAAAATGTGCAATTTACAACTATGAAATGTTAAGAGACTTTTTCTAACACTCCTCAGAGATCTTCCACACTCTCACACATACCCTGAAGCCTCAAGGAGCTGCTGTGAACTCTGGTCTTGCAGCATCAGGTCTTCCTTTAACACCTAATGAGCCAAGATTTGTCTCTTCAGCTGTGAGGGTTTTGAACTAGAAAGTATATGCAGAGGTGGAAGGCATTGCTGAGATGGAGGGAAAACAAGTGTGGTCCTCACTTTATAGAATAGTACTTCCTCTCTTCTTCAGAATTTTTACTGGGTAGACGTGTTTGGGTGTTTTTTTTTTTTAGTTTTACTGTAATTTTTAATTTTACTATATTAGAAATAAATGAAAAAAATTAAAAATAGACATATTCAAAGCTGAAGGCAGTCTTCTCACCAATATCCCTGGATTCCTCTCCTTACCCTCCTCATTTTCTAAAAAGGAAAATGAGGGCACAAACTTAAAAGCTGTGTAAAAAGGGAGTGGAGTTAAGCATATGTCCAAATACTCTTTGAGATTAAGTCCTATGCATGTGTCATCAGTCTATTTACATATAGTCACAAAATGAAAGCACACAAAGACTTTTCATGTGGGTTTGGGCTGAAGAATCAAATTTTAGGATGATTTTGAAAAGAGATTGAAAATGTTGTATAATTTGAGTGGTGCATGTTACATTGTCTGGTAAAGGAGAGCAAGAAGAAAGAATGATGTACAGATTTGCATCCCCTGTTGACAGTGGTTGGAATTTAGAGAAAAATAAAAGGCAGCTAAAGCCTTTAGAAATCAGAAACAATAGGAATTGAGATGCTTATATGCAACACAAGCAAGTATTAGCTGAATTTAAATAAAGAGATGGAAATCAATAGCTGTCTATTACTGTAGTGACAGCAGCTGCCAAATTGGTTGAACTGGTTTGGGTTAATTTATTGGGGACTTATGGTTTGCAGCTAAATGAAAAGTGCAGTGGTGATAAAAAGAGTCTTTTTAGAAGTTGTTGCTAAGAAAAGAGGAAACAAAAACCAAGCATATGCTATGAAAACAAATACATACACTATTTATTGAGAAAACATCCTCTAGAATAAAGACAATGCCATGAAATTAGTATGTGCTTTCACAACAGATTTGTACAGAAAATTTGAAAACCATAAGGACACACGGTTTACATAGAATCATCATATATATGTGGACATTATCTAAATGATGGAATTAACTGCTATTTAGACATTTTCTCTTTAGTCAGTTCTCTTAATTTATTGAAGCAAAGGTTGATTACCATTATTTGCTGTATGTCAATGCAGCTACTCAGCCATGTATTCTTTCTGTCCCCTCATCTGCTCATTGCTAAACAAGCTTCAAGAATTGCCTTGTGAGTTACAATTAATAATCTACATGATTTACATACGTGAAGGTAATAGGGGTTTTGGGAGGACCCCACTTCCCTGCACAGACTTAGTAATCAGGCATGGATCATCAGCCTGCCTAATTATTGCTCCATCCTGCACCCCTGGAAGTCATCTCATGTGAGGACTCAGTTGTACCTCCCCAGGACAGAGACACTTTATTCTGCAGCTGTCCCAGAGCTGTGCTGCCAGGGCACCTGATTGCAACCGCTGGTTATTCCATAGAATCATAGTATGCTTTGGGTTGGAAGGGACCCTAAAGACCATCTAGATCTAAGCCCCCTGCCCTAGTCTGGGACAACTTCCATTGGACCAGGTTGCTCAAAGCCCCATTCAACTTAGTCTTAAACATCTCCTGGGATGGGGCATCCCCAGCTCTTCTGGAAAACCTATATCTGTGCCTCACTTCCCTCAGAGCGAAGAATTTTACCTGTCTCTCTTGCAGTGTGGGTATTTTTGTTAGTCTACTTCCTCTAGTTGACTATTGACATTCAAAATTTTGCACAAATGTATTTACTTTTGAGACCTTTCCAAATTTCAGTGATTTTTTTTTTTTTTTTCTGCAATTGCATACTGAATATTTTTGGTATTTTGTCAGGAAGGGCTATGGAGGCAATAGGCACAGTTAACACGCTGGCTTTACTTCCTTAGACAAAGAGGATAAAAGTGTTCTTTAACTGAGTGAGGCTCTTCTCTCTGAGTTTTCTTCACTGCTCCTGACCTTCCTTTTTGATAATATTCAATTCAGCCCCAGGGCTACAAATAGTAAGATTTTTTAAAGAAACTAGTAGTTTTAGGTGGATTCCTAATGTCCAATTAAAAGCATATGAGAGGGTCTAGTATTTCAGAACACTGTTACTTCAACGTTTATAGAAAATCAGAGTCTGCTAATGCCTTGTAAGCATGTTTTGCTCAGGTAGAGCCAAAAAATTTTTAATAGTGGTTAAGGAAGATAATCAGGAGAGCAAACATCCAAGTATAATGTTTGGAGCTCTGTGATGTAATCCATGAACTAAATGTGAGCCATTAATCATAAGTGGACTAGAAATATAAATGAAATATTGCCTGCTTTGAGAAAGCATGACAAAAGGCAACTAGCTGATGGAAATTCAAGATAAAAAACATTTGCATGTACTTACTGAGGACAGGCTTTCACAGTCAATGAATTCAAGCTGCTGGATCAGCTGTACTTTATCACCCATGGTCATGTTACACTTGATGTTTGTTTTCCTGCCTTAATAAAGGCAATTTTTGTGATAAATCCAATGTTAGGTCAAATAGAGTTGCATTGGTGGACAAGACTGAGAATGTCTGATTCTGGAGGAGCTGGGATGCCGGGATTTGAAGCACCCCAAGGACCAACCAGTTACAGCAACTAGCTGAGGAGCCAGGCCCAGTGAGGAGCAAGGTCTTGACATCCCTGCAGTGGCAGGTGGCCAGTGAGACAGTGCAGACACTTCACCAGAAGGAAGTCACAGAGAAAAAACAATTGATGTGTCATCAAAGCCACAGCAGCATACTGCCAGGGAAATGAGGGGAAAGAGAGCTACAGCAATGATTCTAATAGATCCTGAAGTAATGAAATGCTTCCAGAAATGCATTGTTTGGATGGAAAGTCAAGATGATAAAGTCTGTGCAATTTCTGTTTTCAAGGCAACTCCTTATGATGACTATAAATAAGTATTTAAAGAAACGTATGTTATCGGATATTGTTCTTTATTTTTTGTTACAGCACAGAAGATGTCAGAAAATGTCTAAGCACTTAGTGAGAACTGGTTTTTATAATGCTGTGACCTATCCTCTCATTTTGTAGGAATGGTGCTTTTCTGCATCAACTTTTTGAACAAATGTATCAAGTAATTTGCAAATAGTTGGAGGACTGTAGTTTTTACACCATATCCTCATTCTATTTCTGGGTATCTAGATCCTTGTTGTGTATATCTTGCTTCAAGTAATAGCTATATATTACAAATGAATACAGTATTACTTGGTATTTTATGAGAAAACCCATGGGTTAAGATGAAGACAATTTAATAGGGAAAGCAAAAGCCATTCACAGAAGCAAAGCAGAATAAGGAATTAATTCCCTGCTTCCCATGGGCAGATAGGTGTCCAGCCACCCCTGGGAAAGCAGGGCTCTATCATGTGTAATGGTCACTTGTGAAGAAAAACACCTTTCCTCCAAATGTCCCCTCCTTCCTCCTTCCTCCAGCTCTATATGCTGAGCATGATGTTGTATTGTTTGGAATATCCCTCTGGTCACTTGGGGTCAGCTGTCCCAGCTGCATCCCCTCCAAAATCCTTGTGCGCACCCAGTGTCCTCGCTGGTGGAGCGGGGTGAGAGACAGAAAAGGCCTTGGCTCCGTGTAAGCCCTGCCCAGCAGCAGCAAAGACATCTCTGTATTATCTCTGTGTTATCTCTGCATTATCTCTGCATTGTTTCCAGCACAAATCCAAACCACAGCCCTGCACCAGCTACTGTGAAGAAAATTAACTCTATCCCAGCCAAAACCAGCACGGATTTGCATTATTTTATTCAGCTACTACACAAGGATGCGCTATTCTTTCATATTACCTACATTTAAAAAATAGTGAAAAAAAATTATTGCGAAAATAGAACAATAGGCTGGAAGTTTCCCTAGCTGACATCTCTGACTTAATTTACAATCAGGTATAGCGAGAAAAAAGTGAATAAACCTGACCAGTTTGCTGGCAGTAATTTTAAGGCGTCCTTTCCATCCATCCTGAACAATTGCAAATGCACAGAGGAGGTGCAGTGTAGAAAATGAGATCATTTCAGTTAGAGGTCACCACAAAATCCTACTAATATTTAAGAAATTCCATTTCTCCTTGTTTTATTTGCTATTGCAGTCTTCAAAAATAGGTATTTAGGGAAGCTGACAAAGAATAAGCAGTGACAGACTGAAAATGGAAAAATTAACATTTGGAGGTATTCTGCATGTTAATTTGAGCTTTTTTTTTTTCTTTTTTTTTTTTTTTTTTTAGCACATTAAAGGTTCTTTAAAGTATGTCAGGTATTTGTCACACATTGTTTAATTGCTAAACTGATATTTGTAAAACTTCCTCTTGGTCATGTGTAAAAGATTCTCATTTTGAAAGGACTGGTGGCCTTTTCCATCTCTGATATTTGTGATTTTTAATTTTTTTTCCTTCTTTATGTTTTACAAATTATCTGTAAGGGTTCTGTGTGGAGAAATGAAGGACACAAATATTCTGTAATATTTGTGTCACAAATATTTGTAACAACAAATGTGCTGTTACATTGTACAGTTTGAGTAAACTTTAGATCCTCACAAGTTCCTTGTTCCTTTTGTAACAGCAATCTGCAGCATAAGGTCTTTCTCACCCTTGGCTGCAGCCTGAAAGCCGAGATGGCAGGACAGAGCAGGAACACCTTTCCCTCATCTCCACAGCAAGGACTTCCTTTCCATATGAAGGTGTTACCAGTTTTTGCTGGTACCAGACTGAATTCCTGCAGATGGCTTTACATGGAGCTGTCCCTGAAAATCACTGGAAAATTTGGCTAGGTGATGCTTCAGCTGCCGTACTTCCCACAGAGTACCAAATCTGTGTCCATAAGGGATGGTGACTTCTTGTTAAATTCACTGTTAGTTACAATCTAATTAAGTAGACCTGTCTCGTTAATCTGTATAAAATCCCATATATCCAAGGTACTGTCTCTCCTTTCACACTTATATAAGTCCCTGTCTGGTGAGTTCAGCCAGAATGATTCAGACTGACATTTCCAAATTAAATTAGAAGTCTGTGGATTTTAAATTGAGAGTCTGAAGCTCAGGAACTGTGGACCTTTGACTTTGAAATGCACTTTTCTTTTTGGCCTGGTGTAGCGTAAGCTTGTTGGTATGCAAGTCCCAGCAGAGATTTATCTATTTACTCATGTTGTTTCTCAGGGGATGATTTCAGGGAAATCAGGGGATTTCAAGGCAAGGGAGTTTTATCAAAATTAATCTAACTGGATAGAATGATGTAAGCAGATGTTGTAAATACTGTGTAGCATTTTGGCCTAGGGGGCACCCTAAGTACATTTTTTTCAGTTAGAAAATAAATACAGGAATGATTTTAAACATTTTCCAGGACTGAACACTCATGTTGCTTAGCAAAGAAGACATTCAGCTGACTTCTCATTCACTATTTGGGAGCATCCCCATTGCCCTGAGACCCAAATTTGTCATTGGGTTTCACAAGAGCGGATGCCCGGGAAACCTTCAAGATTTGAGACGTGTGCCCTGTCTGTAAGGAAAGGAAACCAGCTGCCTTTGACTATTGCATGCCATTGCTTGGAGGGCACAGGCTTGTGGCAAGGGAGCCATTTGTGAGATGAGTTTCTGCTGAAGGGAGATCAGGCCCTTTGTCTTCTGGACCACATTCTTCCAGTCTCCCTGCTTAGCAGTTGGCATGAAGCACTTCTGCTGAAATTTTTTTAATATTGAGTTATAAAAGCAATCAGTTACTTATTTTTCAATGTAGAAAGAATCACTCTTAGCTTATTAACAGCTTTTCTAGCCAGAGATGAAAACTGCTGAATGTCTGTATAAATCTGCTCTATTTATCACTTCATGGAGTCTATACTCCTTAGAGAGTGTAAAAAATTTACAAGACATCCCTGGATACTGAATTTTGCATTGATTTGGATCTCACATTTGTTAGAAAGACATCTGAAATCATAACCAGGCAGACACTTTCCTCCTGAGAAAGGCCGGGAGGAAAAACTTTTTTAAAAAAGGTGTGAAATTACCTAAATCTGTAAAACATGCTGATAATAGTGTGACTTGAGACAGTGGGCAAGAAGGTGTCGGATGACTACCAATGTTAGCTTATGAATTTCTGGGAATCCTTGGGTTCAAGGAGTGTCTATTCCTGTCCAAAGGAAAAAAAAAAAAAATTAACCCCGTATAGTCATAGGTTTGTGTAGAAGTTATTGTGAGTTTCTAAGTATCTCAGAAGTGAGTCCTAAATTTCATAGATTAATCCTATTTAATTTTAATGGATCTACTAGTACAAGGAACAGCTGAGTAATCAGACCTTTACAGAGCTCCATATATACAGATATCGATCCATTTATGTTCATTTCTTCACAGTTGAAGTAATTAAGTGTAAGCAATCAAAACTTAAAAATGCTGTTGCTCTATTTCTTACAGAAAGGACAACTTGAAAGCCTAAATACAAGAAAGGAGGTGAAAACAATGCTGTAGTTGGCACATGTTTTAAACAAAAACCTATGAGAAATGTTTACTTTGCTAAGAGAAAAAGAGAAAATATATCAAATATATTAGTAAGATTAAATCCCTGTTTTATCTGGACAAGCCTGCTAGATGATGATTCGAAATATTTGTTCACAATTTGTTCACAGGCAAACAATTCAGCATCTACAACATTGGGCTACCTATGCATGTATTGTGTGCACACTGTTTATATATAGCAGGTGACATTTTTAAATCATGAAAGGGAAGCAGCTGAGGGAGCGGAATAAAAAGGACTGGACACATTTATCAGAGCGCTGGTATATGTTTCAACATTCTTCAGACAGGAGCACATGAGTTTTCTACTTGTTTCAAAGACAGAATAAAACTGTATGGCTTTAGCAGCATTGATCCTTGCAGAATAGCTTTAAATCTCCCCAATAATTTAGTTGCAGAGTACAGTTAGATAGTCAATCTGACTTGTCTCTCTTGGTTTAAAGTAGAGGGGGGAGTAGCCATGTTCGGGAAACCAAAAGTGGGATTTCAACAAACCAGGTTTCCAGGTTTCAGCCGTTGCTACTCCAAACTTTCTTTCAAACCATTTCCTACAATACACTGGCCTTTCTCATAAGAGCTAAACAGAACTTTTCCAGTTAAAAAAAAAAAAAATAAATAAAAAAATAAAAATAAAAAAAAATAAAAAAAAATAAAAAAAAATCTGTTAAAAGAGATCATTTTGATGAAATAGAAGTGGAGAAAAAAAAGAATTTTTTGAAAGAAATACTGGAACAACCCTTTTATGTTAATGAATGATTTTATCTGAAGTAAAAACTACTCTGCATTGTACAAAATGCTTTAAAAAAACCAGAACAAAACACTTTGGATGCCATCAAAACAGAATATTTCAATCAACCCCCAAGTGATCTTTAAACCGTGTAACATGGGAATATGAAAATTATTCACTTGTCCTTCATTTCACAGAGAAAAAATATTCAACAGCAGGCAATTTCCCTTGGAAAGAAATCACTGCTTACAAGACAGCTCCAGCCTTGCTCTGGTTTTGCCCTGATTCCCTGCTTGATGGCAGCTCATATCTCTGCAAAAAAATGCAGTCCCATGTAGTGCCTCAAGGAGAGTTACCAGATGATAAAGGGACCATATGTTAAAAAATTTGTGAAGATGGTGGGACTGGGGACACGGGCTGTTTCTAAGGGGAAAAATATTACATCAGTGGGCCACAGCAGGATCAGGATATGTAGGAGTCAGGGACAAAAGGCAGTGGGATGACTCTGGCCTCTTTGTGGGACAAAGACAGCAGTGCTAGTGGTGCTGCTTCCCAGTGGGGAAAACCTTTGCTTCCCCCATGACGGTAGGATCGGGGAAGATCAAAGCCGCTGCAGTCCCAGTGCTGTCTTTCCCTGGCCTTTCCTGAAGAAATCCCAGGTGTCTTCATATGAGGCCCAGACGCCTGTCCATTTCCACCTACTCCCACCTGCTGCTGCAGGGGTGGGAGAGGCAGCATTTGCAGCCATGGCTGGGCATCAGGACCCAGTGACCTGCTTTCCAGTCTCAGCAAGACTCAGACCATCACTGAGGGAGAACAGCTCTGTGTGACAGCTCTGCACGAGCCTCAGCATAAAGACCTTTCATCTTTGTGAGTGCCAGGTTAGAGGGGATGGAGGCTACAGGGAAAAATCAATGGGAGCATTTGCAAGTGCTTCCCCTGCCAAAGCCAGAGAGGCAAACCAAAAACTTAACCATTGAAACAGTTTTCTGGCGTGCTGCAGGTTCATTGTGTCAAGGGCAGAAACTGAAGTTTAATTGTCAGAACATGTGTGAAGGGGAATTTTGCCCCCTGCTTTTGTGCACATTTGAATGCCTGTCCAGATCTGGCCCCGAAAGAATTAGCTTGATGCCCACAGGCAGAGGACAGGCAGCCCCTCTGACCCAGGCTCCCTCCTTGGGAAACATTACCTGCAGGAAAAGAGGGCACCAGCAACCCCGTGGGCTGGGTCTTCCATAATAAACACAGCTCATGGATAAACCGTGCTGACAAATAACTAGCTGTGTGACAATAGAAACAGCTCCGATATTGACACAAGGAGAAGACACCCCTGAGGCATCACTCACTTCAAACCGGTCTCTGAATGAGCAATAGTTAAATGTTTGTCCTTGCCTCTTTCTTTCAAAAGTAGGGCAAATATCTATAGAGTTCCCAGCGGGGAGGTAATCTAACTTTAACTTTCGTACAGTCAAGTAAAACACCCGAGACCTGTGTTAGGGATGCAAGCAGGTCGTCTGAATTATGATTATTCAATCTGGTATTATTTTAATCTGGCGTGCCTCTCACGTGCTTCATTTAGGTTCATCTTGACCTGAAAACTGAAATCTCAATGCCTTCTATGCCTTTATCTTTACAGGTGATTTATCTTGTTGCAGTGTATTTTTTGTTTCTTCTCCCACCCGCACCCCCCCCCCAATATAAATATTTATTTTAATAGCGAAGCCCTGCCCGTGAGGCAGAGCGGCACATTTCATTGTCTCGGGTCTCCCGAACGTGGTCTGGGTCCCCTTCGAGCAGCAGCCTCTTGCTTTAACTCTCGCTCTTGCTAATTGAGGCAGGACGATAATGAATTAAGAGCCACGGCAGGTGAGAGCCAACACCTCCCCTGCAGCCGCAGCGTGCTCCGGGTGATGTTTCCTTACTCGTTTACAAGACAATAGCCGAAAAAAGATTAAGGAGGGGGAGAAAATGACTGATCCTTCTCTATGAGATAATGGATGAGCCCGGGATGACCTGTTTTTTTCCTTGCGGTGGAGCGGTACTGAAGACAGAGGGCACCCGCGCCCAGCCCACCGCCGTCGCCCCGCCGCCAGCGCGCCAGCTCGGGGCGGCCGGAGAGCCGCCAATGCCCGCTCCCGGCAGGCAGGGAGCCGCTGCCTCGCCCGGCCAGGTACGTCTCAGGGGTGCCCCTCCGAGCGGCCCGCGGGGCTCAGCCGCGGGACGGCCCGCGGGGCAGGCGGGGCAGGCGGATGGCAGCGGGGGGACGGGGCTGCGGGGCTGCCCGCGGGAGCCCGTTCGGGCGGCTCTGCCCGCCTGCCGGTGCGGACGCGCAGCCAGCACGGCGGCTCCCCTCGGAGCGTCGCCTTCCCGGGGACCGTCTCCAGCCCCCGCGGCGCTCGGCGGACGCGCAGCCCCTCCGGCCCCGCTGCCCGCCGGCCCGCGGGGAGGCACGGAGCGGCGGCCGGCCCGGGGCGGTGCGGTGCGGTGCGGTGCTGTGCTGTGCGTGCCGCGGCGGGCTCCGAGCCCCGGGAGGGGCGTGCGGGTGTGTGAGTGCGTGAGTGCCAGCGTGTGTGTGTGCGAGCACGGTGCGTGTGCATCCGGGGACAGCGCGGCGGCAGCGCCTGGCGGGGGGCAGAAGTTTTGGGGAAGCGCCCCGCAGTGCTGGCGGGCGGCCGAGCCGGCGGTGGAGGGGCCGGGACGGCGGGACGCTGGAGCGCCGAGGCAGCGGCGTGTCGGGACAGCGAGACAGGAGGCTGCGGGCAGGGGACGGCGGGACACGGAGACAGCGGACCGGGCTGCGGAGGGGCTGGGGCCCGCGGTCCGGCAGCTGCCCCGGCTGCCGGGCGCTGTCTCGGGTGCTGACGGCTCGCCGTGCAACAGGGACCCGGCGCGGCATCTTCTCTCCCAGCGCGGCGTTTCAAGCCGCCGAGCCCTGTCGCCGGGCTAGCCACCGCTCCCCGCCCGAAGGCTGTCTGCACGGCAGGCGTGCCGGTAAGGCACATCGGGGCTTTGCCTGCGGTTGCCTTAGTAACTAATATGTATTTTCCCCTGCTTTCATGTGGGTGTCCCTGAGTGAATTACAGTTTTGCCCCCTACACACGGAAAAGTTAATCTAAACTGTGGAGTGCTTCCTTTCTTCCTCCCTTCGCTGACCTTTAAATGACATTTCCCGTGGCTGGCAGGGCAGACCGCTCGCTTTCTCTTTTTACTCACATTATGGATGGAGAAAGGAAATGTCTAAACTAAGAAAGATGCCTTCAGGTAATCAGAACGCAAAGGAAGAAGCTCTTGTCGCTCTGCTTTCGTGGCTGGGGCCGCTGGGGCCGGGCTAGGGCTCTTCTCCCTCGAGCTGCCTACCTCCTGAAACTTTTAAAACTTCCCGGGGGCAGAGGGGGTGTGTGAGCTGGCTGGACGTGCGGGAAGTAGCCGCCTTGGCTTGAGAAGCAGGCTCAAAAAGGATTGTAGAAACTCAACATATGTGAGTATGCATGATCATATATCAAGGCAAATAATGATTTAATCCCTCTTGAAGCTTCTTGTTGAGAGGCTTATCAAAGCAAATTGCCCTGGGCTTTTGAGAAAGCAGCAGTTGTCTCTAACTGTGTGGGGTTGCTCTATGGAGCTCAGGTTTGACATCAATTTCCTGGTTAGCCTATTTTATCCCCTCTTTCTATGCCACCAGGTTAAAAGTCACTAGGATGACAGCTGTCTTGGCACCTTCAAGAGTGATGCTGTGAGGCTTCGCTGTGATGGTATTCGGAGCAACGTGGCCGTCGTCAGGGAGAAGCAGATGCCATTTCCTACATGTCCTTAAACCATGTGCAGGCAAGGGGAGCCCATGAAATTCGTAACCTGGGTCTGGATGACATCGTGCAACAAAATGATTGGTGTGCTGCTGGTCTTTTTCCCTGCCCTGCTCCTGGAGATGGACGTGCTGCCCAGGAGCGGTGGTCGGAAGGTTCTCCTCTCTGCAGCCTCCTCGCAGCGGTCGGTGGCTCGGATGGACGGGGATGTCATCATCGGGGCCCTCTTCTCTGTCCATCACCAGCCTCCAGCCGAGAAAGTGCCCGAGAGGAAGTGCGGGGAAATCCGGGAGCAATACGGCATCCAGAGAGTGGAAGCCATGTTTCACACTTTGGATAAAATTAATGCGGACCCGATCCTGCTACCTAACATCACCCTGGGCAGCGAGATCCGAGATTCCTGCTGGCACTCCTCCGTGGCCCTGGAGCAGAGCATCGAGTTCATACGGGACTCTCTCATCTCCATCAGGGACGACAGGGACGGAGGCACCCGCTGTATTTCCGACTCACAGACCCAGCCCCAGACCAGAGTGAAAAAGCCCATCGCGGGGGTCATCGGCCCCGGCTCCAGCTCAGTTGCTATCCAAGTCCAAAACCTGCTCCAGCTCTTCGACATCCCCCAGATCGCTTACTCCGCTACCAGCATCGACCTGAGCGACAAAACTCTGTACAAGTACTTCCTCAGGGTGGTCCCCTCCGACACGCTGCAAGCCAGAGCCATGCTTGACATCGTCAAGCGGTACAACTGGACCTACGTCTCCGCCGTCCACACGGAAGGTGGGTATGGGGCAGCCCCCGCCCCCTCGGGCCGGCCCGGGGCGCTGCGCCCTCCGCCGGGAGCCGGGCCGGGGCTGCGGCTCCTCCCCGGGGGAGCGCCGGCCGCCGGCACCCGCGGGGACCGTGAGGAGAACGTGGAGAAGCGGGGGAGCGCGGAGGGGTCCCCTCGGTGCGGGCAGCGGGAGCGGGGCTCGGCGGCGCACAAGGGATCGGGCGTTCCCCCGGCGTTGCGAGCCCTGTCCCCATGCTCACACGGAGTGGTTGGCGTGGTTGTAAATAAAAGTTGACGGACGCGAGCTGCTGGATCTGGGGCGGGCAGCCTCTCCCCTGCCGCTGGCCGGGGGGTGGTGAGCCCGTGGGGCTGGAGAGCTCGGCCGCTACCATCGCGGGGAGTTTGACAAAACGGAATCAGGGCTCGGCAGGGACTCCAGGATTAGCTGCCGGCTTTGCTGCGTGTGAATTGATTTCCTGGGTCTGCGAACAGAGAGGAAAGAAAGCTGACAATCCCCCCCTCCCCCCGTAGCCCCTGCAAAGCCAGGTGCCGTGGGAAAGGGCAGGTAGAGGCTCATGCAGCTTGCATGCAGCTTGGGCAACAGTCAAAGCTATCGCTCTGCACAGTCTCTTCGTAGTCAACAGGTCTTCTTAATTTTAAATATCAAAAGATAAACAGCAATAGTAAGGTTATTTTAAAAAGGAGACATTAGTTTATAGCCAGGCTGGGTGGACCAACATAAATTGTAGCATTAATTGCATTTGATAGAAAATAAACTCTTGTGATATATTATTGTGATATTTCTGTAGTCCAGTTGTGGTCCTTAGAATGGGATTTCTAAGTATAAAATTGCAAACTTGACCACATTATTGCTATAGCTTTGCAACTCTTCCGTTTATCTGAGTGCATCTCTTGTATGGATTTGATTTACGATTCCCTGTGCTTACTGAGCTGACTCCACACCTTTCATTCTCACAGAGATGACTAAGTAAAATGAGGTAAGAACATACACTGTGATGAAAAAAAATAAAAGAATCTCCAGGAAGAGTTCCATATTTACAGCATTTAGAAGGGAACTGGATTGACTAGACACCAAAACCAGAAAATGCTGCAGTTTGAAGGGGCTGGGGGACAAGTGAAAGCATGAAGCAATGACCTGACATTTGCAGTTAATTTATGCCCTGTTCAGATGAGGAAATGAACTGCTAGTAAGACTCCAACACGAGCTATTAAGATTCTCTATTGTTGACAGATATGATTAGATCCTGTGGAAGACCAGGATGACAAATAAACATGAAAGGAGGAAATTTTTGGTTGATCTAAATAGCCATCTCTCCCTTCAAGGCACTCTGGGGTGCTCTGCTAACTCCCTGTGCCTGAGGAGTTGTCTCAAGGGACTGGCTGCCTCTCTGTCCTGCTCCTGTTAACATTACCTTACCTCTTTTGAAAAAGACAACACCCTCTGAAGGTTCATTTTAAAAAAAGATCATTGTAAGCAGCAACTTCAGTCATTGCTTGTGAGAATTTTTATTTAGATACCTGTTTTTATGAATGTTCCTGGCTGATGAAAAATAATTGTTGCAAGATATTTTTAGACTTCTGAAGTGATACTTCTGAAAATAGGGGTAGCCCACAGGTCAACCCTCTTCTTAGGAAAGGTCATAACAATTTTACAGATTATGCAGCTTGAGATTCAGATTTGTTTTTCTATTATTTATGTGTGTCTGCCATTCATTTATTGTTAAATTCAAGCCAAAAATGTCACTGAAATTATGTAACAAGCTTCAACTTTGCACTCTTTTCTGGAAAGACAAGTTATTGACCCCTACCCAGTTGCTCTTGGGTAGATTCCAAAGGCTTTTTCTCCTTCTATTTAAAGTGAAATTAGTATTCATGAAAATCGGTGCAAATAGTTGCATTTCTGCTGTTTCAAATCCCATGCATTCACTGTATAGTTAAAGGTGAAACCATTCTTCACAGACAACACAAAGCCACTCTGAGTAACAGTCTGTGTGAGCAGAGCTGCTCCATCCAGTCTATGTTTGGAAATACGGGGATAAAGCGTAGTCAGAAACATGCCTCCTCCACAATTACTCATAGCCTCTACTCCGTCTTTATGGTGGGCTGCAAAATGTGCTGGGAGGAATTCTAGGGTATCACTGGTTGGATGATGTCTTCAGCAGGGACTGTGAGGAAGGGGCATTTTTCTAGGAAATGCACAGGTTGACGCTGTGAAGAAGTTAATTCCTTCCCCGTCCGCTCGAGATCCAGTTTGGTCCCCTTTCCAGAGCAGAAAAGCTGCTTTTTTCCTGCCTGGCCTCTGGTTCTCATGGGGACGAACAATGCTGAGCTCTTGTAGGCGCCCAGCCACAAGGGGATGCAGTGAGACCACTGAGCTGCGCTGTGTCAGCGAGCCACACTCCTCAGTCCTCGCTGACCCGGGGCAGGGTCTTGGAAGCTGCCCAGAGAGATGAGCCCTTTCCCAGCCTGAACCACCCAGCTCCTCTGCTTTACCCTTCCTCTGCTCCTGCAGCCTCACTGAAGTTGGCTGAATGCCCGAACCAAGATCTTTACACACAATTATAGATTTAATGATAATCAGAAATAAACACCACGCAATTTGTTGCCCAAGTTTCTTAACATGAAGCCTACGTGTGCCGTGACAATGAACATAAAGCAGTCATCCATATAGGATGATGTATTTAAGTAGTTTTCATTGGACATGGAAGTTTATTCCTCCTTTTTCAATATGATATTTAATCAGTGATGATGACTTTTAACGACACTCAGCCTCGACAGTCTGGTACATGAAGCTGCATGGAGATGTGACAGACCTTTTGGAGTTTTTACACAGTGGTTCATTAAGAAGTATAAACATTACCTGGATAAAAAATTCTCAGTTAGTCCATAGAATATGTTTTTGAAGGTCCACATGGCACATTTCTCCTTTCAGATTAAAACTGACATGTAAACATCCACATTAAAGATGAAAGGAATTACTGTGTTTGGTTATTTTATTAATGCATTTCAGTTGTGCATAGTTGCCTGTGATGAGAGTAATTTTTTTTTTTTCCCAGAGTGGGCAACAGTCATTAAATGCCATAATAAATCTGTGCATCCGTCAGTGTAAAACTGTATGACCATATAGTATTTGTAAAGATTTTCAAGGCTATTATTTTTTTAAGTTTTCTTCAAAGATAATTCAGTGTTGGAGTTCTTGGCATGTTTACATCTCAGATTTTAGGCTTGAAAGTCATTCTTATCTTGAAACGCACATAAGTGGATGCTTAACTTTGAGCCAAAGCTTCCTATGGCAATCAAAGGCATCAAAAAGCCCATGGGTTAAACTGGGGACAATCCTTAGTGAGATAAGGGCAGAAGGAGCGACGCTTGCTAAGGGTAACTTTCCAGGTGAGATATCCTGGTCTTTAGCCAGATGACCAGTCAGGTATTCTCTACTTAGACCAGGCAGCCACTGCTGAATTGGTAACACTGTGAAGAGTTATAGGGGACAGTTTTTTCCTTGCCTGGAGAAGAGCTTCCAGGCTGCCTCTGGAACAAGACAAGCTTAGCAAGCACCACTGCTGTGCTGCTTTCATGCTGAAGACAGAAAAATTAATGGGACTGCTACCAGAAAACACAACATGGTTATGAGATTGCTGTAGGTTACACTGACTTCCAAAACCCACAAGACACCTGCATCCTGGCTAGTGATCAGCATGAGGTCTCCATCAAACCCCCCACTTTTAGCTGCTCCTCTTGTACGTGGAGCAGGAGAGATGATGGTGTAAGTTGTCCTTTTATCACCTCAACTTCTAAGTACCCCACTTCTGAATAGGTGAATAGAAATACTTAGCTCCTGTGCCTGGATTTCATTTCAATCATTGCCTACCTTTTAGCCTTATAAAATGTATGTGAGCATTCATTTGAGTGCTGATTGCAATTTATGGACCATGCTTACACTTTATTGTACAAATACCCCTTTATAAACAAGATTTCCCTTCCAACAGATTAACATGCAGACTTTGCAGAGGCACCTTTGGAAATGGAATGATTAAGATAATTGCACCAAGTTTGGACTGTTTAGAAATTAATTTTAGAGAACAGTGAGCGTTTCTGCTCTTGATTAAATTTTGTCAGATTTGTCAGGCTGTTCCTTTTTTTTGAGTATAAGGCTTAAAATGAACTATGATGAAGCAGATGGCACAACTGTAAAGACTTTCAGATCAAAGTAGATGGTAAGTATATTATCTTCACAATGATTTTTGGTAACCTGACTGCTGCACACTATCCATCGTACAGGAAGCTCATAAACGTGGTTATATATGTTGGAAAGAGGATGGAAAGGAGTGAGTCCTGCATTTTATTGCAGATTTCACAAGAAATTCATTCAAATTTCACAGAAGTTCATTCAGTAGAACCTACTAAGTAGCCTTAGATATGCTGGAAGAAAATACTTCTGTTTAAAGATAAGTGGAGCTATATTGGTCAAAATAGCTCAGAGGAATGATTTTCATAAAATTGTGTTTAATTTCTTGAAGGTGTTTCTAACACTATTCTATTATTAATTCTATGGTGTCACTCAATGATTAATACTTTTTGATAAAAATTATTGTCAGGCAACAGAATAAGGAATTCAAGTCCAAATGTTTGAAATTTTAGAGCGTACAAATGTTTCTATAGATACCAACAATTACAAAAATGCTCTTAAAGGTTAAGTTCATGTAGAGGTATGATTTGTGCTGGGATGTGTGTTCAAAAATGCATATTTCAATCTACTTTTTTCTGTGTTTAACTTGCTTCACTAACCATCTCAGAGGCTTTGTGACAGGAAAAAAAGGAAAGGCATATATTGCAAGGAAAACAGAAATTAGTTTCAAAACAAGTGTCCCTACATTGGATGGATCCCATTAACTGTATTAATTAGAAGGTGCAGGAGAATAATTTTCATAGATTAACATTGGAAAAATTATGGTTGTTGACAAGCACTGTAGAAATCGAGAGAAATCCCTTCTCAAAAATATACTGCTTTGCATTACTTCTAAATTCACAAATAGTGTAGCTTTTCAACTACACAACTGACAGCTGCATGAGTTATATCAGCTCAAAAGGTTCATCGAACTCCTGTGCCTGCCTTCTCAGCAATACTGCTAGAGTTCGTATTTATCAGTCAGCACAATGCATTCATTTGTGCTTCATTTTTTTATATATTATGTCCTTGCTGTCAGATTTTTATGTCCTACAATCCTTGTTAACTCCTGAGGGTTTCTTGTCTCACTGAAGACTTTTAAAAATGTTAAATGACCTTAACTTTCTCAAAAAGCTGTGTGAAAATGCCTCTAAAATATCCCTTTGAACCTAAGGTTCATAACATAGAGGTGCTTGCGCTGAGGTTTCTTAGACAGAAAACAAAAAGCTACGTGGAGTAAAATCATATAACTGAAGCAGCATCACCCACTGAGAAAGATTCTTTAGGGGTCTGCTACATCAGTGAGCTGGTAGCTATAGTGAGAGACCAGAAGCATTGCACCTGCCACATGCAGCCCAGGAAAATGCTGATCAAAGTCACTCCTAACTGGGGCTCCCTGACCCACACAAAGCAATACAGGGACTCCAGTTTATCTTCTGGGTGGCAGGTGTGCTTGCTGCATAAGGCACTGTCACAGAGGGCAGTAATTAACACGTGGGGCTGCAGTCTGAACTGGAGGGCCAGGAATTGATTGGACGTGATTGCGCCTGAAGAAAGTGTCCTTTCACCCGTGGGTATCTAAGGAATGCTAAGGGTTATCACCAGAGATGGTGGGGGAGAGGCATGCAAGGGACAAATGCCATCCAGTGGGTAACCAGCTCAGGTCTGCGGTCTAATTTTTCAGTAGTGTTTTTTCAAACATTATAATTACTGTCGTTACTATCAATGTACATCTTAAAGAACATTTTCTAAATCTGGTTTTCCAGTAGAAAGCTGGCTGTTGAGAGAGAAGCTGAATATGAAAAGAAGCAAGAGCAGGACAGAGCATATCGCCACAGTTCCAGTCTGTAGCAAGTTCCCAAGTCCTAGGGCTAGCAGCCACCAATGGACATTTCCTTTAGGAGTTTGTCTAATCTTATTTTTGTATCATTTTTACTTTGGTCTCTAGAGTATCAGAGAATTACAGGATGGTTGAGGTTGTGACAGACCACTGGAGGTCATCTAATCCAGCCTCCCTGCTCAAGCAGGGTCCACCAAAGCATGTTACTCAGGATTTTGTCCTGATGGCTTTTGTATATACCCTGGGGAGGAGGTTCCACAATCTTTTTGGTCAGCCTGTTCCAGTGCTCAGTAAAACAGTGAAGAAGCTCTCCCTCAATCTTATAAATTAATTGTATCTTGTGTGAAGGAAAGTTTCCTTGAAACTATTCTCTGATAACTGCATTACCTTCAGAAGTTTATACAAAACTATTCATCATTTGTTAATCTGGATCATTATTCTGTATTTCTGATTCCAATATGAAATGTGGGCAAGCAGAGCTGTCAGATTTTCAGTATCCAGATACATTCAGTATCCAGGGTGGGGGTACACCATGGTTAAACTCCCTTGGGAAGTAACAATTTCAGCATTGCTCTCAGACCTTTCCTGATAAACTTCCAGTCATTCATTTCTTCTTTAATTACCACCATGCACTGAATGGATGTTGTCAGAAAATACCTTAAAATTACCACAAAATCTTCTTCTTAAGTGGTAAGGCTTACTTCAGAGGCCATTACACACAGGGTTATCCTTGTGTGTTACCCATATTTTATTAACACAAATTTTATTTGCTACGCTTTGGTTCCTATCTGTTAGCCAATTATTAATCCAGGACCTTCTGTTTTATCCTGTATTACTTCTATTTCTATCAAAGACTTTAATAAGGGACCTCATAAAAAGCTTTCTTAAATGCTATGTACTCTATAGTGATTGTATTACTCATATGGTTAGCTGCTCCAAAAAAAGAAGTCTAATTAGCTTCTGAGGTAGTGGGGGTGTTTTTCTGAAAAGTTATGTTAGTTTTTCCCTGATGTGGCATATTTATTTATTTGTGCCTTAATACTGTTTTGTTGTTGTTCCTACCAATTAACTTAGTGAAGAAATATCTAAAGTCTGCAGAAATACCATGTATGTTGTTCACTGGATTACCCTCTATGCCTCTCTACTCTCCATAAATTCAGTTAAAAATGAAAACTGATATGTGAAAATATAAAATTGCTTTTTCTACTTTACTGCTTGTTTTTGTGCGAAGGCCCCTGTATCTGATGTCAATGTGCCACAATAGAAAATTAGCTGGCATTGGAAATTTGTTGAAGTTCACCTTATGAATTTGGATTTGTTTTAAAATACATTCTACTGACACTCAGAGACAATTGTTCAGTTCCATCCTACGTAACAAATGACCACTGTGTGAGATCTGTCCTATCTGCCTTCACAGACAGTGCAGACTGAGAGAATTAATTTAACTTTTCTGTTGTGGTTTTATCTTCCCTGAGTGCTCTCTTTATATAATTGGTTATCATTGAATATCAGGCTAGTTTCCCATTTCTTGACTATTTGAAGAATAGTGGGTTATTCGATTCTATGCCTTTATGTCTCAGAATTGTTTAATCTTGTTTTTTTTGTGGTTTTATATTTCAATTTTCAAGGTATACTGTTTTCTTTCCCTCATTAGGACACAACTTAGACTTTTCACAGTATTTGTTTTATTTTTATTTATTTTGTTTTGTTTATTTTAATACCATTATGAAATTAACATTTTTTGCTTTATCATGCCAGCTTTTTTGTTCCTTTTGAACATTTTGCTCTCAGCCTCTTATGTATTCCTGACCACTCTCTATGGAATTTGTTCATAATGCAATTTTTTGGCTACTTCTTTTAATATCCTTGAAATTAGCTTTCTAATTTTGATATAATTTATTTTGCTTTGAATTAAATATTGCTTTTACTGATTTTTTTTTTTTTTTTTTAATTTCACATGCAGCTGTTTTCTGTCCAAATATCACTAAAGTATAGTCACGATTGCAGACTATCTTTTGGATAGTTAGGTCTTAAGAATTTGTATATCGCTTAAGACTAAACCAAGAGTTGTTTCTTCCTTTGTGAGTTCAATGAGAAAATGAGTAACACATGAAACACATGAAAAAGAAATCAATACACAGTGTGTAAGATTTGCCTTCCTTTTCCATTATCCCACCTATCTACAGAGCCAGAGTGTCTAAACAGCATTTTGTGACATCGGCGTTGTACATCACAAGCCATTTCCTCTTCTGCTGAGCCACTGCCTAAGTGGCTTGTGTCTATCAAAAACCAATGTGACAGATATTTCATTTTGCTGATAAGTCATATTGTTTGTTCTGTAGTATCACGGTCCTTCGTTCAAGCAATTTTCACTTATAATCTCTCTTGAATATTTTTATAAACACATGAATTTCTTAAAGGATATCTGAATTATGTTAACAGCTGTCAATGATTTATAAGTCCCTTGAAATTTGACAGTGATATTTTAAGCACGGGCATTTGGCAGTTCTGGTAGACAAAGCAGAGAAGATCATGTCCCATGCTGGTGCAGAGAGCAAGTGTAGCAATAAGGCTCCTATCAAATGCTCATTGGAGTTAATTTGTGGCCCTCTGTTGAGTCCAGTGGATCCTGGCTGGATCTCAGCATGGCCATCAGATATTGTCTTTTCAGGTTATTGAGCTGACAGTACTCGGAAAGCCACAAAATTCTGCAGGGATTGTGAATCCCACATCTAGGTGTTTGCCATAGTTCATTGGAAGCAATAAGTGCAAAATTATGCAAAAACAAAGCTATGTTTGTTGGATTTGCATAGATATTAAAGGATATTCAGAGACATAACTTTTTCCTTCCAGATAGAAGGAGGCTGAATCTAGTCCTTCCCATTCATGTACCCCAGTGAATTTAACACCTGCTCCTCTTTGCAAAATGTTTGAGGAACAAACAAACTTTCGTTTTCTTAAATGCAGTTGTTTCACTAGCAACATTCATCCTTATTCATCTGCAGATACAGATGGGTTTGTACAAACTAGTAATTTCCCAGGCATTTATTCAAAAACTCATCCTGGAAAACAGCAGTAAGAACCAGACATGAATATTGCTGAAATGACAACTATTGGAAATCTGAATAAGTGTTCATAAACACCCTCTTAAAATGTTTGGCCAGGCTCCATTGAACACTGAATATCTTTTCCTAGGTGGAGTGGAATATAAAAGATAAATTTGCAATTAATTGTCAGGAAGTGAGAAAACCTTTGAAGCTTGTATATAAGCCTTTCTTACCCATGTGGTGTTGTGGAAAGGCTTCAGCAAATGGAAATTTGACATGCAGAAATTCGTGTTGGATATTGAAATTGGTGATCCTCCTAATGAGAATGTATTTCCCTAACTGCAAGTTCCACATGAATAGATCTCAGTCCCTTGCCAAAACAGCAAATATGTGAAACTGAATATTGGTAATACTGTTAAGAAATGCTGTGTTATAAGCACTGGAAAATTGTAGGATTATTTGAGAGATTGGAAAGTAAAAATCCACTCCTATTGAACTATTCAGAAAAGGTTACAGTAGCAGGCTGACAGCATTCTTTTGGAGGATGCCCTTATTTCCCAGGCCATATTTCCTGGGACGATAAATCCATTCAGCATCAGATTAAAAACTCTACAGCTATCAGCTAAATGAACAAAGTGCTGAGCTGGGACAGCTGCTCCACTGGAACAAAAGTGTTGAAGATTTTGAGAAGGGGGAAGGAGCCAGATGGCAGCCCCGACAGCAGCCCTGGCAGACTGGGTGTCACTTAGTCCTTTCTTGTTCCCTTCCACCCTCAAAGCACCACAATTGTAGCTCTCAGGTGTCACAGGTGTTAAATAGGCTTAACCTTCCTCGTTCAGGTGGATACCTGCACAACTCAAATCATTCTTTGTCCACTGTCAAGTTAGATCAGGACACCAACATCTGACAGCTCTGTCTGGGCATACTAAGCGGCATGGTGCCAGTGGGTGTCACCTGGAGGCAGAATTCCTTCCCTTCCTATATAGTGCCAATCTGGAAATGACATTATGACTGAAAGGTTGTCCAGGATTTCCTTATGGATTTGTCACCAAAATCAGAAAGAGACAAACAATACTCCATTAAACATATGCCCCTAACCGTGCTCTAGTCGTGTCCTTCAATGTTGGCATCCTGAAAAAGGATAGGATAAGGATGTAGTAAAAGTGGCATTGAGATGTAATGTGCAAAACTGATGCTGTGAAGTTGAGTGAGTCAACAAATATTGATTTCAATATATTATAGAAGAGCCAAAAATGGACAGAATTGAGTTATGCCCAAAAATCCAAACACAAAAGACAAATGAGCTATGCCAGACAGCTCTGGCTACCAAGACAGCAATTCCCCAGAATAATAGTAAGATGACAAAAAATTGTAATTAAATTAAAACCAATCAGTGTGACGCTCTGAAGAATAGATCTTCTCAAACAAACCTGATTTTATTCCCTGATGAAAATGCAGACTTGGCAGTTACAGATTGAAAGTGCAGATCAAATATCTTAGATTTCTTTTCAGGCACTGAATCAGTATTACGGAGTATTTTTATTAAAAAAGCACTGTGCAATGTCAGAAAAACAGATGTCCCATAAATTTAAACTCAGCACACTGATGTCAGCAAGTAAAGGGTGACCATCAAGTGCAGCTTATGTAGGAGAATTGAGTTCTTGAAAGAAGTCCTAATACACTTTATGATTATAGAGAAACTATATGCAAAAAAAATTTCCAACACAAAAGCTAATGTCATCCTTGAGAAAGTGGGAACTTCACCTCAGTCTAAGGATTATTACTTTTAATTTTGGTATTTGTTCAGTTCTGTTGTCAGCTTTTAAAAATCAATACTAAACTATTGAAAACAGATAGAGGTAAAATTCTGAATGATTTGAGGGCTGGAAAAAAGTGCTTAACAGCAGGAATCCAAACCAGCTTAATGTGTCTGATTTTTCAAAAGGAGATGCAGTTTTATGTCTTAAAAATGCTTCATCTCCTCCAAGCAAACAAAGCTGCTGGGAACTACAGGGCTCTGCATCCTTAACAGTAAAATGCAAAACAAGCCCTGTCTGCTGGCAAGCCAACAAATTCCAATTAGAAAAAAGACCAATGTTTTTACTTGTTCTGGTGATTAATCACTGAGATAAATGACTGAGGAATGTTCAAAATTTTGATGTTGTGTAATCAAAATTAGCTACAGATATTCCAGAACAGTTTAATTTGAAATGCACCTTACTGGACACAGCACAGCTGGATCTGGAGCAAATGTATGGGCTGGAATTTGATAGGTGGTAATAGTTAGATAATGAGAGCTGACAATTCTTTTGTCATTAAATCTTGTTCATTTGTGAATAACTTTCATTATGTTAGGAGTCAAGAAAAATGTTTTATGTAAAAAGTAGCTTAACATTTTGATTATTCATCTGCCTAGGAACATCCAAACTATCCTGTGCTGTGGATACTTATTGTAGAGGAAGAGAAACTCAGGACAAAATAATCCCATCAGTAAAATTCAGCCCACAGTTTCAGTTTACATGCATTATTTTAAGTCAGTATTTGTCCTCTCATCAGCAGTTGGTGCCTGTAATGCATTTTGCCCTTGAACAACAGAACCCCAGTTCCTACTGGTTTTGTTTGCTTGGAGGAAATTTCCATTTCCATGTGGAATTTATACTTCACTTATTCTCTCACTTGTGACATAGATGTTGGCCCCTGTGACTGAAGAAAATAGAAAGTTTTCTAAAAAGATCCAATGACATTTTCCAGTTGTCTCACTAATTAGAATACTGCTTTGTACCTAAAATGATTTAATTCATGTGACAGCCCATGCAAAGTAAATGAATTAAAAAACACTATGAAAGAAAACAAGAACTTGATAGCTAGGTTAATTAACATTCTTACCCAGCAGATTTTCTAGAAATTAATTCAGTGTTGAATTTCTGGTTATCTGTTTTAATTTTAACAGATATCATATGGACATCAAGATTTTCTGCTTGTTTCAGATCCCAACCAACATGCTATAACACAATCCCTCCATGCAGTGAACACCTTAGTGTCTTTTTACAAGGCAACTTAGAGCATAGCCATGTTTGTAAAATCCTTTGTCCTTGTCACATCTACTTCTGGCTTTTCTACTGAGTCCAAATATATGTGAAATAATGCATTCCACCTTTATCATAGACGTATTATCTGCGAAGTGAGAAACAGGAATGCACTGGTACCATGAATATCCAGAGTCACATAACTGCTTTTTATAGTTCATATCCTGAGGACGTATGATTAATAAAATTGTCTTCAAAGTTCTGGTAAAACATCTGTATTCAGAACTATGGTTTGGCTTTAATGAAGTCAATAGGAGCTCTTCACTGAAATTTAGCCGTGGTGATGCTATGTGATGACCCTGTAAGGCACAGAATGCTCTTGCTTGATCTCAAATGGCAAGTGAATGCTATCTTATCTTTTAGCATTTGGATTATGGAGGGCAAGAACTAACCACGCTTATGCAATATCGTTTCTGGGGGTAGATGGCATCACAACAGTGCCCAGTGCCTTACAAGATGAGGCTGGGTGTGCTTATCTCACATTAAAGACAGACTTTCTGCTGATAAAGCAGATATTTATAAGCCTTTTAAGGGACTCTGTAGTGGGTTAGTCTAGGGGGAAACCAAAGAGCCTTAGAACAGTGCATGTCAAGGGATTATGAAAATTGATGAGTGGGTTAAATAAAGACAGGCTACAACTCACTGGAGATAGAGGGCAGGATTTTGGATGTGCTCTTTTGAAGTCACAGGTAAAGCTGGTTGCTGCTGCCTTTCTCAATTCAAAGTGGACTGCTGAAATAACTGATAAGGTTGGCTTTCCAATGTCTAATTATTTTCTAATTTTATGAATAGAAGATCAAGGTAAGTAGGCAGTTAACTGAGAATTGAAACTTAATTATATTTACCCATGTAAAAATTATGATTTATTTTAAGCATTTTGTGTGTTTTTCTCATTTACTCATTTCCTATACTGGATTATACCACGGTAAATGTCACCTGGATTTTTTTCCTCTCTCTTTTATGATGAATAATCTTGAAGTGCTAATTTGTATGTGCTTAAATTCTTGAACTTACACAGCTCTTTTATCATAATATATGCAGGAAAATAACACACAAAGCAGCAGAAGAAATAAACTATTTCTGCGTCTGTGTCACACAATGACTTCTGATGTAAAAGCCTATCGGCTTTTATGGTGTTGCCAGGCTTCTTATACTTCTACAAACTTTAACTCCCAAGGATGCTATCTTAAATTTTATAGCCTCTAACAAATACTTATTTAAAATTTGGAACACACAATGTTTTGAGAAGCAGAAATTAAATATATATATATATAGATCATATTTAGAACAATCACTATCTGTGCTTCATTTCTTAGTAGGCAGGTTTCATTTTAACAGCAGCATGCAGAAGGCAACTGGAAGCTACCACAAAAGGACACTGCCTTGTTTTGGGGAAAAATTTGTTGATATGATAGGATTTTTTGTTGAATCATTTGCTTTTGCTAAATCAGCACCTTAGAAAAACGGAAATATCCTATAAAAATTTTCTAACTGTCTCTGCCTCTGACTCCAGGTCTCATCATCCCATCCCATAATAATCATAGTCTGTACATTTCCATATCTTTCCTTCTAGTCTTTCATACAACTCCCTCTCCCAGGCTTGGATCTCAGAATCTATTTTGATACTTAGAACAGTCTCTGAAAAGCTCAGTTGACTTTTCATTGTTTTCAGAAGATATTGCCTTCTGGACAAGCACACCAGTACTGCAAAATCACTCATCTCCAGTGCTGTTCTTTTCATGTTTCTAACATAATCCAACAGATTTTTGGAGTTTGGAAAACTAAGCATAAGCATCTCTGAACCACACAAAATGTATGATCATGCCCTCAGTCAACAGCAAGTGCATTTTCTTTAGACTGAAAAAACCTAAATGCCTGAGCTGACCTACAAGCTTAGATTTCAGACAGACAAAGAATTTGAAAAAAGCTTTGTAGTCATTACAATTAGATCAAAATTAACCTTTTTTTCCCCCCGTCTAGATTATTTTAAAATAAGATCAACTTTCAATTTGATTTCATTGATGTCCATTGAAGATTAGCCACTGATTTCTGTAGGAAGAAGTTTGGTTTTAATTATTATACATTTTAAAGGCAAATATGCATGCATATAAGCAAAATGTATATGTATGTGAGGAAAGAGGATTATAAAACATGGAACCTGAGGGAAAGTCTATACATCTTACAAATAGAAACAATATTTCTTCAGTTTGCTTTATTTTTCTGTATTTTCCCTGAAAGATTTCAGGAATACATTCTAAAAGTGTAAATCTCTATAAAGAGTTGCTTCATGGTAATGTATATTTGAATTTCAATCTCAGGGAAATTTTATGCTTCTACTAATGATCTTTGTGGTGACAAAGTCCATTGTTACTTAGGATAAAGGGAAAAGGGTGTTCTCTATACTGTAGTCAGGAGCACCAATAGGCAAAAGTATACATTTTAATAAAAAGAGGGAATGGGTGGAGCTCACCTGCAAGCACAGATGCTTTACCCTTAATTTCTGCAACTTTGATTTTACTCAGAACATTTAAGTTCTGTATGTAGCAAGAAGTTCTGCTCGCTGCCAATGAAGAGTATACCCAGTAGAAAAGAGGGATCTAAATATGTGTCATAATTAAATGAAGAGAACAAAACAAAACAAGAAATGTTTTATCTTAACCCTAATGCACCTTGCAATGATGATTGGCTGTACGTTGGCTATAGATATAAGTGATTAATTCATGTATTTATTATGGAAAAGTGCTTTGGACAACCAGAATCATTTCAACATTAAGAAAAATGTTCTCTGGAGCGCTCTTAAGAGCCAAGGAAGGACACATGAGGTCCTTATGGGTCCTTATAATAAATGTTATTTCACTGATCACACTAACGAAGAGTTTCTGGATCAACTTTTCCCTGAGAAGGTGAGAATACCATTTTTTGAAGCATTGCTGTCAAGTGTGACGCTGCTGTATTTTGCAAGAACTATTTCTGGTCTTGTTTTTCCAAGTGGAGTGTTGACCCTGACCAGTGGTCAACAAACCACACAGCCATTCGCTCACTCCTCCCCACTCTGTACCAAGGGGACAAGGAGAGAAGATAGCTAAAAAAACAGTGAATCCAAGTAGCTGCAAATCCAAAACACAGACTCATACCGCCTGGTACAAGGAAAGTTCATTCCACGGCAGCCAGATCCAGTAGAGTCCAGCTCAAGAAACACCTTTTTCAGTGATTAAGTCACACTCCTATGTGAAGGATGTATTTTCTTACTCTCTCATGTTGAAATTGAAGCTATATTGCCCACTTCTCTGATGAGTGCTCTAAATGCTAAACTGCTTTATTTGAACTTCTATGTCTGCAGAGGCCTCATTGAGTTTGTAACAGCACACTGAAACTTTCACAACTAATACCTTAGAGATAATGGCATTAGCATTTCAAACTCCAGCCACTCAAGGATTTAGAAGTGTAAAATTATTTAATCTTAATTTACAGCCTAGAGCATTTTTATGGACAATTCCTACATTGCATGTTTTATGCTTAAGTAGCCTGGATACCTGTGTGACCAACTCTACTGATGAGATATAGAAATATACTACAGATAAATGACATTTCCTACACCTCTGTTTGAAAGTTTCTCCATTTTTTAAGATGTTTCCAAGTGTTGCAGAAGTTGTGGCGTTATGAGAACTTCAACTGTTTTGAAATAGGAGATATATTTTAGGAATTCAGAGTAGAGACAGAGGTCTAGCCTTAGTGCCACTTCAGCAGAAGTTTCCCAAGACAAAGTTCAACTTATAAATCACACAATTCTCCAAACATTTTCTTCAAGGACTCCTTACACTGTTTAATTGTATATGTGTTCTTAAACCCACTTTGAAATCCAGCCTGGTAAGTTCCATAATATCGACGGTTCTATTGAAATGTTGTTCTAGAATTTAATTCCTTCTACAATTAAAAGCTGCTTAATGTTTCACTTTTGGATGATGCTTTGGAATTTGTTTTTGATCTGAGAAAGAGGCTCTGCCCTTGTATAGCTCAATTAAAGTCACATCTTCCTGTCTTTCATGATCTTGATGGCTACTCTTTGAGATTGCATGATTTTTCCACTATCTGGTAATGCTGGATATCAGTGCAGAAGCAGTTGTAATACTGTGAAATAGTTGGTGGTACTGTACTACTATTAATACAATAACACTCTTGTTTACATAACTAAACCCAATTCTATTGGGTTTTTTTAGCCACAGCAATACCTTTACTGCTTATCTATTATAATTACCAAGTCAGTATTTGCATCCTATGGTGGACTCCAATATCCCATATATGCATCATATTTAGTTCCCAAAAGTTTAAATTATCTGTGTGTTTAACTGCTTTTTTCTTTGTCTATGTCCATTTTACTGATTAACCTAGATCAGGCTGTATTGGTAACTTGTCTCCCAATCTTTCTGTCATTTGCCAGTGTTATTGGTAATGCTTTTGTATTTTTGTTTTTCCAGGTCACTGATTAATGGTAACTTGTAAAATCTAAGGACAGATCCTTATGGGACACAATAAAGAGACACCCAATCAATTAGTGTTCCTTTACTGCAAGTGTATGTTGGAACCTACCAGCCAGATTTTAATCTATTTTATGCCTGCAGTACTGATTCTTATCATTCCAAGATCATAGCCAAAATGTCACACAAAATTAAGGTAGACGTTCTGTGGAAATTGAATAGTATTGCATTGACCCTATTACTTTTAATAACCAAGATTACAAATTCAATATAAGAGATGATTTGGAAAACTGAATTGGAAACACCTGGTTTCCACATACACATAATGATTGGCAACCCTTGCATTGCCCCATTCCCTCTTTTTTTTTTTTTTTTTTTTTTTTTTTTTTGGTACACAAATTCTGTGTCAGCTGACAAAATAACCCATTATTCTTTTCCAAAGTGGATGTCAGGCTGACAGACCTGTAAGTACTCAGGTTGACTCACTTATCCTTTTAAATATTGCACAACACTGCCTTTGTTGCAGACCTATGGCATTTCACAACTTCCAACAGCTATTGAAAATAGTTTCTAGTAGTTCAGAGGCTTGTCAGCAACTTCTGTCAGAAGTTATCTGAACACAACCATTTAAAAGTGCCTGACTTTTGGAGCTGCCACTTGATTTCCTTCTGAGTTGGGAAGGGACATTACCATTCATCATCACCATCAACACCGTCACCATCTTCTGGTATGTATGCATTATCTGTCTCTTTCCCAAAATATGGAAAATAAAAACTTATTAAAAGATCCTTTCTGTTCTGCAGAATCCCTTCTAGCACTGACCTATCATCATTGTTCCTTTTTTTCTTTCTTTTACGAAGTTCCCAGCTTCTAAACTGTCTCTCTTACCTTTTGGACTGCAATATCACCTACCAAATGGCATAATTTAATTTTTTCTGAAAGAGGAAGGCCAGTTCAAATCTAAGCAAAGAAAGTGGCTGGGAGAGATTACTGGGAGAGGCAGACGAAGGCCCAACTCTTCTGCCCAGTTTTAGGATCCACATTTTAGGATCTGCCAGGAGCAACCAACCTCCTGCCCAAAAGCTTTCACCTGTCCTTAAATCCCAGGGCACCTCCTGCCATCTGCTAAGGCTTTTGACTAACTTTAAGTCAGCTCCAGTTTCAAAGTTCCCTGTGTAGCAGATGACTGGTGGTGGTGGTGTGTATTCAGAAGATGGAAAATATCTAGTGGTGTTGCTCAGAAAGACTTCCCAGTCAACATCTGGCCACTTGAGTCATTTTTGTGCCTTTAGTTGTGCTTGCAGTTGGGTTTTGCATTGAAGAAGTAATGGTATTTTGTTTCTCTAGGATAGTAAGCACTGCAGTTTTCTCAGGGGAAGTGTCTTCCAAGTGTAGTGTTCTGACATAACTGTATGAGAAAAAAAAGAAAAATGGTCATTTGTGGTTAAAAAACCCAACTTCATAGCATCCCATTGATAAGAGACAAAACCAGCTCCTATCTCTTGCTCTGTATATGTACGTGAACATAGAGAAGTGCTTCAGAAGTTTTTCATTGATATTTTGTTTTACGTTCATCAACCTCTGTTAATATGAGCACCCACTCAGAATAAAACATTGCTTAGGAGGGAAGAAAAAGCCCCTACTCATCCACTCAAGATAAGTCACCAAGAGAAAAAAATGTTTGCAGAGGTCTCCAGAAATGTTAAGAAAACCAGAAAGCTTTCTGCCTTTGCATTTTCTTCAAATTTGTTAAATTGGGATTGCAGGCATCATGTCAGATGAGCAGCAGGGCTTGTGAGAGTGCATTTATCAAGTACTAACAAGAGGATGAAGGAAAATTGAAATGCCATTACAATCTTATTCTTTGTTAAAAGTGAAGTACTAAATTTTGCACTAATTCATTCTGACAGATGATATTCTGACAGAGCTGAGATCTATAACAAAATGTGACTAAAGTAGATGCAATTCAGGAAGTAATGCTTCATTTTTTTTCCCCTATCACTATGATGTCAATGTAATAGATAATTCAGATTTGGATTTCTTTTGTCATAAATCCATTTATTGTTGATCACCAATACCTTTATTACAGGCAGACATGTACTTACAAAAATAGCAAAATCATTAGCTTCTTAGATTGTAAGAAAAATTAAGTAATTAGTCTGATTAACAATACCAAAGAAAACTGTCCCATCTAACCTTTATTCCCAGGCAATGTGTATGATAAATGTTGAAGTATGATGTTTTTTACAGCCTTTTCTGTCTCAGGTTGGATTTTTTCATTGGAAATGCAAACATTATTATAACTGCTGATGAGACAACAGAAGATTGAGTGCTGTGGGGAGAACTCTTGCAAGTCATTTTTCTATAAAACTTCAGTTACAATTCTCTTTGGGTTGAAAGCAAGGCTGTTAGTGAGTGTTCTGACAAGATATTGCAGAGGTTTTTCAGATATAATTTTTACTCTTGATTGTTTGCTGGTTATTGAGATAAACTCTAATCTTTGGCTGAGAAGTGCGGAGGGAAACTTGTCCCACCAGGGTTTTAGTCCAGGTCAAGGCCCTGCTGCTCCTGCACTTTTCTTTAGATGTTATGATGAGGCTTCTCTAATGCTCACTGAGTGAAAGTGGTTACAAGGAAAACATCAACCCACAACTATTTCAGCAAACAGTACAGGGCACAAAGCTGCCAGACCACTGCATTGTTTCAGAGGTTGATTAAGGCTTACTTGAAGGGAGGTGATTCTCCCCAGGCAGGTGTACTTGGAGTGTGCCACCAAACTTGGTCCCAATACCACTGAGAACCTAGCTACTACTCAGTTTCTGAGAGTGAGTTTCAGTTTCTGAGTTTGTCTTTCTGAGAGTGTTTGCTTTTCCCCCATGACTGAATAATGAAAAAAAAAATCTTGGTGAAAAGAGAGGACAAAACCAGATAATATTGTACAGTTCCTTTGGCTGCAAACTGCTAGGCAATGGATTATATCAGAAGATTTCTGTATGTTTATTTAGTAAATAAAGTTTGCCTGTTTTTCCTTTGTTAAATACTTGTGGTAAAGTGTCAGATGATGCATTAAAAGTACTATCTTTAAATATCATCTTTAAATAAGAAGTTAGACTTACCCCTAGCAGAGTCTGGTGATTTACGTTTTTTATCAGATCCTGTTTTGTTCCCTCTCTAATCTCTTAATTTTGTTTTTAGCATGTCTTATTAGTTTGATAAGCCCACTTTGTTAGCTAAGGAACATGCAATAAGACAGTCATTCTATATTGTGAGAATTCTCAGAGGCATTGTATAAGCCTGAAACCCTGATTTTTTTCAGCAGTCATTTACTTGAGCCTCCGTTATTGAAAAATAAAATCAATAGATATTCAGTCTAGATAAATCTAGACTTTTGTAAAAGGGGTACCATGGTTATGTTTGTTTTCAATTTAATAAGAGCTTGAAATTTCTCAGAAAGCACTAACCTAAGATTAGGGCAGACAAACTACTTAAGTAAAAATGGAAATCCTTATGCAAAAATACTATGCCAGTAGTCATCAGCCTATATTATTGTTATAAAGTAAAGCCATTTCACAGAATCACAGAATATTCACAGATTTGGAAGGCACCCACAAGGATTGAGGCCAACTTTTAAGTGAGTGGCCCATACAGGGGTCAGAAAAATGTATACATTTCATTTTTAGATTTATCTTGATGAAGTGAAAGATATATCTTTCACTTTAGCTGACCTTTAGCAGACTTCAAAAGCTTTTTGCAGGGCCATTTGTATTTTCTGATTCGTCGGTAATCGTGCTTTTCACTCGTAAATAAGATGCATTTTATGGTTTTCCAGAGTTCAGTAACAATTTCTGGGGTTTTCTTGTACTGTTCTTGGATTTTTCCACTCTGTACACTGAGAGGTTTTTTTTAAATTAATTTCAAAAGATAATTGGTTTATCTCTCAGATTCCCAAAAGCCTATGAGAGGGTTTTGTCAACTGTGCCTTTGTGCTTTTAAATGTGGCCCTGTGTACTGCTGTACCTGCTGGAAATACAGTCCCCTTGCATCTGTACAGGCAACAGGCACTCAGGGAATAGACAGAGGAATATTGGAAACAAGAGAGGCAAAAGCGAGAAGACAAGTGCTGTTGATATTTGTTAAAATCTCCAAACTTACACAACATTCATCCTTTTGCCTCCCTCTGCATCAAGTTGCATCAGCATTTTTGAAATTGTCAGAAATACAAGCCCCAACTCCTCCTTCTGTTTTTGCATTTGTATATGCATGTAACCCCAGATTCAATAAGTTAAATCTGCATCCTCAAAACAGTAGTTTTTTTGGTCCTCACTCTGTCATTTTACATGCTTTCCAACAGCTTATAAATAGTCAAGTTATCAAAGCTGAAAACTGAGGTCTGCCTATGTCCTGTTTTGGGACAAATTTGGGAGAAAACCCCTGTAGAGGATCCCTCTAAGGAAGCAAGCCTAAGTGGCTCCTCCTTCCAACTGGTCCGGTAAAAAAACACCTCTTTGGAGAAAAGTGGAAAAAACTATTTTACTAAACAAATGAAGTGCATACAAGTATAAAGAATGAATAGTATGAAACAATAAAACCTCTCCTTCTGAAGTGAGATGGCAAATTGAGAAAGTCCTTGCCGTGGGTGTAGCTCGGCTCTCTCTCTCAGTCTCTCCTCAGTCCCAGTCCCTCTGGCGCTGCTGGAAAATGCCGAGGTCCAGGCCCCGGTGGGCCGCAGGTGCAGCCCCCAGTGCTCCCCTGGGTTTTCAGTCTAGAGCAGGTTTAAACTGTTCCAAGAAAAAGGAAAAAAAAAAACAGTCCAGGGAACTTCTCTGCCCTAGCTAGCTGAAACTAACTAAAAGCAAAAAAAAAAAAAATCTGTCCTGCAGTCTCTCCAAGCCTCCGCCGAACACGCTGTCCGCAGCAGAATGTGGAGGAGTCGGGCAGTTTTCTCAAAACAAACTCCGCACTTCTCCTTGCTCTTAGAACCAGTCTTAAAGGCACAGGAGTCAATATACAGCACAAACAGAACAGACGACTGGGGATACAAGCATCATAAAGTTACCCTAGGACAGCCTAACGCATCTCCTTCTCATAGTATGTTAATATGCATGACCATATGCTTTTCTGATTATATTAAAACCTGGACAGATGTATAGGATAAGACTGTAGTTCATTTGGAAATGCCATAGCAATGTAAGATATGTTTTTGAGGAAAAGCTAATCTTAGACACAAGATTTCATACACATAAAATACAAAACCCCAATTGTTTTTGTGTAGGAGGGAGGACTACAGAAAAGTCTAGCAAATGTAGCTTAAGTTAATACAATTTCTGTCTGATAATTTTGAGGGTTGTTGTTGCCAATGATTTTGCAGGAAAGGGCTTGCTCACCGTTGTGCCAGTAATTCCTGTCGTCAGGCTGACATTTCAAGAGCAGCATTCTGCATTTGTACTCGCCCTCCCAGATGCATCAAAAACACATTCACACCCTCCCCTCAGCCCCGTGCCCGGGAAGGGGCCTCAGTGGCAGTGGGAGAGAGGCCATTGGGTCACCCAAACAGTCAGCCCAGACTATCTTTGGTGGGCATCTTTCACTCTCCATATGGGAGAGCAGCAGCTTGGAATGAGTTGCAATGTATTGCTCATGGAATTGGTGCATGTTGCATACATGAAGGAGTTTCCCACCTCCTTATTCCTCTGGGTAAATATCCTAGAAGGATTTAACTGAATCCATGAAGGAAATAGGCTGAAACCTGTGACAAAAAATTGTGTATGGTTTTAGACTGACAGTCTTTTCTGCCTCCCTTCCCCTTTGATATTTTATCCGTGCAATCAGGAAATCTTGAGCCAGATCCTGATGATACCAAAGGAAATGAGCAGTGGCTAATTTCAATATTATCTTCTGAGGCTTGAACAGTCTCAAAGGAGACAGAAAAATTTGCATATAGACCATGTTTTAAACAAAAACACTGTTCAGTATTTTTGAACACATATATAGTGAAAAAAATACCAGCACTTTAGAAACAGAGAAACACTGCTGATAAGGATACAGCTTAATGCATTCTGCACCTTCTAGGGGAATCCCTATCATATAAGTGGGATCTACCCAGTCCTTGAGCATCTCTGCTCTCATGTAGTGCAGACTCACAAATGCCCTGAAATTCCCTATTCCAAACAGCTGTGGGCTTGTTTCCCTATAAATTACATACAGAAACATCACTCTTGTAATCCAATTTAATAATTGAGTCTACCAGGAGAGTGCTTTCCAAGACAGGGTAAACCAAACCTCATTTCATTAAAGGTGTCCTGTAAGATCACAGTATCATGATCAGCTTCTCAAAAGATAAGTGCATGCAAACCATACAAACAAACAAACAATTCAATTGCATGAAAAAGGAAGAAAATATTTAAAATTAATAAAAAGGACATATCAGTGCCATCCAAAGTAGCATGTGACTTGTAGATCTCTTAGTTACATCCTGAGAAGAATCATTATTTTCTTTCAACAATAGCAGGGGAAGCATCAGTATTTTCTGTGCTATTTTGTTGAAATCTTGGTTCTGTACTAACAATCATCAAATCTAACAAATATTATTATAAGAGAGGAGATTATGGGAGACTTCTATAAAAGACTAACAGATCTTATTATAAGTTCCAGAAATGCTTTGTTGAAGAGAGAAAGAGTTTTTGTGAATCCTCAGTGGTATACAGAATTTGCAGTGGCCTTTGCACTGCTGATTTTTTTTCTCTAAGAAGACCAATTTTTCCTCTCCATCTATTTAACATTTTAATGAACCTTTTATGAACTTGCTGTCATAAAGACCCTCTGCATTCTCTCGGTTTTCTTTTGTTTTAACAATTGGCCAACTTAACACCTCTGCTGGATACCAATTTATGTTATTGAAGGTTAATCGTAATTACTTTATTTGAAGAGAAAGTGAACTTTTTTTTTTTTTCTGTAAAAAAATATGAAAGGGACAAAGATATATTATAAAGTGTCCAATATAATAGAAACTGAAAAATTGCTTATTTTTAAAACTCACATGTATTTTGCTATCAGCACCAAATCACTCATTTGTATTTGCGTTAGATACAAGAAGTCAATGATATTTGGCCTGAAAACATTCTATACATCTGAAAGATTCAGTATCTTCTCACTCATTGTTGCTTACATCTTGTCACAGAACATTATGTTATTTCATACCAGAGGCATGTTAGTGATGTCAGGTTATACAATGCCAAAATGGCATCTGTAGTGTCTCGCACTTTTGGATCAGAGAGAGAGAGAGAAAGAAATAGGAAAAGCAGAAGGAAGGTGGGGGAGAGAAAGAAAAAAGCGACAGAGAGAAGATTAAGTAGAAAGATATTCACCACCCTTGTGGATCCAGCAGTGTCCCATTTGTCCTCTTCTTCTGGTCCTCTTGGTGGTGGGGGTCCCACACACTCTGGATCTGTGGAAGGCCTTAGGGATGAGTCTAGAGAGCCCTTCTGCGATCTTTGATGGTTTATGACCCTTTTTAAAACAAGACACCTGCCTCTCATGTTCCTGTGACATTCCCAGTGGCTGGAGGAGATTTACAACTGAGCCAGCTTGTATGAGAGAAGACTCTCTGCAGGGTCTGCTACTTATCTGGTTTGTAGCCTCTGGTGATGGGTGTTCAACCCCTCTGTACCAGAGGCTTTGTCATCATACACACAAAAACTCTTCTCCTCCCCCTTGGCTGGCAGGGAGAGTGTGCAAACCTGGCCTCAGCAAATGAGCCTGTGGACTATGGCCTCCCTGCCCCAAACCCAGCCAGAGCTGATTTTCAGCACAGCTGCTGGGTTTGGCTTTCCTTGTGGATACATTCTTCTCCTTTAGCCTTGTTTACTACTCCTTGGACTGTGGGAGAACAGAGATAGTGCAGAAGGCGCTCTTGCCCCTAATGTGTTGCAGCTGTGTTAATTACCAGAGTGGGAACAGCCTTGCCCTCACAGCTGTGGGTGATAAAAGAGTGAGTTAGTCGGTGGAGTGGTCAGTCAGTTGGAATCAGTTGGAGTCTGCTCGTTGTGCTGTGAGGAGGAAGGGACAGGAGGTCATTGTACAAGGGATAGGTGGCTCTGTGAGGGACAGGAAGCAGCGAGCTGAAATGGCAGGAAAAAGAGAGAAAGAGCCAGAGCTGTGTGGGGTTGTTCACAGGACTGCAACATAGCAAAGGTATGTAAGACTTTTTAGATAGGATGGGACTGCAGTGTAGAGAAGGTATTTTAGGTAAAGAGGTGCTGATATTTGAGGCCCCCTGAAGTTTTTAAAAGAGGCACTCTTGAGTGCTGTGGCCATCTCAACAACAACAACTTTGGACCAGAGAAAACTGAAAAATAGTGCCACATTTATTTTATCTCGAGTTCCCATCAGGTGAGCCCACAGTCCAGGTTCCCCAAATCCAGGAACTGTATTGGGGTGGTATGGTGGTGACAGTGATGGTGAGAGGGTGGACTTTGATGGTAGCAGCCTCTCAATACCGTTTGCCCAAAGTCCTTTGGCCGAAACTTAACAGTATTTAAGGCAATTATGATTTTTAAGTCCCTTATATACCCCCATAGTGTTCAGTCAGAGCTTTAGAGATGGATTTTCTGACGCTTCCAGTGGTAGAAGTTTTGTTGAACTGCTGTATTCTTCTTCGTCAAAAATAGTTTTATTGCTGGAGAGAAATATGTGGAGTATTTTAGCATGCAGATCAGACCTACCACACATGTTGTCATAAGATCAAGAGGCATCTATGCCAATCATTTTTTGGTGCAATCATGGCAGAAATATTGAACACACTGAAAATCACTCCTTGATGAATACCTCCATCAAAACTCTTGTCACACAGTGGGGCTGTACTCTTTCCCAATGCTGGAGCAGCCACGTAGATTGGCCCATAGTGTTTTTGCCAAGAAGATCACATCTGCACAGATGTATTTCTCCTGGCTTTGAGATGTGAGATTGAAGCCAGCCATGTCAATGCTGCCCTTTGGCCACTGTCAGGGCCAAAAGTTTTGCTTCTTCACTGTCAATGGGGTGCCCAAGCTGAGGCCAGCAGGCCAACCAAATCTGCTCCGTGGTCTGCCACCTCACAGCCTGCTTTGGCAGTAGTTGATACAGTGTTCCTGGAGAGCTTGTACGCAGCCAGCTGTACAAGCACTTGCCCTCAGTAGCTGCTGCTTTTGGATGTGCTCAATGTATGCGCAGCCTTGGCCTCTCTCCTCCATGTCACACCTGCCACTGCTCCATCTGTGGTCACCTGCCTCCCATTTGCTCTCCTTCTCATCCCGGGTTCCCCTGCCGATACCTGGGATGTGGTGTGGCGGAGGAGCCTGCCCTGGGAGATTGGGTGGCTCAGCTGCCAGCGGCCTCGTCCTGGGGACAGCCTGGATGCTCTGCCCTGTCCCAGGGCATTGCACCAGTGTCATCTGCCCTCGGCCACTTTGCTGATGCCCAGTTTCTCTGAGGGCATTGGCCCTCAGAAGGACAACTTGGGAAAAGACAAGGTGGTGGGAGTACACAGGGCTTGTCCAGCTTCCCTGGTACATGCAGGGGCCTGCAGCTTTTTGGGGGCCTTTGACAGAGGGTCCCTCCTTGCCCTCAGTGCATTTTACCAGGAACGTTTATTTGAGGACAGAGCAGCTGAAGACGTGATGGAATGACATGCTTGGGTTCAGGTTGTTTCAAGGTGGGAACAGTAGGCTGCTGGAACCTTCTGGATGGCAGTACAATTTGTGAGGACCTGGAAGCCATTCCTCAGCATCTGTCTGTAAATGCTGGCTGTAGAGGAGGCAAAACTTCAATGTCTGCAATATTTGGGATAAAACCCCAATATTTTCATCTTTCTCCATGGTTTCTCTTTTTTTTTTCTATTTCTTAGCCTGGCAAAAAGTCCTTCTATTTCCCCTCCAATGAGAGATTTTACCGGCCTGTGCAGCAGCCCTGCCCTCGCCTCCTCAAGGATGTACGATGCTTTAAGGGCCGCATCAGGAGTGCTGCAAGGGCCTCCCACCAGTCCTAAGGCCTCCCCCATTATGTCCAGGAGCACAGGAGGTGACCTGGAAGCATTCCTGAATGTGGACATGGGTGGGGGTGTGGGAGGACTCAACCTGCGCAAGGCGTCATCCCTGAGGTGCAGCCTCGCAAAGCTGCCCAGGTGCAGACCTGTGTGCAATGTCTCACTATCTCATGTGCTCAGGCTTATTACTTTCTCCTCCTTGCATTTGGCCATGTTTTCGTAGCTCTCAAGACTGCCCTTCGGGAGTTCATTCTTATATACTACCTCTGTGGGAGTTGTGTGAAGTAAACTACTAATTTGTTTTTTACTTGTGGTAATTCAGCTTTTACATTAATTTCCTGTACTAGCTCTGTCTGTGTTCCCAACATTAAATCACCTTTTCATATGCAGATATACAGTAGCCTTTGGGGAAAGGCATTTCAGATGTTTTACCCTTCAGCAGCAGACATGACATTTAACGCTGTGTAACTCAAACATTTATATTGTGTCAATCCTTGCAGTTATGAGCTCAACTGGAAATGTTGGTATGAGTATCTCTCCTCAGCTTTATTACTGAGAGAGCCTTCCAAACTCAGGATCTGAATTTGGTTTTGTTTTGAATTTGTTTCACATATTATGAAATTATATTAATTTTCATCAAAACCTTGAACAGACGTGTAAACCAAGGCAGTCACTGTTTTTCTTCAACATATTTAATTAAACCACAATTATTTATAAAGTAATATAATATTCTTCTGAATAATAAGTCTTTAGATTTACTAGAATAATTTTAACATTTTCTGAAGAAAACTGGAAACCCCTTGCTAATTAAGTCGTGAACAGAAAGATGAAGTTCAGCAAGCAAATTTGTTACAAGTACTGTGTGTCAGCTAGGTTTGGAGCTGAAGTAGCATCATTAGAATATAAATCTCTCAAACTCCTCAATAGATACATAATAAATAATCACTGGGTGTATGCTTTGAATACATTTAGGGAAAAATGGCCTGATATTACAATTTGGCATTTGTCTTATTAGGGAAGTGTCATTTAGCATTAGTAGTCTCATTACTTCAGATGAACTTCACCTGTGGCTGTATTTCTGACAAGAATATCAATTAGTTTTTCAAGATATTGCACCTGCTGCTTTCAGGATGAAGGCTTAAAATACAACCACTTTACTGAGTGGCAGAATTTTAGCTTTTTCTGTGTCATCTTTACTGAGGTAACACATCACTATGGTGAGCTATTATCTACTTACTTAGTAATTAATGAAAAGAAGTAACTTAGCTTTTAATAAAATTATGTGAGTTTTCTTATTTGAAATATAATCTCATTTCTCTAATAATGTTAGGCATGGTGTATTGTTTAATGGATGATATCATCTAATTCAGCATTTTAGCTTCTTTTAAAAAAAAAATTCCCTTGTACTCAATTTTGGTTAACACTAGGAAATGAAAAAAAAAGACTAGTCTGGCCTTAACAGCTCACTTTCTGCATTTCTAGAGGGGCCTGAAGAAAACAGGCTATAAGCACAGATGGCTGAGATCTGTAGTGAACTGAAGGTGACTCAGTTCTTTCATTTAAGATCTCCTTCTGGCCTTTGTAAGGCTAGAGTGCAGTTGCTTGGGAATCCCTGATGAATCCAGAAAACCTTCCTAAGCTTAAGTGAAGTCTGAGTGCTTGCAGTCTAGTTTCAATTTCTACAAATGAGCTTTCTTCTCCATAGCTAACGGATGGTAAGGCCTCCATCCGATACAAAGTCCTTTTGACAAAGATAAACAGCGAGGGAAATGTAAAGGAAACACTGCCTTCCAGAGAGCCATGGGTTGGTCTGGAAGGCAAGGTGATAGTGGCAAGGAGGACTTTGATACCAATGCGTGTTAGAAAGCTAAAAGCAACATTAGAACTGAGTAGGTGGGTAGCTGGACCCAATCCAAGAAGCCGGAAGCAGTAACCAATCCAGCTGGTCTTCAGGGGAGGGTAAAGCCTCTAGTGAGTAGCAGCGGTGTTCAACCTGTATTAAACTGTCCTTAGGGGCCAATGTTTGCAGGACTTTTTTTTCTCTTCAAAGCCACTTTACTTAAAGAAATCGAAATAGACACTTCAGTATTTGTTTTGAAGCAGGTTTTGGGTTGTCCCTTCCTCTGTAGACCACTTAGAATGAAATAAGTGGTAGAGATTTTCCTTTTAAGCTTTGCAGTTTGAGATTTTAGGTTGAGTGAAGTTTGCAATTTAGATATTCTCTGTACTGTTTTGTCCTGGCTGGTAGCAGAATCAGAGCCCATGTCCACACAGAATTCTATTTATTGTTAAATAGACAGTACTTTGGGGTTACTAGTCTCATAGCCTAACTCACCTGCTTTGAAATTGTCCCTTAAAAACACCTGAGGTGAGATTTACTAAGTAAAAGAAGCTTTCTCAATGTAATTTTCTGTCTGAATCCTGAAAAGAAATGGTGTGGTAAAGGGCTTTATGTAGCAAAGTCAACATTAGGTGTAGAGGGTTCACTGAAAAATAAAAAACAAATCCTATTTGGAGTAACTTATAACTGGTAAAATGTAGCCCCTCCTGACATCAGTGGGATAGCCTTGAAAAAGATATTCTGGGGAAACATGGAAATGTTGGAGCCTTGCCCTTTTCCCAGTGACAAAGAAGTCTGGCAGAGGCTGCATGGTGTCAGTTCAATGGCCCTGGAAGCTGTGTGCCAGCAGGGCTGCTTTCCATGAATGCAGCATTTATGTTTGGGATAGACCACAATAACACAGAGTTGCAGATCCATTTCTGCAGCTTTTCTGGGTTTTTGTCTGTCTGGTACCTTCAGGAAATAAATATGGACTTTGGCTTTTATTTGTAACTCTCCCAATCAAAGGATGCAAATGGTTGAATTTTTCTAACCTGTGCTATTATATAGCACAGGTTAGAAAGTGACTGCTTGTCATTTCATATTTGTTAGCTGATTCTGTGTGTGCTCCCCATTTGTTACTAACATACTAGCTTAAACCTGATGGCTGAATTTTTTTTAGTTTGCTACCAACTAAGAGTATACACATGATTATTTAACATGGTACTCATAACAAATACATTAAAAGTAGAGAACTCATTTATTTTTCTTCCTTACTGATCCTGTTCAAAGATGCTCCTGTGGCGTAGGGAGGCATACCATGTTATAGGAGAGAAAACTGATGCTCTTTCTGCCTTTTTTTTTTTTTTTTTTCTGTTCAGTGGTCCCAAACTTTCCTGTCTTCTCAGACTTGTATTTGACAACTCTACAGTTATTGTCTTATTTAATATGATCACTAGTTTATACAAATTACTTATTGCAATATGTCAGGAACTAACTTGACAATCAGATCATGTCTTTGATCTGCTCTTCCCAAATAATTTTCCTTTGCAGTACTGAAGATTTTAAAAAGTTATTACTTGTTGATATGTCATGCAGTCCTCTTGTTCTTACTTTCTGCCAAAAAGTAGCTAATTAGCTGAATAAAAGAGAGTTCTTGCAGTGAATCAGTACTGAGCTATGAAACAGACTTCATACCTCCTGCAATGTATTTACAAACTTGAGAGAGGTGAAAAAACAGATCATAACTTTGAGAGAGGAAAGCAGAGGACAAAAAAATAGTTTCTCACTTGTTAATTTGAAAAGGGGATTAATTTCTTGCAATATGACTTGCCTCTGTAATACCCTGCAGTGAAACTGGAGTTTGTGGTTGCCTTATTTTGGTGCATTACCTTTGTTGTGTGCTTACAGGGTATATGAGAGTTTTGATCCAGGTTGTGGTTGCCATGGTTTAGAGGAATAAATGCAGCAAATAAGCCCCTAGTGGTGAGCAACAGGTGGCTTCACCTGAAGAGATTACTCATGGCTCAGGTGGAAGAAGTAACTCTTGCTCCCTACCTGTTGTCCTTTGAAGTGCATTGGAATATTCTTCCAGGCAGAGTTCTCTGCTGTGGGTTTTGTTGGTTTTCACTGAATGGGTTGTTTTTTGTAGGTGTTTCTCTAAATGGGTCATAAAAAAGTAGTCGGTATTTCCTATTGACACTAATAGCAGAGCAAGAAAAGTACAGCCTCAGTCTTCCTCTTCAGCATTATGGTCTTTAAGATGATTTTTCTTTTAACAGTGATTAGCCTGTATGTCAAGGAAATGTTCTGTTCCGCTCAAATATGAATTATTTGTATTTCCTTATGTTATTGCATAAATCAATGGCTGATTTCATTCAAAGGCAGATATTGTGAGATACATTGTTTTGTTTTTAAGCCCCCTGAAAATGCAACACACTGTTATATGGCTTGGGAAGACCCACACAGACATTCTAAGCATCCCTTAAGAACACAATCTCCAGGATTCTCATAAGCGCCTCACTGCTGAGCTCTTTCTGCTCCATTTCATAAATGAAAAACATGGTTCTCTTGATAAAGGGAATGGGGACAAATTTGCCAAACAGCTGTAATAAAAAAAAGAACATAAACCTTTTAGATGGAGCTCATGGGTTCTGCTCCCCACACCACTAAAGTGTTAATAAAACCAAACAGTGCTAGTTTCAATATAGCTATGGCACAAATGTAATACTTGCTGGCTCACAGGAGCAATTTATGAGGCTGAATTTTTGGTAGTTTCTTCTTTTTTATGTCTTTTGTTGATCAAGATAACATCTAATTTTTACTACAGCATCTTAATGTTTTTCTTAAGATATTTAATGCTTGGAATGCAGTGAGTGAGAATTATTACCATTATATGTAATTCTCAGCAGCATCTTTAGATATGCAGATCCCTCCCAGAAATGGCCTTATTTAGAATTTTCATAGTGGTGAAGCAAAACTTCCTTTGGCACTGAGAGAAAAGTGTTATGAAAATCCTCTAGGTAAAATTGCGGTCATGATATGTTTAGAATTTACCTTTATACTGTTGTACAGACTCTGAATGAAACATATAAGGAAAATATGTGTTTTTTTGAATAGGGTACAAGTTAAACAGACCTTTAAAAAATTTAAAAACAGCAAGGTATTGTGTGGGACTCAAAGTATGTTACTGGCTCACCTAGTTTTGGGTAGAGGTCAGAAAGAAAATCACAATAATAATAATTTTGCCTTTTACAGCTGATCCTGGTAGCAAAAGGCAGTTTCAGATGAGATCTTTATTCAATGGCTCTTTCAAAGGAAAAAAAGACCTTAGCCTGGGGCCCTGATGTAACTCCTCACTGACTACAATCACAGAGATTTATTTCATTAAGTGTTTCCCCTCTCAGCTGTTGTCTGAGTGTGGATTGAAATGAATGTACCCACCAAGCTGGTACAGATGGCTGTGTTCTTGGCTATTGCACAGGATTAATTGCTGTTTTCTATTTCATATATGCCCTGACATTGTCCATACCTCGGTAGCTGAGTGCTTTGAACAATCTATGTAACAGGTTTCAGATGTTCTTTTACTCCCTGATCCTTTTCTCTGGAGGGGAAAGATGTGCAGCACATTGTCTTGCTCTGGGAGCACGGTAAACAGATTTTAAGGCAACCTCCTGGGTCACCAAGTTTCATCTCTGGCTGTTGCAGAAACCTACTTTACATATTGCTCTTGTGAGCTGAGCAAGCTCCAGCCAAACACCAGACTTCTTTATGCTGCTACTGGACAGCTGTTATGCTACTTTCAGTTAAGGATTAGAAAACTTTCATCTTGAGCTCCAGATTTTCTGCTTTGTTTTTGCCTATTCCATCGTGTGTTCATGTTGTTTTTGATCTTAATTAGATTTTTTTTCCTTCTAGACTCTCTGTCACACTTACTGAATTTATAGACAGCAATCTTTCTCTTAGCATATGTTTTGGTAAGCTGCTGTACTGTTAGTACGGGTTTGACTGTGTTTGAGATAATTGTTATTTCATCAAAATTAAAGCTGAGAAAAATCATTCCAAATGGATTTAATTTTTTCATTTCTTGAAATCATTAACTTGAGCTACAGCAGAATTACTGATGTATGACAAAACCCTTCATTAAAGTTTGGGTAAGGAACCTTCTATATATATTTTTTTAATATGCATTGGATGAACATCTGATAGGATTCAGTTTAGTCTCCTGTTCCTCCTTAGGCAAGACTTTAAGAATAATCCTACTGGTTTCAAAGGAGTCTGAACAAAGCTCTGCACGAAATTGGGAAATATATCCTTCTGAAGCATAAAGTTCTTGCTAAGTCAGGGGTGAAGTTTTCCTGCCTCAGTCTGGGACCTGAGACAAGTCATCAAAGCAGTACAGCTCAAACTGTACTGCCTTGGAGTAAGTCCCTTGGTGACTGCAGGTCTATAAATACATGGAAATGCCTCCATCTGTGTCACTCTCAGCATATGACAAGGCCACAGAGTTTACCCACGTACAGGGTTGTGGGATGGGGCTGCAGTACTGAGCCGACAGGATGGGCTGCTTGGGGGTGAGTTCCCACCAGGCACAGATCTTCCTTTCTTTCCTCTCTTCCCTGCAGGACTACTGCTCTAGAGTACGTCTGGCTGTCAGGAAAAAAAAAAAAAAAAAAGGAAAAATTGACCTGATTGCTGAATATGATGTTGAGTCACAGGCTAGAAAAGAGGCCATTCTGCTGCTCTTCAAATTTATGAGAAACTAGGGCAGTTCAGTGCAAAGGGTTGGGGAACTTCAGTTTTGTGTTTGACACTAGGGCTAGACCTGTCAGGTTTGTCTGTAACTCAGTATGACAATGTCTGTTATAGTGTGTCTGCATCGTGTTGATCTGTGGCAAATGATCCATGTTTTTGGAAAAATGCACTTATTTCTGCTGGGTTTATACAGAGTGCCTGAACTGTCTCCTGCTGTATTTTGTTTCTGATGGCTATACTTTTGAGCAGTTTTAATTTATTTTGAGAAGAAATTTAGACTGATTCAGAAGTCTTCCTCTTTGCAATTTGCTGTTTCGAGCAGTTGTTGGAAACAGGGAAGAGGGCCCTCTTCAATCACCCCTTGCTTGAAAAGGTCTGGGTCTGGGAGTGATCAGCATATCTGATTTTACTCCCTCATTAAATTAATGAAACATTATGGATATGGATAGCACCAAATTAATGATTCTCTTTTTGAACCTTTTTTTTTGTTACTGTTAATAGATATGGGTTTTTAAAGTCCATCTGTTCATCTTACATGATGGATGTTCATCATAAGTCCTGTGCTCATGTCAGGCATAAAATATTCAAAGAAAACTTGGTGTTTCACCTGTTTCCATAGCAGAAGGCAATCTGAGTTCTGTAAAACTGTTGGTTTGGCTTTCTGAATGTATAAATAGAAGCGAGTTTGAGAATCAGTTTTTTATATATTGTTTGGACTACACAGTTCAAACATTTATGTCTTGGAAAGGGTTATTTCTGATTTCTTTCAGTTAGAAAGTCTCCTCTTCTAAGAAAGACATCATCAAGCCTAAATTTTAGCTGTCATGGTCAAATGAGTGCGGCTTTGAAAATGTTACTAGATCAGTGTGTTTTAAATTTGCATCCATTTTTCATTCACTTCTGTGAACATGGACTGCATGTGATAGACAGCTTGAAATTAAATCCTTTTTTCTCTTTCCTATTACTGTTTTTCTAAACCAGCTCAGCTGTGAGTTTTGCCATAGAAATGTTAATAAAACTCACTCTTCCTGTCTGATCTGTCCCCTTTTCTACCTATCCGTTCCTTCTTTAATAACCCCTTTACTATCCATTAAGTCAACGTAAGAGAACAAACTTGTAGTCTCCAGTTCTGTTAAAACCTACTGATACATGGATATCCTGTTGCTCCACTGAACTCGGAGTATGTTCACTTTGATGGGTCTCTTTTGCTCTTCTGCTAATGCTGCTTGATTTTAGGGGGCGAAACAGTCACATTCCCATTACAGTTCAATTGGTTGAATGCATGATACAATTTTTTTTTTAACAGGAAATTACGGGGAAAGTGGAATGGAAGCCTTCAAAGAGTTGGCTGCCCAAGAGGGTCTCTGCATTGCTCACTCTGACAAGATCTACAGCAATGCTGGAGAAAAGAGCTTTGATCGCCTGCTCCGCAAGCTGCGAGAGAGGTTACCCAAGGCTAGAGTGGTGGTTTGCTTCTGCGAGGGAATGACAGTGAGGGGGATCCTCATTGCCATGCGGCGCCTGGGAGTGCTTGGGGAGTTCCTGTTAATTGGAAGGTAAGGCTCTGAGTGTGCTTTCTCTGCCTTTCCTCTCCCTCTCATCCTGTAGGCAGGCCTTTGATTCCAGAACTGTGCAGCTTGGGCTACCAGTAATTTCCATACTGAATTGTCTAAGGAATGAAAAGAAGTGACAAGATGGTAGAGCAGATTCTCAGGAAGGAGATATGAAGATGTATGCCAACTTGATCAGTGGTGATAGCTTTTGCTGAACTAAATGTTAATTACTAACTCCTTTATGTGGATATATGACATTACTGTTTTTGTGCTTTTGTACACCCTGGAGAAATGTTTCATGGACAGATTTTTAGATATGAAGTAGGGAGTGGAGAATTCTGGTTTCAGCGTGTGATATGTTTCATGTGACAAAATTTTGTTTTTAACTAAGGATGATCCCTCATAATTTGAAACTCCAATTACCAAGTTGTTTTGACTACTAGAACTTTTTTCCAGTCTCATGATTACAACCTTGCATTCTCAATTGTACACTTTACTGTCATCTGTGCTGTTGGAAGCTGGGACACTGATACTATGCAGACTGTCTTGGTTTTTAAAACATCAAACTTGCTAATGGCTAAATGCGTGTGTATGTGTGTTTTTTATATCACCAGAGTAACGGTGCAGATGTGTGTTGGACAGAAAAAGGCTGTTTTTATCAAAATGAGAATGGTTGCTTTCCTCTACTGGAGTTTATCTTTGTAGGTGTTCACTGAAATATGGTGATTTTAGTTTTATCACATACTTTATCCACAATTTCATTTTTGTGATAATTTTTGAGGCTTCTTTGACTTTCACCTTGATTTCTGCAATATCTTTGTCCATTTTTCTGTCTTGATGAACGTTGCTCAAATGATGAGGATGGATATTTTGGGACTTCCACATTAGGTTGATAATGTCTGTTTCAGTCTTTCTATTTACTCCCTGTTTCTTTATTTGTAATTTCAACATTTCTTGAAGGAATATTTCAAATAATTCCTTCAAGACCTTTGTCAGTTGTTTCCATGCCTACTTAGCTTATGTTGTCATCTGATCTCATCAGACTTCTTTTTGGCCCGTTCTTTCCCTAAAGTCTAGTTGTCTGTTGTTGTGGTTGTGATCCTCTCCTTTTGCTCTGTGCTATGGTATTCTCTTCCCCTGATTGTATTGCTCCTCAAAACCCACAGTTATGGTTTCTACAGGTCAGATACCTACTCTGGCCTAAGGAATAAACTGAAAGCATTAAGTCACTCTTAGTAATTTTTGTTGCAGTCTTTGTTTGCTCTCTATTTGAAGCAGAGGTTCTAGAGTGTCTGTAGAAGGTTGTGAAGATCGCACATTTGGAGAGCCGTCAGCACTAAAGGGAAACAAAGAGTAAGGCTGTATTGAAAATGGTGTGTTCTTCTACATTGTGCATGTGTGGTTCACATGCATCATTTAGTTTGTATCAATTGAAATGAATAATGAAAGGCTTTGGGAGTGACATGTTTTACAGATAGGTTTTCAGTGAGTAGAAGAAACAGAATATAATAAAATTAGTCTCAGTGACAGCATCCTGGGTCTTTCAGTAAGTGTCCTGAAACTTTGGGCTTTCTTCCTGTATTGTCACTGTAGCGGTGTCTCATTGTTCACTGATTTTGGTGCTCCCTCTTGATGCTGATCATACAGAGAACTAAATAAATGAAACCACCTACGTTAAGCCACAAACCTTGGTTTCCTATTAGACCTCTTGATCCCTCTATCCCTTGGATATGTGGAATATTTAAGTTTTAAATTTTGACTTCGAGCCCTTAACAAACCTAACACTGGCCCATAAATTTCAGTTGTTTGTCTTAGGGTTTGTCCAACAGTGTAGTTCTGAGCTTTTTGTCAGAAATGATTACCTATTAAATGGAATAATGGAATTTCTTTGGAAATCACTATGTATTTTTCAGGTAGATTTTTACATACCCTTCCTTCATGCTGGTAATTGAGTATGGGAGACTCCTTTTTAGGGCTGAGTGGGTTCTGTCAATTGTAAAACAGGTTTTGCATAGTCTGGATTCTGCGCAACAGCTGCCTAAAATAAAAAGTATTACAGGGCTTGCACGTGTTCTTATGTGCTTCAAAACTAAAAGAAAAGAAGTTTTCTTTGAATTGTCCTAATTAAGTGATTTTAAAAAATGGCAAATTAGCAAACTTCTGAATAAGTAAGTTGCAGTGGAACTGCAGTGCTATGAATTCGGTCATTTATATACAAACAGGAACCAAGGCACACATTAACGTTACTTTGATGTGCTATTTAGTCTTTTTTATTCAAGTACCCAGCTAAGCAAAAAACTAAGAGCTTTTTAAGAACATTCTTTTAATTGAGGGAAGTGGGAGTGAATGTGAAATCAAGATTTTTTTTTTTTTTTTTTTTCAATTATGAGCTAAACAAAGCCTTTAGTTTACTCAGGTTTAATATCAGCCACATTTTATCAACCCCATACTCTGCTCTGACTCACTGTCAAGAGGAAGCCTTTGCAAAGGAACACCTGGCTAAATAATTCTCTTCCTGCTACATCTTCAATATTGCTATTTATCAAAGTAGACAGGAACAGCTTAGCTTAACTAAATTCATACTATCAGAGAGAGAGCTGGGAACTAAATTTGACTTCTGTTTAATCTGAAGTTCAGTCTCCTTTACTGCTGGAAGTTGGAGTCTGTTATTTAAGTGAGAAGGGAATTCCTCTCTCTGAATCTGGAGGGAAGCTGGAATTAAGGCAATACAATAGATGAGGTTACAATCCTGCCTGAGGCAGAATGGCAGATATTCTCAAATCGATAGTGTTGAAATGTAGTGGAGAACCAGTGAGAAAATTTATTAAATTATGAAATAATGATGACAAATTTTAAAAGGGACTGAGAATGAAAGGGAAGGAAAGCAAAAATTGGTAATGGCTTTTTGTATAAAAAGAAATATTAGAATATAATTGGAGTAAGCAAAGGCAAAAATCATGCTAAAAATTTAACTGTACTCTTAAGGGAGTTCAGGTGATAGCTCTTTTAGCAGAAATTAGCTTTGACATGAGGAGTTTATGTAGGAAGATGCTCAACCTCACATGTCTAACCATGTTTACGCAGGCCACTGAGTTTTATATTACTTAATAAGCATTAATTAGATTTTGTGAGAGTCTTGCAAGATTGATGAATCTCCTATATATCCCCTGGGATCATGCATCAAGGAAAGGCATGTAACTGACTTTTCAGCATCTTATGGGTAATGCAAAGCAGATGAAAAACAATTGAAGTAACCGGTTTTAAGAGATGTTCTGAGGTCACTGGAAAAGAGAGATTTTTAGATAAAGAGTTGGAAATTAAAATGCTCTTTCACGATTTGTTCTCAAACTCCTACACTCAGTGATTTGTACAAAAGTATGAGGGACTTTAGGAAGGAAGAGTAATATTAGTGCACATGCTGTTTTTCAGTACAGTCCTTTGTAAATGACTAGGGACTCCTTTACTTCTGTAGCCTTTCTGATGCTTTACAGTCTCCATTAATGTTGCTGTATGGGCTGTTGTAGAACTAAAAAATTTAAGAGTCAGTTGAGTGACCTCTCCTGAAAGTTTGAATGCTTAGCAGTGAAGGTATGGTTGGATTTTCTGCTGTCAGCCTATTATGAAGGGCAAGTCTGTTCTTTTTATGTATCTAATAAAACATTTTCCAAAGGATGACAGGGCTTTCAGAGTATATACTGTGGTGAAATTTCTTCTGGCTGCTACCACTTCAAAAGCCAATATTTATGCTAGTTTTGGCATTTAAGTTCACACTTTCTAAAATATTGACAAGACATTATCACTGTAAGATGTTTGGTCCTATTATCTGATATTGCTGGATGGGTGGAACTTGATTGCCTGCAAGTGCAAGAGTAAACAACTTGTTGGCAAGTTGACAGAGAAATGTGACCTGATGTGGCCAATTACTGGGCAGCAGGGTGTGTGTGAGGATTTTGTCAGATGTCTAGGGCAGTTATCACCTTCCAAGGCCTGGGATTTTAAGACAGAAGACATGTAATCCCAATGAGCTGGTACAGCATTTGACAGAGGAATGGTTTGCCTATCCCGATCAGACCCATCAGTTCTTTAGCGCTGAGCCTACTGAGATATTTTCAGCTCCATCACAGCAGAGGAAGGGGGGCCTCTGCATTTGGGAACACCATGGCTAAGGCAGGGACCCAAACCCTATCTACAATAATCACCCCAGTTGTCAAAAGTGGTAGCAGAAATTGACAAGTCCATAACCTCATTTAGTGAGGGAGGAGGAAGTATCTGGTCAGGAAAATGATCTTTCACAAGGAAACAGGAAAAGGAAGTGACAGAAGCTTCTCACTGTCTGAAACTATTTTAATTGGCAAGAAATTGTTTTAATTTGCCCCAAATTGAGTCTCTTGCCTGTAACGGTATCTGTTAAGCAACTTGCCTTTCTGTATTTTAACTTGTGAGATTTTTTTTTTTTTCTCCTTGTTTTTTACCTTTGTCCTGTTCAGTAGCACAGCTGGCAAGTGGCTGGGTGAACATTTGGCTGCCAGCCAAGGTTACAGATGACATAGTTTGCGCTGCCAAAAGCATGATGTTATGTATTTCTTTCATTCAGTTCTGACATTGCAAATAACATAAGAGTATCACAAATACCACCTCACATATGTGACTAAGAAGACTGCCTGCCTTTTGCTCCCGGATGAGTCCTTGGTGCCAGTGGCTCATTCATTACTTATAAAATGACTGAGAATATTCTACTACTGATGGAATATTCTTCATAAAGGAGATGGCCATCAGAGGATATGACTGTTCTTTTGACTAGCTGAAAGAAAGATGCTCTGCTCTCCAATGCATCATGTCTTGATTTGTCACATGGGCTGCCCCACATTTATGAAAAATCAATGATAAAAGTCCACATTCTCCCAAAGCAGCTGAAAAGTTTTGCAGGACCAATGTGTTTAATTCCATTAAACTTAATTCCATTAAATTAGGGGAAAAAAAATTGTTATTTTTAAGTACTCAAGAGATTGCAAAGAAATCAGTAAGAACAAACAATGTCATCAATGAGGGGAAAAAAACCCCTGCCTTGTGCTAGCACAGATTATCTAGGATAGCTTTGGACCTAAAAAATTGACAGAAATAGTAGATATGGTAGAGTGTTGCTCATGATACTGTTTTATGCTAACTTGCTATGAATGGGAATGGGTTAAGAAATCTGGTAATAGTCCAGCACTGCCAAATGTATGTGACTGAACCCAAACCATTCATATTTCATGTGCTTTGTTTTTGGGTGGGCAGTGTGAGTGGTTGGGCAGGTTTGGAAAGACAGGTGTCTGCCAGGAAAAGCTGGATCCTCCCTCGGAATGGAGAACTTTCTGTCCGAATTATTATAATTTTGAAATTAAGGCAAAGATATGGGAATAGAAATAACAGTTCTTTACTAGGAATATTAAAAATAAAAATGTAGTAGTACAAAAAAGCAAACAAAAAAGAAAACACTGACAGAGTCAGAATACAACCTGATACCCTATCAATCAGGGTGTTGGTAGCAGTCTAATTAAATCCTCCTTGAGTGACAGATGTGGTTCTGTTGGAGCAGAGATGATCGTGGAGAAGGGTGTAGTTTTCTCTGAAGGTCCAGTGGTGGTGAGATGGGTCCAGTCTTCCTCTGGGAATCCAGTGGAAAACAGGCTGGCCTGGTGTTCTGAATCTCAGGTTTTCTCCAGGTAGGAATGCTTGGCTCTTCCTGCATGGTGGAGAATCTCATATTGGGATGATATAATTGTAACAGTCATGTGGTGAGCCTTAATGGCCCATTAACAGAAGATATCCCCCTGGAGGGAGGATGGGTTGTGGAAGAGATAAGAACACTGCTCCACCTGGTTTTAACAGCTGGCCCATTAACAGAAGGCAACTCACCCCCGGAGTTATGAGGAATGGGGTATACAAGAGATAAAGAAAACACCTCCCCAGCTGTTTTCAACAAATGGCAATAGAATACATACTTTTGGTTACATATTGCATTGCAATCCAAGACAGTGGTAAAACTTGATGGTTTGAAAGAACAAAGTAAAGATAACACAATCAGCGTGCTGAAAATAAGAAGAAAAATAGTAATTTAAGACCCAAAGGTTTACTTTCCGTGCATTTTGCTGCAAAAAGAGGAATGTTTTTTCTTCGTGGTACCTCTGTGACCAAAGATGTTTAGAATTACTGCTTTTAATATTTCTACTGTTGTTGACACTCCAAGTTAACAGAAGACTGTGTTTAAATAAGTGTTTAGATATAACCAGATGTTTAGCTGGGTTTAGATTCAAAATCCTGGATTTAAAATGTGGTAGATTCTGTGAAATGCTGAAATGAGTCATTATCATTTTTCAAATACTTTCAGAGTCTAATCGAAGTTGGCATTTTAGCAAAGTATTGACAGTTAAGATAGTCCCACCAGGCAACATCAGACCGCTTTTTGAACCTTATCAAGTTTTGTAATAGGATTCACTGCTAACTTTAAAGTCTGAAACCTTAGAACATGTCCCTAGAAAATTGTATACCTTATTCATGGTTCATTTAGTAGTTGCAGTCTATCACCTGTTTATTGTGACAATTTATAATCTGTATGGATGAAAACAGAATTACATGATGCAAGAAGACTGAGCAACCATATTTTGCTTACCCTCCAACGTATGATAACACCAATCCATGTTAAAATGAAATTGCATATTAAGTGCCAATTAAATCGTATAATTGAGCAGAACTGCATTTTGAGTCTTAATTAAAAAAAAAAAAAAGGAAATACAGGAAAGATAAGTATTTTTTATGGTAAATGGGATTTATGTAGTGGCCAGTGAGCAGTTTTATGTAGCGGCAGATTGCAGTGGGCAATTTTTTGAATATGGGGATGTTCTTTTGTCTTTTCACTTCTTGCTTCTACGTCATGTGAGTTAAGGTAAGTTTTGTATGTAATTAAATCTCTTTCATATGGACATCCAGATTAGTTTTAAAAACATATATTAGCCCTTTTTTATTTCTGTGTATGCACTCAATTCTTTAAATGAGAATGAAATGTATAGAAGTTGTGCATGAGATACTGGTGCTTTTGAAAATATGACTCAATTTTATTAAAAGCTGTCTTTTCTTTTAGCTCAAAATGAGAATTTCTGCATTATGCAATAAAGCAAAATAGGCACAGAATAGTAAATTTCAGCCTAGGTGTCTGTGTTATTACCAGTTCTTCACAGAAGACTGTAACACACAATTTTCAGTATGGTGCTCGCTAAAGTGAATCCGCTTTAGAGGAAACAGATCACGCCACCAACAAGTGTGAGACACTTGTAGCAGTCCATGTAAGTTCCTGCCCACATTTCCAGGGAAGGTCTCATACTGACAGACATGAAATACTAGGTCTCTTGAAGACATTGGAAAAAGCCCAAACCATTCATCAGTCTTCAGGGTTGGTTTTTCCTTATGATCTGAAGACAGTTTTCTGTCTTCACATGCCAGTGTTTCCAAAGACTTCTTGAAATAATCGTGATCATAGGGATTTAAGGTTGTATGTCATGAAGATGTGAAATGGTATGTTTAAACTGTACTTGAGTCTGCTTGCAGACTATCTGTGGTAAGATATAATTAATACACTTCAACATTTACATTAAAAGCAGCTTTGGATATCTTTTGTTCTTAGACAACAGTCATATGTATCTCTGGTGTCTATAGAGAAGCTTGAAAGAAAAAATATCCAGGCTATTGTTCAAAAGACTAGCTGTCATGGATTACAAAAATTAAACATGATGTTTTAACATATATATAAGGCTAAAGTAGAAGCAGCATTGATTATTAAAATACCAATCTATAAGTTGTTTTAATAAAGTAAGTACTTAGAGTTTTTTAAGTGATATGAAAGCTTGCTGGTTTGACAAACAGGATGTGAAAACATGTTTTAAAGCATTATACACTGTTTAACGGTAGCCATTAATGTACCTTTTTCATAAATGAGAGAAAGTAAAGGACTAGAGTTTTTGTATTTCTGAAGATGTAATGCAATTGATTATCAAAGTGAAGGAATGCTGCTGTCTTTTACTTGCTTAAAGAATAAGCACTGGAATAGGAGAATAAACAAAAGCATACAACCAAGTGTCTTAAAAGCATTACCAAATGTGATGCTTGGACTTTATGATGGTAAGACCTGTGGGGAAATAAACCCCTTACGTTTCTAGATTTCTTAAAGACTTCCAGGATTCTAAGGCAGTTTATGCTTCTTACTTAGCAAAGGAAAAGTAAGACTTGGTTCAATGTTTTCAAATTGCCTTGGCATGGGTTCTGCAGGAAGTTATGTAAGCCAGAAATGTCCAAGTGAATGCAAGGAAGGACCAACCTTGACAGAAATAATTTACCTTTTAACTAAATCTTCTGCAAAGTTTTCCAACCCTGAAAATGTGCAAAATTTCGGGATCTGCTTGTTGTCTATGAAGTAATGTTCATGTTAGATAATTGGGTTATTGAGTAGTGTTGTGTGTTAATGGATTATTTATTAGACAGTATACGTTCTATCCTGCCCCTGCAGAAACCAGGAGCTGGATGGCTGCTGCTTACCTGGAAGATGAGGTTGTTCTCTCATGTGAATGGATCATATTGAATGATGTTATTTCAAAGGTCTTTGCATAGTTTATGTAGGGCCAGACTTTGTCAGACATGTCTCTATGAGGCTGAGGTTCTTTATAAATGGTTAAGAACCAAAGCAAAGTTTGTTTTTCTCACAACAGTTGAAATAAGACCCTAATACTGTGACCTTTCAAATTTCTACAGTTTACTTCCAGTTTCTTTTAGTGCTCAAATAGAAATGAAACTTAAAGAAGTGCTGGTAAAAACATGAGCAAAACCCTCATCCAAAATATAAAACTTTATCATTTATTGTAAGGTTTATTTTCTTAATTCTATGCAGCATATTAATCACCTTTTCTTAAGAGGAAAAACAGAAATTGAAGATTAATCTTACCTGGAATAATCATAATAATGATTCTGCATAATTATTTAAGAATAATTATTTTCATGTTTCCTGGCATGTCTTGATATAAAAATAGATTTTCCTCTTTCAATATTGGAGTTTTTATCATCAACAGTCTTTGGATTGTTATAAAAACATTGATAACAAGCTTAAGTTTTTGACTGAAGATAAGGATAATTGTCTGAGCTGCACCCATACAAACAACACTTATTTTGACAGGCACAAGCACACCAAGGGGAAAAATAATTTATGTTGCAATTTAAGCACCTTTCTCCTGCATCCTGGAAAGAAGGGCATGAAAAACTTTAGAGCTCCTGTGAATAATCTATTGGCTGCACTTTCTGTGCGGCAACTTAGCGCATGTTTAAAACTTGGCTCATTGAGTAGAGGAGGTAAAATAAAGAGCAGGGTAGGATGCTGTGGAGGAAGGCTATATATTTTTATACACTTTCTTTTTTTCATTAATTTTTTTCTTCCCTTTTACAAATGCCCTTAAACTAATGACCTTTGCTGGAGAACCCTCGTATGTTTCCAAGGCTGGAAAATGCACAACTATCAGCAGTCTGAGGAGCTGAATTCATCTGAAGGGAGGCTAGCCCTGAAGCATCTGTATGAACATGCACTGTGAATATTTTAGGTCATGCAAATGTTGTAATCTGGCAGCCAAATACATAATGTCTCTCAAAAAGTAGAAATTAAAGTGGACTAAAGGTACTTGGCCCATGTTGATAGATTCTTAGTCTGTTGCTTTTCTGCTGAATTTTTCATCCAAGAAAAATCCTTTCAGTTTCTCTGCGGCATAGAAGTGCTTTAGGACCCAATGATGTCAAGAATTTGTTTCACAAAGCCAAAGCTGACTGTTTCATGTTTCACTACTGCCCTTTCAGCACCACTGTTCTGCTATAGGACTAAAAGATGGTGGACTAAAAGATTGGCCAGCTCTCGACCACATTTCACTCCAGTCTTTACTTACCTGTATCTTAGTTCCGTAATTTGTATTACCATATCTCAGAGAGAGAGAATCAAAAGAAGATTTTCTTTTCAAAGCCTTGCAAATTCATTGCTGCCTGATCGGTGACCTGGTACTTATTTTAACTGACTTTAAACCATATGCATTATTCACTATGAGCTATTTGTGGTAAGCTTTGATACCTGGGGCTCATACAGTTATTTTTCATGCTGGCGATTTGGTTATTTATTCATTCTGTGGGGAGTCAGTTTTAAGGGTTTTTTCCCTCCTGGTCCTCTTTGAGGATAATACTGGAAGGATGTAATGTAAGTCAGAGCTAGAAAGAAAAATACATTATTGTTGTTTTGCCTAATAGAAATGGAGTGAGTTATTTTTTTCTGCTTTGCAGAAAAAAACTCAATTCCTTGGTTTCATTGCTAAGATGAGGCTTAAAATCATCTCTTCCATGTCAACATGAGGATCAGCAAAGCTGTAGAATAGGTCAGATTTAAAGAATTCTGTATGCAGAAATAAGAATGTGAATGTGACTCCAGTTATGATTTCTGCTTATTTCTCACAGTGGGGTGAAGGATTATGAGTACCTTTTATAATCTGTACATTTTCTCTAATCTTCCTTTAGTGTATCTCTGAATACACACTTTTAGCTGCTTTCTTATTGTTATATATTACTTGCAGTCTTTAGTTCCTTTCTTACTGCATTTTGTTCTTTACATCTTCATCCATCCTTTCTTGGGCTTTCTGCCCAAATTTACCTGCATCTGGACTTTCTTGAGCCCTTCAGCACCTGCTAGTTTGTGTGACAAGAGGTCTGCAGTACTGGTATAATTTTCTTTCTGTTAAGTCATGAAGAATTTTAGCATATCCTTAATCAGAAATGGAGATAAGCAAAACTTGCTCTTGAAAATCTTACTCATATAGAGGAGATGTTTGAGGAACAGGTTAATTTCATGGCTCTTCTGTGTCATCTGTTTGATTCTTTTGTGTTAGGCAGATGAGCACCCTACACCGAAAGCCATAATTTAATAAACCTACCAATTTAGGAACAATATATCCTCTTTTTGTTTGTGGATGTGCAACAAGCAGTCAAATAAGAGACTCTCCCCCTCAAAAGTAGCTATGTAGCTGTGTAGTTCTGGTTCTTTTGTTGTTGTTTTCAACTCTTCTTGATGGGACTTTGCATTATTATGGCCATTAAAACATATTTGTTGTCATATCAACTGCTGTTGCCTTTACAGACCTGAAATACTGTAACTGACTTGAATCTGGTCTCAAATGCTATCCCTGGTATTTTAAAACTAATTTCTGAGGAGAAGCAGTGGTATAAGGGAGAGAAGCTAGGCCTCTGTTCTGACTTAGGAGGGTGACATTCGATCATTCTCAGATTTGCAAACTGAGTGTGTGTGAGGACTCACTAAGAGGAGAGACATAATGAAAACAAACAAACCCAATGCCAAATTCTGTTGAACCACCACTGCTAAGGCCTGTGCCCAGACTGGTTTCCAGTGGTACACCTAGAGTACAAAACTAGAGGTGTTAATCTGCTTGCATCTCAAAGGAATTTGTCTCAGCAGGGTGTGTACACTGTATTTTAAATGAACCTTGAATGGCAATGGGGAGTTTGCAGCATTTACAAGACACTCTCCATTGTCTCTAAGTTTAATAAAAATAGATGATAGAGCACAATGTTTCTTGAGAGGTTTATATCCAAGTGTGACTGATTTCTTTTATCTGTTTGCCATTATGTTTATGGGTAAACTTTTTAGATGGGGAGATTTAAGTAACTGCACAACCAGCTATTCTGTCAGGGTAACAATTGCAGTGGTAGAGAGATGTAGGCAGAATTAAGAAGGAGGAAAGATAAAAGGCTAAGAAAGGAGAAGTGGTAGCACTAAAATGTGAGAAAGAAAAACATCCATTATAGGAAGGCAAATAGAATGTGGAAGTGGGGGAGGATGAGTTATAATAGTCTGTACGTAAGAGAGATGAAGAGTGATAGTGTTTTAGTTACAGGCAATGATTCTTTTTTTCTGATCTGGGCTGAGATTTATGAAAAAGCAGAATCGTGACTCCAAACAGGAAAAGTGGTGGACTGCTAGCCCATCAGGCATTCAACAAGAATGCTTTTGTTGAACTGAACTTCTCCAGTAAAATATCAGAGTCTGAATTCTGTTTTCATGCTGTGGGGAATCATGAATGGCACTCTGGGCTCTTAAAGCAAGTGTGAAATAAGAATATCATTCTGATATGAAGATCTTACCTGTAAAAAGAAAAATATCCATATGCTCTAAGATCGTGTTTGTTGGTGGTGAACATCCAATGTCTATGGTTCAAATTAAGATCTTTTACTTCCACTTTTTTTCTCCTCTGTGAAGCAATGTATCTTCTAGAATGTTGTCTGGCTATTTTATTTTTCAAGCCAGGTGATTGACATTTCTTGTAATTTTCATCTTTGGTATAGAAATTCCAGATGTTGTTCCTGTTTAAATCCTCCTAAGCTATTAACTTTGAGAAAAACTAAGTGGTGCCTGTGAGTTCCCAACATTAGTCTGAATATGAGAATGTCTTCTTTGTACTTTACATTTACTGGCTTTTAATTGAATCAAGTCCTTCTAATGGAACAGGGAATATTTTTTACCTGGATTAATTTTCATCATTTATGTTAGACACAGCATTGTGTTTGTCCCCATGTCATTTTCTAACTAAATGCATTGTTTTTAAAGTCCTGCATGCTACAAATGATTTGGGGAAAGGACAATATTTTAGGCCAGTGAAGTGACATGCAAGGAGGGGTAACCTTGGCTCATAGCTGAGTTTGCTAATCACTACTGAAACTCATAATAATACTTAAAACTGGATAAAAATATTTTAGGAAAGAATGTACAGGAAAGACCAAACACCAAGCAGAAGAGGGAGATAAATTATATGTGCTTGCAAAAAGATTATTCTGATGTTGCATGGGTGCCATGGCCCCACTGCCTAAGTGGAGGTGTTCCACATCAGCAGGAGCAGCTGTGCCTCAAGTCCTGATAACCATGGAAAGAGGTTGACTGGGAACCTGGAGAAGAAAGTGTTTATTAAAGTGCTGTGGTCCTTTCAGACTGTATAGGCACACTGATTGATAAAAGCTTCAGTTTCTCTGACAGAGCTCCAGAAACAGATTCTGCAAGGTGATGGAGACCTACCTAAAGTCTCCTTTTCCTGGCATGAAATGTGCTATCAAATCTACTTCTTCTGTTAAAAATTGAAGCTTTCCTCAAGCCAGAGTCCTTGGATTAGAGAAAACTGGATTTGTAATTTGCTTGTAATATTCAGAGTTCCTTGTAATCAATGATTTTGAAATTACAGTTTCCACTGAAGAAGTGCGGCTGTTTCATTGCAAGGTGTTCTCCCAGATCAAAATTTACTTTTCCTGTTAACCTCAAATCGCTTTGAGTCCCTAGACAGACTTTCATATGTCTGCTCCTTAACTAACCCAAATTCTCCAACTCTCTGCTCCTGGCAGCCGCTAAAATAAACTTCATACATTGTTAATGCCTAAATCTGCAGCATAGTGAAAGCTGAAATTGTGGAGACACTCCAAGTATAAATTGAATTTAACATAAAAATAAGACATCAGCTGCTGTATTTGCTGTGTTATTACATGTTGTATGTAACTTAATATGAAGCTCTGGGATCCATTTAAATGAAACTGCCAGAAATTCTCAGACTGAGAAGCAGAAGGAGCCTTGCTGTGTAACTGAATTCTCCCCTTGAGGGAGGGAGTGATTTGCATGCCTCTTGAAGGAGTCAGGTCTACTGATCATTATGGAGTATATGGAGAGCTAAATGACAGGGGCAGATGTACAGACAGAAAAACAGCTGTGCAGCGCTCCAAATTATATGTATCCATTTTCTTGGGTTTATTGCATACGAAGTCAATTTATGCAGCAGTAGGTGGTGGCCAAAGAAATGCAAATCTCAGGACCTTAGTCTTTGAAAGGTATGCATCTCCAGTTGCTTTTCTCCCTGCTATTTTTTTCAAAGATCTGTAAAAATGATCGGTTTTATCATCTTTTTGAAAGTTTAGTGGATGAACTAAACATTCTGGAGGCAATGCTTATAACAACCTGAAATAACTTTGAATTACTTTAATAGTTTTTCTTTTTTTTCAGCAGGAATAAGAATTTTATTCTTTGCCAACCCAAACATTTTTCTTAAATCCAGAGCAATCTTGTGTCAATTTCAAAACAAATATGCTATTTCAAAATATAAAGTCAGAATTCTCCTATTTTGAAAATATTGAAACTATTTCTTTCTAGAAAATGTCAAAATAAATTGTCATAACATTTAACCTTTCATCATTTCCAAACTGGTGAATAATTTTGATGTCCCCACAAGTGTAATTTCCAGCAGATGTATTATTCATCCATTTTTTTAGTTTTACTTAGGCTTTTGAAATCCTGGCTGCTAGTGACTCCACTGATCAAAAATCTACCATTATTTGCACTAGTCTGAGACTCCATCCTGTTCTTGTTGATAAAGATAATAATACATGCCTCCAGTTTTTTTTTTTTTTTTTTTTCTCTGTGACCTAAAGAAATGCATTCTAAGTTATGTAGACACAAGTCCTTAGGAGCATGGGACAGTGCTACACGTCTTCTCAGCATCATGGACTACACAGTTCCTGACAACCATCATCTGCTTTTTTGGCTCCCCATAGAATGACTTAACTTCAAAATCCTAATGTAATGCCAGCTTTCCTTTCATCCTTAAGGAAAGTGTTGATCTTTGGCAAAGCTATCTTGAAGACATCTTTGTCCAAAATGCCAAAATGGGGAGTGTTCTGTAATTGCATGAAGAAGTGTTGTGAAAATACTAAGCTGTCTGAGACTGGCCTTAGGAGATAGAGTATAAGGTATGCAGCTTTACTGCTGGCTTTTCTTATCAACATTCATAAAAATATGTGCTTGAGAACCCAGAATGAACACTCCCTGAACAGCTCCCTAGAAAATAGCTGCAAATGTGTTGCAGTGCAGAAACTCCATGATTATGTAAAGCTCCACCAGCAAAAGGAGGAGAGACCCAAAGAGGAGCTTGCCCAGCTTCACAGTCCTCTTTTTAAAGGTTAGGATCTTCCTGAAGACTAGAGCAAGAAAATCAGTCATACTGAGCTCTCTACACATAGCCAAGATGACCTCTAAAGTCTCCTCTCTGTCCGTCCTACCCCATCTCCCTGCTCCCCCACTCCGTTGGCTACAGGGATGAGATATATGCGAAGTCATGCAAGAGAAGTCCAGGAGTTCCAACATCAGATAAGGAGGTTAGAAAGCATGTACACAGAAATAAACAGATTTTTCATGAAATGCTTCTGCCTTTCAGGACAGAAAATGATCCTGTGCTGGCACCATCCCTTCTGTTGCTGAGAAAGGAGGGAAATTTGTCAGTAAAGAGAAAATAACCTCATTTCTCTTACCCTGGTTAATGAGGGGTCCCTGTTAAAGTAAATGAGAGCTGTAGGTCACCTTCTAGTGTAGGGTTTATTCTATCTTGGATCACTTCGATCCTCTGGGATATGTGGTGGTTCATCCCACGTAGGCTTCCCAGTTTTGTCCTCAAATTTCTTACTGAAGGTTGTATGGGCAAGGGCAGGGACAATGTTCTTGTTCTGGATAGATTTGCTTAAAAAAGGCAGCAAATATGAATTAGGCTCTGGTTTTAACCTATTATTCCAACAGTATGCATTTATAATTTAACCCTTTATTCTGGACTACTAAATAGCAATTTACTAGTATAAAATGTAAGCAGAAAGATTCTATTACAGTTTAAGAAGTGGCACAGAATAACATAATAGGGTAGCAAAGAACAAGCAAAGTTATTGTCAATATATCTTTACCTTGACTCTAATTGTGCTAATTAGGACAACTGCAGCACAGAAGGGAAGAATATTCAGAAACAAGCTGAGACTTGCAGTCATAAAGGTCAAAGAAGCAGCTTGATTAAAAGGCCAATAGATGTATTTATGGGCATTGTATAGAATAAAATTGTTAGATGTAGTCATTGAGGAGAGCGATATAGTTTTATAGCAACAATAAAGTGTGGAAGACACTGAAAACCGGCATTTTTTGTGCTTCTTTTGCCTGCATTTGTGTCTTGATCCTTGTCTAGGAGTGCAGTAAGATTTCATTTGTAATTTTGTTTCTGAATTCAGTGTAATTGAGATAACAATTTTTTTCTAATAAATAGGCCATCATTTTGTGATTTTTCAGGACAGAATATGTTTTTGGTCTAATCTTAATCATATTGTCTTAATAAACACATGTTTCATGCAGCTGACATATGTGATTTCCTTGTTGTAAGAGCCTGTTGTATCTTATTATTTATTTACTCACTCTATGTTATATTTAATATTTTCTTTTAATTCTTTCTTGGTTTTGTCTCATGCTCAAAGAACTAATCTTTAATTGAACCTCTACAGTTTCTCTTACAACTCTGGAACATATCTGGTAGCCAAAAAAGCTCATGATGTTTTGAGAGGACAAAGGCATGTCTGTATACCAAAATACTTTTTTAACCAGCAGATAAATTTGTGTCAGTAGGATACTCAACCAAACATTTAGAAGTGAGACAGTGTTTAGTAGGTGCTTTCTTGCCATTTCCTGAGTCATATGCATTCTATTGTCTAGCCCTTCATGCCCCTCCACAAAATAAATTTAAGGTTGGGAAATACATGCTTGTGTAGTTTATGTGCATTTATTTGTTAGAAGTAGCATCCAGACTCTTTACTCATACATGAGAAGAAAGTAGATTTGTGATGTTGAGGCATTCTTGTTCTAGGTAACTTTCCATTCAGTTGTCAGATGGAGCTAGTGTCACCAGGACATGGAGCTGTACTTGACAACACCTGAAAAACTAGTTGGAGATGGGGCTCTTCAACTAAACTTGAGGAGTCTTTTTGGCTTCCCTTTTTAGGGAGAGAAATGCCTGAAGTTGTCTCCAGTCTTTTTTGGTACTGTTGATGTGGGAATTACTTGACCTCAGGGAGATGATTCAGGAAGCTATGGTTCATAGCTGGGGCCGGCAGTGCTGGAAGCTCTTTTGTTGTCACAGAACTTCAAAAGAGGGAATTGCTTGAGGGCTTGGTCTATCTCTGGGTCCTTGGGCAACTGCTTTGATACATCTGGACTCCTTTTCGGCTTGTGTTTTCTGTTACGTGGCACAAAACCTCTGATTTCTCTTATGTTGTAAACTAGATTTCTCTTGAAGCTTGACAGCCTGTAGAGATAGAACCTGTCACTGATGCAGTGTATTGAACTTTTCTTCAATTAAAAATTTTGTACTTTTAAGTGTTAGGTATTTTATACTAAAAAAATAAAAAACCCTCTAATTTTTTTATTTAAAATTTCTCAAAGGGAATGAATGTCAGAAGGAATTTTTGGACTATTTTAGAGGGAAAACAGGACCCGGATTTATGGCTGGATTTTATCTATACTGAAGTTAAGGACTGTATCATATTTTTGATAATAGAACAGCAATTTGGCTTTAAATCCACAATCAGTTTGGTATAAATACATATTGCAAATTAAGCAGAACAAAGTCCTAACTTTTCAGCTTAAAATAAGACTAATTTCCTGAATCTATTATCCATATTGCAAAATCAGATTATGTACTTTTAATCTACACCAGCACTCAGACTAGGCACACTTAACACAATTGATATAGCTGGCTGAAAGGGGCATATATTTTAAAACAAAGGCAGATGTGAATCAGTGGTTTTCTTTGGTAGAAGTATGTAATTAAGTAATCTTCTGCTCTGACATATGGGAGAAACAGAACCTAGGCTGCAACATGTAAATAGCCCTATGTTTTGAGGGACAAAGGGTGATATTTACAACAAAGACAGCATGTTATCATTGTCACCACCTCTCTGTAGTTAACAGCACCTGTTTCTGAAGGGTCCCTCAATGTTACAAATTTCTGCTATTTAAGATCTGTAGAACACTGAGCATTTGCTTTTGTTTTCCTTTTTTTAATAGAAAAACTCTCTGTGGTCAATTGTATATTCCAGTCTGCCATCTGCACTAGATCTGCTAATGTCATTTTAAGCATCAGGGGCTGAAGTGCCAGGTAGAGTCTTTCCAGGTCCAACATCTTGCAGGCAAGGTCTCCTGTCCCTGTTTTGGGTTTCTCTGCAGGATACAGTGCACAGTCCCCCTTTGCACTGCTAGAGCCAAAAGATATATTTGGTGGGTACATATGGCTGGCTTACAAATACTTCTGAATAATTCTTGTCCACCTTGAGAAGCCAACACTTCTCCTTCCTTCTTTTGCTGTTAATCAGTGTCACACTAGTCTGGATTTTAGTGGTGCAGGAGAGCTTTCTGAGCTGCTCGACATCCCTAGGTACAACCTTTTTCTCTAGGTTTGCAGCTCAGGACTTCTCATCTACTAAATTCCCTTTCTTCCATCTTCTTCCTTCTTGATCTCTCATCAGACACCTTCTGTCTTTTTTGGAATTCAAAGTGAGTAAGAAAATCTTGCTAAGCACTTTCTTGATTACCAATTGACGTGCTCCACAGTTCATCATGCATTACAACTGATACTTGATACAAGATCCTTATTGGTTGATTATTTAATATAGCTATGAGGCTAGACTTAGGCTTATGTATTATGAAGTCACTGAACCCAAAAATATTCAAACAATGCCTCCCCCGCTTGGTACATGTTAATTTATAAGGTGAATTAACACTTATTTTCATGTTCTTTTTCTTATGTGCCAAGAAGAGGAGCAGAGAGAAAATCAGAGAGCATATGTTAATTAACATGTTCTAATAATGGAGTGAGCCTGTCAGAGTCTCAGGCACTGAGGTTTACATAACTATGGGTTTCTTTTGCAGATGCAATTATTCTGCATCAGTTGTTCCCTAGCTTTCCCTTTTCATCAGACCATCAGGTAGAAGCAGGACCTGGTGCAGGGCTTGCTGAGCCTAGAGAACCTTTTTGGTGTCTCAGTGTATGTGGTGAGGGAGGGATTGCACTGCTGTGCTGCAGATATGGACACAGAGTCATCATAGTAGGTTATGGTGAAGTAATGACCATTTATCACACTTTGCTGACCAAATTTTGGGAACAGCTGCTGGCAATGCCTGGCTAAATGCATATTAGATTCATAAAGAAAGTATATTTATGCCTTGCAGTCTGGATAGTGTTTCATTTATGCCAGGGTAGAGCACTTAGATAGTGGACAGCATATGCAACCAAATGACTTTTTTTTTACCCTTTTGATATATTAGAATACATATTCTTTAGAGACTGTTTTTTGGGTTATGTTCAGACTCTGTGGCTTGTACTTGCTTAAGAGGTTAAAATTCTGTGGCAACCATGAATTCTCTTATTTCAGATCAGACTGAGAACTGAGACTATCTGAATCCTGAATTTTGTGTTTGTGGTAAGCTACTGATGAATTAGTACAGAATGTTTTTTAATCACTGCTTGATATTTCTAATACAACTGACTTTTGGAAGATCTAGGGTCATTTAAGATCGGTTACCAAAAATCATGAAGTAGGAGTTACCAAGAGAACAGAAACAAGTGTTGTATTTTATCCTTTTTTCTATCAGCACAAATACTTGTTCTTTAGGTTTTTTCAGGGTGCTTTGAGACAATACTATTCAATGAGCCTAGTTGTGTCAGGCCATGGGCTACATTATTGGCCTATTTTAAACTCAGAGCTGTACAGATTGTGCTGCTACTTCTCTTTGGCTAGTTTTTCTGAGTGCAGACTGAGGAGTGTAGGTTGTTTTCAGCTTGAAGAAGGGAAATTTCAATCTTTAGCTAAAGCTTGATAACAGGAAAATGCTGGTTTATCACTATTATTTCTACTTTGTTGCCCTGAACAGATAACTCCTGCAAATATCTGGTCTTTTTGTAGTCTATGAAATGGACACTATAATGCTTTCTTGTCTTAGTTTCTCTGCAGGAGGGTTTTGAGAATTAACGTGTTGATGCTTTGCTGTTGTTCTATAGATTAGATTGATGTATCCAGGTATTATCTAGGAATACTGATTGTGACTATATTTCCCTTGGTTGTCCTGAGGTAAAAATATGCTGAAACTCAAATGGTACCCTGGTTACATAAGAAAGATCACAAGGGACAAATATATGCTATTTCACTGGAATATATTACTAATCTTTTAAATTATTTCGGGGGAAAAAAAGGGATTTTAGTTTCTGTATAACGTAGTAGAGGGGAAATGGCAGAAATCTGTATCCTTTTCAAGCTGAACAGATCTAGTGCCACACCCAGGAATACAATGCTCCAAATAAAAGAGGACAACTGCCTTTGTCTCTTGAATAGTGTTACCAAATGATATGTCAGCTACATTTATATTCCAATAGCACTGGTTCTTTTAATGAGAAACTGGATTCTCATCAGTAAATATTCAATAACACACACTTATTGGTATGATGATCTCAGTAATTTTTCATTTAAAGTTGTATGGCTGGACCTAAATACTAGTAGAAGTCTTCAGATCTCATTACTTGTTCTATAAACTATCCAATTCTTCTGGACATTGATTTTTAAAAAAGTTATTTAAAAGCACTGAGATGATTGTCTGTAACATAAATATTTAAGTGTTTCTCAGCCACTATATGTTTTTGTTTGTTTTAATTAAAAACTCCCTCTCATAAAAAGAAAAACAGTGTGGCTTGGAAGAAAAAAGTATAGACATAAAACTTGGTTCTGAATTAAAGCATCTGGCAAGAAATGTCCTATCAGTCAGTAATAAGAACTACCAAGTAAAAAAATTCTAATAAAGGCTACAATTCTGGATAATGGTGAGAGATGCAAAAAGAAAAGATGCCCATCATCCTGTTGTCTTTAAATATTACTACTAATAGTAATATTAATAGGAGTTGGCTGTGTCCTCGGGAAGCTTAGGAATCTGGGACATTTCATTAGCAAGAATGATTGCATTTCTAAGCTTGCTGAAGTTCTTATTTCACTTGCTGGAATGCTTTTAAACTTAACACACAATTCCCTTTCACAAGGGAAAAAAAATAAGAGGCAGGAGAAAAAAGAAAAAAATCTTCTGAGTGCACTCTTTAATAATGTAGTATAACTTTTACTTTTGGACAGTTGCATTTTCTACTGGCAAGACTGAATCTGGAAGAGCTGAACATCTGAATTCTTAGTTATGAAAATTTTAGTTCTGAAAATGAATATGAAAAGGAAGGAATCTGGTCAAAATTCAATTTACTTTACCCTGGCCTCTACAGGGGATTAAAAAAAAAAAAAAAAAAAAAAAAAAAAAAAAAAAGTATAAAAAAGAACAAGTATTAAGATTCTTGGCCAATTTCAAACAGATTTGTCAGACAAGTTCTTCAGAAGTTTGTATCAGTCTTACCGCAACTGATGTCTGTGCAGAGGGGAAACCCCCAAGCTGTGCTCTTTAGATCCACAAGAGCTCAAGTTCCCTCTTCTGCTTCTTGGCCAGGCAGTGAGCATGGATGGGGCCAGAGGGACTTCTGCTGAGTCTGAGGTCAAAGAAAGGAAGCGCCAAGTTGAGCGTCTGTGGTTATTCACTGAAGGTCCGTGTAGAAATGCAGAAACCAACTAGAGAGTGAATCAGGGCTTTGTTAGTTGTGGTGCTTCTGGAATTGTTAAAGAAACAAATTGGTATAAATATCTTAGTGCTGAATGTCCATTAGGAAAAGTATTCATTACAGTGATAGGAAAAATACAGTGAGTTCTAGTGTAAGGAGGATGTAAGAAAAGATAAAAGTGATACTGTCCTTTAATGTTAGACAGTTAGTATTTCACGTGGAGTTTACTATTCCTTCAGTTTTCCAGATTTGTATTTACACTCGAACAAATAAACACTGTTGAAAACACTTTTAACTCTTACAAAGTGTTAGCTATTTCTCTCTTTTTTACGGTTAGTATTTAAAGATCTTAGTTAGACCTCTGAAATCTGAAGATTGGTTGCTGGATATAGACTGATAAAAAGTGAAGTTAAATACAGTAATAGCTTTAGCCAAAGTAAATTTGGTTCAAAATAAAAAATATGGCCTTTGCCCCAACAAATGAGATTTGTTGGCTGCACAGAAATTGTATCCACATGCTATGGCATAAAAAAGTTAAAAATTATTTAAGAAAAGAGGTCTTGTATCAGAGGATTATAGTTAAGCTTTTGGGCTGAATTGCAGAGCGTACTGCCAAGTGAATCTACCAGAAACTGGTACAACACGTACATACCTGAACACATTCTGCTGTACTGAGCCTGTACAGAAACTGAAATTAAATTCCTTTGAGTTAATGAATTCTGAAAGTGATGAAATGACTGTTGTTGATTTGTTTTCTCTGAAGATGCATTGCCTTCACACACTGTGTTATCTTGCCAAGTACCACAAACTACGTCTTTTGCCAGTTTTCTTGGAGTGTTTCCATTAGTAGAGTAACCTGCGAAGCAAATTCACATTTTCTCTTTGATCTAATATGCTTTAGTAACTTATCTGTGAAGACATCTTCACGTTGCACAAATACAAGCTGGAGAGGGCATAGTGTGATGCATGATTAGCATGAGGTCACCTTTTATGGCCCTAATAATACAAATGTAAAAGTAACTTTCAGTGTAAAAAGAAAAAAAAAAAAAAAAAAAAAAAAAAAAAAAAAAAGCAATGCAAGTGTGTTTAGTTGCTTCAGTAAAGGGAGTAGTTGACAATTCTGGGATTTTTAACATACATGATAGGTGCACCTCAGAGATTTAAATGTCTGGCCATTCCATCAGCAAGACTCAGATATTTTATTTGGTATTTTATATTTCCAGCTGCTCTCATATACCAACAAGAAAAAATAGGGACCTGTGTAGTACCAGCCTTTTGGAAAATTATTAAAAATGTGGCAGTATAGTTTCAGCCAAGCAGGGGTGATGGATGTCCTTTGCTCTAGACTGATGGGTGCTGCGGGCTAAGATTAACATGTGGAGTGCATCAGAGATGTGCCTTTTAATTTTGCATGGTGAAAATGAGCTCAACTTCCCAGCATCTGTCAGTATGTGCTCTTGGTACAGCTATAAGCAATAAAATGCTCAATGTTCCTCAATGTCAGAGGCCTAAAGGATGCCTTGATGCCTTTTTTGACATCTTTTTGTTCAGCATGTTTAAGACAGAATGATTAAGCTAGATAGATGAATGGAGCCTGGAGATGACTGCCCTTTGTATCGTTTACCTCAGAACATCTAGATGAGCCTCTTGATTTATTATATAAAAACTATTTTGCATGTCAGGCTATAACAGAGACTATTTTGATGTAAGGGCTTGTTCTCATTAATACCATTCTTATTTGCTACTTGAAATTATATATTTGCACTTATAAGGTATCAGTGTTTTTGTTGTACCTGATGTGTTGTTACTTTAATGTCAGAATCCCCCACAGTGAAATTTCAAAAACTGTGCCAGACAGAGAAGCAGAAAAAGATATAAATTCTGTTCACAAATATGAGTAATTTAAATTATGTGGGACTGATCAGAAAGCGATGTCTTTTCTTCTTGCTTTTGAAGGAGTCGTAATCATTTATAATAATTTTTGGAAGAATTTTATCAGATCTATTTGACTTGGAAAATATATACCAAAGAGAATCTGCCTTTAAAACTAGTCAAATAATAGTGGCTTCAAAATGTATTTTTGAAAGTGAATATACAATATATCTCACACTATCAATTCTATCTTTGAACTATGAATGTCTTTTGTTGCCATACCAACAGTTTGGTTGGAAGCTGAAACCTGCTAGACATGTCTGTCTTGGCTGTGAAGGACTTTTCCTTTCAATAATTTTGGCTTCTTATTCACTTTTATAAGACCAACTCTTGTGAAATCCTGTATTATGAAGGGCAATACCACAGTGTGAAAATAAACGGATTCTTTCATGTGGTGTGAATAAAGTAAGGAACTATATGATCTAATGAGTTGGGGGTTTTGCAGTGGACACTTCCTCTCTCCTTTTTTTTTTTTTTTCCTTTCCCTCCCCAGTTTTCAAACAGAAAGCTTTCATGAAACTTAAGATAAGTTATTCTTACCTGATGACCTGTGGGCTTCCTTTCTATAAGGATTGCATCTTCCCTAAATCTCCTGCAGTCATCTAGTCTGTAAAGGAAAAGATGCTTCTGTGCTTAGCAACCTTGTGGATATACAAATCACAGCTTCCTTTTTAGGTTCCCATGACACCTATGCAACATCCATAAATATTTTAATCCCAGAGCTAGCGTATTGCTTTAAAATTTTATAAGTAAACAATGAATATAGATATGGATGTAGATGGAAGGTAGTTAAAACAGCAGGAAGGAAGTACTCATACATGGAAGAAATTGCATGATGGAATCAATGTGTAGTGATCAAGATAAGAAAACTTTGCCTGTCGCACTGTAGAATCACAAAATCACAGACTCAGCTGAGTTGGAAGGGACCCACAAGGCTCACTGAGTCTGACTTCTGGGCCTGCACAGCACCATCCCAATGAAATCTTACATGTCATTCAAGTGGCAGTGAAATGAATTGGTTTGGGTTTGTGGTGGCTATATGGAACCAAATAGAAGACTAGAAGAGCAAGCTGTCTTTGAGATTTCTTAAACCAAGGTTCAAAATCCTTTTTCAGGTTTTTCCTTTGGGATTTGGTCTATTGCATTTTTCAGTTAAGCAGATGGGTCAAAAGGGCTAGGGAAAGATTGAGATCTGTTTGAAAACATAATACATGTGCATCTTGTTACTCTGAAGTATAATATAGTCAACTAGACATAAAATACATAGTTGTGTGTATCAGTACGTAGGTGACTTACATAATTTCCTGGATCTTACACGGATGCATAATTCAACCACAACAGACTTGACTTCAAGCATGTTACTGTCAGTTTTATCTCACATATGATGTTCAGAGGTAGATTCCAGATGCACTTTTGCTGTAGAAATCTGTCACTGATATTTTTTTTTTCTGTCCTAGAAACCACCAGCTAAATTTATTTTTGTCTCTTCAAACGGCATATGTAACCTTGTAGCCCAGTAAATCTGAGGACGTTTTTGCTTGTAATAGGCCACAGACTTTCCCTTAGGCTCTATTTTGGCCTTCCTAGAGACTGGTTTTAGCTTGCAGCACTACTTATCTAACAACCAAGTGACTATCACCTACTTTTCTTGGTTGTTTAGCTCTCTATGATTGTGTGATTGTGATGATGATTGCTTTTTCTGCAACTAGGACACAATACATAGTGTTAATTGTGTGTGGAATGAATTACCTGTAAGGCTACAGTGAACTGAAGCACAGAGAAGTAAAGGCATAGGGTGACAGACACTGGTCTTAAAAACATAGGTATAGACTTATACTGGAGACTGGGCTGTAAGCAGCTCTCCAGTGACCAGCAAAGGAATAAAACCCTAGCAAGTTTGTTATACCAGACACAGATTTACCAAAAGTAGTTAAAAGAAAAATAAACAAAACCAAAACGGAAAAACCCCTGCAAATCAATGTGTTCTGTGGTCTTGCTGAACGATGAAGAAAACACAAGGTCTGTAGAATGTTATCAAACCTAAAAATTACTCTAAGTGAGGAGGGGGGAGCCATCCATATTGCTAACCTCCTGGAAAAAAAATTCTCTGGATCCTGCAGGTTCCCCTTATTTTCTCCTCTCCCTGCATCCCTTCATCTCCCCTCCTCTGCCCCCTACCAAGGGTTTGACCTTAAGAAGGTCAACAAAACATCAAAACCATAAAAGTTTGGATGTATATAATCTGAATTGTATATCATTATATGTATGCAATACCTCATACTAAATTTTATACCATATTATATGTGTAATAAAATTTTAGTGTCTTTGCAACTAAGTTAAAAGAATGAATCAGGTTGTTCAGACTAATTAAGCTGCCAATAAATTCTTTGGTTTGCATAAAAGGTGTGTTCCTTTTGCCCTTAAAGTTTTTAGTGTAAGTGATGAGAATTAACATCTGTAACTTGCAAACAAATTGGCAACACCCATCTAGAGAACATGGTATAACTGGTGGCATCCTCTGTACTGGAACCCTCTTAACCTTTTATGAAAAGGAAAATCTAAGTGCTGTGACTCAGGTCACAGCTCAAAGGCTGATTGTATTTTTATGGGATCTGAATCACTGCAGTTGAGTTCTCTATGTACACAGGTGATCTCATGCACAATTCACTGCTAGTCCAGTTAAATAATCTGTTATAAATAAATTACCTGCACAACCCCATATAAATAAAATATTTCCGCATTAAATAAATAATGTGAACAAATAAAAAGGAAAGACTGACTTTTATATGACTTCAATTAAACCAGAGAGGAAATACGTTTTGCAAAAGGTTTTTTAAAGGAGAATGAATTATTTTTGACTGTGTCCCATAAGCCATTCAGTGCTATTCATTTTGGGAGATAACATTGCTTAAATACCATAATAAATGCATGGTTCCACAGAGATGGTACCACTGCAATTACATGTGAGTTGGCATTTTCTCTAAATCTTCCCTCTTTTGGTAGTCACTTAGGATTTCCAAAAATGTTTGCATTTGGCAAAATATATCACTTTTGGTGTCTGACCAAAACAGCTTATATTATTAATTTCATCATAGGAGTATTTGCTAGACTATTAGCCAAAAGGTTTTGTTTCTATTAATGTAAAAAAGAAAGGAAAATTAAATGACAGAATCTGTCTCTTACTCATCTAGCTGAACACTTCATTGCTGAAGTTGGCAAGATGACTTCATGAATGTGGAAACATTCATGTAATTATTCACCACTGCAAGAACACATCATCAACAGAATATAGGATATTTTTATTTACATTTATTTAAATAAAAGTTCATATATACTCCTTAACATTGGAAATAATTACTTGATTAATTTTGCAAAATCATTTAAAACATAATGGTATTTATTAAGGACTAGTACATATACATGCAAATCTTACAATTTTTTTGTTTTTGTTTGGAAATGCAGATAAGATTCTCTCTAATAGCTCAGTGGTTAAAAACATGTAATGCTGCTTGTTCAGTCTCAAAGTGGAGTGGTTAAACCTGGTACTACAAAAGGAAATGTAGCCTTTCAACACTGCTGAACTAAAAAAAGATAGTGCAGCTGTGCTAGGTTGGTTGTTGTTTGTAATTAAAGAGTACTTCCTGTGGGTTTTGGATCCTTTTCTGATAAAAAGAGCTAAAAGCACAGATAAAAAGCAGTGTCTGCTTTGGGACTGTGTTTCTTTCTCAAAAACAAAAAATGCACTTGGAAAATCTGCTTAATATTTGTTCTAGGAAAAAGGGAATTTGAATATTGTTATAGTAAACTTTAAAATGTATTGTGCTTGGTTTTCCACTGTTGCTTCTTTTTAAAATGAATTAAGCTGTGGAAGTGCCTGATTCTGAACCTGGGATGGGTCAACCCTGCTTGTGTGTACAGACCAGGGGATGAGAGGCTGGAGAGCAGCACCTCAGACCTGAGGGTCCTGGTCGAGGGCAAGTTGAATCTGAGTCAGCTCTGCCCTGGCAGCCAGAAGGGCCAAACATGTCCTGGGGTACATCAGGCACAGCATGGCCAGCCAGGTGAGGGAGGGGATTGTCCTGCTCTGCTCTGTGCTGGGGCAGCCTCACCTCCAGTGCTGGGGGCACTTCTGGGTGCCACAATATATAAAAGACATTGAACTACTGGGGAGCATTCAAAGGAGGGCCATGAGCATATTGAAGGGCTGGAGTTGAAGCCATGTGAGGAGCTGCTGAGGTCCCTTGGTCTCTTCATCCAGGAGGAAGCTGTGGGGAGAGCTCATTGCAGTCTGCAGCTTCCCTGTGAGGGGAAGAGGAGGGCCAAGCACTGATGTAATCTTTGTGGTGACCCTTGACAGGACCCAAGGAAATGTCATGAAGCTGTCAGGGGAGGTTTAGATTGGATATAAGGAAAAGGCTTTTGACCCAGCAGGCTGTTGGGGACTAGAACAGGCTCCCCAGGTCACAGCAGCAAGCCTGACAGAGCTTAAGAAGCACTTGGACAGCATTCTTGGGCACCACGTATAATTCATGAGGTGTCTTGCATAGGGCCAGGAGTTGGACTCGATGATCCTGATGGGTCCCTTCCAACTCACCGTATTCTATGATCCTATGTTTCTATGAATACACTGGAGGTTGTACTAAGCTGGTCAGTGATGTTAGAGACAAGTGTAAGGGCAGCAAGTCTCTCCAGTAGCTCATTTATCACATGACAAAAATTTCTTTAATAGAGTAGTTGAGTTAGATATTTTGCCAAGTAAAGCCAGCCTTGAGAAAAGGTTCATGCCTTTGTAGGAGACCAAACCCAAGGCACTTTTACCTCCTTTTCTGTATGAGCCTGGAGTTTCATATACTCCAGGGTTTCCATAAAGCATACTGCATCACTATGGAAGAGAGGAATAGCACCCAAACACAGAGCCAATTTTTGCTTCTATTACCTTTACAACTTCCCCCTTTATTGTGTTGTTCTAATATGTAATGATTATACCCTGTTTTTCACATAGGCAGTTGAGATTTATCTATAAATTGACACTGAAACTGAAGTGTCTCAGTTGGGTGTCCAAGTATATCATATGAATGAGATCTCACTACAGTTACTGCAGACAAATCAAGACAACATTTAAACCAGTCCAGTCCCCTAAAACATGCACATTACCTGAAACATCTAGTCTCTGTTGCCTGCATTTGATTAAATTTTCTTTATAATTGCAACTTTGGCACCTCACTTGCTTATAGGCATGGAAGTAAATGTGCCTCCACGTACGCACATAAATTAAGATTTTGTGCTGTGAGACTGAAGGACAACCCATGCATCTCTTTTAAGATGGTGTAGTATCTTGTACAATGTGTGAAATATAGGTTGCATTGATTTGAATAAAAGTGTTTCTGAAAGATTTTTTTGAGATTCACAATGATGAAGTGATGCTTTTAGACCTTCTATGAAAGCATGGAGTCTCAGTTTCTCCAAAATAACTTTAAAATAACTGTTTCCTATGAAATACCAAACCAAAACCCGCGCAAGTAATTTTGTATGGTGTTGTTCTCTTTAAAAGAGATCTTTTGTGTTTCTAAATTTCAAACCAATATAAGTCAAAACTAAATTCTAAAATCTATATGATTGCCTTCTTTCACAACTGTGATGAAAAATTTTACAACAAACCATGAAAATATAAAGTGTGATTTCAATTATGATCATATTTTGGAAGGGATTGACCCTGGTCTTGTAGTATCTTTGAGTCTTCTCTCCCAAACTGCAAATACCAAACATTGCACACTCAGAATATGTGGCATGCTTAGGGAATATAAACCCAGAGAATATCCAATGTGAATTTTACAGAAATGCAGGGTCTAGTGCAGATCAAATCCACAAAGATCTCTTAAGTATTTTCACTTTCATGTGAGATTTAAACAGGAGTCTGTCTGCCTTTAACGCTCGCTTGGGCATTTGTAAGCAATTGGAAAGCATGCATGTAGCTGATAGCATTTAAATGTACATGTGATGGAGCGGTATAAACACCACAACTTGGACTTGCTTTTTTAATCCAGTGTGAGAATACCCACATGTACTCAGTTCACTTCAGATTACATACTTCCCTAGCTGGCATCATGATCTATTTACTATGGGTTGAACTGCAGGAAAAACTGATCATTTACTGGTAACTTTACTAAATCCACTCTTCTTAATACATGGATGACCTTTGATGCTTCTGTTTCCCATCAGGTACATGGTGATAAGATCTTATACTTTGGCTGACAAGTCACGTATCAGAACTAGAAACAAGCAAATCTCTACAGCTTTTCTGTTGCCTGGCCTGTAAAAAGCCCAGCTGTGTTTCTATAGCAACTGCAATGGGACAGCAATGATGTCATCACCCAGCAACCACCTGAAATGTATATTACCTTGTTGCAAATACCGGGTAAAGATAAACATTGAGTCTTCTAATTGCTAGTATGAACAATTTTGCCACCTTCTTTAACAATTTGCTACAAAGAAGAAAAGAACTCATACCTGACTGGTCAAAACAGGAACCACACTCAGTAATTTGAAAGGGGGGGAAGGAATAAAGGAAAGTCTTTGTTGCCAAACTGTTCTTTTCAAGTATGTACAATGTAGAAAATGCCTGAAAATATTTCTTTGTGTTTGCAGTCAAATTGTAAAACTTTTCGATATTAGTTGTGAACTTTGGGAGATACTGGTACGCCTTTTGCTGAAAATAATTAATCAAACTGAGTCATTGGCATACCTCCACTTGTCTGACACTGTAGGGTGGAACTCTTGAATGATGTACAAGCCAAACACTGCTTGATATTCTTCTCCACTGGATAAGCTTGAAAGAAAGGACTTGGTGCATCTCTAAATTTTGGAAGGAAATATAATTTTTCTCCAAAAGTCAATGGACAAGTAAAATGAGCCAATCAAGATTTCAAGTACAGTTTATCATGCTTTACTAATTTATCATCAAGTTGATTGAAAATTTTTCTGCTGAATTTGTATAGAAGAACTGAGTAATACTTCTGGTAGAAATTCTACCTTCCCTCCTCAGGTCATGGATTTCACTCTTTTATTTTGCTGCCTGATATGGCTTCCACTGGACTGGATATCTGCAGGCCCTCGTTTCCAAGCAGAGACTAAGACAAAGTTTCAATCGTTCTGGTAGGAGTTGCTCACTGCTGTATGCCTACCCTTCTGGACCTGAAAAATTAGTATCTTTTTTTCTCAGATCTTTTCATAAATCTATTATGAAAAATCTTGGTGTTTACAATCAAAGTCTGTTTTACTGTTCCAGATCCACCCTTTATTTGTATATTCATTTCTAGAAAATTAATTTGCTAATTAATCAGTGGTACTCTTAGCTTTCTTGGTAACTGTAAGAGATATTTGGCCTCTATTTGGAGAGATTTTCTGTCCCCATTGTTCCAATAACTTTTTTTCTTTCATGGTGGAAAGAGAAGTGTGAGTTCTTCAAAGGTTTTTTGTATTTCTGTTGATTCTCCCAAAGGAGATTTGAACACCTCTGATGCCAGGTGGTACACAGACCTTCCTCTGACCACTGCAGTGTATCTGCCCTCCTTCCTTCCTTCCATTTTTTTGCCTTAAATTCCTGATATTTATTGTTCTGCCTTTGGTCTCTGCTTTGCACTTGCTTCATTTCCACAGGTCTTTTCTTCTGTTCTAATCCTAGGTCTAAGCAGTTTCCTCCAGCTTGGCTTTTCACTACCTTTCTCTAGCCTTGCCTTGGCTCTCCAGCTGTCTTGTCCAGTTCTGCCTTGGTTTCTTTCTCTTAATATTGAATGCAGGAACCAATGCCTTCTATACCCTGCCATTATGATTTAGAACTTTTTCTTTATTATTATCTTAGCATTACCACTATTGCATAAGTCTGAGGGGAAAAAATACAAGCAGGAATGACAAAGTGCAAATTTAATGACACAATCTTCTACATAAAGGGCTTATTAAAAACCCCCAGCCATTATGTAACAGGTACCTGGAAGAAAGGGGTTGACACAAAGAGAAGATGTTCTGTAAAATTATAGAGATATCTGTAAAATTAGTTAGTTTACCTAACTCAAAGCACAGGTAGAGGTCTGCCTTATTTTCTGTATCCTGGGAATGCTGTGATTTGACCCGCACAATTGCCAAGCCAAGGGCTTTTGTGAAAACAGACCCACATGAAAAGTTAAGCAGCAGTGGATCAGGATTTTAGTTTGTGAGCAGATGTGAAGCAAATCCTTAGGAATGGTGTGTGAGTAGAAAAATAAACATGAGGGTTGAAAATAAACATAGAGACTGGAGACTAGGGCAGCAAAAAAAGAGTTGAAATTCTAAATACTTTTTGCTCTCAAAATCTGAATTATAACATTGCTTTGGCCTCTCAAAGTCCCAAGAACCACTGTGTACAGCATGTCCCTGACCAAACCACGGAATAAAATGTAATCATAGAATCATAGAATGGTTCAGGCTGGAAAGGAACCCTAAAGATTCTCATCCAGTCTCTCCTGCTACCTCCTTCCAACACCTTCCACTAGGCCAGGCTGCTCAAATGCCATCAGTATTTCACATCTTACAGTACATTTCATGCCTTCTACTTTTTTTCCACATAGTTTTTATTTGAAACTGGGTGTTTTCCCTAGATAAAATCCAGTGCAGCCGTACTTACCTTAAGAAGAAAATAGATAAGAGGCACATTATTCCTAGTATTGATATTTTAATTTGGTCCTCATAATTGCTTCAGCAAGCTAAACAAACATTTCTCTGCCTAAGCACCAGAGCCAGCTGTTAGGAGAACTGTGACTTTGAGGATAGAGCTAAACATGCCTTCAGTATTAGACAGCCAAAGCATGAATTACCTGTATAATTTTAACAGTTTCAGCTAAAGATATTGCCTGTATTTTAGCAGATGCTTTATGCATTTTTTTCCATAACATCCCAGGGAAGATACCAATATATGTTCTCCCTCACTGTGGATATCTATTCTTGGGATGCTGAACCTTTGTCTTCCTTCAAGTGGCATGTTATACACGAAATCCCAGTGCAAAGTTTTTATGAATTAGAGCACAAATTCAAATTATATAAGTTTTCTGTACTTGGAAATGTTCATTGACACATGAATATCTCACAAGTCTGTCCTGCTCTGAAGAAAAATGAATCATCTAGACATTGGAGCTGTTGACCTGTGTCAGAATTTTCTCTGTGCAGTCAGATACATCAGTGTTGTTCTAACTTGGAGCAGAGTTAACCCAGCTGGTAAATTGAGAATGATTCTACCAGTGTTAATTGGTTCGGCTTATAAGAGTTTCAGTGGTTTGAATTAAAACAACTAAAGCCATATTAGTATGTTACCTTATTCTTATGGTCTATAGTGTGTGAAGATTTGGGGTTTTTTCAGGTAAACTTTCTTATTCTACTCTCTTCAAATGATCTAAAGTAATGAAAAATCATGCAAATCAAATGTTCATAATATGTGACATTTGTCATAAGTTCCTAAATGAAAAAAGCTGAAAATTATGCATCTGGTAATTAATAACCAGCAAGATCCTTTAATTCCTACTATTTTCAGAAATTCTCTTAACTTAGAATGTTTAATGACATAAAATGAAAGGTGTCTGCTTACAACCTCCAGAACAATTTATAGTAGAAACACAATTTTCATCAAAAATTAGAGAGAAAGGTGTGAAGAGGCAATATGTAACTACAATGTTTGCAACCAGACAAGAGAAGTAAGGATGAAGGACATTTCAAAAAAACCCAAACTCAGTTTGTGGGTTTTCCTCCAATTCTCCCCACTGTCCTCCAATACTTCAGTCTTGCATGGGGTGTTCAAGACAATTCTTAATGGTGCAGGGATTGCCTCCATCCATTTCTTAGCACTAAAGAGTAATTTCATCACCCCAGTAAAAGGGGTATCCATAGTTTATTTTACAACTACAGAAGTTTCTTTTCTTTTTTTCTTTTATTTAAAAATTGTGGTCAGCACTGATTAATCCTTTACTGGCAACAGAGGCTAGAAAAGTATTATGTGCCACATCATTTATTTGTTCTCTTGCTGTTTAAATAACGGTCTTAAGATTCATTCAAATGGACATGTATAACCTTTATGATTCTTTATCTCTTATTTTTAAAAATTTCTCTTTTTATCCCTTCATATCTATACTCTGTATTTCCATGTTTGATGTCTGGCATTTGTCTGGTTTTTAGCAGTTTCCACAGTGCCAGAAGGTTCTGCACTTGATGCTGTCTCTCTCAGTAAATGGCACTTTTGACACACATCTGTGCATTACATCCCCTTACTGATACACCCACCTGTTCCCTGAATTGACGGGGGCTCCTTTGATGAGAGAGGCAGCTCTCATTCCTTCTATGTGCTACTGGAGTGCTTTGTATCAGTTCAATAATGCTTGGTCCAAAATTCATATCCCCGCATTCTCAAAAAAGTTCTTCATTTTTAGCTGGAAACATCTTTAAAATGTCATTTGCTGAGTGACTTCATCCACTTTCCCAAGGAAAGAATACTGCTGGTACCTGTGCCTTCATCCTCCAAGTGCCTCAGCCACTCTGTTTGTTTCAAATGGTTTGTGGTCAGTAGGCTGTATCTGTACTTTTCCAGTTCCTTTTACATCTATGCCAAACATTGGACAAGTCTTTCTCTCACTGCATCCTGAATTTTACATACTATTCTCAGCCTGAAATAATAATTGTTTGTTGCTGTGAGATTTGCAGATCATTTCTGTAACAGGTTTTGAGATTCAGCCATGCTACATCATGACTATATATGACTATATTGTTTTAAAAAAATTGAGATTTTTATTGACATTTGATCCATTATTTTTAAGTTTGACTCACATCATAATGTCTATATGCATAGGTGCATTAGTTTACACAATGTAATAAGACAGAATAGGAAATAACTCCCTCATCACTGGAATACATTTTTCATCTTAATCTCAAACCTATTTCCTTTAGAAATGTTAGATGCAGCAAAACTAATCAAGTATCACCTGTCATAGTAGTTTAAATAAATTGTAGTTTCCTTTTCTCTACACAAAAAATCCAAGCCAAACTCCCTAATTTTGAACAGGCTGTTATACTCTCTTTAATTAGTTTTAAGTAAATATTCAATCTTAATAATGCAGCAGCTTTAGTGAGCATGCTATGTTCCTGTATGCCAATGACATTTATTCTAACCTAACATGATTTGATAGTTTTATGAGCTTCAACACAATGTCAGTCAGTGCCTGTTCCGTATTTTCATGTAAATGTTCCTGTCATCAGGAGAAATCCTTGAAAAGAGAAAGAGAAGTAGAATGTTTTCTAATGGCTCATCCTGAAAAGGCAAAATATTCAGTAAAGGAAAATTAGTATGGTCCTTTTGCTGTGTCATCTAACATTATTTCAAGTAATTAGCTTTACAGTAGGGGCCTGAAACAGGAGAAATTCTGTTTGAGCACTTCAGCAACTACCCTTTATAGGCAGGGATAGAAAAATTGCATTAACAGCTTTTTGTGTAGGACGCTTCAGGCTGATAAAAGGCTTGTACATTGCCAAGTTTTTAATTTTAATTTAAATTTCTTTAAATATACTTTCCAAATCTAGGTGCTTTTACTCAATCAAGCTGTTGTCCACTTTACTATAGAAAGGCTGGAGAGGGTTCACACAGCTTATTTCATGTTAGAAAACCAGGGGGAGTTTCTGATGTATAAAGGAGGACTGCAGAAAAGGAAAAAAAAAAAAAAAAAAAGTCATGAAAGAGACAGGGAGAACGAAAATTTCCTCTAGGGGTGTTGCCCAGTCTGGTCCAGCACTTAGAAGAAGTCCTATCTGTTGTGGAGGCAGTGTTGCTAGGCCAGTATTCTTCTGTGGTCTGATGAAACACCAGCCTGGGAGGCCAGAAGCAGATTATTTTGGTTTATATTCTCAAGGCAAACAGAGCTGGCCTATTTCAGGGGGTCAGATCAGCTCAGGCCTCTCTCTCTCCGTTGCATTACTCATTCATTTTGTTGACTCAAGCATCTTTTTTCAGCACATGTATTTTTTCATTATCAACAGATAATGCTAATTCCTACCTTTTAGTTTGTACTGAAGTACAAACCTGTGTTCAGTATAGGCTGTTACTGGAAAGATAAATTTAACTGCCAGCTTACAGGCAAGAATGGCACTTCACCAAAAAAATCTAATATAAAGTCTGAATGTTATCCAAATATCAAAAGAATATCAGAACACACGTTCTTTACTTAAACCTCAGATGGCATTGCTGAGGTAATGCACATTGTGTTTGCTAATAGATATACCTCTAATTGTAAGAAGGCTAAGTTAAATGAAAGTAATTAATATTTTTATATCAATGTTAATGTTTCCACATGTAATGCATATTGGTGTCATATTAGAATGTCAAAAATGGTCTTTTGTAATTTTATTGCTGCAATTTAGATGCAATCCTTAGAACGATGGAAGCCCCAGATGTTGATTTGTGATACTCTTTGAGAGGTAATTGTCATTTTTTAAGCAGACAAAAAACACTGCCTCAATGAGAATGCAGAAAGCCCCAAACCAGAGTTCACACCTATGTTATGGAAAATCAAGTGACCACCATTCTGTAAATTTTTTTTTGGTTAAATTTCTGACAAAAAAAGAATCTTACATCCAGATATATTTTCTGCCTCCTAAAAAGGTACCTCATAGTACAGAGAGTTCCATAATTTCCCTGATTTTCATGTTCACTTTAGTGAACATGCAATTGAAAAGTACCATGCTGAATAGTTCCAACTAAGAGTTTCTTGGCTTGTTTTGTTGTTTGGGGAAAAAAAAAAAAAAAGAAAAAAAAGGGAAATAAAGAAAAGAGCCTAACAAATGTGTAAACAATCCAGGAAACAGTGAGTGAAAGCTACAGTCTTCCCCCTGACCTTGTAGCCTGCTTCCAGGCTACGGAAATGGACTCCACTGCATCCTCTTCCTTATTTGCTTCTTTTCTACACTTCAGCCTCATTGGGGCTACAAAGATTAAGAGTGCCCTTTAGATTCACCAATGCCTTGAGACACCTGGGAAGGGATATGGGCCTTTCAAATTGCTTAAACAAAGAATGTGAACCCAAGTTTCTGGCTGTGTTGACAGCTGTAGCCGTAAGTTAATGTGCAAAGTGAGCAATGCCCCTACTCGACCGGGTTCGGCCAACAAACAGCCCTTTGCCTGTCTTGAGAGGCCTAAAGTAGGTGCCCTTTGAAAAGACCAGATTGTCCATTACTGGTCTAACAGCTTGGGAACCAAGGACCTTCAACTACCCAAAAGAGATGGTTACACCACAGTTGACAATGCTCAGATACTAACTTTAGAACTCAGAATCAGTCTGTTTATGGTTTTCATTCTTTTTATCTTTTCTTCTGCAGTACAGAATTTGAATGGCCACTATCATTGCTCTGAATCTGGCACCTCTTATATTGCACATGGGCTATAAAGGGCTGAGCGGCCTAAAGAGATGCATATTTACTTTAATTCCAGCTCTGGGGAAAAAAAAAAAAATTAACTTGTTTGAGTTGACTCTGACAATAATTGCAGTCTGAAATAAGTCAATAGATTGCTTTCTGAAAAAGTAACCACTGCAGATATTACAGACTTCTTGATGGTATTGACAGTTCGTAGGGAAAATACGTGTCTGGGGACTAAAATGCCTTGTACCCAATTGAATGACGCTACGACAGCACTGGAGAAACATTGTGGGCTTTATTGGGCTCAATGATGACTTCTATGGAAGCAAAATGAGCTCGTTGCTTCTCACTATATCCCCCTGTATACTGCTTCAGATTAAAAGAAAATTGAATTGAGACATGGTTACAACTTTTCCATTGCTGTGTTGAGAGGCCTGGAAGAGCTCAGCTCCTCAGTTGCCCATCTAAAATGTATCTGCCACACCATTTTCCTAATGTCTTCTATAATCATTAACAACTTGCACAACACCCCAACAAATTAGAATTTGGCTGAGATGATTACAGGTTCTGTGCTATTAACTGTGCCCATGAAAAGTTTTTGTAGCACTGGAGAGATGACAAAATTGTGTAGGACCACAGCTGTATAACTCCATGCATTTATTTACCTTTGTTGCTCCCTCTTGTAGTCACATGAGACAATCGTCTGTAGAGTGAATTGCATAAAGTAATATCTGAATGACAAGCAAGGGAAAAAATAATTCCAGCCCTTTTGGAATAAAATTGCATGGTTTACATGTGTTTATTTTGGTCGTCCTGTTAGGCATTCTTTATATTTTTTCAAACAAAATGTAGATACAGATTCCTATTGCCATTCATTTAAGAACTGTTTTTAATGTATATCAGAAAAGATGCTTCTTCTTTTAGTGTTGGAACCACATCAGGAAAGGAATTTCACTTCATCCATTTTCTGAGGTGATTAATTCCCCTCTTCAGAAGCAAATTTTATCCTAAAATGTCATCTAAATTGAGAAATAAGATATTGAAATTGGTCTCTGTTTTAGTGACCATCAAAGAAACTGCACAATGCCTAAGCAATTATAGCTAGAACTGCATTTTTACACAAGAAAATTACTTTAAAAAAAGATAAGAAATGTTAAATCCACATGTAAAGTGTGTTGTGCTGCTGTAGCTCAGGTTTGGACGTGAAAGAGTTATAGGTCCATCACTTGACTACAATTTTTTCTGGTGCAACACAGTTGGTATACTTCATGATGCAAACTATTCAGGCCTAATTGGTGAGTTTTGGCCCCTATTGACTTTATACATGTCTTTTTTTTTTTTTTTTTTTTTTTTTTTTTTTTTTTTTTTTTTTTTTTTTTTTTTTTTTTTTTTTTTTTTTTTTTTTGCCAGCCACTGGATATTAAAATTCACTGGGCACAAAGCTTTCCAGGTAGATTAAATGAAACCTGCTAACTCTACTCATATAATGGCATCAGGAGAATTAATCTTTCTGAAGACTGGCTAGTAGTTGTGTTTTGACTTGGGATCTTTCACCATTTGCAAGGTACAGAAACCAGATTATTATTAACCTCTATTCATCTGTCAGTATTAGAAGAATATTAAACTGCTTCACACTCCCGCTTCTTGATAGTAATTTGATTTGTGGCCTGCTTATTGTATCTACCCAGATTAATTTTTATTACCAATTTTTCTCCTTTCTATTTGTTCTGCAGAGACAGTCATGTAATTGACTCTTACCTCTAAGAGAGTTGACTTACTTGCTTAGAGTGGATTAAAATATATATATACATATATATATATATAAATGCATATATTCCTTGAGCTAAAGGACTGTTGAGGACATATGTGTATACCTGAAATATTTCTTTTGAAATTCTTGGCCTCTGTAGTCTGAATTGAATCTCTGCCCTGCATAAATTTTCCTTCAAGGGAAGTAAGTATGCTTGTTTTATAAACCACACATACTGTCATGTGAAGTTTCAACCCTAACTGCATATACCAAATGAATTTGAATCACTTTCTGGATCCTTCAGTGTGCCCGGTTCTTGTAAGTTGTCTTTTTGCAGGTAAGTGATAACTTACATTAATGATGCAACATAATGCTCATTGTGTTCACGAAACCAAAACACCCAAAATTCAGCAAAAGCAGTTTTAAGATGTTGCATTGTCAATATGGAAGAAAAGGGAGGCAGATGGAAGTGGTGGAGTTTATGGACCCATTGCGTTTTTGTCTTGAGCAGCAATTGCTAGTTTGTTTTTCTAGGCTTCAATTCTTGAAAAGGCGTGAAAGCTTTCTAGGTGGAGGGTGTCCTCCTCAGGGAGCCCAGTGATCCTGTCTCTTGCAGCCAGGTCTCCCTATTCCTGCTCTGTGGGTTTACTGTTTCCCCCTTCACAGCCTTTTCCAAATAGAGAATTAAACAGCTGGGGGGGCGGGGGGGGGGGAGATATGCAGAGGGTTAGTTACAATTTTTCCCCAACAGGCTGCTAGCAAGAACTTACAAAAAAGAAAATTTTGAGCTCCTTTGACCTTGGTCTCTAATAGCTCTTTTCCCCCTGTGAGATACATTGTCTTGCATGTAATTTATTTTTTGGAGTTGGTATGAGATGTCAGTTCCACTTGGCTGCACTTCTTGCAGAAAATCACTTCTTTGCTACTGGTTCTCTGTTGGAAATCACGTGGTGGGAGGACGAAGACCTTGCATGCCATCACTGTATGCATATAAAGGAGATATTTATATTAAGAGCTGGTGAAGTAATTACCTTTTTTCTTCTCTTTTTTCCTTTTCATTTTTCTTCTTTTATGTTTTTGTTTTAAAAGGCAAGAAATAACAGCTTGTCTCTTTGAGAGCAAATAACACTCCTTAAAAGCAGTTGCCAAGCAACCTACATTTACAGTTTTGCACTAAACTCTGAACGGCAAAGAACCCTCCCTTTCCAGCCCCCAAAATAAAGTAAAATTGAAATAACACGTACTGAAGACCCACTATTCTAGTGCTCAACATGTTTTTGGTACCACAAAGTGTCTTTTTTACAGTGATATTCAGAGTGGAGCAACCTGCTACTGTTGTGTAACGACACATTCGGGCCAATGAAGGAGGATTATTTTTTCTTCTGAAATGCACTTGTTTACCACAAGTTTGAGAGGGAATGCAGAAAAACTGTCGATAATTTTCCAATCAAACACACAGAAGAAAATTTCACCCCAGTCCCCAAGGTATGCTGTGACTCACAACCGTTTCTATCAGGTATAGGTGCACACATTTTTCCCCAAGAGAGAATCTAAACACCTTGCATGTTCTAGGCTGCTACCAGGGAGATGGCTGGGAGCAACCTGTGGTAGGGAACTGCTTCCCCCACTGTTTCACATGTTTTTTGGCATGTGAATTTTTTTTGTCAAGTTTTAGATAGAAATACAAACAGATATGTGAATAATGTGAGAAGAGTGTCAGACTGTGGACTTGACAATGAACCCTTGTGCTCTAACACAGAAATTGTCAAGATAGAGATGCGTGTAGACACAAAATTCCTTTATCCAGTCTTGTAATTCTAGTGATTCAAATCTGTGCATCACTGAGACATCGCACTATGAGCAACAAATGTGTTAGTATGTGGGATTTTTCTTTTCCAAGAGGCAGATCAAAAGGACTAAGGAGAGTTGTTAAGGCAATTCCAGGCATAGCCCCCACTGTAGTCAGCCACAAGGAGAACATTTATCTGAGCCCTGGAAGCTGAAGATGTTTCAGGATCTTGGAGTTCAGGTAGAGCTTTAAGTGTCATGGATTTATGACCCGATGTACCATTTCTCTGCTATTCCATGCAGAGTGGAATACGTGTGTACAGAGCCCACAAAGTCTTCTTTAAACCTCTGTGTGAATCACAACATTTTGTGTAGCTCTTTCATACCCCTTTGGAATTCTGTCATTAATTGTAATTTTCCTTCTTAGTTTTCTCTTTTAAACTGATGTATAGTGCCTTCTGGGTACAAAACTGTCTGTTGCATTCTAGAGGTACATTTTATTGGGAGGGAATTTATTACAGCTTCTGATGGATTCTTACCCATTGTGGAGTGACTGAGAAGTGGGCTCTCCAAAGATAACTGTTCTGAATGCCTTGAGTCTTCATACTACCAGGAAAAAGACAATTAAATACAAAGACTGTAAGGGATTTTGGCCGCTGAGTGCCAATCTCTTAATTTCATTTTATTATCAATTCTCTTTGCTCCCTTTTCCATGAGAGAAAGGCACACAGAACTGCACAGGTTTTAGTGCTCTGTTGGATCACTTTCGCCACGTGACTCAGCACTGAAGCTGAGAGGCTCATGGCCTCGATTTGGCATATTTTAAGATGAACAATACTTTGGGCAAGAGGGACCACATGGACATAGTTCGTTGAACTCTTTTTTTTCTGTAAAATACAAGAAGCAAAAACACATTTCTGTGGTGGTGTCTCCTTGTGTTTCTGTCAGCGACCATGAAGATTGTTGTATCTGTGGTCACTTCAAGTTGAACTGCATTTTGCACAAAGCTTTAAAGCCTGTCATTGATGCCTTCTCCAAATGCACAGCAAGTAACAATGGGATGGATCAAGACATGGACCTGATAAGATATTTGGGCTTATCTGGCAATCTGTCAGTGAGCACCCTTTGAGCACCTGAAAGCACTGTGCTTGCTTGTCTCCTGGTGTCAGCAGCACAAAAGCCATTTAAGAGTTTGAGTGTCCCACATTCTTCGTAGTATTTGTAGGCTTAGGTTGCCTTCTGCTCAGGGGAAGGAGGACATAAAATAGTAACCAAAGGGTGAATTTGTATCGCATGACTAGGGGAAGTTAAGTGGAATATTCATAGTTAAGGAAGAGAATAAGAAAGATTATAAATTCAGAGTTAGCACAGAATTGCCAAGAGCCTGAGGCTAGAAGTGACCTCTGGAGGTTATTTGGTTCAAATCCCTTACTCATTGCTCAGGACCATCCAGCTGGCTTTTGACTAGCTGCAAAAATGGAAACTCCAGAACATCCCCGGGCAACCTGTGCTAGTGTTGGCTGAACTCAGTTGTGAAGAGGACAACTCAGTGACTAAAAGCTCTTGAACAGCACCTTTAACAACTATACAGCCTCGCTTATGCAAAGGCTTGGAATTAGGGGCAGCCTCTCAGAATTTCCTTTATCAAATGTTTATTTTCTTCCTATATATTGTAACAACACTTACAAAAACTTTAAGAAGTGTTTTCTGGAAAGTTACGTGATCTAGTTAAGACAAATAAATTAGTATTAATTTTATAAAAACCTCTTTCTTCTGTTCCTGTAACATTATTTTTTCTATAATGATGCATTTACCGAAAGTTCAAAATAAATTTAAATAGTGGGGGGTTTTTTGTTTGGTTTTTTTTTTTGAAGGCTTTCAGTGCTGCCAGTTATGTTAAAAATAATTTGAAGATAGGGAGTCTTTTGAAGATAGGGTCTGTCTTTTTGAACATTGAACAAATGTTATTATCAAATTGCTCAATCACTTGTGTTAATTGTGATTAGTTTTTTTGCAGTTCTGGTAAGGCTGCCATAATCACTGGAGTATTCCTGTTAGCCTTGGTGGTGCTCATAAACACCTGGTTACTACCTCAGAGAACAGAGTCTGAACTTCTAACTGCTTTTGCTATTAACATTAGTTGAGGTCAGCTCAGGTTTTCTGCTCTTCCGTGAATACAATATTGGCTAGAACACCAGATTTCTTTACGCCTTTTCAACTGTACCTGTAGACTGCAAAGCTTATTATTAACTCCATTTAAGCTTGCAGAGGTGTAAGAGGCTAATCATAGGGATTTTATCCTTTGCAGTCTGCATAATGTTTCTTGTTTTGAAAACACTCTGCAATCTGCTGCCCTTATGTGTAAATACAATCTACCAACCTGAAAAATGGAAAAGGCTTTTACGAACACCACAATATTTTGTAAATATTCAGCCAGAGTTATCCTTCTTTGGAATGTGAAACAGCAGTTGCAGATTCCCAGAGCAACATACACTGACATGCTGGTGGGGTTTTCTTCTGGCTGCTGGTAAGTGCCTTCAGTACGCACCCCGTGCGTCTCACTCAGATGTGACTGTCACACCAGCTTGTAATACCACTAGTAGTAGACGCAAGAATATGAGAACTTCAACCTGTTTTAACTAGTTATGTGTTGGAGTCCAGGGCATTCCTTTGGCTGCCCTGGAGGGTCAGAGACCTGGACAGGGGGGTCTGGGACCCTGGCACAGAGCCCAGAGGGACATCGGCTTTGATCCCAGTCCATGGGAAAGGCTTCCTGCACTGTGGGATGGATTGCAAGCCACAAGAGTGTGAAAAATAGTAGTTTAGCTTATCACAGGGTGAAAAAACAGTAGGTTTGGGTTTTTGGTATGGAAGTGAATGGAAGCAAGATGGAGGGTTTTGAGCATTGTCCCCTGCTTCTTCTTTTTCTTCCCTCACTCCATTTTCTGCAGTGACAGTGGCACAAAGTAGTTTAAAGAGATTGGGTCAAAGTAGGGATGACCTGTTTAGTATAAGTGATAGGTATTGGCAAATTACGATAAATAAAGAACACGTAACAATTAGTATAAAAGTTAACACCGCAGCCTAGTCGGGAGGAGTCATCAGATGCCCGGGCAGCTGCACAGACCACTGAGAAAATTGTAAGATAAGAAACAGTAAACAAAGAGCGCAACTTTGAAAAATCAGAACCTGAAGACTCCGTCTCTCTGTTGCCTCTGGCTCAGGGCTTTGCAGAAGGCAAAAAGACTCTAAAAACCACCTGAATCTCAGAAAAAAACCCAGGAGTTATGGGCCTTAGTTATTTCAAAATGGTTTTCTTCCTTGCTAATTCAACTGTCCCAGATACTTGTGTTAGGGTGTTGTGACACTGTTGGGCAACTTTTAGTTCTGTGTATAATTTACTACTGCAAATCCTACTGCAACTGTCAGACTATCAAAACACAATCCTTACACTAACAATTCTAAATGTACAGAATTAAAATGAGACATTGAAGTACCAAAAAGAGAAATTGGAATGCCAAATTGGATTTTAGGAATGACAACTCATTCACTGGAAAGTTTTAGAGCAAAGAGATAAAACTGGCCTTTGGTTTGGGCTGTGACCGATACAACTAATTTTTCTAGAGGCTTCAACTATCTGATTGCATACAACAGAATAACTACTTTTGACATTTATTATGCACAAAGGATGGTTGTTTTACTTTCTTCAACAGTTGGTTTTAATATATAACAGAATTATATTATCTTTCTTTTTTAGTAATTTGTGGGTTGTTTTAAAATTTTGCCAGTATGTTATGTATCTTCCACTTCCCTTACAAATAGAAATAATGCAGTCTTCTTTCAACCTCTAGATTTGGAGGCACGAAGCTTATTTTAAAGGCAATTTGTGAGTAAATTTTTATCTAGAAATCTGTTCAAAAAGGGTCATGTGAAAAATTTAAAAGAAACATTTCACCTTTTTTAAATTCAGTAACTATGAAGACATAGGAAACACTTTCAGACTAATAATCTTAACTGTACTCTATTTACAGGCCCAGGTATTCTGCAGTTTTCAGAACAGTTACTCTAATTTTAAAAAGTATAAGTTAGTATTAAATCAACTTAAAACATCCTGGTTTTATTGATTTTTAATTATTTCTATGTACATTTGTTTCAAAAATATTGAGAGCTGGTGTTTGTTTTGAAGTGAGGAGCGAAAATAGGTAATCATCTTTCCATCTGTTTTTGTCAAATTTGTCCAACACAGCAATGCAGTAATGAAATTTATCATACTTGATTCCTCTGAAAAATATCACAGAAATGCCGTATAAGACTTATGTTTCAAAAAAATTTTTCTTAAATGTAAAAATATAAATGTGTTAGGTCAAATGCAATTTGGCAATTTTTTTTAAGCACAACCAGCAGGTAGTGTAAGTCAGAATGAATATTCCATAGTCCTTGCCAGAGAAGACAAATGAGGTATATATATGCTGGCATACTCACCCAGTGTCCCAGTTGAAATATCTATTCGTAGTCAGTAAAATATTTAAGTTATATTGATACTGAAGGGGTTTGAGTACGTGCTTATAGTTGAGTGTTCTGATGAGTAAGTACGGATTTGAGTTTAATATTTAAGTGTGCTCTTATTCTGCTGAGCACAGACCTGAACTTGTAATGTAATAGTGATCTATTGAGTAGGTAGCAGAGAAACCACTGAAATCAGCGAGTCTCTGAAGGGCTGTAAAAGTCTGACTGTGGAGGTTATTTGCAGGATTAGACCAACACCAGAAGTAACAAGTATTCAGCCTCAAATGAAATTCAAAGATGTTTTAACACTCATAGTTTGAAAAGTGTTTAGAATTTCCCATAATAATATAAAAAATTATACTTGGAGAAATTCTGCATCTGGACTCCTTAGAAATATACACATATTCTAATTTTTTTAGCTCCTAAATTTGTTGATGTAGGGTGGGATTGCTGTTGCAGCTGTGGCATGCAATTGTTCAGCAGGTCTCTTGTTGAGTTTAGTATTCAGCTTTTATTTTTTGCATTCAACAGTTCTTAAAAGATGGAATGTGACATAAAGATGTAGTTTTTAAAGTTACAGTTTATCATAGATTATTATATTTTTACCCTAATTTCCAACTTTCCTTGGCCTTGTTTCCTTCTACTTCACTCCATGCATTTTACCAGTAGCTATATAGTAATCTGAATAACACTTTCTATTCATTAGTTCTAGGTTGCTTCTCAGGCTGATCCAAACTCTCAAGGGACATGATAGAAAAAGTCATGTGAAATTTGAATCCGATCCAACATCATCATGCTCTTTAACATTTGCTCCTGATTAGATGCTACTGTTCAGTTCAGATTTCCTCTACTGAAGGTTATTGTTAATCATTAAAAAAAAAAAAAAGTATGACTCTTGTAAAGTAGGGGAGAACATCTGTCCAAAAGAAATACCTAATTTTTTGTCCATGAGATTTGTCTAGAAACTGGCTATTTAAGCCAAATATTTCATAAATTCTAGCATTTCTATGATAAATATTTTAAAACAACTAACAGATTAAGTAGGCTGGGCATAATTATTCTCTATAATATAATTATGTTGCAGAACTCCACCTGGATGGACGATTTATATTTTGATATGTGACATTTTCAAACCTTGTGTAAGGTGTATTTTTTGCCTGCTCTAGAGTTTCATCATTGCTCACTATTTTTTTATTCCTTGTGCATGACAGTGTTCATCAGCATATGCAGTGAGAGTATTCCAAGGCAGGAGCAATATCCCTACATCTGTAGGACCAGATCAGTTTTTGACATGTCCAAATTCAAGCAGAAGCAGATGCTTCAGGCTTCTCTCCTCAGCACAAAAAGGAGCGATCTCCAGTTGTTCATGTGGCAATAGTTTGCAAGGCTAAGTCCTCCCCGGAAATCACCCTGTAAGTGTTCCTGGGACTTTTGGTTATTCTTTTCCCAGAAAAAAGAAAATAATAGCTAGCAATAAATTTCTCTGTACTGGTATTATCCAGAAATCATTTTCGTCTGCTAGACAATTCTGTACAATTATCCCATTTGAAAAATTGATTCTGCCTCACAAAGGCCGCTGCAGAGACTATAATAGTGTTACATGATTTAGTCATTTGATTGCTGAGGGACAAGTGCAGTTCATAGAGGAAAGAGTTCATATATTGGGGGTCATCCTGAGAACAGATTTTGTGGGATGGCTATTACACTGTCTTAACTCTAGTTTTGCCATTGTAATTTAGTGTTGTGAGAACTCATGCTGTCTAAATAACCTGGAAATCCAGACCCTTTGCAAGATACCAGTGCTGCCCAGTCAACTGATGCTCATCTCAACATTTTTAAAGCTGTGCCCAAGATATTAGCTCCTTGACTCCTGCTGATTTTAATTGAAGTACAATTGCTTAATTTCTCTTTACTTTCTCTGTGGTTTTTGAAAATCTATCCCTGTAGACTGAATGGTAAATATGGGATGAACCCTATTTGCTAGACAATAGGCTATTCAAAGTACTGAATATTGTTGCTCTTGTTAGCAGGAGTGGGTTTGTGGTCATTACCATGAGCAAAAGAAAAGGTCACTGTGAAGGAACAAAAATATGAACTCTGTTCTGAGTGGAACATAAGCATTTTAACCAGAAAACCATACCCTTCCTTGACTTTTATCCACATCAAGTGTTTCCTAAACACATATAAAAGATATATGAATGTTGTCAGTTTTAGGCATTGTATGTACTGTTGGATCATGTCAATATTTTTGCTTAGATGAAAAAAGGTTCTGAAGCTGAATATCACCCCTAGAAACTGACATAGTCACCATCAACTTGCAGAAAATCCTTGAGGTTTTGTTTTGTTTTGTTGTTTCATTTTACTGATAACAAAGAGAAAATAGCACAATAAATTCTGTGGGGTTTTGATGATTTCACTCACACATCTCATCTGGGAATCTGTTTCTTTATCATATCCATAAGCAAGTCTGAGGTGTGTATTTATTGGCTGTAATTCCCTGTTAGTTCCCTTCCCTAAATATCCCCCTACTGGAGAAAGCAGCTGTGGAGTTTGATACTCTTTTCACAATATGACTGAGTCAAGCCTAGCAGCTTTAAATTTTTGCTGAGGAGCTGGAAGTACATAGCAACAATGTCACGCAAACAGCCTGTAGCAGTAAATACAAGAAAGAGAATATTATTTCTGGACATTGCTAATTATTAATTATTTGGTATGAGTTTTCCAAATTATCATACAATTTTATCAGCCTAGGCATGATATCAATTTTGCAGTCATTAACTAAAGCAAATATTTTACTCATTTGTAGAAAAAAAATCGCATTCAGGACAAAGAAAACAGCAGAAAATAGGGGTAGGGTGTCATCTGTACAGAAATCTGAAAACAAACTTCCTAATCTCATGGATAATTCCAATAGATATGTTCTATTAAAAAAAAAAAAGAAAAGATGTTCATTAGCATCTGAAGTAGTCAGATTCGATCTGAATGAGATAGGCCCAATTGCATTGTCATCTCTAAGGTGATTAAAACCTCCCTGTCAGCTACATAAAGGATTAAAATAGCATTTCTTTTTTTCTCCCTTACTGCACTTTGAATAAAATGTTTGCTTATTTTTTTAAATGATAATCACATTTCAACAATGAAAAGGAAGTCAAAAAAGAAAACAAATAAAACCCAACACAGTTATTTTTGTAATTGCTCTACCCTGAGCAATATTTTCTTTACAATGTATTTCTCACATGAGTAATAACAACCAACATTATCCTAAGCTACGTAGATTTTCAGGGAAAAAAGCTTCCTTGAGAATTTCAATGTCTAACTCTGAATATGAAAATAAATCTCCTGAGTTTAAGACCAGCAATTTGGTTTTGCACAGCACTGTTTTCCCATTTAATTTCACTTATATATCGCAAGCTTATTCTTGCCGACTGTGGCAGCCAGCACTGAACATTTCTTCCACACTGCAGCGTAGAAAGCTTTAAAAGTGTCTCATGTCTAGGCAAAGAATTAAAAAAGACGAATAGAACTGAAAATACTAGATGCCCTGCAGTGAGATGAAACACTGAAGAGGACACTAAAAGAACCTGCATTTAGGTAGGACCTCTCCTCCTGTAGGGACCTGTGGGCAGGCTGTGTATTCAAGGCTGGAAAGAACCTTTATGGGGCAATACAGGACAACATGCTACACAAGACTGAATCAATGCACTTATATGTAAGAATACTTAGTTTATTATGCTAGCATGGAGCAATCTGTCTGCCCAATTGTTGTACTTTAATTTCCATTGTTAATGGACTGCTCTGTATCCATCTGTTTCCCTGAATTAATGGTTTTGTCCCGAAAGTTGTTTCCACCCCCTGAGCTGTCAGTTGTACCTAACCCAACCCGTTTTTCCTGAATGTTCTAAGTCATTCCTTCCCTTGGGCCAACCTCTGTCTAAACCCCTCTCTGGGATTCCCCTAATGCTGAACATCCCCATGAACAGCCTGAGTGATCTGCTCTCCTCCCACTGTTTTCCCATTGGTTTCTGAAGTATGGAACTCCTCCTTGTTCTCCTCTCACATCCTCTCCCTATTGGTTAGAATTTGGTACCTGCCCCTGGGACCTCCCCCATTTATAAGCTGCTGCAGGCTGTAGTCTGTGTTCTTTCTGTCACTGGCTGTTTGGAAGAGTTAACTTTTCTGGATTACAAACAGAATACCTCCCTCCCATTCCTTGTCCCCAGCTTGCACCTGTCTAAATACCTTTGTGCTGCAGAGCAAAGCACTCTAAGCTGCGTCTCTTGTCGCTCACTCGGGGTGTGTCCCACTCTCAGTGCCGTGCCAGGGTGGCTGAGCTAGCTGAAGGATTCTGGCAGAGCATCACCCGATCAATACCAAATGAAAGTGAAACCAAACCCAAGACCACTTGCTAGTCAGTGGGCAGAGGCTATCTGTCAAGTGTAGGGATTAGCTATGCCCTACACCTTTCCCCAAGCATATTGATACCTGCTGGCACTTCTGGAGACATTTCATTCACGCAAAAACTTAAGCAAAGAATGGGTATCATCATTATTTTGTCCTGATAGGTGTTCTAATTGTACACGGGCTTTCCATTTTAATTTTCTGAACTCTGAAAACTCATGTTGTTTACCAAGTTATTATATGTACAAATCAATTGCTTTCACCATGGAATATGGGACAAAATGTACAATATTCAATGTTGTATACTTATTTATGCTGGCCTGCATGTACTTGGCTTAATTTCTTGTTATGAGGACCCCTACTTACTGGTGTAAAAATAATGATAGCATGAAAAGGATCTGGAACCTAACTGTGTAGGAAAAGAAAGATGTATGGATCATCAAACCTGTGTTCAGGTCCTTAATTTATTTCTTGCTTGATATAATTTCACAAGAGGAGATAACATACAGCTTATAGTCCATTGCAAGAGGTTGCTGGGAAAATATGTTCTTAAAAAGGGAAGAAATAGTTGGAGGAAGAGGACATTTGTGGTGCGGACATGAGTACACACAGAGAGAACTACTTCTTGACTTTATTCCTAAAGTTATGAAGCAAATCACTTGGCATTTAAGAATGCCATGAAGCACTCCTCAATTAATTAACTGCAAGATTCCTTCTCTATAAGACACTGCTTTATTCAGTATATGCTGCAGACCTCCTCTGGGTACAGGCAAGGCTGTGTCAGAAGGCAATTGCTGTTTGGAATAACTCTGCCTCAGGGAATACTGAAATATCACACGTGTAATAAACAAATCAGAGGGCGAGAGGGTTAGGAGGATCAAGCTGGAGGACCATAACTGTTAGAATGATCAACTCACAGTTGACCCTGAATTTCTTTGGAATCTGCTGCTCCAACTGGATCCCAAAAAATCTATGGGGCCTGATAAGATTCATGAGACAATCTTCAAGGACCTAGGTATTGCCATTGCAAAGCTTTTCTCAATGATTTTTGAGTGAACTTGGGAACCCAGAGAGGTTCTAGTTGACTGGAAGCTTGTGAATGTTGTCCCAGTTTTCAAGAAGGGCAAGAAGGAGGACCCCAGAAACTACCGGCCTGTCAGTCTCACATCAGTGGCTGTTAAAATCATGGAAAGGATTATTGTGGGAAGTACTGAAAAACACCTGGAGGACAACTCAGTCAAGGGTCACAACCAGCATGGCTTTGTGAGGGGAAAGTCCTGCTTATTGAACCTGATTTCTTTCTAACTGGGTAACCCACCTGGCTGAAGGAGGGAAGCCAGTTGATGTAATTTATTTGGATTTCAGTAAAGCTTTTGATACTATCTTTCACAGTATCCTTCTGGACAGCTGGATAACCAGGTTACACAGTGGGTGGCACTGGCTCATGTGTCAGGTGCAAAGTGTTTCAGTGAGTGGGGTGACATCAGTCTGGTGACCCCAGGGAGATTATACAGGGCTACGCTGCTGGCCCTGTCTGCTTCCAAATCTCTTAGGTCCAGTTATTTTTGTTAATGACTTGGATGCAGGACTTGAAGGAATACTAAGTAAGTTTGCCAATGACAATACATTGGGAGTTGTTGACTCCCTTAAAGGCAGAGAGACCTCAAAAAATGGGAGGGCTGGGCAATGTAGTTTAACGAGGGTGAGTGTCAGATTCTGCACCTGGGGTGGAGTAACTGCACCTGGTTGTGTGTGCAGTCTGAAGAATGAGAGGCTGGAGAGCAGCACCTCAGAAAGGGACCTAAGTGTCCTGGTCGAGGGCAAGTTGAATCTGAGTCAGTTTTGGCTTTGGCAGCCAGGAGGGCCGAACATGTCCTGGGGTACATCAGGCACAGCATGGCCAGCTGGGCAAGAGAGGGGATTGTCCTGCTCTGTGCTGGGGCAGCCTCACCTTGAGTGCTGCGGGCAGTTCTGGATGCCACAACATGAAAAAGACTTTAAGTTATTAGAGAGTGTCCAAAGGAAGGCCACAAGGATGTTGAAGGATTGGAGTTGAAGCCTTATGAGGAGCAGCTGAAGTCACTTGGTCTTTTCAGCCTGGAGAAGAGGAGACTTAGGGGAGATATCATTGCAGTCTACAATCTCTTCATGAGGAGAAGAGGAGGGCCAGGCACTGATCTCTTCTCTGTGGTGATTAGTGACCTGAGGGAGTGGTTTGAAGCTGTGTCAGGGGGAGGAGGTTTAGGTTGAATATCAGGAAAAGTTCTTCACCCATAAGGTGGTTGTGCACTGGAACGGGCTCTCCAGGAAAGTGGTCACAGCACCAGCCTGTCCTGAGTTCTTGAACCTGAGTTCAAGAAGTGTTGACAATGCTCTCGGCCAGCACTCCTAGGGGCGGTGCTGTATGGGGCCTGGAGTTGGACTCAGTGATCCTGATGGGTCCTCTCCTAAGCAGAAAGTGTCTGTTATTAAAACAGTTCAACATCACCATTTATGATAAAGTTTAAAAAAACCAAAAAAATCTGTCTCTGCCACAACTCCCTGCTTGCATCACATTTCTGTGTAATGCTGACAAAGTCATGCAGCACAAGGTATTAACCGGTGGCCAGGCTTTGAAGCCTTGAGGTATGATTTACAAAACTGCTGAATGCATTAATCTGTCATAAAAATTAATGTGTGTGTGTGTAAAATACAAACAGAATCGATTAAATAAAATATTTCTGTAGCAGTAGTCTTAAAGACTGGTTAGTAGGCGTCCTTATTGAATTTCCAAATTAGTTTGTATTTACTGGTTTTCTCTCATGTTTCAGTTCAGCTTCTATGAAGAAAAAATAACTAACCCTTTTCTCCCATCTTGCAAGTGTGTTCTGAAGCTAAGTTCATTATTAAGGAATTCATATTCTGAAGCTATGCAAGAAAATGCATGAGTGGTGGTGAAAATGTTTTTCCAATTTTTAATAATGTAGCTGGCACTTTGAAGGAGCTAAAAACATACAGAAATTTGTGAGAGTGAACACTATTAGATAATGCTTGGAGACATAAAAGTAATTATTTTTTATTTTTCTAGCTGAAATATTTTCTCTATGAAATGCTGAATTATTTTAATTCAGATTCTTGTAAATGAATATTCTGTCTTTTCTGAGAGGAATTTGCATTTGAAAAATGAACCATGTTAGAAAGGAAAAAGAATAAAAATGTTAACCTAATACTGAAACAATTTTTTTAAATTTTAACAGTATTTTAAGTTGACTTCACATAAGAATTTTGATCTTTTTGAAAGCCTAAAAAATCTGAGATCTGAGAGCCACGGATGACATAGTTTTGAATTTTAAACACAGAGGAAAAATTATTATGGTTGCCTGTGCCTAACCATTGGAAAAGTCACCATTCTGTCTTTAGATGCCTTGATTTTTCTGTTCTTGTAGTAATTATTTTTCTGGGAAAATGAAGTGCAGTTCTTAGGTATCTATACCAGCAACCTCTAGAAGCAACAATACCACCCAGGTTAAAAAAAAAAAAAAAAAAAAAAAAAAAAAAAAAGGTGACACTTTTGGAAGTGACTGTTGGGGATAAGGAGATTTTAAAGCTGCCACAGGAGTCTCCTGTTTGATCTCCTTGCTCTGGCACTTTTTACCATGGATCTCAGCCTGGTCTGACTTCAGAGCTGATCCTCTTTTGAGCAGGAGGTTGGTCAAGAGCCCTTCCCTGGGCCCTGAACACTTAAGAGAGGGATGAGTATTGACTAAAAGTATATTTGCAAAAGACAGTCTAATAAAAATTCTGTATGCCCTCACAAATTTTAAGATGGAGTTTTCAAGAACTTTTCAAAAGAAGGTCACAAGAGAATTTTTACCAAGGCAAAGTAATCTTTTGCTGGAGCTATGATAATAGAAATTACAAAATTGTTCTGGATATTTTAAAAATAAATCAATAAAAAAGAGAGCCTGAGGTAAACAGTAGGCAAAGAGACAGGTATTTTTCCAAGTTACAAATTGCTCTAAACAAAATCTTACCCTAGGAAGTCACAGGTAATTTTAGCAATAAACAACAATTTCAACCCAAATTTTAGTAAATGTTTGGGATGTACCAGCTAGGCAAAAATGTTTATCGGAAGCTGTTATCAGTGGGCTTCGAAAACGTGAGATAAATCAAGCAATCTGTATTCTTCAGTGGTGACCAATTCAGTAGGGTTTTCTTATGTTAAGCCTAGTCTCTTATGTTTGGTTTATTTACTCATTTTTATTCAATTTATTTATCTGTACAATTTGCCATATTTTTGATTTAAGCCTGCTCAAAATGAGACCTTGATGACTGGGGAGATTACCAGTGATTGATTCAGAGATAAAGTGAACGTGGTCTTTATGTGTCACAAGTCAGAGCAAATAAAATAAAATTTCTGCATAAAAATCAAAGGGTAAAATAAAGTATGGTTCCTAATACTGATGCACATGTGATGTGGTGAATTTTTAGGAGGTGCAGTCAGAAAGCCATTTGAAATGTGTAATCACAGGAACTTCAGTGTGATTACAGCTTGATAAATTCAGTAAATGCTTTTATAAATGTTTTTATATGATGTTCCACTCATTAGCAATCTTCATACATAATGTTTATCTATGCATGCACCACAGTGCATTAAATTCTCAGGCAAGCATGGTGAACAGGGAAGACATTTTTTCATAAACCCTGATTGAAATGACCATCAAAGACCAAAAAAAGTATCAAAGTATAAAGCTTGGTGGGTTTTTTTTTTGTTTTTTTTTTTTTTTTTTTTTTTTTTGTTTTTTTTTTTTTTTTTTTTTTTTTTGTGTGTGTGTTTTGTTTTGGTTTGGTTTGGTTTGGTTTTTTTCCCTGTAAATTGAAAATGGATTTTTGTGGTCTGGAAAGGACAAAATTGTTTTTCTTTGGATTCTTTTTTCCTTTAGGACTTAATGTGATGGGAAATTACTTAAATTACTTGTTTTTCACTGTTCACAGGTCCTATCTTTTTGATATGTCTATAGACCATTATTTTTATAATCCATTATCATTATGGTTTATTTGCATCCTTTGTGTTCCATGTACTTGAAATAGGTTGGATGAGTCTTAGGTTCTGAGATTCCTATTTTTCAGCTTTCCAAGAACACTATATTATGTTATGTCCCTCTCCTTTGCTTCTCAATGATGCTATCAGGTTCAGCTATGCAGCATTAAAAATAGCATTAATGTCACAGTTTCTCTAACTCTGTCACATCATGTGTTTATTATGATGGATTCAGATGGCAAGCTTTCATTGTGTTAAGCTGTGGGTATCCCATAGTTTCATAGTATTAAAACACAAATAACATAACTCATCTATAAATATATGTCAGTTTTTTCCTCCAGCCTCTCTTTCTATGCAAGATTTCTTCTTCATGTGTTATTAGTCTAATCGTATTTGGTAACCTTGGATCTACCAGTCCTGTTTTACTAATCTCTGAAATATGTAGAGTTTTGAAAAGCAAGATTCCTGGTGATTAAAAATGACACTATGAGCCAGTTAACACCACTGTTTTTTTCAGGAAGATCCAAGCAATTTTGTCTTTATGATTATTTTATTTACAAACCCCTTTATACAAAATGGCAATATCTGAAAACATCTCTGACGCTTGACGGTCTCAACATATTAGCACAATTTTAAAATCTTCACCTTGGCTTGATATGACCCCCATATTCATCTTAAAAACTTACTGGTACTAGAAACAGGCTTTGCGTAGTTGTGCTCCAAGTTGCTGACTGGCCTTCATCACCTTAGATCAGCATAGGTTTTCTCCACTTTTTATTTTTTTTTTATTTTTTTTTTATTTTTTTTTTTTTTTAAATAAGCCATGCTGTGTTACCATCTTAGATACAGAGAGGCTTTTTTTTTCTACAAAAGCAGTTCAAAGATGCATTTGCAGTTGATTTTTGAGTAGTAGCTGGTAACGTAGTTTAAATGACTGTTACCTATTTTCATCATTCTCAAAGAGAAAGTGGTTAGTAAGTTTAACTGAAGTTTTATTTGCATGTCTCTGCAAAGCTGCTTATAATCTGAACCAATCAGAAAAGAGCGCTCCTTTTTCTATATTTGCAATCAAATGTGAATTGATTCTGGAAAGTTCATTTTCCTTCAGTAGGGCTTTGATACCCAGGTGATACTAATTACATTTTTTCAGTAGGCTTTAATCCAAGGAGGTACTGTATAACTGTGCCCTCAAAGTCTGCTGCTAGCATCTTTCAAAAATTTGGGGGCTTTTTTCATACAGCTAACAGAGATTTTAGTGACTATATCAGGTGTTTGCTGCTTGGTCCTTGATGTGTCAGACAGGGCTTTAGCCTTGACTGTAAATTAGTGCAGTCTTGAAACTCAGAGTGATTCCCTGCACCACTCAGCAAAGTGATTACTACAGCTCTTCAGAAGAGGGTTCTGCGTGAGATTGTATCCAGGAATAAATGAAAGAAGGGGATAGAATGAACTCTAAAGATGTCTCTAGCAAGACCTCACACTTTTGCTTTCTGAGAAGTTAGTTCCATTTAAAGATGAGTACATGAATAAATCATGTGGTGCCCCAGCATCTTGGATAAACTTGTGTGGGTGATCTATGTGTCTTAGATTCATTTCACTAAACATATGTAACTGTTAACATGCGCACATCCTGTACTTACTCCAGACTGTTTTAATACTTCTTTCAGAAATCTCTTCATCTCAAGCATATTACCTCTTTGATTTCACATTTCATTGACTAGATTTAGGTACCTATGCAGTACCTTATAACCTAAGGTAATGCTTCCTAGGGCAGGGCAGGGCACAGTAGATCCTTACACATTGTAATTTTTTCTCTTCTCAGAGGGCATTTTAGAATTTAGAATTCCTGCTGAGAAAACATAAATAAACCAAGGTTTAAATTCCTTAATTCTGGATTTAGTCTCTGTAATTTGTGTTCTTCAGATTAAAAGCACAAGGCTTTGCCTCCTTAACACAATAATTAGACATTTGGTTAGTCTTTTCAAACTCCCTACAGCCTGCAGAAAAAAAAAATTGGTTTTCTGATAGGACCATAGACACCTCTGAGAGAGTGAACTCAGCACCATCCCCTGAAAAGCAGCAGAAGTAAATTAGGCAGGCTCTTTCATGTATAAAAAAGTTTTTAATGATTAAGCTGAAAGAGAGAATGGAAGTGATTAGGTTGTCTCACTCTAGAGGAATATAAAAACCTAGGATTAGAAGAAATATGCACATCTCTAAAAGGTCTGGAAGTATAGCTATGGAATGGCTCAAATGATGAACTCATGAAATGAAGTTAATTTGCTTTTGATCCACTGTCTACTTGTCTTTTTGTTGATGTTGTCATTGTTTGTTCGTTCGTTTGTTTGTTTGTTTCCTTTTGTATGTTTCATTACAACCTTCACTGGATGTCTTCAAGTGTCATGAACTGTCCTTGAATTTTACTTCCTAAGAGAAAAAAAAGTGCTGGAAGATAGTTACTTTCTCTTAATTTGCTGTATATGTCGTCTATTTTTAAATATAGCATCTCTTTATGGATGTTCTACCTGTTACTGCTGTCCTTTCACATCTAAAGCTTTTAAAATAGATTACGGCTTATTCTGTGAGTTTCCTCAGTCTCATATTTTAAGGTTATTAGTCCAGTGCATACTCGCTTATAGGTACCTGCTGTCTTTCTGATCTTCAGTTACCTATGCTAAGATTTTAGTAATTCATCCTATAGGTCACATTCATGAAAGTGGGACACTTATTCCTATAAGGTTATTCTGCTATTTTCAACTTCTATGGGGTGGTATTTTTATCACTGATGAAGGCTGGTTTTTGACATTTAATCGTCCTAATACCGCTCGATAAACCTTCGTTCTTCTCTTATCCTTTCTGTGTGTCTGGTTGCTATTTTGTGTGATGCTGAAAGTAACACTGACCTAGATTCTTCGCTTGTTTTTTTTTTTTTTTAAGACAACACATTCTTCTAAATTCTGAGTTCTTTCTGGTTTTATCCCCTCAATTTTATTCTTTTCTAGATCAAGAACTGATGTAGTTCTTCAGCATGGGGAACATTTTCTCAAAATAATATAATTTTATCTCTCCTCTTGTACATATATTTTCATCATCAGTATCCTCTAAGTAAACTAAGCATATATTGACCACAAAGGAAGTTTTATGCATATGGGAAAGAAAGGAGTTTTAAATGCTTGATGGGGCCCAAAGAGCAGACTATCATAGCCTTCATAATCCAGCCCTGTGTCTCTTTAATATCTTCAAATACCAATTTCCTGCATTGTTCTATCCCTTGGCTCTGGGTTATCCTGAGCAGAGACAGACTAGACAGCAGATTAATGCTGAGTGCAGCTGTGTGCTAGGAGCTAATACCATCCTGGTGTATTGTTTCACCTTCATGTCAAGAAGCTTTTGGAACTCTAAAGTTTAATAATCCAATTTTGTACATAGATATAAGTCCTGATACAATTTTTTGTAGTACATGGTACTATAACTGTATTTGTTTCAGCTGCTTCTGATTGACTCCAGTCTCAGCAAGGTGAGAAATCAGCCTACGTGCTGGATACAAAGTTAAAACGGTTGCATAGATCATGGGAATTTTTCATCTCCCTGTATTTTTGAACGAGAACTGAATGTCTAATTATTGCAGAGTTGTTTGAATCCAACCAGGTTCACATTTCCACAGCTGCCTGATCACTGTCATTTACATCACATCCACAAAGCTTGGTCAATGCACCCAATACAGCTTTGCTGTACATAGGTGCTGGGGAGATGGCTGATGTGGTGGCAGTTGTTTCACCTGCTGAGAATAAGGCATCTACTTCCAGCCAAGGTCCAAGAGTCTCTGCAGCTATAGCTGTATGCAAAATTATATGCTCATATTACATATTCAGCCCATGCTGGCAAACTTCTTCCCATATTAATAAGGACCTTAGATAAGTGTATTACTTAGCAGGCAAGCAGGGACTTCACTGGGAAGCAGCAGAAACAAGTTCTTAAAACCATCCCTCCCATTTTCAGTATTGCCTTCATCCCAAAGAATGTGAATATTTGCACTTTCTCTTTGTGGACTAGGGAAGAAATCAGGCTCAACTGGCAGCTGACAACCAAAAGCTAGAAGGTAACTGACGAAACTTTTCACCGCTTCGTTATCAGAATTACTCTTTCCTATGAAATTTTACTATATAAAGAGTATAAAGAGCGATGGATCCAGATTTGCTCTCTTCTGACATTAACATGCCTTCTGCTCAGAACTCATGGTTTCAATTTAATGGTATTGTCATGCACTTTGTTCCTTGTTATTTTACTTCATAGGGCCAGTACATAAATTCCTTGGTTTTCCTTTTCTTTTTGAAACAGAAACTGATCTCACCCTAGATGTTCTTTTATAGGGGTCATAAAAAGCCCCATTAAACCATTTTAGTAGTGCTCTACGTCCTAGGTTACAGTGTAAGATGTGTCCAGTAAGTATGTATTCTATCACCATCTACATGAGCTGTTGAAGCTAGGTTGGGCAGTGTTTCCCTTGCCCCCTCCCTCCAGACTATCTTCTGTTAATGGCCCATCAATGCCCTGCTGCATGACTCATGGATAACTCCCTCCAGGAGCTATCTCTGTTTAATGGGCAATCAAGGACCCATTACAAGACTGATAAAATGATATCAGCCCATTGTGAGATGCTCTGCCCAGGAGGAGGAGCCAAGCATTCCCACCTGGATATAATCTGGGATTTGGGACAGCACAGACTGCTTTACCAACTGGATTCCCAGAGGACAAGAACTACCAGACCTTTCTATGGGATCACTGCTTCCACAAGACCTCTTCATCTGGACTGCTACCACCACCACCACAGGGGTATTGGGTTCTAGTCTGACTCTGTCAGTGCATTTATTTTATTTTACCTTTTTTTCTCTTCTATTAAATTGTTTTTTCTGACTTGGAGTCTCTCACTGGTTTTGCTTTCAATCCAGCACACCTACATATTCTCATTGGTCTTCTAAGAGCACTGAGTTTGATTCATTTTCCACCATTCTGCAATCCTTTAGATCTTTGAACAATTCTGCTTCCACTTTGCTTTCAGGGAAAAGGGGTTTCTCTCACCTCTTCTCCCTCGCCACTGTTACACAGACACAGAATATGCTGAGTTGGAAGGGATCCACAAGGCTTCCCACATCCCACTCGTGGCCCTGTACACGACCATCCCCAAGAGTCACACCATGTACCTGAGGGCATGGTTGAAACATTTCTTGAACTCTGTCAGTTTTGGTGCTGTGACCACTTCCCCGAGGAGCCTGTTCAAGTGCCCAACCACCCTCTGGGTGAAGAACCTTTTCCTGATAGCCAGCCTAAAACTTCCATGACACAGCTTCAGGCCATTCCTTTGGTCCTTGTCACTGGTCACCACAGAGAAGAGATCGGTGTCTGCCCCTCGTCTTCCCTCATGAGGAAGTTGTAATTACAATGAAGTCTGTCCTTAGTCTCCTCCTTGGCTGAGCAGACCAAGCGACGTCAGCCACTTCACATACGGCTTAACCTCCAAACCCTTCGCCATTCTTGTGGCCCACTTTTTGACACTCTCTAATAGTTCTATGTCTTTCTTATATTTAGGTGCCAAAAGTGCCTCCAGGACTCAAGGTGAAACCACACAAATCCAGAGTAGAGTGCTACAATCACCTCCCTTGACTGGCTGGCAATGTTTTACCTGGTGCAATTTTTTAAATCAGAAAAATGTTGTAATGGCTTCAAGCTTCCCATAAAATATGCTCCCAAGTTTGTATAAGATTAACACAGCACAGTTCTGCAAGTCACTATCCCCTTGCATCCATAAAATGTCATTATGCACACATTCTAGATACTGAATATTAGAGTTTTGGAAGCCTGGAGTTATGCAGTCTGTAACTCCAGGCTTCCAAAACTTTAATATTCTAGTACCTCCATTCATATTATCATTGTATCATTTTATATTCAGACACAGTTTTGTCTTCGATTTTCCTCCTAGTTGAGGAGGTCTTATCCTGATTTTTGTGTTAAGCTAAATTTCAGCTAGTGGTAGACCATTCTGGAGATGGTGCTCACATATCTGCCAGAAGTAAGAATACATCTCTTCTAGCCTTGCTTGTGAGTAACACTTTATCTGTCTAATAGCATTTTTCACCAGCCTATTCAGTTAAAGATGTCTGGAATTTTACAGGTTACATGATTAAACCCATAATTCAGCTCTGCCTGTAAGGTGGTAGACCATGATGAGATCCAGTAGTCTCTAGGACATATCTGGCAAATGCAGATTTAATTCTTCCCATGTAAAAATTGGAACAAATTTCTCCATGTAGCCTTATAACAACACAAATAATAGTCCAGCAATATAGTTTCTCAGGCAGATTTGGTTGTTACTATTCCCATATGCAATAATACATCTTTATTTGTGAGAATTCATCTTGTCTCTATCAGTATGTTTCAGGTTCATTATATATTTTCAAAAGTATAATTGCAATTGGTAAAACCTCACCCTATTTTGCAGTTATATTTAACCATTGACAACTTTGCTGAGCACCAGTGTTATATGACTAGTTCTTGCTATTGCCAACTTTCTCTAAGTGAATATAAAATTTCTTTCACCTATCCTCTTCCTTTGCTAAAGCATAGGGACATTCTGGTATCATAAGTGCCCTGTATTCAGCCCATTCTGTAAGCATCCTATCCTTCAGCAATTTTCCAAAACATCTGAAAATGCCTAGGTCTGTATACTATTATCAAAATACTTAGGAATAGGAACTTTATTAACCCTGTAACTTTGAAAGTCTCTGTCCAAGCCTGAATGCCATTGTGCACTCTTCTTTCTAAGTGCTTGACAGCTACTAATAGAGACTGTCAAGCTTGGCATGAATTTTCCCACAGATTTTTGCCATCCCTCCCACTTTGCACACTCATTTGTCTTTTCATCTTTGAAGTCTGGAATACCTAGGAATTGACTGCTTTCTCTAGGTCTTCTTTCAAATATTTCTGGAGCCTGAAGCTTTACATTTGTTGTATAATTTGGGTCCTATTTCGTAGTCCTGTCAAATGCACTTTTTAGTCTTTTGTGATATTCTGTTGCTGTACTCTCAAAAGTCAGAACATCATCTCTGTGCATTTCAATAGATTCAGTTCCTTCAAGAAATATGTAGCACTTAGTGAAAATTGTCAGGAATGTATTCTAAGTCAAAGGAAGCCCATGAAACTACTACCTCCTGTAGAGTGCATCGAATGTGGCTTGCCTTGAATTCCACTTATCCGGGGAGATCTGTAAAAGCAAAGCAGGTATACGTTTAAGTTAGTGAAATAATAATGCCTCACTTAGTGGAACTTTTTTTTCAATCTATTTAGTTCCCTTAGATCGAAACAAAACCAGATAATGTGGATTTTCTTTCCTTGTTAGTGGTATGTATTAGAGAGGCCGTTTCTAATATCTCTTGTCAGTTGTTAACTAAATGGTTGAGCTTCTGTTTGCAGCTGAGAGATCTGTAAACCAACAGGACCTATGGCCTCTATACACATACCATTAAGGACAGTTGGTGTCTTACATTATGCTTTCTGGACTCTTTCATGACATACAACCTCTGCATCTCATGCTGGCTGCAGCACATTTTGGGCTAAAATATTTGTTCCCACTGATTTTAATTGAATTGTTTTAATTTTTGTTTCAATTGCAGTCTTCTACTTTCGCTTCACATTATAAGGTCTCAACTGTACTGAGCTTTCCACGATGCATTTTTGCTTCTGATTCAGTTGTTTAGAGTGCCCCTCATATTCTGCTGTTACAAACTGACCCAAAGATTCTGTTCCGTTACAAGGTCTGTACAAGCACCTTTAAAGTTATCTTCCCAGACTTTGGGAACAAGTGAAAATTTGGAAAGCAGCGGGACTTGGTATGCCACAGGCAAGGCTTGGAAACACATGTAAGAATAACCCAGAAAAAAGCCATATCAGATAACTAACACATGTTCCAAAAGACACACTGACAAGACACTGTAAATTAGTCCTATAATATATTGGAGTTCCATTGATTTAACCTTGTTCTACACACATATCTGCCTAAGAGCCAACCTCATCAGAACTGCAGATGCCACCGCTCAGTCTTAGGAGGCCAATGTAACCAGTGCCCTGTGTTTCCACGACCTAATAACATCTTGGTAGCTACCACACACAGCTGCTGCTTACTTGGTCTGACGCACCTTGCCAGCCACACAACAGAAGCCAGAACATCCAGATGTACTCCATTTTTGTTGTCATTTATAAAGGGGCTGTGTTGTCCACAGCCAGGCATGCAGGCACAAACCCTGAGCCAGAGATAAGGTAAACAAGAATGGACTTTATCTGGGTAATCACTTTGCCCAAGATTGTCTCCTTTGCCACTACCTCCTGACCTCTCGGTTTCTCTTAATCTCTGGGCTGCACTGCCTAAGTGCTGTGAAAATACCAAGGAGCCAACAGCTCTGCAAAACCCCACAGCTTGCTTTCTCTCTCTCAGGAAGGAGAAATGGACTGTGAGTGAGAGGGTTTGGGTTTCTTTCTGAGCACAGCACTATCCTAATGGGTTCTTGACATCAAAGTTCTGAAGCGGAAATATTCCAAATAATTTTTGAAGCCTTTAACACTAGCAAAGATCTGGATTCCCAAACCCAAGGCATTTAAGGTAGTCTTCTCCCAGTTTCCATGTGCAATACCTCTTCAACCAGGTATGCAAAAGTTCTAAGATGCAAATGTTCAAATTTTTTCATCTTTCCCTACACATTCTCCTATGAAACCAGACCCTTCTGCATTGGTGGTTAGAGTTTAATGTATATTTTGAGTTGACAGAGATGGGAACTGAGCTGGGTTAAAGTCTGCAGCTTTGGCTGTGGCATGTTGTGTATTGGAGATGCAGTGCCAGAAGTAATGTCCAGTAGTTCCTCTTTCCATATCCCAGATGAGAGCAAATCCATTTGAACATGGGAGAGGCATGTGTGCTGGCTCTTGTTGAAGCATGGTGTTCTCCATGTCAAGTCTGAGACAGATATTGGGAAAGCTAACAGGAGCAGAGCTGAGATGAGCAGTGAGATCTCTCTCTCTGGTGAACAGGAGGTCTGTAAAAAAAAAAAAACAAACAAAAAAAGCCCTTCAGTAAATAGGTAGCCAGTTTTTGATATTTTTCATTAAGTACAGGTGCATAGGAATATGTGTTCAAACACATACATAACCATGTAGAGAAACAGCAATATGAAAATTGTTAGATTCTAACAATTCTAGAAGGGATTTACAAAATTGCTTACTGAAAGCAAGCTTCTACAATTGTTGTGGGCTCAGGATTCTTATCCCGTCAAGTAGTAAGTAATATACATATGCCTGAAGATTAAATCAGATATGTATTAGAAGTGCTGCTTCCGATTCACATTATTTCAAGTTATATACTGAAATTCCGAAGACAGATCTTTCTTTCTTTTTCTTCTAGGAACTTGCAGTATAAATTACAAGAACAAGTTTTTCAAAATTGTATATAAGCAATGTATATCATTAAGGTGTTGTGCATAAAGAAGAATATGATTTTTTTCAGCCTGGCTAGTTGAGCATTCCTGTTTTCTGCCAAGTGGAAGGATATAATAGTAAGCCAAACAAGAATCATGTGTGAAGAAAAGAAATTATGACATATATAAAAGGAGATAGCTGGTTTGTTAAGAAAAATCGGAGCAGCTTATACGATTGCAATGATAAAAAATAAATAGCAGGAAGGAAGTAAACTCATGAATAAAGATAGGAAATCATGAGCTTAAAATCACTAAACTAGCTGCTGCTTAAATCTTTCTCAAGACAAACGAAGATGAGGCACACAGGAAAAAGTATTGAAGGATATGGCACATATAGCTGCTGATATAAGAGAAGAAAATCAAATATAGAAATGAACAAAGAGGCAAATAATGCCAAGGATGTAAACAGGAAGAAGAAAGATTCAAATTTATGTTTTGCATGTAAAGAAATTAGTTTGAAAGCATACTCAAGAAGATTGTTATATGTATAAAATTCTGACAAGTGCGTGAAAAGGGAGGGATGAAAAGAATTATGGATGTATTCTATGTAGATGTGAAGTTTGAAACTAGAAGCAAATTTTCAGCATAAACTTTCCGTCATGCAGCAGTGAGCAAGTCCCAGTAGTCTGAAGTGTAAGCCCAGTCACTGATAATATTTCCATCTCCTTTTATTTTCTTGCATCTTATTTTAGATATCAGATCTCAGATGCACTCTTGGTTCCAAGACTTTCTGAATCAAGAGAGAATAAACCCTTTGTTTTCTTTTCAATTTGGGAAAATAAATAATTTTACTCTTTTTTAACTCCGACATTATACCCATAATTATCCCAGACATTCTCAGGATGTTGTAAGCTGTTTTCTTTCTGTAATGTCAGGATAGCAGTGGGTGTTTCAGATCCATGCCCCAAAAGACCTGACATTAAAAAGTTGAATAATCAGGGGTTTAGTAGCACACTGAGGAGTAGCTGGTATCCATCTTTCTGGGCTACAAAACTGTCATGAGCCTGTAGGACTAGTCTAAGGGTTAAGATGGATGTTAAGTTAAATTAAGATGGATTTCTAATGATTTTATATTGTCAGTGGAGTACTGTGCAGCAGGTATAGCTTGCATGACAATTTTCCAGTATTTTTAAATAGATTTTCTAGGAAATTAATTTGAGCAAACTGTGGAATGAAACGCCATGGTTTCTCCCAGCCCTAGTGTTATGTGCGCACTTATCTTACTAAATATGCTTCACTGTCCTTAGAGGGGTGGGACAGAGCAGCCTTTTATTTGTTTGTTTGTTTGTTTTAATTATTTTGTTTTATTGTTCTATTTTAGTTACTGAAGGCACGCATCAACACAGGAATCTTAATTTTCATTTAATATAAAGCAATTGCTTGACTCATGATTTCAAAGAAAGCCCCAATTAATGAAATATGTAAGCAATGAAGGCTCTCTGAAAATACTGTGTATTGCAATATATCTTAACTTTTACATGTTTTACAATTGTATAGCCTGTGATCATCAGGTATTTGGTTTATTGGTAGTATAGAAATCACAGGGACAACCTACTTGAAGGTGTGAACAGTCAATAATAAATGCTTCAACACTACAATACTTCTGAGGATGAAGCATCTTGGTTTTGGGTACTGTGTTTTGCTTGGGACACAGAATAAATTATACTTGTATGATAGGCAGTTTTCCTCACCTCTTTTTCTGAGGCAGTAAAAAGAAGTAATTTTTCTCTGTATTGTTTTTTTTCTCTTTATAAATGAGAAAACAGAAAGTTCTTTGCAAAGCAGCTAATGACCAATGTGCGCTAATGTTAATTGGTTTATGGTGATGAGATGGTATGTGGTAAAGGTGGTGTCAGAGAGGAGAATGGAGCAGCAGTATCTATTTCCATTATTGTTGAATGGGCTCATTGGCTTTGAATGACCTTCTGTTTCAATATAAGAAAAAACTCCAGGCCTGGTAAATTAGACTTGTGATTTCATGGGGAAAAAAAAAAAAAAAAAGAGGAAATTGAATCTGTCCTTACTGAGTTTTGTGACTTTTATTTTTCTTTTCTTTAAAGAGAAAAAATATTTTTTTTTACAGAGAAGGCTGTCAAATGAATACTGGTATGAGCTTCTCTAAGGATTTCCTGATGCAGCACTTTAAGAAGTTGTCTTATTAAACTTATTCCCATCACACACTTCTCTGTCAAACCTGCCCTGAAAAATAATCCTTGCTATTTCTGGACATTGATTAGACAGGCACACAATAAAGTCATTCCTCTGCTCTCTCTCTTTGGATATTAGACAGCACAGTTCTAAACTGGAATTCATTGATGTCTACAGCTTTTGAGTCCTAAGGCAGAGACTTCCCCAACAATGTAGTAAAAACGGACATAGTAAATATGACTTTTATTGTCTGTTAATTGCATTACTTTTTTTCCCCCAGATTTGTTTATTGCTTTCCTCTTTTCTTGGCTGTCTGAATTATATGGTACACATACATAACATATATAACGTATGTGTACATGAGCAGAATATGACAGAATGGTATCTTTTTTGGGGAGTGATATTTTACTTCTACTGCCGTTTCCCTTCTGTTTTCTGTGAAAAAATATAGTTTCCAAGTCATAATTGAATTCACAGTAAGAGTGTTATTGTGTTCTACCACTTATATTTTAGACAATTCGAATAGCTCCATGACAAATGCTGAAGCTCTAATTTTGTTAAACAGATGTATATATATATATATTTTTGAAATTATTATTCAGAATACAAACATGCATTTGTATTCATTGGTGTTTATGTGCTTTGTAGCACAGTTAAACTTGATGCTGAGGGAAACAAATTACATTTTTGTAGTAATTTCATTTTTTGTACCGAGTCAGACTTCCAGAGGTAGTTCTGTTCTTCCTCTGCCAAAACTGTGTAGTCCCCACTAACACAATGCCAGTCTTTCACAGGTAATTCTTTTTAACTGATGCAGCATCCTTCTGCTTAGTATTATTTCAGTAGGGATTAAAATGTAGTTTTCAGTGTGCAGTTACTGGCTGTCCATGCAGAGATACTGCCTCTCACACACAAAATACTGGCTGAGAAGTCTAATGTTCCTCCATTCATTTAAATCGTGGCAATATATGGAGGCTTTCATGGAATGAAGTCCCATTGTCTAGACACTGTGAAAGGGTGAAGGTTGTGCAGTGTAGAAAGGAAGAATAACAGGGAAATAACAGACAAGCAGATGAGCAAGAGAAAGGGTGGGGTGGCAAAGGATCCCTGGGCCATAGTGGGGGTCACTGTCCAGGACAGAGTGCACAGCCCTGTATCACAACAAAGAAGACTTTGAGAACAGGTGATTGACGGACTGACTGGCAAATAGAGTTCACTCCCATTCATGTAAATTCCCTTTTGGTTTTTATCTGTGGTTGCTATATTGATGATGCGTAGGTTTCTCATCTGCACAGCTCTCCCATCTCCTTCTTCTTCCCCCAATAACAACTGCAGCGAGAAGTTCACTGCAAACATTTTTAAAAAATATTACTCTAATTTGTAAATTTTTTTTTTATTTTAGTTAATGGTAATTCGGTGAATATTTATATTTTTCTTCCCTCTTAAGGAAAAACATAGCATGTTATTTCATTAAGATACTGTATCATTTTTTTTTCCTCTTCTTTCCATTAGTATTGTTTCCTAAATATTGTCAAATGGGGCATTAGGTTGAACATTTTTCCTTTCCTACAACTGGAAATATGACTAATATGTATTGGATAGGTTATGAAATATTTATATTTCAAATTACATTAACTATCATGTAGGAATTTACTACTTTTCCTTTCCCTCTTTCCCTTCTCTCTTAGTTTTAATTCACTCTGAAAATTTTTTCTTGCTGATGGTTTTCTATGTCTGTATTTACACACTCTTCTTTAAAATACTGACAGATCTGCATTCTTTTCCAACTATTGTGTCCACTGCCTGCCATGGACTTTCTGAAAAGCACCATGATTGAAGTGACCTTGATACTACTCTCATATTCCTTTATTTCTCTGACTGAAGTTTATTAATCCTGACCAGTCTCATTTATTTCCTTTTGTATCCCTCAGATAAGTAGGTGTTACCAGACCACGGTGAGGATCCAGAATCAACCCTGTAGTATTCACGAGGGATAAGCAATTTGCTCCATGTAGAATTCCTGGTACCTCAAGGCTCAGGCTTCTATAGGGCTGTCCTTTGTGTCCCTTCCTCCTGACTGGGCACATCAAAATTCCCCACTGGGATGGGAAAGAAGGAGTTTTAATGCACCAGAAATCAAGTAGAGGAAGGTATAGGACTAAGCAAAGGTGGCCACCAGTAGAACGTTAAAGGGGACTTGGAAAATTCAAACATTTGTCTTTTCTAAGACAGCAGGAAGCAGATGAAAGCACTCTGTTTGTTTGGCTTTTAATCAGGTTTCTCCTGAGGTAGTACCAACTGTGCAATCTTCCTTTACTTACAGCTCACAGGACATAATTCAGAAAATCTAGAGCTCATTATCTGTCTCTCTCCACTTCCATCAATTTTTCTTCCTTTATCCCTTCTACCTTTTTGTGAGGAACAGTCCTTGTATTCAAAGTTTCAGACTTTTCTTCTTACATTTGTCCTACAAGAGTATTTGTATTGAAAAGGCTACTTTCCTTTCCCCCCCCACATTGTTATGTTTGGGGTTTTGTTTTTCTTCTTCTTGTTGCTCCATTTGGGTATTTTTTGGTTTCTTTTCTTTTAAATTACATGTGACTTAACCTTAAATTCTGTAGGTTTTGTTGGTGTTTCAATGATGAATATAAGCAAGTTTTGGTATGGGGTGGGTTTTTTTGTTTGTTTGTTTTTGTTTGGGGGGGGTTGGTTTTTTTTGGTTTGTTTTGTTTTGGAGGTTTTTTTTTTTAATGCTTCTCTAGAAATAACTGTTTTTTCTCTGATTTTCAAGTATAAATATGGATTTTAAAAAATTGTTTTCAGAGCTTGTTGATAGAGGTAGAATTCTGTGTTTTCTTTGAGATTGATTCTGAACCCTTTGCATATCATTCAGCCATAGAGTAAAAAGAAACTACAACACCGGAGACTTGTCATCCATGGTTTTGAATTTCCTTTCCTTTCTTACCTTCAGGAAATGGCAATGGTCTACTTTGTTATCACAAGGGTCATTCTCTCTTCTGTCTGGACATGTTGCATGTTTGTGATGACTATAGCAGTTGTACCTGTGGGACAGAAACATTAAGAAGGCAATGTTTCCCATCTCTATTCAAGAGATTTTAAAAATCATTCATAAAGCTGAAAACAAAACGGGCACTGAACCTGGCCATGGCACCTGGCTCTAGGCACAACTGGACAAAGCCCTGCCCTGCTCTGCCTGGGGTTCCTCCTCAGTTCCCAGCTCCCCAGCCCTCAGGGAGTAGCTGGTCCACGCAGCATCCTGACAGCAGGCTTTAGTTGATTCCATTTGGGTTTTACTCTTACACCTTTTCTTGTCCATAAATGCAACATTTTTACTCAAGGCAAGTTTCTGCTCATTGTCTGTCAGGTTTTCTTTGCATATCCCAATACTGCATGAAGCAATTGACCAGTATGTGCTCTCAGTTTCTCCATGCACATTCTTCTTCTCTGGCTAGATTCACGAAAGGAAAAGGAAAGACTTCTCTCTCACTGTATCTTGTAGGAGGAAAGTCAAGTTAATCTTCCACACTTGTGCCTTTGTTCAAAGGCCAGACAAAATCAGGTCCTATTTTTAAAAACTTGCTTCAGTTTTCCATTAGTAAGTTGTAGCATCATCATTAATTAATAGAATTTGATCCTAGGAACACTTTGGTTGCTCTGGGGTCAATAGATTAATGAAATATAAAAGAAGTTTTACCTTCCTAAGTAAAAGTGTAAAACTTAATTTATAGTAGCAGCTTTGTTGTCTCCCGAGTTACATGACTCTAATGATCCAAAGAAAATGATGGGAATGAGACAAATTACTTAAAGGGAGATTGCATGGACCATATATCTTCCTAAGCTATAAGATCTCCAGGGATCTCTTCCAACCTAAATTATTCCATGACTGCATAAATAAAGGGTAAAAACACAGCTTCTACATCAGAAGCAAAGCCTCCATCATTTTTTGGGACAGATGGTCATTAAGACAAGTTTCCATCAGAAAAATATTGTATATCAGAAAAGATATCCAAATATAATGCCTGGAAGAAATCTTCCAATTAATGTGAAACTTGGGATTTAGAAGGAAAAATGATGCCTTCTCAATCTCCAGTAGAGAACCAGCAAAGATAAATTATTTTTTTGTCCATTTTGAAATTAATCTGATTATATTGTGCATTAATTTGGCGATTTGGTAAATTAGGCACTTTGAAGAAGGAAGCCTTCTCAGTTGTGACTTTGATGCATTTTTATATTTTATTTAGTCTAATGAAATGTCAGTAGTTTACTCAATGTACATTTACTTAATTTCCATTTGGCTTGACCATATAAAAAGTATATTAAACCCATATAAAAAGTATATTAAACTCTTTTACTCCTGCAATTTTAAGCATGTTTCAAGCACTTATAAAAAAACATCTAGCGTGAGCAAGATTTTGGCAATTCATTCTACTCTTTCTAAACAAACAACTGTTCACAATTTTTATTAATATTTATAACAAATAGGTGGGTTTTATTTCTTTTTTCATAAAATCTTCAATATACATTTCTGATTAAAATAACTTAAAATGAAACCTATCACTTTTAGTAAATCTTCACTTACGTTTTCATTTGAGTAAGTCTGCATATTAATAATTTTTTTTAAAAGGAAAAGGGCTTTACTAGCTGCTTTTCATGATCCCTAGATAGTCAGGAGGGTAGGCAGGTATTGCTGCATGCAAACTCAGCATTTAAGTATGCACCTCACCATGGCTATTCCATGCCCCACATGCTACAAAATGAGGTTACTGTGGGATGCAATATTATAACATTGTTCTGCATGCCAGCAGGAGCCCGTGTGAACCTTTTCCTTATTTCAGTGAGTATCTGCCAACCTAGCTTTCTCAGTGATGTCAGCATGACACCTGGAGAGAATAACACTTGAACAATCTGAATGATAAACTCGTGATCTATTCTTTAATAAGTACATTTAAATAAGATGGAACATTTCAGTGGTTCCTCTGAGAAAGATATCTGATAATTTCCAGTTATATTAGGGCCTTTTTGGTTTTGATATGGGTTGGATACCTGAGACTTAAATGCCTAAAACTCTGCTACTGTCCTACTCTAGCTCTGCTTGCTACAGCAGGAACTCTGAGGTGTAGAGGTTAGCCAGGTGGTTGAATTAAATTTGGTTTAGACAAGCATAGGTCTGTGCTTAAATTTCTCATTTCATAAGTGTGTAGCTGCAGGAATAGACACTTACAACTTTAAGACATGAGTAATTGCAGAAGGTAAATCAATAACATTTTTATACATTTCAAATGCTCTCTAACATTTGCTCAGGTCAAGTATAATAGAATTGCCTGAACAAAGTGGATTATAAAAAAAAATTCAAGGTATTACACCTGTTTAATGTTCAGCAATTGTTCACTAAAAGATTGGCTAATTTTCAGGTGAATTCATTATTCAAATTATTCATTGGTTTCTTCGTTTCCTAGCAGTTCATGAGCTTTTCTTTACTGACAAAATACAATGCTGTGCTAGTAGGTTATTGAAGTTTAATAATTTTATTTATTCTGTGCTTATTTATTCAAGCCTTAAAGTATTACTTGATTCTCTCACTGGAATGGTTTAGGTGCTTAGGAGACTCACTAGCATAATATGAATTTGATATTTCCCATGTCAATATGTTATTTCAAATGAATGGCTTATAAATATTTGAGTGGAAATTATATTATTCATAAACATTCATAGTAATCTGGACTTTCAATTATGCACAGAACCTGAAAAAGAATAGCAGATAAGGACAAGTTTAAAATATTTTTGGTAGAAACAGTCATTTGGGGAGATATTCTAATATATGATAACCTTGATTAATATCTTAATGAGTTTTGTCATTTTATCATGGGTTGAATCATACTTCTTTTGTTCTTCATTTTATTTGATCTGTTTTTCAAAGCCCATTTAATACGTGTTGGTATGGAAAGGATAATGGGCTCTTACCTACAGCTGTCAGTTCCTCTGCAGACACTGCTTCACTAAAGTTCTAGCAAGGCAAAAAAGCAGTTCCTAAACAAATATGTGTGTAAAGGCTCAGTTTTCAAGCATGAGTGTGGAAAAGGCATTCCAGAAACCTTTTGTGGTTTTAAAAGCTTAAATGCAAACCTGTAATGGCAAGCTAATGCAAGATATGGGACTCCTTTTTAGGTCTTCATATTTGAAATTTGATTTCTATTGGGAAAAGGCCTATAAATTCTGTGTATTTCTCTTAACTCTTGTAATATGAGATGGTTACAGTAAGCAATGGCTTGAGGGAATCAGGTAAAAAAAATAAACCCTGAAGGGAAACTTTGAATTATCTTCTGAAAGTAAGCAAACATCATGGAGAAATCTAAAGACTGCTAAGATGTTTCTCTATTTTCCTGTTCCTCAGCAGGGCCTCAAAAAACAAAGCAAGGAGGGAAGAAAGGAACTATGCTTCCACTTTTTCTGCTTGTGGTTAGGGAAGACATCTATGCTTTATTCTTTTCATAAGTGCAAAAAATTAATATCCAAGCATCCAGTAAGATCTGCTGGAGTGACATGGAGCAAAGAGGGTCTTGGGTTTACTTGATCTTTTTCCAGTATTTATACTTCCCATGTATTTCCAGACTGTTTCCCCTCCATATGTTATCTCTCTTCCCAGTCCTTCAGAACCGCCTCAAGATTGCAGTTGGCCAGAGCAGAGGTATTCCCCTTGATGCCTTTATATGGTTGCACAGAAAAGACTTCAGTCTCCAACTTTCAGATAGGTTGGAAGAACCAGCAGGAATATTTCTTCCTAATTATCCATCTTGAAAAGAGATTATGGTTGGGATCTTCATTGCAGGAATGACCACATCCTTACTATCCATATTCATTATTTAGTGGAGCCTTCTTGCACAAATATCGAAGTAAAGCAGCAGCAGCAAAGAATCCCCAGGAACTGGTACAGAGATGCAAGGCTAAACCTCTCTGTTTTCAGATTTTTGTGTATTTAATAAGATGGTCAAAATCTTGGATTTGATTGCATGTGGCTGAAGTTGTGTCAGGGGAGGTTTGGGTTGGATATCAGGAAAAGGTTCTCCATCCAGATGGTGTTTGGGCTCTGGAACAGGTTCCCCAGGGAAGTGGTCGCAGCACCAACCTGACAGAGCTCAAGAAGCATTTGGACAAAGTTCTCAGGCATGGGTGTGGCTCTTGGGGTGTCCTATGCAAGGCCAGGATTTGGACTTTGATGACCCTTGTGGGTCCCTTCCAATTCAGCTTTTTCTGTGATTCTGTATTTCTGTGATATTGGAGAACAGGAGCACCTCAGATGAGGCACAGTGCTAAGATTAAAGTTTCCTATTTGTGTGTGTTTGCTTAAAATTAGATATTCTTCTGTATACACGCGCTTCCATTTGGAAAAGATACTTAGCTTTCATGATGCCTCTTGTTATGAATTTAAAACATGCAGAGCAAGGATTTCATTCACTCATCAGTCTATGCTGAAAACATGTGCATCCCTTTTGAAAAATCAGCCATTGCCTCAGAAAATATATGTATGGTTGCTGATTTTCCAAGATATGCAACGTTGTGCACCCTTGAGAATGGTAAAACCTTACCTGCATAAAAGCAGCAACTACATTTAAAAATGCCAAATGTGTCAAGAATATTCACAGTAAAGACTCTCCAAGATATTTCCTGCATGATAGGCAGTGAAATTACATTATGCAAATTGCATGTAAATGTATGCACCACATATGATAATTAAACCTTTGTAAATACATATTTGCAAAATACAATCCATCATGGTCCACAAGGTTATAATCTACATTTTTAAATGAACAGTGCAAAAACTTTGAACAGTCACACAGAAGTGAATGGTGATAATTTGAAACATAGTGAACCATCATTTACCAACTTTAGGTTCTTTACAGAGTGTCATTCATTCAAAAAAACCCAAAAAACCCCTGATTGACTAAATAAAAGTTTCAAGCCCTTACCAACATTTTTGTTTGTGTGAAATATAATAACAAATGTGCTACTGTGACTGTGAGCCTTCAGTAATCATGAACGAGAAGCGAAAATTATTGTATACATTGTCATGAAGCAGAACCTGACAAGAACAGAAATTTTACCAAGAAATGTGGCAAATCACTTGCAGGAAGTGGCCTTGGGATTATTTTTAAACTTTTTAAACTTCATATCTCAATTTTTCTCAGGAAATAGCACCTCCTGCAGGACATTAGAACTGAAATCAGAGCTGTCTCAGAGCAGGGTTAACTGGTGAATCATACCAGTCTCTTCCTCAGTCACTCTGACTCTCCCAAGACATTACCAGCCTCAGGCTTGACATGCTCTTCAGTCTATAGTCCATGGGAGGTTTACAGCCCACAGTGCCACAGTAGTGTTGTGTGAGTTCTCTCTCAGTCTAAAAATCTGCACAGTCTGGCGCCAAATGCTCCTCTTGTACCTTCTCTTGTGTGTGCGTGAGATTGTCAAGGTAGCAGTCTTTAGTTTTAGCTTTCTAAAGCTTTCCCAGAAGGAGCTTAAGTGGTTTTCTTCTCATGCTTCCAATGTGCAAAACTGATATTCCATGAGCTTTCAGCTCATTTTTATCAAGACTGGCCAATGGAGGTGAGCAAACTGGAGAAATCTGAAGGAATTCAGCATACATTTGCTGCCAGCACAGTTTGTAGGAAAAGGAAACAGATGCGAATTTTGTACAAGAAAGTACCTTGGGCTGGTTGAAAAAGTCAGGGAGCTTGGGAAAGTGATGACTCCTGCCTATCTCCATCCATACATGCAGGAGCCAAACTACTGGCCTATCTTGAGGCCTGTATCAGAAGAGGTGATTTTCCAGCTTTCTGCTTTTGTGACACCCCACCTGGAGTACTGTGTCCAACCCTGGGGTCCCCAGAAGGTTTTGGACCTGTTGGAGCAAGTTCAGAGGAAGCCACCAAATTGATCAGAGGGATGGAGTGCCTTTCCTGTGAAGACAGGCTGAGAGTTATTAAACCTGGGGAAGACTCCAGAGCCTGTAGCACCTAAAGAGGGCCTACAAGAAAATGTAGAGAAAATTTTCACAAGGGCTTGTACTGACTGGACGGGAAGGAATGGTTTAAAACTGAAAAAGGGTGGGTTTAGATAGGCTATTAGGAAGAAGTTATTTATTGTGAGGGTGGTGAGACACTGAAACAGGTTTCCCCGAGAACCTGGGAGTTCCCCATCCCTGGAAGTGTTCCAGGCCAGGCTGGATGCGGCTTTGAGTAACCTGGTCTGGTGAAAGATGTCCCTGCCCATGGCAGTGGGGGCTGGAACTCTAGATGACTTTTAAGGTCCCTTACAACCCAAGCCATTCTATGATTGTATATTATCACCTGTTTGTTTTCCTTTCAGATGAGAAAATTTAGTGAACTTGATACTTCTGGTTTTGAGGAGGTCAGTCAGTTGTCAGCAGGCCTCAGGTGACAGACTGACAGTGCACAGCCTTTCAGCCTGCTCTTGCCAGCAGTGACATACAGGCTTATCTGTAGCCATGGGATTATTTTCCTAATATTACTAGGACTTACAACACAGGTAAAAGTGAAACTTGTACGTTTTTTAAAAATTCCTGGCAGACAAGTAAAGAATGCTCTCCTACCCTTCAGTGCAAGTGTGTAATTCTAGTGAATTAGCTAAATGAGTCAGTGCAAAAATGGCCTTTTGTTTCCCATGTTTGCAACCATATTCATTAGCAATAATGATCAGCACCTTTAGCTGACATTGCTGACTGCTGGGACTGACTGACAATGCATATGCCTAAGCAGGAAAGTCACTTTGTGAGTTGCTGACTTGTGAGTATTGGACAGTCTCAATTTTCTTTACATGGCACGTTCTGTTTAATGCATGTATTCCACAGACACTGACTGTCTTTGGTAGTGTTCCTTATTGCCAGAGAATAGACCCGTCCTCCTTCACAAATAAGGTAATTGTGTTTTTTCTTCACATCAAGCTGGTGAAATAAAGAATTCTTTAAAAACTCTACTCCCAGAAGGCAGCAGATGGGCAGTCAGCTACAGAGCTGTTCATGAGTAACTCTGGGCCTGATTCTGCCACCTGTGATCATAGCAAGCAGCAACATTGATTTTTTTTTTTTTTTTTTTTTTTTTTCCCCCGCCTATGAAATTATTCCACTTGCCACACTGCCACTTTTTGGGTTGGCCTTGTTCTGAGCTCTGATTTTTCATCCATTCTGCCATTAAAGAAGAGGAATTATACAACTCTAGCATGCAGACAGGAGAATGTGTGCAGGCTTTTCCAGTGGGGTGCTGTCAGAAAAGACTTCTATAAAATGAAAAAGTAAAATTTGCAGACTTCCACGTCTGACTAGCTCTGGAAATTGAGAGCACTGGCATTTGCCAGAGCCCAATAACCAATTATTTAAATGCTACTTAACACGATTTTGGGTTTTGTAGCATTTTGAAATACCTCTATATAAGCAGTGTGTCTGAGCCTCTAAAAAAAGCAGTGTTTGACTACTACACAGAAAAATACTTTTGCAAAAAACACTTTCAAATTAAAATGCCCAGCCTTTTAAAAAATAAATATTCATATAATCCAGCATATAGTAATTGTTTTTAGAAGTACATGTATTAACACATTAACAAAATGCCGTGGCACTTTATTGAATGTTGCATTCTCTGAGTGGTGCTGTCCTCATACTTAAATGCATTAGAAGACAAAACAGCAAGCCAGCTGGTAGCCTTGAGAGTGTGGCAAGAAGGCATTCAGCACTGGGCTCTGCAGGGATGTATATCAACATGACAAGGGAGGTGTACTGACATGGTCTTTAGTTTCGTGGAAAGGAGGCAAGGCAAGAATGTAGATTCTGAGCCTTCTGTGTCACTGTTTCGGTCACCTAGTTCCCTGCTACCCTGTTTGAATGGGATATCTGCAGGGAGCCACTGTGAAGGTTGAGCACTTGAAATTAAAGAGATAGAAATCATGGTAATATGATTAATTTACTTGGTTTTATAATGACAAGAATATCTGCCGTAGGCAGAAGGATTATTGCAGAAATAATTCATTTAGCATTTAAAAGGGCTTCTTGCTCTTAATTTCTTTTCTTTTGTAACTTGTGCAGGGCAAAAGAAAATACCTCATCATGAATGAAAACTTCTTAAAAAAACAAAACCTCAGCTAATGCAAAGGGCGTTGCAGCTCTCCAGTCTGAGAACTCTAAATCAATTGCACTCTATAGCTTTGGTCAGTCCGATCGAACAATTCAAGGGTGCAGGGATCGAATTGCCAGTCAGTATCCATGATTAACAAACATGTTTCTTTTTCTTTACCTGTGAAAGGATGCTAACTCAACACTAATCACAAGGAAAGCAGTCCTCATAAACAATAGCATGTTTACTTTTGTGGGTTTGCCTGTTTGGAAAACATCTGCATGAGTAACTCTCTGAGCACTGTGCTGAGAAGCAGAGCAGAGCTGCTGCTGCCTCACTTAAGAGTTAAGCCCTGAAGAGACGAAAATAGAAAAGCTGATTGCTGGTTGTCTCATCAGCCCTTGTGAAAAGCAGCTGACAGTATTCATGTTTGGAAGAGGAGAGGAAATTGGAAATCCATTCCATTTCTCCCAGTGTTTCAGTCACAAGAATATATGTGACTGCAGTTCATAGAATATAGGAAGGCCAAGATGCTTAAGCCACAATTCAGTGATGTCCATTGTCATATATTAACAGAAAACTTATTGAAAAGAAAAATAGTTTTGTTTCTTCAAACTCCATTTGTGATAGTGAGAACTAAGACTTCTGATCCTCTTTTCCCTTTCCACCTGTTTTTTTTGCAAGTGAACATTGAAATTTGGATTTGGCATCATTAATGTCAGCCACCAGACTGGGACTTGGACCAAGAGCAGCTTGCAGAGTATTCAGTGACCGTTTTGACTGTGATAAACACCACAAAACCATAACAAAAGCTGTTCTTTCTCTCCTAAGAGCAAAAAGAGTGGTTGCTAGTTTGACACCCACATGCTTTTCCCTCCCTCGCTGTTTCTGTCAGCACACTGTAAACTCCCTCACAGAGTTTCAGATCAACAGTTGCACGAGATATCCAGCACATTTCAAGGCTAGGTTGTCACACGTATGGACACTTACCAGGGAGGGCAGTTTGGGTAATGGATATTGGGCAGCCTCCTGAAAGCTGTGGTAAAGGCACACAGAAAGAGAGGCTAGCAAAAAGCGCTATGTGTGGTGCTACTTGCTATTCAGCAGGATGAAAGAAGGATAGTAGGTGGAATGTACTTGTTCTGACAACAAAGGAATAGTGTGCTTCCTTTTAAAAATGAAATTTCATTTTTATGTTGACTCAGCTATTGGTCTTGTGATTCTGTCACTGACATTTACGCTGTTATCTGACCATCAGTATCATGCTGTTGCCCAGCAATAAAAATGTCATTTTTTCCCCCACCATTTTCTAGATCGATATCCATTTATTCATACGACACCAGGGGTGCAGTGCTTCCAGACAATCCTTTTTAAGTAAATAAACAGCAAAAGGTAATCCAGAAAGATATTATAATAGGATTTGGGGTCTCTAATAATCCTCCCAGAGCTGATGGTAGGGCTGCACATCCCACCTAGGGCAAATTTCAGTTCAGTCAGCCTGCAGCTGGCAGGATGGCACAGATCCCATAAGAAACCAGAGGACTCCTCTTCACTTCCTTGACTTTACTGAAAGTAGAGCAAAGCTCCTATATGAGCTTCAACACCTATGACCTTTTTTTTTTCTGATTCCAGTGCTATTTCTTGACATTTTGCTGAAGATAAAACTTATCAGAGAGATTTAACAATTTGAGGAAGTTGAAGAGAGAATAAAAAATATTTGGGGCCAGAAAGAGACAAAGAAACATTAGGTGACAATCTTTGTTCCATTTTAGGGGGACTTTTCAGTGAGCTGCCCTCAGGGAACTCAAAATACACTTTTTCTTGTTTTGCAGATTTGCTCCGTTTTGCCTTCAGAGTTTATGTGGCCATTTTCTAAGCTAAACATATTGGGGAAGGGAGAGGAAAAATGAATAAGTATTTTTTGGCTGGTAGGAATCCAAGCAATAGTGAAACTACCTAATTTCAATTAGGTCTTGTAAAAAATTGGCTCAATTTACTTTATTTTTTGACCCGGTAATGTTTCTGCTTGAGTCTACCATTTGAAAGCCAAAAACATTGTGACAAATAATGAAGTAATTATGCATTTAGGACTTAATTATTCATGCTGTAAGAGTGATCTTTTTCTTACTTTTCCCCCACAGAAGAAAAAAAAAAATACTGTGTCTTTTTTTTCCCTCTAGCGAAAATTTCCATCTTGAATTATGTGAAATCCAGAAAGTTAGTTTTCATGGTTTTACCTTTGAAAGGTTATCTAGACCAGGATTGTCTAGACCACAGTCTGCCATGAAGTAGTTGGGGGCACATGGTACATGTTGTTATTTGTCCTCAGCATATGACAAGCGCAGAGTGGGGGGATGCGGAGTTGTTGAGCCATGGCTTCTTTCCCTCTCCAGGATTGCAGGCAGTCTGTTGGGGCAGGGAGCAGGGATGGACAAATTGTAGGTTTTTAATCTGTACACCTCTGTGGCAGTTCAAGTGCAGCTGTCAGGCCAAGGTTGAGCCAGGTGGGTATCACTGGTGCAAGACACTGAGTAACCTGCACCCCAGGCTGCTGCAAGAAGTGACCAGCAGCTTCTGCCAGGTATGTCTTGGCAGAGAGAATCCCTTTGGGACCCTTCCAAAATCGCTGTCTCCCTTGTGTGACCTACACTTTGCATCTCAGCCAGCTCTTTGCTTTTATACTGCATTTGAAATGCAGCATGCACACACGTGTATCTCATGCTGTACAGAGATATTTGTCAACAGTTTGTAAACTCAGAAATTTTGAGTGGTTCTACTGAAAGGCCTTGGCAAAGGGGGAAACAGAGAAGAAATCCTGCCTGTAAGGTGCCATGCAGAGTCATCTTAAAATATAAATTTGTGAGTTCCTGAGACTAGGTTGAAAGGAATGTATTGATTACTCTGCCCTGCCTGATGCCCCATGTCTCAAATAACTTCCATAATAGAGGTTTGCATTATGTTTCAGATGTGGAAAGAATTAAGTACATGAGTTTTCCTGTCTTTTCATGGAGAACTGCCATTTTCTTTCTGGGTGCTCAGAGCAGAGATGCAGCAGTTAATGTGAATGCCAACTAAACCATGCAGTTGTTTAGTCTGGTGGCTGAGGACCAGAAACTCAACACATGTCCAGTACATTGTCACTTTACAGCTGTTCGACCGGGACTCTAAAAGAGCTTGCTACTTCAAATCATCTATATTTTCTTTTGTGGAGACCCAGACACACTTGTGCTGAAGGTCTTATAAATGCCCTCAGCTGGTGATGGTCTGCACCACAACACTCTTCTCAAGGCTGTGTGCAAAAGGCTTCTTTCAATCTGTCTGGCATTCAGGATGCAACCGTGTTTTGGGTGAATCTGAGACTTCTCTCAGTGGTGAATTGCATTTTTCATCCTGAGCTCTTTGCTGCTGGAAGTGCTTCATCTGTCTGCTATTCACAGAAGCAGTGCAGTTGATTTGATTCTGAGTGCAATAGACCTAGATCTGAGGTGCCAGAATAATCTATTTCTCTCATTACATGCCCAGCATTTTAAAATTAAGCAATGGCTGACTTATATTTGCACTTAAATTAGACTATAAAAGCATTGTTTGTAGGGGATGCTAATAAGAACTGGAGAATGACACTAAATCAATAGACTCCTTAAGAAGGAGAAAAAGAACTAAAGAGCTAAACTAAAGCTGAGATGCTAAGCCCAACAGACTTTGTTCAAACCTGTTAAGACAGGCTTTCCATGAAATAATGTTGTCAAAAAAGAGTTTTATCTTCAGGTTTTCAAAAGCATCTCATATGGACAAACAGGGAAGTAAAGTAGAAAGCCATTGTTTCTTGATTAAAAAAAAAAAAGAAAAAGAAAAAGAAAAAAAATAAAGAGGAGGAGGAAAAAAGCATGTTATCACAAATCCCATGCAGCGTGAGAACAGCATGTGGTTTTCTTTTTAGTTTGGTCGAGTAGCCTTACTCCATTCTCTTCCAATAGAGTGCAATTCTCACTTCATATTTGATCTGAATTGCTCTTATAGCTGTATGATCCATGCACGCTGAGGTCTATTTTGAAAAGCATCCAGGATCCTGGCTCTTTTTCCTTTTCATTAACAATAATTTTCTCAGTTTTCACCTCTTGCAGGACAGCAGAAATTAGGCAGAATCTCTTCAGTCACAGAGACATCGCAGCACAAGCTATGCCTACATAACCTTTCAGAAGGACAAGGATAAAACCTCATTATTCTGGATGAGTTAATGAGAACTCTGCACGAAATCAGTCAGACTGCTCATTACAAGTCGCTATCACTGTGCTTTCTCTGCCTGAATTTTACATCTTTAGATTCCCCATTAATTAATTCCTTCCAAGGGTGCCGGCCTGCCTTTGGCTGGTCGCTTTTTTCAAAACAAGATTTCTGCCTCTGTGTAATAAGTGGTTTTTTGCCTCTTTTCAGTGATGGTTGGGCAGACAGAGATGAAGTCATTGAAGGTTACGAACCCGAAGCAAATGGAGGCATTACTATCAAACTGCAGTCTCCTGAGGTGCTGGCATTTGATGACTACTACCTGAAGCTGCGTCTGGACACCAACACCCGCAACCCCTGGTTCCCCGAGTTCTGGCAGCACAGATTTCAGTGCCGCATTCCAGGGCACCCACTAGAGAATCCCAACTTCCAGAAGAATTGCACTGGTAACTCATCAAACCTTTTAAATATTCTTTTCCAGCTTTTGAATCTGTGCTCTGGCAAAAAATTTTCCTTGGTTCTGGTTTTCTTGTTGTTGTTTTATTGGATTTTTTTTTTTTTTGGGGGGGGGGGGAGGGGGTGGGGGGGAGGGGGTAGGTTTGGGTTTTCTATTTTGTTTTTAATTAAATCTTTGTTGTTTATTTTTGTTTGTTTTGTGCAAAGAAATATGGTGACCTCAAATTGTACAGATAAAAATCACAGCTCTGGTGGCGTGTATTTGGTGCTTGTTGCACAGCCTCCTCTCAATTTAGTTCTGCTCTGTTATAGAGTAATTTGCTCCCTTTTTATATTTTAGCGCAATGCTAAGGCTGAGTGCCCAAGTTTGTAATATGGCTTGTAAAAAATAAAGAGCCATGAAATTTTAACAAAAAGAGGAACAAATTTATACTTTTTTTTATCAAAGTCAGCTTTTCTGATCAACTGAGGAATCAGGAAATTCACAGACAATATTACAGCAGAAAACCAATTTTAAGGAAAATTGATGAGTCTCAAACTTGGCCAGTCATCTGCTTTACTTTTTTTTTTTCTTAGCCCATTAAAACATATACAGTTTGTTTCTACTATGTAGCATTCACATAAAAAAAAAATCTTACACATGGAAGTAACTTACCTCATAGCAAGGGAATTTGTCTACATTGGTAAACTCTGACAGTTAATAGTCAAGTCAGGCATTCAGACACCTTTCCCTCCTCTAGAAAGCTGTACATTTTTGCATGGAACCTCTAAATATGTGATAATATATGATACTTTTTAGGCTTTGCTGAAAAGCAATCAGCTCTTAAATTTGGTGGTGTACAACTGATAACTCTCAGGCTTCTCCCACACAACTAAAAAAATCCATACATGTCTCAAGTCACCAAAGGGAAGCACCACAAGGTATCTTTCCCAATAATGACATACCTAGAGAATCAAGAGATCTCCATGTTCCCAGCAAATCTGTGGGCAATACTATACTTATTTTTATTTAACTACACAGATCTGACTGCTGACTGTCTGGCACCACCAAAGCTTTCTGTGCACCTATCTTTATCTGATATTTCTGAAAGGTTAAGAATGTCACTTTAAAGCAGTTTCAAAGCTGTTTGGTGGAGGCTTTCTCTCCAAGGTCTAGTATGACAGTGCCAAGAAACCGCCTTCTTTATCTCTCACAGATTTGGAGGCAGGCCTTTTCACAAACTCTCTGTTAAAAAAAAAGGAGTCTCTTGTCTCTCCCTTCCTTCACAAATTATCTCCATACACAGATTTGAAGGAGAAATTCCATGATCCTCAATAAACAATAAGCACTAATACTTGAAACATATTAAAAGTGCCAGTAGGTGATCTGACTTTCTGTGGTACTACAAATTTAAGTACTCCTGCCACTCCTATATCACTCTAGGAAAATAATCAGTAATCAGTACTGGCATCAAGTGCCTTATCTCCAGTATAACTAAGAGCTTTTACTCCTACCTCAATATTCCTATGAAAAGGCACGTAGGGCCATGCATCACGGAAAAGCGGAGTCCCCTGTGGCCCCAGGAGTCCATGCACATTATTAAGAGATGTTGTTATGGGTCATGACCTCTTTTGTATTACAGAAGTGCACTGTTAGTCCTTACTGAGAAAAAACCACACCCATACTTTAACACAGACAGAAATTATCAAAGGCAATACTGCTGAAGTTCATTTTCCAGGTCTGGAGAACTAACATCTCAGGAAACTATATCATGAAAAAGTGAACACTGTACAAATGTTGTTGTGGTAGTCAAGCATAGTGTAATTGTATTTACACAGCAAGGGGTTTCCTAGGAGCAGCCAGAAGGAAAAAAAAATAAAAGACAATGTTGTTCTTCAAATACTTTATTAAAAAAATATTCACAATATTTGAACCTATCTATCTTTTGAAAAGGAGATTAATAGCAAAATTTGTATCTCTTGAGAATCTTCACTTACTTCTTGCCCATTATGATTTATTCATATACAATCTAATCAGTTTACTGAGTGATTTATTCCGAATTACCACTGGCATGTGAGGTTCAATTTTTATCATTCATGGATAGGCAAGGACTTCTCCTCAAGCAGTTACAGCTGCTGCATCTACAATTTCTCACACCCTCTAACTGTTGAGTCAGCATTAGCTCGGGATTGCATACTCTCTACAAAGCAAGGGAAAGCTAGTTCCTAGAAATCTCCCTTCTCTGATGACAGGAATTACCGCTGGAATTCCCTCATTCAGTCTCTGAGAAGACTGATTTTTGTCCTTCAGAAATTCTCATATTACACTGAGCCTGGAATGTACATGCGTATTTTTGGGGGGGAAAAAAAGTATATCTGCTCTAATCACTATTGGATGGAAGCAAGTCAGAGTGTGCTTTACACCATGAAGGCTGTAGGATGCCTCACAGTTTCCCACATTTTCAGCATAGCTCGTCTGGATTACTAGAACTAGGTAGTAATAGCAACTAATTCTTGGGAGGAGAAGAAATCCACAAAGACTGCTCATTTGGATCATCCCTTCTTGCAAAAATTAAACAACTTACTTTTCCAACTTGGGTGGCAGCCAAATGAGTGGGAGCTATTTTTGACTCATTCTTTGCAATGTTTTAGCCAAGTGCCTCTTGTAACGGAGTGCCTTTCCCTACCCCTCTCTCTTTCCCTCTTTCTCCAGCTGCTACAGGAGATATTCTTCCTCAATAGGATTCAAGTATAGAAATTTCATTTTATGTAGATGTATTGGATCTGGCTGAGATGGGCTTAACTTTCCCCACAGCAGCCCTCATAGTGCTGTACTTTGTATTGGTGGCTAGAGATGTATTGGTAACACACCAGATTTTTAGGGCACTGCTGAGCAGTGTTCACGCAACATTAAAGCTCTCTCCCACCCCATAGCCTCACCTTCAAAGGCTGGTAGGCTGGGAGTGAGCAGGACACCAGGAGGGAGCATAACCAGGACACTTGACCCAAACTGACTAAAGTTTCCATGCCCCATGATGTCATAGTCAACAATAAAGGATGAGAGAAAGGATGAGAATGTGGGAGAGCATTTGTTATTAAGACATTTGTTTTGCAAAGCAACATTCTGAGGCCCTATTTCCCAGGAAGCAACTGGATGTCATCTGCTGACAGTTAGAGAATATGTTCTCCTTTTCTTCCATACATGGTCTTTGATTTTTTTTAGTCAAACTACCTTTGGCACATGCCACAGTCAATGTACCACACTAGAAAACACTCATTTGTATATGGATATTCTCCTAGTGTTTCCTGGATATCTAGCAGGCCAAAACCACTTCCAGTACAAAGTTCTTCTTAAATTGTCTGTGCCACTAAGGTACTGGTGATGTATCCCACGTAGCTGCTACAGTCTGTAGGAAACAAAGCATGTCCTACAACTCTGCATGGACCCCTGACACACAGTGGCATTCAGAAATTCACACCATTCTTCATGCCCTTCAGATGAAAATCAGAACAGAACAGAGTGTTTTAACTGTAACAAAATAGGCTGTTTCTGAATTTAAGGTACTAAGACAGTATCTGACTCAAGATGGACCGGACAGAAAGTTCCCTTAGCACACAGCCTCAAGTACTGCCCCAAGACCCAGTCTCTACTTGTCTCAGTTCATAAGAAAACTCAGCCTTTTCTGCATTTTTCAGATTGCACGCTGACAGCAAGGTTAGATGTAAGACTGTTGCCTGTATCAGGCAACAGAGTTCAGATATTTTTCCCAACAGACTTGCAGGATGTTTTCTCCTCCTTGATCTGATATTCCAAATGGAAGTGGTATTTTTTTTCACACAAAAGTACACCGGCTAGTCTTTCTCTGTTGCATGTGGTGAGCCCACAAAGTAAATCATACTCACACAGAAATGATGTAAAACACACTTGTAGGGACGTCTAAATGCTCCTTTACAGAATGCCTTATTCCCCTCCTGGCAGCTAATACAATGGCTGGAGTTTATGTAAACCAGGTGGGCTGAGTCCTCTGCACCACAAGAGACAGTTATGAAATTGGTAATGGAACTGATGTAAATAACAGATTATGCTCACAGCAGTTCATCTGCTGGGACAACAAAATACATTGGCAGGCAATCAGCACAAACATTTTTCAATAGAGCAAAGTGGAACAGAGTGGGCAATTCATGATTCATTCATCGATTCAATTGAGATTTGTGAAGAAGGGCTATTCGTCAGTAAATGTATTTGTTGCAGATAAGAACAAGAAATGTAGATATTTTCTGTTCCAAAGGAGGTCATAGTCCAAGTTCCCTTTAGGATGCTTACTCATACTTTGGTCATGCCATAAGGATTGCTTTATCTGCTAATTCCTGTCTTGGCCCAAGAGAACTGCAAGCAATCAGTCTGAGTGCATCCAGAGTCACAAGGATCACAGGATCACTCAGTCTAGAGGGTAGCTCAGGAAGACTGTAGTCCAGCTCCCCATCAAAGCACAGTAAGTCATCAGTTCAGACCAGGTTGATCGGACCTTGAAAATATCCAAGGTGGCACAGTGTGTCTGAGCAACCTGTTCCAGAACCTGAATGTGAAAAAGTTTGGCCTCATATCTAAAGAGAGAGTCTAAACCTCTCTGTTTCAAGATATGCCCATCATCTCTTATTCTTCCACCAGGCTTCACTAGGAAAAATCTGTCCCTCTCTTCTTCATACCCTATAGGTATGAGGGGCTGCTGTAAGGTTCCCCTGCAGCCATTTCTTCTTCAGGCTGAACAAACCCAGGCCCTTCAGTCTGCCCTCAAAGGCAAGGGTTGCAGCTCCAGATCATCTTGATGGCCCTCTGCTGCAGCTGCTCCAGGTTATCTGTGTCTTTCTGTGTAAAGGATTCACAAACCATATGCAGTGTTCTAGGGGCAGCCTGATGAGTGCCAAGTAAAGGATGGTGGTAGTGGTTAATCACATGCCTCAGTCACTGGTTGTGCTGTTGTTACCATGCTGCTTACAGGATGCTGCTTGCCATCATTCGTGCCAAGGATCTGTGTGTCCACCCTATTGCTGCAGCAAATTTGCTCCTAAGAAGGTGTATCTTTTACCATCTCCTTTCTGCAGTAGACATAAACTTTTACCACACCTGGCCAGTTCTGGAAGACCACCATAAATTATATAACATATAAAATCATAAGCAGGACAGAATGATAGCCAAAGAAGGTTAGGAAGAAGGCTAAACATTTCAGAAGAGGTATTTATGCTTTGCTATGAATAAAGCTGTCTGAGTTGTTCCAGAGTTGGACAAATTAGATCCAGCAGACATTATTAGGTCTCGTCATGCTGTGTCAGACAACTGTGTAGATGTTCCTCTAAGAACGTTCTTTTGATCTCAACATCTGCTGGGCTCCCACATAGAGCACGTGTCCCATGAGATTTCTCATCAGCAGAAGCACCTACAGTAGGATTTACTGCCGCTACAATAATTCAGAAAAAGTAATTATAAGACAACAGCCTGGTGTACACTCTGCCAAATCAGCCACTGCTGGTAAATCACCTTTGCGGTGTATAGGAGACAGATTTTTAAGCTTTTGACAAAGGAATCAAGCTATTGACATGCCATAATTTCTTCAAAATATATTTTATATTAAGTATCCTGTGACTTGTCCCCGCTCACCTCTGATTTGCATTCTCATTACACATTTAGGTCCTGTATCACACTCTTTTTCCTCAGTATGAGGCAGAAGATCCTAGTGATCCCAGTAGTGATCAAAACTGATTGCAATTTCATTGTCACCTAGAATGAAGCCTACCGGGGACAACTTGTCTGAAAATATTCTAGTTGCTACCTTTCTTAGTCAAGCCTTTTTTACAGCAGATAAGACAGGAGAGCTGTACTTTCATTTTTTTTCCCAGACAATGTTACAGGCAGCTTTTAAGGCGTAAAGATGAGGAGGATTAATAATGTGCTTATCTGTGAAGAATCATGTGAATTATTTGGAAAACATATAATGGCCAGATTTTTTGTTCATTTGGGCCTAGCTTTTTGTGTCCTTGTTTGGGAAAAGAAGCAGTTACATTTATCTTATATTTTATATTTTCAAATGTAATTTAAAACCAAATATTGTATATTGATAAGCATATCTATATATAATAAAAATAAATGTATTTTTTCTTTTGGGATCCATAACAAAAACAATGACATCATCATGAAATAAAGGAGAGGAGCAATATACAAGTGCCTCTGTAAACAGTATAAAAGACAGTTTGCAGAACCATGCATATTACAGCAGCATGTGACAAAAGTTTTCTGAATCTACAACTATATTTTCCATTTGGGATTTTAACAGTAAAAGCTTGCACTTCTGGGATTAGAAAATGCTCAGGTAGGCTTGTGACATTCACCGTTCTCCATTACATGGATAAACTGATGTTGCTACTAAGGAAGAGGACACCTGAATCATGCTCCCTTGTGCCTCCTTCAGGCTCCTGTCTCCTGTGCCTAGAGAGAGACTGGGCCACTCCTGACTGCTTGGATTGCCACAGATGATTTAAACTTTTATCAGGAACACAGTGAGGAAAAACCACACAATTAAAATTAAATATTTACTTGTTCCTAGAAATCAATTGTTTGTGCAGATTGAGCATCAGAACAATTAGCAGAGATATAAACATTTAACCAAACCAGGAAGTCAATCAGATGAAATAACACCAGTAACTGATCTGAACACAAGGCAAACTGCTTTCTGTCAGCCCCCTATGTCTTTAATTAGATGATATCTTCCATTTCCTCATTTACCTGTAGGTGGAAAGTTTTAAACTCAGCTTGCAATTTTACAATTTGTCATTACTGGCAGCATTACCCCATAAATACAGGTGCAAAGGAGAAGCAGTGGAGGCTAACACATGTAGGCACAGTCCCACATACTCACACATGTCTAGCTGCAGACTAGAGATACTCCTTGAACACAAAGATATTTTCTGAAAAATAGCCAGTAGCATTCTTAAAATAAATGAGTTCCACTTAAAAGACTGTGGACAAGCAGAGGCATAAAGAACAATAAATTATGAGCCTGAGTGGTAAAACCTAAACCATGAAAGCCACAGAATTTCCTACTCAGAATATGCTGTACTGGTATCCATAGGGAGAATAATCTGATGGAAGTTGTGTGCTTTGAAGAGTAGTTCTGCTAGAATAAATCTCTGTTTTTCCGTTCATACTGGGATGCCTGGGAAAGTGCAGAAGTTTGCTTGTGTGGAGAGAGTTAGGGAAAAATGATAAGATACTGCATCTGCACTGGTTTGCCAGAAATCCATGGTAGCACAGCAAGGTGCTAGACCAGATGATTTCAAAATATTCCCTTCAGCTGAGATTTTTGAGATTCATGCAGTAGAAAGTAGCTTTGGAGGAACTCACAGGTTCAAAGCTTCAATTTAGCTCTGGATTTGGCCTCAGCTCTAAAGGAATGAAAAAGCAGGGCTGTTTTCTTCAAAGCAGTAGCACTGTACACATCATGCTAAGCAGTGAACTGTCTACTTTCTGCAGAGGCCAGCTTACTACTGCTTTTTCTAGGTTTGTCTAAAAATTAATAGCACAGGGGCCAGTTTTCTTGTGAGATCTCAAGTACTTTAGTGTTTCCTGCATTGTCACATTTGGCTGCACCCAGTGAAACAAGAAGTGGGCTAAAATGGACGCTTTTAAAATTTTTTCAGATCAGAAAGAATTCTGCTTCTGTTTTTATGTTGAATTTGGCATGTGAATACAGATTAAGGCCACTTATTTTATCTTCTGATTTGCTTAGCTCTAGTTTCCTTCTAATCAGTGATGCATTCTCCTTGTGCAGATATTGTTCAGAAACTCCCAGTCTTACCCTAGCTTTAAGAAGGATCATTTCTGTGATACTGAACACAGCTCTGGGCAGGTGTCTAGGTAAGGGGAAAGTGAGTCCTTGTGATCCATGTATTTGTGATTAAATTACTGCATATTGCAAGGGTTAAAGGGAACACTTGGGTGCTTCTAACAATAATTTGAAAACAATGCTTAATTTCACTAAAAACTGTGAGTGTACTCTGCTAATTTATGACATGGCCCAGCTGGTTAGGGTGGCCAAGACCATTTTGTTCCTGAGCTCCAGACCAGATGCAGCATCTGGCTTTGGTCCTGGGAAGCCAGGGTTTTTTCTGGAAGAAACTGCATGTTTGCAGGACTGCTGTGTAGCCTGGGCCTTGCACATTGGACACCCATGTGGCTCCAAGAGGCCACCCCTTCAGACAGAGGTGGTCTTGTGCGAGGATATGGACTATTAAAAAACAAAACAAAGCAAAACAAAACAAAACAACAACAAAAAACCAAACAAACAAACAAAAAAAACTTGGCAAAGGAGAAATTTGGAGTAAGCTATATTTCTGCAGAAGTCACATTGGTGTTTGTATTGATTTGCATTCTGACAGTTAATGCTGGTGGTTATGCTGGTTTTAGCATTAAGAACAGAAGTGAGGAAGAAGATTTGTTTTCTTAGAATAATAATAATTTTTTAAAAAGGCAAAGAAAGAAAAAAACAGTAGTACTGGCTGATGGGTGTTACACTGTCAGACAAGAATTCTGAAGCCCCTCTAAAGTCAATAGTGATTTAAAGCATAATAAATAGTGGTCTTTCCTAACTGGCTTTCCTGACTTTCCTATCTTTCCTGACTGTTTTTGTACTCATGCAGAACCACTGGAATTTAAGATCTGGAAAAGATCACTGGTGCAGATCACTGGAGAAGATCTAGTTATGTCAACTACTTTGTGTCCTACAATGAGGGGAGTACTTGTTCTGTTAACATGAGGTTTTGACTCACACTTTTTAAGTCCTCAGAATCTCATGCCCATACACTGACTACAACTGCCACTACTTAGACATTTACAAATCTAGATCAGTGGAGGGAAGAGAGTTTGTGGTTTGTTCCATTTTCAGTCTCCATGCCAGGTAGGAGCACAGATTAATATGTATATTTTATTTTATTACCATCATCATATTTTTCCACTCTAATCTAAAGATGCTTTTTGTTTTGGGTTTTGTGCTTATATTTAACATATACTCAGATCTCTTGTTAATTCCTTTGCCCCATTTGGTGGTAATACATTCTGTAGTTAATATGAAAGTTGCTTATTTTCAACTCTGAACCAGCATTTTCTGATGAAGATGCTCAAAATTAGGCTCCTCAAATGCATGCTCTGAGACCTAGATAAATTGGCCTGATTTTTAAGGGTACTGATCTCCCATAATTTCCATGAAAGTCAACAGCAGCTAGAGATTTCAGGCATTAATCAAGTTAATTAATTAGGTGCCTGAATATGTATTCAGGTTCCTAATTTAAGTATTTTATGGTGGATAATGTTCTGAAAGCTGCAGCACAATTACTGAGTTCCATCTCTTTCTTTCAGATAAGGTCTCAGTCTTCACATGAAAAGCATGACACCTGAAATATAATCAGTCCTATTTCCTGAACTTTTCATTTTTCTGTTGTAGTGTGTTACAATGGGACACCTACAAGGGTATCTGACTCGACTTTTTTTCTTTTTATTAAGAGTGAAAATGTGATTAAAACTAGACAAATAGCATCCAAATCTGCAGGCATTTCTTTACATTTGTAAATGAATTTGATTTTAAGTGTGTTCATTCCTGTCTCATGTAAGAGTGGCAGCAACTATTTATCTGCTAGACTTGTTCCAGATAACTGAACTGTTAAAAAGAGTAGTTATAAATATGTCTTTAATTGAGTGTGCGAGTAAGGCAGCAAGGTTGCACAACTGCCTGAGGGAGAGAGGAAGACTGAAGATTGGGGTTTCTTTCTTTTTAATTGTTTCTCCCTAGGAGTTCAGACCAAAAAATGGTCTCTGTGGAATCCTGTTCTTAGAGAATCTTGGTCAGGATCCACATGGCACTGGGAGAAGGCTGTGAAGAAAGCAAGATACAAAGGCAGATCTGAGGTCTCAGTGATAATAACTGCATTAAATAATATTAGGATTAAATTGGTGCCTGAGGCCTTGGGAGTACGGACGCTTCTGGGACCCTGCAGAGTCTGAGAGAGGCTCAGAGATAGTTTGTTGTTGAACTCTATCTGGCAGAAGTATCTATGTGAGACACAGTAATAGTAACAAATTAAATTATCTGCTTTTATATTCCCAAGGAAGGGGAAAGAAGAAAATAAGAGAAAATAGTGACAACAACATCAACAACAATAATAATACTAATATCACCACCCCCCCAAAATAACCCCCCAACAAAACTTATTATGCCAGATGAGATTGTGAACAGGCTGAGACAGATCAAAAGCCATTCCATTCCATTCCATCCCATTCCATTCCATTCCATCCCATCCCATCCCATCCCGTCCCATTCCGTTCCATTCTGTTCCATTCCGTTCCATTCCATTCCATCCCCACTGTTTGTGAATCTTGCATTAAAATAAATGTCCTTTAAATGCAAAGGCTGAGCCTGATCGTTCAAATGCCTTTGTTGGCATTAAATTTTAGTCAGTTAATGAAATAATAAGATGGATTTCAAATGCTATATTAGGATTTGAAATCAGCGTCTTTGTTGATTATGTATACAAACCATTCAATTAAAGAAAAAGATCATCTGGCATATTTTATTCCTGATTATAAGATGAAATATTAATTTCTAATTAAAATAGGAGCTGGGAAATAATATGTTGCTGCAGAAGGGAAATAATAATTTCAAGTAAAAGAACATATTGTGGTCATCTTGCAGGTGGACCGTACACAGTCCAGCATTCAAGGAAAACAAATTAATCATAATAATTATTTGTCAAGCTCTCATAATAAGAAAAGATGCCAGAATCACCTCACATTATTTTCTAGGTTGGTTTGTTTTTTTGTTTTTTTTTTTTTTTTTCTAGAATGAATATGTAATTTCATGTTATGTCCTAACAATCAGAATTAGTGTAGATTTCTTTTAAGCCTAAACTGCTTCTGATTTGATGGATTCCCAAGGTCAGAATCAATATCAGAGTTTTATTGATTTCCAGTTTAAAGCCTCACATATCATGTTTGAGTATTTGACTATAACAAGCCACTGTATTTCCATGTGATTTCCTGGTCAGTTCCATGAGCCTTCCAATATGTGATCACAGTATTTTAATCAGGGATGAACTTCCACAAGCTAGAATGGCTGAATATTGATTTTTATGATCTGCAAGTAGATGAAATATCTTTACAGCTTACTTACTTTGTGATGGAGTTAATTCCAGACATTTTCATTAGAGTGTGCATAAAAATGAATGTCCATCATTTTATTGCATTATGTTATTTTTAAGTATGCTTCTGGTTTGGCACATGACTGCAGCCATGAAAACAAGGGCACATAAATACAACGTCATGCTTCTTTTCAAACCATTGGAACTGATACGTACTTGCAAACCATTGGGACTTGCTTGAGAGTATCAGGTACGGGAAGTGATTTATTTCAAACAGGAGCAGTTATTTTCTTCTGTTGTTTCCCAGTCTATTAATTCCAAGGAACAGCAATTAAGATAATAGCCAAAATGAGGCAATCAATAACCTCAAAACTTAGCATTTTTGGCAGGTTTTTGTTATCTTGCTTCACTGTTGAACATTCTGTGAATTGCTGATTTCATTGAAGTACACACACTAATATCAGGGCTATGAATCTTTCTTTTATGCTTTGAAGTGGGCTGAGTTTTTTTCAATTTGCACTGAGCTATGCTTTGTAGATCCTTCCATTTCTATTTCATTAAAAAACAGTCTTCATTGCAGAGCTATTTCATCAAGATCATTCCACTAAAAGCTAGGAACAAGGGGAAGCAATGCTAAAATGTCCTGTCAAGCCTTTAACAGTTCATAGCAATGGATGTGTACAGAAGAGGGTTCAATTGCCAGCATGCAGGTTTGTTTAGAGAGGAGGGAATCTCAGCATATCATCCTCATAGGGCCATAAATCCTATCTTTTTTTTGTAAGCAAAATTTCTTATGAGGAATTTTAGTCTAGTGGGAAGAAACACAGAGGCTTCAGGCCATGTCATCCCCTACAGAATCTTTATTAGGCTGATGAGCTTCTGTCAAGCCATCTGCTCTAAGTGGATTTCTCCAGACCTGCATTTAACAGCTTGTCCCCCTGTACATGAACTTGTGAAATTTCTCTGCTTGTTACCTAGTTTCTTGCTCCTTTCCCCGTTGCTATACATGCTTTCGTGGACTTACATACTTGCAACTTTTCAACTCTGGCATCAGCTTCTTCAGCTCTCAGTGATAGGAGTTATAAATGCATGGGAACAAACGACGGCAAAGCCTGTGGTGTTGGAGAGCTACACCTTGCCAGGGGCAGCCTAATGGAAGAGGCAGCACTCCTCTGGGGCTCCTGGCACGTAGACAGCTGTGCTGTTAGCATGGCCCTCAGGTGGGGCATTATATTTCCCTTCAAGTCCTTTCTTTTACTGCTAAATAACACAAGAGACAGTGCAGGAAACGCAGATTTATGGAGAAGGGGAAAAGGAGCTTTTTCTCCAACACAGGCCCATTTTGCCCTCACCTGCCTCCCACTCCAGTGAATTCCAGTTCTGACAAAGCCATGCTGGCAATTGCTGCAAAGGCCTCCAGCCTTCCTCCAGCCTTTTCTGAAGGCAGACAGGGGCTGCAGCATTGCACATCAGCTGGAAGTGCTTGTGAATATGTAACATCTCACGAGACAGGCCCTGCCTGTTCACCCCTGCATTGTCCTGTGGCATCAGGTATGCCCAGTCTTCTCATTCCCTGGAGGCTGCAGCCAGCCCTAAGAAGATGACAGTGTTCTCATCCCCTGTTTAGCTTCTCTGGGTCACAGAAAGGAGACTGTCTACTCCCTTGGACAAAGACATGTTAGAACACATCTTTATCATCTCCCTCAGTATAAGCATGGGTAATGTTCATTGTCACTTGCTGCTCCTCCTGGAGTCATATAGTTGTGTGAGACTGAATGTCCATGGGAAGAGGCAAAAAGAGTAGAGAGGGGAGCAAGCTTCAGACTCTTGTATCTGTTTAGCAAAGTCTGCAGACTGGGAAATGAAGGAGGAGTTAGATCAGTTTCCTTCTATTTTGCTCCCAAGTCATGTAGTGGATGGGTTGAACCCGTGAATTCAGACTTGCCATAGGGCTGGCAGCGCTGCTGGGTCCCCTTTCTCCTGCTCTGTGCTTAGGGACTCTGACACTCCCTCTACAGCTGATTAATGAGTGAGTCAGAGACTTGTACACTCATTTCTCCTCATAATGTTTCAGCTTCACTGTGGCACTGTTGTATTTGTGTATGCCACAAATTGTTCCAGAGTCTTTGACACTAAGCTCTTAAAGCCCTAATGTGCTTACATAACATGATATGGAGAATCAAGAAAGTAAATTTAATTAAATCTTTCCCCACTCCTTCTAACACACAGGGAGCAACAAAAGGAAGACACTTCTTTTTGAACACTGGGGAATAACATGGCATACTCACAAAAGCAGCAAGGGAACTGAAGACACTGGTGGTGTATAGTATATATAAAATGCATACCAATCATCTAAGGTTTAGATGTTAGACATCTGAAATGAGGGAGAACTTGTACCTCGGTGGCTGAATTCAAAACCTGGTTTGTTTTAGCCATGGAGTTGGCATCTGTAAAAGATATGCTGGTAAAAATAATTTTAAAACCCCAAATCCTTTTAAATTCAGTATCAACTTCATTTCAGGAGAAGAAATTTCATCAGCGATTTGACTAACTTTGCTAGTGATAAAAAATAACCCCTTGCATAAAAATATTGCTGCGATTACCATCCTGTTAATGCCTCAGAGAATTCTAGTGGAAATTTTTGAGGAGCTTTTGCTGAACACCCAGCTTTCAAATGGGTGTTTCTATTCTCTTTTTTCTATTTTTTTTACAAGGATAGAAATACACTAATCCCAATTAAAAAACAACATTCACCAGATGTAACAAAGCAGTAGTTTCTGAGAGTCTCATAGATTTTACCATGCTCAGAAAGAAAATAGCAGGGTATCTCAACTGGTAACTGTAATTGTATCCTAGCTTTTCAGGGAAAAACACATTGAATGTAATTGCATGAATTGAATCTCTTTGCTTGGGGAAATAAAAACCATTTAAAGAATGGAAGCAAAACCTTTCTGATTTAATGGCATCCTGAAAACAAAGTCTGAAACCCCATGAACTTCATTTATTGCTTCATGAGTGCTGTAAGATGTTGAATGTTTATCAGCATCTTTCAAAATCTGGTGTAGAACCCACATATTGCAAGATATTCCTCCCTTTTAGGTTCCCCTGTGAAAGCTCAGCTTCCTCTCTTGCCAAAAGGTGGAGAAACTTGCAGTTCTCTAGAGAGAAATGCATTGCTTCCTATAGAGTGGTGATGTGATGCTCAGGGGGGAGTTAAGGAAAGATCTTTCTTTATATAACAAGAATACATCCCTCCTCAGCCTTACCTTACAAACAGAGGGCTCTGTCCAGTCAAACAAACAGTTCACATACAATGGGAGCTGAGTTACCTCTTTCATCCTGTGCCTTTTGATAGCTCTCTCCTCCATGTATGGGATCCCTCTAAGGGATCTCTCCTCTCTTTCACTGTATTTAGCCGCCTCTTGGACTTCCTGCTGCAAAGATACAGACATCAAAGAGAGAAGTGAAGTGGTAACCATTGCACATATCCTGCTCTGTTTGAAAACAGTACAGTAAGTGTTTTCTGGGAACAGAAACCATAAAAGAAACAATAATTTACCATGATGGGATCGTTTGTTGTAGGTTGAATGAAACATTTATTATGGACAGTGAGAAATTTTTCAGCCTATCAATTCCCTCCCATGAAAATTGCAGATGATTTTTTAAATTGAGAATGAAGCAAAGCCTTGTTTTTTCTGCCCATCTTTGGGCTTGGAAAATATGCTGCCCCCAAATAATTTTTCTACAAATTGTTGGTTGTTACATTAGCTTGCACATAGAGACAGCAAAGTTAGTGAGGCAGTTCATGGCAAGTGGAACCTGTGGCCCTGATCCACAATTTCTTGTTCTAGTCACCAAATAATATTTCCTGGCCTTTTCCTCATAGGCAGTCCGCTGCAGCTTGAAATGCCTTGCAAAGCAGGCAGTTACGTGGGAAAATAAAACTTCAGGAATTCTTGTTACTGCATACTTGATTGTGGGCTGGAAGAGGTGTTTGGATGTTTTCATATAGAATAAATGACTTGGTACCTGTGGCTTGTTTTTGTCAGTGAGTACAGTAGTGTGAACAAAAGTTCACTTTTTACTCTTAAGATGTGCAGATTTCATTCAGCCATACTGTTCTTAATGAACAGAATGTATTTGTTATTAAAAAGGTGATATGAAGAGAAAAAAAAAAAATAGGTGCACAGGTTTAAATATACCATTGTTGTACTTATCGCATTTAGAGACATTATAAATTCTGTTAATCATTTTGCAGTGCCTTGAAGTGAAATTTGTTAAATAATTTTGTTGTTATCTTTGAAGTTAGATAATGTAAAAAGATGTTACAAATAGAATATAAGAGGTAGTGAGCTGGCAATGTTTCTAAAACGTCTGAATCAATAATGGCAAATGAGTTAAAACAAATGAAACCCTTTGCAAAAATTATTTTATACAGTCATAGTTTGGCATGGTTGTTAGAGGATTAGCCATTATTGAATGTTCCTATGTTCAGAAAGGGAAGCCAGGGAAGAAGACTGACCTGTCTGAACAGAGACATTTGTCTGGAACTCAGGGGAAAAAGGGAGAGTTTATGGCATTTGAGTGAAGGGGCAACTAACTCAGAAGGACTACAAGAATTTAATGAGGTTATACAGTGAGAAAATTAGAAGGGCCAAATCCCAACTAGAACACAATCTGTCTACTGTCATAAAAGGTATTAAAGGGTTTTGTGGTGGACTTGGCAGTGTTAGGTTAAGGTTGGACTCAATGATCTTAAAATTCTTTTTGAACCTAAATTATTCTATAGTGCTAAATAAAATTTTAAATTAAAAATTTTCAAGGAATTTGTGACAAAACAGAAATGTAGAATTGGTTACATTTTCTCTCCTTTGTGTACAAAGATAAAACCATAATTAACTATTTCGGCATCTAACTAAAACTGTTCCAACTTTTCTAAGTAGTCAAATACTCTAAATTTTTTTTTAAATCACCATTAACTAAGTTTGTTCATCACCATTAATGTGCCATTTAGTTTCCAGAATAATCTTTAATTCTTACCTTTAGGGTCCCAAATTTAAAATGACTGGTCAGTTCAAAAAATGCTGACCTTCTTCCCTGCTCCCTGTGAGATCCTATGAGACAAATTTGTTGTGGTCAAAGTTTGTCAGGTCTTCTCTAACATGAGACAGCGTATGATACATGACTCCCAGTGTTTTCCAAGGACATGCTATGACACTAGCACCATTCTACACAAACCGGCACAGCGGAAGATGAGCAAATTATCAGAGCTACCGGGGGTTCTTTTGTTTCATTGGAGTTTTTTAATTTCAGTTCTTTGGGCCAGACCAGAGTTAAAGCAGATTGTTAAGGGCTTTGCTCAAATGGCTCCACTGCTGACAGGCTTGAGGCACTGGCCGTTTCTGTAGGAAGCCTCTTCCAGTGTTTGGCCACCCTGTGCTAGAAGCAGTGTATGTTGGCACTGAAGGGAGCATGAGGAGCCTGCATCCACCATTTGTCCAATGCATACGGACATTTTCTGTGAGCCTGGGTACTACTCTACCAGTTCATACCTGGCATTTTGGGGGGCGCTGCTCTCTTTACTCCTTGGCATATGCAGTATGGGAGATTTATTTTATTTAATTTCATTTTCCCAATGAAATTTTGCCCCAACTCTCCTTCCAGATTTTTTTTTTCCCCATAAATTAGCACTCATATTGAATACAACATCACCCATGTTGTAACTTACAACAAAGCTAAAATCTCATTTGGCCTTCCCATGAAGCATGGCAGTCCTGGAAATGACCACTGCAAATTGAGAAAGCAGTATATATAATTTTTAATACCTCCCTACCTCTGTCAGGACCACCAGAAATGAAGATCATTTTTGTGACAGCTAGTAACTTTTTATTTCACCCTAAATATTCATCAGATGACCATAGAAAATCATAAAACTCTCTGCCTATTCCAGATGAAATATTATCCTTTATAACAATTTTGCTGAACAGATTTTGGCTTTTTAAGCTAATCAAGAGTCATCTATGAACAGACTGTGTTCTTTATCAAATGTGTGTGTTTGCTCAAAATTTGCCAACTGGCTAGGTATTCATCAGATTCCCCAACCAAAATGTTTTTACATTTATATCCATCACAAATCCTCTCCTGCCCTAACCTTTCTGAGGACTGCAAACAAGTAACGCTTGGTGCTGAGTTTTATATTGAATATGAAGAGACATCTCCTCTTTTTACTTTTACATGATAGTTAACTCTTGTCTTGCCATAATTTCGATAGCATATTTTTTCTGTATTTCAGTTTGTCATGTGGGATTTGCAAAATACAGTATCTGTTCTCAAGAGCAGTGTTAGCTCAACACTGACTTCTCAGGGCAAGCACTAAACTAAATTCATGACTGCTTCACAATCGCATCCTTCTAAGGATTTAGCTGAAGCTAGTATTAGTCATCTGTGAGGTGCATTATAGTAAATGGAAAGATTAACATCAAGTTTCATGAAAATGTGGGCTCTTTTCTCATCCTTTCTTCCCCTGCACTTCAGTATCACTTTTAGCATTATTGGGAGCATTTTTCAGTTGTGTGCAGCCAGGATGTGGTGTCTGGCTTTTTTGTTGGGTTTTGTTAATTGTTTTTTTTCTTCTTTTCCTTTACGGTTAGTAGTGAACATGTGTATATGCCCTCGTCCTCCAAGATTTACTGACAGAAACAAACACTAAAATCAAAACTGTGATAAAAAAAATTGACCCAGACTACTGAGAAGCTTTAAAACTAAAATTATTAAAGGAAGATTTACATTACAGCCAATAGAAAATTAAGTAACTATGATATTTAGGACACCTGAATTCTTCAAGGTCATCCAAAAATTGATGGTCTAATTTGAGTGACTTCAATTAATCCAGTATTCACATGACTTATGACTTACAGTTTTTCTTTGCTTAGTGAAAGCTAAGGTCTCTAAAACTTTAAAAAAGAAGAAGAAAGCTATTTTTCTATTAGTCTTTGTGGATCACTGATATTTTCTCCAAGGGCTGAGAAACAAAGGAAAAAATAAAAGTTTCCCTGTTCAGAGTTCTGCTTTGCTCTTTGTTACATTTCAAAGACTTACTGAGGAAAAATACAACTTTATAGAGATGCTCCATAACAAATATAGTAATACTTTTGCATTTATTAAAATCTTGCCCTATGAAAATTTAATTGAACATGGTTTTGTCTCTGGCTGAACTCAATTACATGATTTCTTTTCTTTTAAAAACTCACACATTTCTTACTGATTGTCTTAAGTGAATTTTACAAATTCAAATACATAAGTGTGTCAATAACTTCTCATGATGAAAATGAAATAGAGTGGATTTTGACTCTGGGAAGTTAAGTTTAGGGAAAGCTAGACTTCTCATTCTTCATTTAGCAGAAAATATCTTATTTACATATAAGGAGTTTTATATTAATGATCGAGACAATTCGTTCAGACAATTCACATGTTGCTTTCCTACTGCAACACAATTATTTCTGTTGGTGACATTAGGCCAGTCACTTCTGCAGTGTGGGACTAGATGCTTGCAACCTTAATTTAGGAGTTCATTCCAAAATAGTCAAAAGCAAAACCTTCAACCATCAAATATTTATTCTCTTTGCAAGTATGCATATTATATTGATATGTGATAATCCAAAACATATTTTTGTTGAGTGAATACATACTTAAGGGAAGTGGCCTCTTTTTAAACGTTGGCAAGTCATGTTACATTATGTTTTCAACCTCCATCACCCACATGCAGGCTTGCCTCAGGATGTTATCCTAATGCATGGATGTTATCCTTATCTCCTGCAAGCAATACTGATGTTTATGCTCCTTTTAAAAAAATAATTTAAAAATTGAGGAAGATCTGAGATAAACTTTCATGTAGAAAAGGCTAGTGAGTGCTGTGCACTCTCTGTTTTTTGTGATCTCTTCCACAACCCGCTGCTTAGAAGCTTCATGAGGACCGCTGTGCCAAGCCCAGGTTCTTGCTGTCTCTCATTCACTTTGGGACTGAGAACAGTTTCATTTTCTAGATACAAGAAAGCATAAGCAGTGATAAATTCCTATGGAACTAATTAGCTGATAAAACACCCTGAAGATACTTTATTGAGACTATATATTAGCATATGGAGGCATATGGATGTCTAGGTCATGCTGTACATAAGTGAGGGTGCACATACACAGGCATTCTCTCTGCTTCCCTGGGTGAATGTTCTGTCACCTTGCATACAAGGTTTTTATTCTTTCTGTGTTTCTCAACATGAATCTGAACGGTGTTTGTTTCATGTGATTTGAAATGGAGCCGTGAACCTTCTCTCACAAAGAAAGTGGCAGATATGTTGCCTCTGGAAAGAATTTCTTTCTGCTTTCTTCCAACCTGCTCCTTGCTTGGTGGTGCTGGTGGTGAGATGTATGGTAGTGAGGAGCACATGAACTCATTCAGTCAGATTATGCTATATTCACAAAGCTTTTTAAATTCGCCATCACATCTGTTTGCTATGTTAAGCTCATCTGGAAAATAGTTGCTGAGGCAAAATTTTCTTGCCCAGCTGCAATGCAACTCAGGGAAAGTAAGGTAGACATCCCTGCATTTGGGATCTCTGCTGTCCTAATGAATTCCCAGCTGAAATTTCTGCATTTTAAGGCAAACAAACTGAGAAGACCCAACAAATCAGAGCCTTTCCCAATGATAAATGTACCGACAGTCTTCATGGTTTGTTTTGAAAGCCATATCATAGCTACATTAGGGTGAGGAACCATTTTTTAATTTGAAAGTTTTGGTGAACTTGCAGATTTTTACCTCCTTTCAATATATTAAAATGACAAATAACTTCTCCAACGTGGATTCAAGAAGAGGCAGTTAACGCCTCGTCTCTCACACATCCTACTTCCCTGGTGTACACAAGGTGTTACTGAGACAAAATAACAGGGGCTGGATTGCAATTGCCTGTTCAACATCGAGTAACGTGGGAGGCCTGCAGATAAAAGCAACTTGCAGTTTGGAGCATACTGCAATTGAATGACTCAAGAGGAAAGGAACAAAACAAGGAGGTTTCTTGCTTCCAGCTGCCTCCACAGCGCTGGTCTGCAGTGCCTCGGGGTCGGCGCTGGCAGTGGTTCAGCCGGCAGAAGGCAAGCAGGGAGCAGCCAGGACCCAGCAGGGTCTGATGCAAAGTGCAGCCGAAAACCAGCACCCTCTGACATGCCAGCCCAGCTGCAGATCAGAGGGAAAACCTTTGCGTGGAGAAAACCTCTGCTGCCGCGTTGTTGCTGATCAAAGGAGACTTCCATGTCTTCTTAGGCTGCTGTTACACAAAAACTCAGTGTTACAAACGTTGGCTGACTTTCTGTAGCAATACCATACTGGCACATCTACTACCACTTTTAACTAAAATGACTGTTTCTCAAGAAATTATGCTGATTTACGTTGTTTTGTTATCAACATTGAAAAGGACATTGGTAGCTTGCCCCTCAAAAACATGAGATTAAAAAAAAAACAAACCCTCAAATGTAAGAAATAGTCAAATTTTCAAGGAAATCATTTACAAAAATTGTTCCAGTGGAAATCTATCTTCTTGATTCATCTTCCCTAAAATAAATAACACTGTGGAATTACAAGGAAAAATTCAAAAAAACAATAAATGAAATATGGCATCTTGATTAAACAGGTGCTTTCTCATGACGCATTTCATTTCTAATGAATTCAAGATTTCTGAGGTGGTGGTGGGCAAGTGTTTCATTTAATTATTTATTTATAATCCCTGACTGGCAACTTGTTTATGCCTCTAAAGCTTTATAGGAGAAAGAAGGAAATCCCTTTTTATATATCATTGCTTTTTCATATTTTCATGTCATTTCATCTTTCTTTATAATAACACTTTTTTTTTTTCCTACTATTGTAGGTAATGAGAGCTTAGAAGAAAATTATGTGCAGGACAGTAAAATGGGATTTGTCATCAATGCAATATACGCTATGGCTTATGGGCTGCAAAATATGCATCATTCCCTTTGCCCCGGACACATTGGACTGTGCGATGCAATGAAGCCAATTGACGGCAGCAAGCTGCTGGAGTTCCTCCTCAAATCCTCATTTATTGGTGTTTCTGGAGAAGAAGTTTGGTTTGATGAAAAGGGAGATGCCCCTGGAAGGTAAAGGGGTCTCCTCTCAACTAAGTAAACTGGAGGGTGGGAAGTGGGAATGTTACTGTGTTTGGTGATGGAGATTTCTTTGGCTTTTAAACTGAAACATAAAACTTGGACCAGTCTTTCCAACAGCCAGGAATAACACTGGTAACACATGGTGTCTTCTATTGGGACAGGAGCTACAGTAGACATTATCAATTTCTAGTGCTGCAGGAGATGAAAAACCTTGTAACTCACAGACTTCTGCTGTGCAAGGTACTATTGGGTTTCAGCACCAGGGTTTTTGTATGTATAAAGCCTAATAAAAATGATTGGAATTTAATGAAGCATTTACCTGTCATGGTTTTGAATAGAAGGCTGTTGAGCAAATCCTTTTCCAACCGGAGTTCTGCTGAAGCCTTGTCAATTTAGTGTTGATTGGTAAGCTCCTTTATGATTTCCTTAATTTGTTTCACTCCAAATTCCAATCACAGAATTCAAGAATAGGTCTGTGTAGAGCAGGACAAATAATAGGGGGGTTTTGGCAGAAGTTTCTGTGTTTCACTCCTTTGGGGTCTGGTCCCAGCTGTGGCAGCTGCTATTATTTAACCCCCCTCCAGCAGAAACAGGATGTACCCAAGCAGTGGGAAAGGCACCACCTTTGTGGACTTGGAAGTCACCTTTGTTTCACTTATGGGAGCAAACTACAGAGATCTTTAATTTCATTTAGCTTTCTGAGTTCCATTTTAATACATGGATTCTTTTGTTTGTTTTCTTTTTTAGAAATACATTTAATTCAGCTGCTGAAGTACAAAATCCATTATTAATTGAAACCTACCCAGGGATTGCTTCACTGAAGTTTGTTTTCCTACTGAGTTGTTAAATGTTATAAAAGGCTCTCTCACTCCATCTTTGGGCTTATTGCATAAGTGCATCTGAGTGCCAAAACCACACAAAGGGAGGGCTCTGGAGCAAACAAGTTTTATGTCTTCTCATGCCTCCAAAGATTATTCATAAGATACAGTGGTCTTAAAGCAACTCTTATCTCTATTACTCGGTTTTATTAGTAAAACTGGCCACTGTTTTACCATTTTCTATATTGTTTGGGTTTTTTTTTTCTATCATCATATTTAAACATTTTGTTACATTTAATTAGTAACAAAAAGCTAGTCTTGTTGAGTGTTGGCTTCAGAATTTTTTTAATCAAAGGTACACATCAGTTAGGTTAGGCTTTGAGAGAAGAAGCAAGCAATTCCCTTACATTTGAACACATACTTATCAACACATGCATAAATCAAGTCTTTGCACATATAATTTAGATAACACAGAGAAATTACTGCTTAGTGTAGCTTTATGCTTTTTTCACACTATTTGTGTCCATAAAAGCGTTACTCCAGCTTTGCATACGCTGCATTTTCTGTCTGTTAGCTATTTAGTTTGATGTTTAGATGTAATTTTCCAATTTTAGCCTAATTCTTATTTATTATTTTGTCACCCAAGAGCATTTCCACAACTCTCATCAGTACCAAGCATAGAATTAGACTGAACAGTTGCTGAATTCAAAATATAAGAGAGTTTATATAAGGATATTTCTCTGAGTGTGCCAGAATGATAGAATTTATTCCATCCATCATTTTGGTCTATAGCAAGGTTCATTTTTCTTGATTTCCTGGCCTACTTAGAATTTGATAGATTATTTTCTGTAGGGAGTTTTTTTGTTATTGTTCCTTGCTTATATTTTCACAGTTGGAGCTAGTAAGTTTTAGCAAGGAAATTCAATTAATGTTTTTGTTATTCATTCTGTAATCCTTGGATTAATTTGTGGCATTTATGACATGGGCAATATGGTATCAGGGAATGGCTATATATATATATATATATATGAACTGTGATCAGCACAGTCTGTCAGTTTAAGAGAATCAGCTGTAGCTTCAGACTGGCTGTAGTGTTCCCACAGCTTTGTGTGGAAAATCTCTTTGTGGATCGGTGAACAGACCATAGCTCTGTGTCAATACCCAAAAGAGTTTTTGTACCTCAGCAAAATGGAAAGATAAACACCACGTACAACAACTAAATATAGCAGTCAGCCTGCTATGAAGTTTCCTGGTTTTTTGGCTTTTCTATGCACATGCAAGAGTGTCATACAAAGGTGTAAAACGTTTTTAGATATTTTGTCCTCAAATCTACTTCACATAGTGGAATAACATTCCTTCTTAGAAGGTGGTAACCTTTCTCATAATTTTCAAAATATGTGAGGTTCTTTGAGTAATTCACTTCTACAAATTCCTAATTGTGATCATCATGAGTAGAGCAGATGGAGTTGTACGTAGTTATGTTTGTGTGGCACTCCCATAATCTCCTGGTTTGAAACCCGTACAGCTTTGAAACCTTAACCATTTTTTCAGATGCAACTCTTTTTCTGTCTCAGGCTCTGTTCATGGTTTCAAGGTTTTATCAAAATGAGATTGGAAAACACAAAGCATGCAACTAAAGGTGTATTTCTTCTGTGAAGAATCTTTTCTTTGAATATTTCTTATGCAGAAATTTGAAGTAAGCTTTTATTGGAAGGGCACAAATGCGGTCATTTAGCTGGCTACAGTGCCTCTGGGAAAAAGTCACATGGATGTAACTCTGGAAACTCAGCTGTATGTGCTCACTATACTGTTATTAAGAACATGCTGGTAAATTTACTGTACTTTTTACTTTCATTGAGTAGCTCCTATTTCCTTTGTCTGTAGCAATCATATCACTCAAATTTCCAGAAATGTGAGGAGAAGGTGTGAAGGATGCAATAGTCAATACAATATCCTTCTCATGGATATAGAGATATCTTTTTAGCTCTGGTCTATTGTAGGAAAACAGACAGAGATAGTGCAGAAGGTGCTCTTGCCCCTGATGTGTTGCAGCTGTGTTAATTACCACAGGGTGGGAACAGCCTTGCCCTCACAGCTGTGGGTGATAAAAGAGTGAGTTAGTCGGTGGAGTGGTCAGTCAGTTGGAATCAGTTGGAGTCTGCTCGTTGTGCTGTGAGGAGGAAGGGACAAGAGGTCGTTGTACAAGGGACAGGGATAGGTGGCTGTGTGGGGAACAGGAAGCAGCGAGCTGAAACGGCAGAAAAAAGAGAGAAAGAGCCAGAGCTGTGTGGGGTTGTTCACAGGACTGCAACATAGCAAAGGTATGTAAGGCTCTTTAAATAACATGGGACCGCAGTGTAGAGAATGTATTTTAGGTAAAGAGGTGCTGATATTTGAGGCCCCCTGAAGTTTTTAAAAGAGGCACTCTTGAGTGCTGTAGCCATCCTGACAATGACAACAGTCTATTCTAGGTAATTGCCTCCTTTTACCTTGTGGTTCGTATGAAGAACCTTACTGCTCTAGAACAAATGATTTGCATAGACCTCTGACCATAAAATTCTTTGTGACAACAGGCAGGAGAACTTTCAGCATCTACAATGACCCTCTGATATGTGGAGAAATGCTGAGGTTCACAAACTAAGAAAAATTTCACCTAACTAATGTTTCATCTTAACTAGACTTGTACTTAGAACCATGAAAGTCTATTTAGTTCAAAATTTCCAATAGCTGTTCAGGCTTCAGTCATGACAACACTACCTACTCCAATGCTTGGTGGAAATAATCAAATTTTGCCTTATGCAAAGCCTTCAAACTTGCATATAAACAATTTTTTTCAAATATGCATTTTTTGGAGTTTGGATTCGTGGGTCGTTATTTCATCCATTTACATCCTAGCATTGTTCTTTTCCATCCTGTGTTCCAGGATAGCAAATATCAGTACCAGTCTGGTATTATGGCTATGGAAAAAGGTAACTTCAGCTATCTCAGATTAACTAAGTAAGAGTGTGCCTGTAACTATCTGATTTATATTCTGGCTTTCCTTACAAGTAACTTGTTCATATGACACCGCCTATTGGGTCATGTAATTTCCCAATATACCAGAGAGCTTGCTCTTATATTAAAAGAAGGATTAATTTTCTTACCTGATGAATATTTTAGTGGCTTCTTTAAATGCTGCCGTGTGTGTGAAATACACTTGCCTCCAAGAAATCTCACTCTGAGAGCTTCACAACTCTTGCCAAATGCACTTCTTTTGGGGTCATAATTTCTAGCATGGACACAGCCTAAAATTGTTAAAGTTGTACATACATGAGCAAGGGGATGGGAAGAGGTATTCCAGCACTGAATTTGTCTTTGCATAAATAACAGATTTTTTTCATTAGGAAAAAGAAGGAAAGGATAAAGAACTTAAGCACCTCTCCATACACTAAGTGTATTTGCTAGAACACATTTTTCCACTTAAAATTCAAGCTGCAAATCAAAGCTACAAACATTGTACTACAATTTGTCATACTGTAAGACTATGTAAGAGCTTTTAATCTACATACTTTATTCTTTGACAGGTAACCTATAGGAAATGGAATAGTATTACAAGAACACAGGAGAAACTCTTAATTGATATTGCATTAATGTCACTCTGTGCCTTGTTATGCATTTTTGTAAAAATGAAAAAATGTATGTGGACTCAAAAATTCCATTAAGGGAATGTGAGGTTTTAGTAATATTTTATTCCCCTTCCTAAATTAAATTTCCCAGCCCAGAGCAACTGATTTCGTATCAGTCTAATATAAGGTCAAACTAAAATCCAAGTACATTTTCCTTCCTAGAAGGAGGCATGCACATTTCTGCTGAGCTTTACTCCTGTCTGTTGAGTATCCATTATGAAATGCCTTAATCTCACTGCTTCTTCTTATCCTGATTCTTCACAAGCCTAGAAGCAGCATTTCTTATTTTAGGTGCTTCCTTTTGAAGAACTAGGATATGAGAAGTAATTGTTCACTAGTGGATTTGAAATTTACCCTTTTCCTAAGCAATGCCTTGATTAGCGGCCAATTCCCAACCAGTGGAGCTGCCTCCTGCTTGGAGCTCCATTGAACTCAGTGGCAGGGGTCCCTCTTCAGATGTGATTCAGTGGAGCTCTGTAGTGGCACTAGCATTATCTGAACATGCATATTTGCAAAACTGAGTTATAATTACAGCTGTAAATGTGCATTTCTTTAAATCATCTTTAACTACAGAAACCCCAAAGACTTAGTTAAGAAAATTACTCTGCTCTACCCTAGAGAATAACTCTGTATCTCCCTTTTGTGAAGCCCAGAGAGAGTTGAAATTTTGCACATTTGAACCTCAAAACGGAAAATAAACAAATGGATGTCTCCCTTTGTTCACAACCAAACATCCCAATTTTATTTATGGCTCATACTTTGCTTACCTTACCTTTCATTCTTAAAGCATGTACAGATTAGCAATACCCGTTATAAAAAGAGAGATTTTTTTTCCCCTCCAGCGACAGAGACAATCCAGTACAGAAGAGCAAGGCAGTAAACCCCAGGCTTGGAAAGTATAAGATATTTGTTATTTTCAACTCTAATGCTGATTCCTTGTTCTCAATGCTCTTTCTCTTGTTATTTATTAAACGAAGTCATCCCCCTTCTCATCTTAAGAGACCAGGCTGTGTGTTCAGCCTCTTTTGTGGTTCTTCCTCTCTATACACATGCCAACATTCATTCTTCCATTCTTGTTTATTTCCCACTAAGAATCAAGCTACATTCTGTGGGTAAAAGAATTAATATAATAATTATCAATAAGGGATGTACACACATCAGGTCCAACACATTGAAGGCAATGGGGTAGGCTGCATGGTTACTGTAGCGGTTTTTTATGCTTCTCTTACCTTAATCTTGGGAAGTGCTCTCATACTTGCCTAGGGTGAGGAAGCAAATGTTGTGACTGAGGTGGTAACTTTTCCTGACAGAATCACTGGGCTGCATAATTTGAATGGTTGAATCTAGAGCTTACAGCTAACTTATGGCAAACCAGTTCGGTTGGTTTGGGCATTTCTGCTTAAAAGCTCCCAGCAAGGGCTATATTACAACCAGCCTGCATGGAGACACCAAGTGAAGATTAAAGAAGTTTTGACAAATTGTTTGAAAACACAGCACCCAGACATGGCCTACATGTGCCTCTTCAGCAGAGTTTACTGTTTGGGGTGTGCAGGTCTTCCTGGACACACAGATTTTACCCACAGTTTCATGCAAGCAAGGCAGGCAATCAGCAATTGTCAATCAGAGCTGATGCTTCCTGTGATTCTGCTGCAAATCATAAAGGATTTGAGTTTTTTGTGAAACTCACATCCCTGGTATTAAGGGATAATATGAATATTTAGAAGCAGAAGGAGAAGAGCAAGGTAAATTTTTGTCCTTTCTGTTGCAGGACAGTGACTCATTGTTTTTTCCTTGCAGATATGACATAATGAATCTACAGTACATAGAGCCCAACCGCTATGACTACGTCCTCATTGGGACCTGGCACGAGGGTGTGCTTAACATTGATGACTACAGGATTCAGATGAACAAGAGCGGAATGGTCCGATCCGTGTGCAGCGAGCCTTGCCTGAAGGGTCAGATTAAGGTGTGCCTCAGACATTTACTATCTGCTATAGAAATACTAATATCCAGTCAGTGTTTTTCCCTAAACCCAAGCGAGCCCTTTTCAAGCCAATGGGTAGGACTTCCTTGCCTTCAGAAAAGGCAAAACTATGGAAAGGCTCCTAGATTAATATCTTTCTTTAACAATACCATATACAGGTCCATGTTTTCTAAAATTACCCTTCCTAGGAATGTAGAATCTTCTAGGGTGACAGAATTTGAATTTTACCTTATGTGAGATTTTCGCTTAGTCATTGCCTACAACATTCAGTGGCTGTGATTCACTTGGGGGCTGATCTTGAAAATATCGTGACCCACAGGAATCCCGTATTTTGTTCCAGCAATTACACCTGCAAGGAAAATTTGGGAAAAAAACCCCAAAACCAACCAACCAAACAAAAAACAACAAAAAAACACCAAACAAAAAAACCACAAACCCCATGCCTATTTGTATCTCATGTTCACAACAAGACAAATGGAAACACGAATGAAATCACTCTGTGTTTGTCAAACAGTAGTTCTTGCATCAAGCTACAAATAATTTGCTACCGGTCATGTCTGGATGACATAAGATATCTTACCACTGTCAAAATGGTATGGATAGATTAAGTTTAAAATGGCAAGAAGCTCATTCAGCAAAATCTTCTTAGAGTAGACCTCCCTTTCTATTTTCATTTAGTAAGCATATTTGCAGCTTTTCATTTCTATATTGCTACTCTAAGCAATAAGCAACTGATGATTTGGCAAGGCACAGTGACATACTCCAACATCTTGGAGGAGAAACATTATTGGTATTTACCATCCTCCGAAACATTTTTCCTGTTTTTGAGATTGTGCAGTTTGTGTATGTGTGTATATGTAAACACCATGCATATAAAATGCCAGCTTCAGCTCTCACTGAAGTCTATTGGACTCTCTCCACAGACTGCATGAGGAAATGTTACCAAAAAAAAAAAAAAATCCCACAAAGTCAATATTCAATAAAACAAACATTTTGCATTTCACTACTGTACTTACCGCTGCATATAGATGGATAGGAAGATCTGGAAGAAAAGGCTGTATTCCTCCTTCCTGGCAAACAAGGCCAGAGCCTTTGTTAGAGCCCTAGGAGCCAGAGATATCCTTAATCTTTCTTTCAGCCTCAGGATAATGAAACTAGGAATCAAGACAAGGAAATAATCTTTGCAACATTGGATCATTACATTTAGCAGCCCTCACAGCAAAGAAATAAAATTTTCAGGGACATTTGTCCCTAAAAGAGCTATTCCAAAGCATGAGGTTGGTCACTGTCTATTTTTTTTTTTTCTGCTAGAACCCAGCAGATCCTTTTAGCAGGATGTTTTGTAAATCGTTCTTACTTTAATTTCTATTTGCACCTGTGTAATGAGTCCCAAAGAAACTCCCACCTGAATTGGAATATATGTGGATGTGCCTGTGTGTACATGTATATTAAATGTGTTTATATGCATGAATTACTCTTTGTTCCAACCTTTGACTTTATTTACAGCTTTTTACTATGCAATAGATATTAAGCATGGGCTGAGCTGCTTGTCCTGACCTCTGCCATCTCATAGATTAAGCCTCAAGTTTGACTGATAATATTACATTCCCTATGCCCCTGTACCAGTAGGAAAATAGTTTCGTACTTTTAACTCCAAACGGTTCTCCCCAGAACAAAATGAAATTGTCCCCAGAGGTTATCCTTGAACTCCTAAGTAAGAATTTTAATACAGGTATCAACACAAAATCATGATTAGTGTTTTCTAGCCATTTGAAATGTGCCATACGCAGGAATCCTGTGACATTTTAAACAGTGTATTGTGTTAGGTGTTTGCTGGGTGGTGGTGGTGCGTGCCTCTTTGTTGTCTGACAGATGATCAGAACAGAGGATGTATTTTGTATTGCAGGTGATCAGGAAAGGAGAAGTGAGCTGCTGCTGGATTTGCACTGCTTGCAAGGAGAATGAATTTGTTCAGGATGAATTCACGTGTAAAGCCTGTGAGCTCGGCTGGTGGCCAAATGCTGACCTGACAGGTAGTGATGTGTCCTCCCTCCAAACACATTCTTTTTCTACAGGGCACGAGGAGAATGCTGTGTGCTGGACAGTAAGATGGCAGCATGCAGAGATATTAAAGGTACATATTTGGACACACATTCCAGTGAAGTTTAGGGTGGCTGTCTTTCAGCTTAGTGCAACAGCAGAAACAATAAAGACAGCAACATTTCTGCCAAGAAGTAGTGTTATAGTCTGTCTATTCCTTTCCTTCATTTAGAAAAAGTATAATAAAGCTGTCAAGACTGCTAATGAACTCAGCAGCATTTGCTGCAATCTAGCAGTGACTATCACAAGAGTCCAGTGTGTTCTTGTCATATTGACTTGATACTCTTTTCTTATCATTTTACCGTGCAATTAGTAGCACTTTATCTGGGATTTCAGAACCTTCAGTAACTGATTACTGGAGTTTTGTTTGGTATAAAGATCAACCTCACTGCACTCACCAGCAAGAAGTTTCAATGAAATCCTGGAAAGAGTTAGACTTGGTGTATATGCTTTGAATGAGTTGCATGCTTTGGCATCCTTCTGTTTATGTTTTACCTATCGAGGTCAACCTCCACATCTCCTCTGAGCTTTGCAGCAACAATTACCCCCCCCAAAAAAGAGCTACCACACATTGAGAAGCATCAGCCTAACCTTAACATTTTCTTTGTTTCAGTGTGAAAGATGAGAGGCATATCCACCCCATGTCATCTCCGCAACTCTTGGATGCCAGCATTCAGCAGGGCATCATTCCTAGTCAGAGAAACAATCTGATCACCTAGCCAAAGATCAAATGTGCAGCTTAAGGCTTCTCTGTCCTTTACCATAACTGTCTGAGGGCTAGATGTTGCTGCAACATTTCTCACACAAACAAAATCCTCAAGCCTCAATTATTTTGTTCTATGAGATACTTCAAGCTAGTAACTGAAGCCAGATGAGGTCTTAGAGCATGTATTTTGAGAGTAAAAGCTAGTCACTCCTCCAGGTAAAAATACACTATTAATAACAAGAAACTGGGAAATGTGATCCATTGTCTTGGTTTTCTATGGAAAATAAGTTATGGTCATGTCCCAGATGTGTGTGTAAATGTCTATATTCCATACCTCCCACCACCCTGCCCCTACTCTAGCTTGCAGCTCAATGGAAAAACAGATATAATACAGAAATCTCAGTGATTTGAGATTCATGTTCCAGCAGCCCTCTTGTTAGAAGGTAGAAATGAGCCAAGACATAAACTTCTTGTTTATCACAGCATGAAAAGGGTCTCAATTTATTTCTCTTTACAGCTCAGCCATCCTGACTCCAACCATTCACTGACTGGATGCAGCAAGCTCCTACTGTAGGTTTCCCTTGCAGCCTCTGACTACTGGTTATTTCTGCTAAACTATGACTGCAGATTCTGACTGCAGGCTCTTACCTAGCTAGATTGTGATTGCAGGTTCCAGCAACAGAGTCTAACTGCAGACCCAGGACTGACCTCACAGCAGTGATTCTCCCCAGGATCCTTCTTCTTCAGGAGTCTTACACTCCCTCTTCCTCAGAGTTCCTCCTCTGTGATAGTCCTTCCTCACCAGCTGACCCACTCCCTTTTATCACACTTACCTTTATTGGATACAGCTGTGACTAATCAGGGGCTATGCTGTGTGTGGTAATTAACACAGCGGTTACTTATCTGGGACAAGGACACCTGTATTCCCTTCTACAATTTAAACCCTTCAAGTTTCATATCACTGGGTTATAGGGAGAGTAGTTAATGAGAAATACATTCTGGAAGGGTCCAAATTGCTGAAACACATCTGGTATTGAAGGAAACCAAACAATCCACAGAACTTTTCATAGATTTCCTGACCATTTGAAAAGCTCATATTTAATTCCTACTCCTACAGGACACCAGTGTCTGCTAATTTTAAAGCAGGATTCCATATGCAAACAGATTTTGCTGCTCTTGGAGGTTCACAGAATTATTTGTATCTACTCTTCAGGGAAGAAAAAGGGATTTATTGATTAAAAAGAAACCAGAACGAAAACCTAGTGAGAGATCAATATACACTTGAGAGAATATGGTTCAGTGCTACCAGCTGCCCAGAGCAGCTCAAAAGGGGTCACGTCAAAATGACAGGCTTTGCTGAAAAAGTGTTGTGGAAAGAATCAGTGCTGGAAAAAATCTCCGGGGCATGTTGCAATCTATTAACTTTTAATGAAATCAGTATATGACCTGCTGATTTGTGTTTCTTCTCAGCAAGGAGACTGGACTGCTGCTGTTCTAAAATCACAGTAATGTCAGCCAAGTAACAGCATAGCCATCGACTTATTTCCTAGAGAACATTGAAATGGCAGTCTGCTCCCACACAGCTTCTTCAGTCTGTCTTATTGAAGAAAAACCTTCTTTTTTTAACCCCTGAAACTGATTTACTTGAACTATACTACAGAGTACAAAGCTGTGAAAGGAAGCTGATGCCATGCTTATCTTTAGAAGAAGGTGATTTATCTAGATAAATTCTGTCTCTTGAACTTTGTGGGAGTCACCATTGGTATAATTTAATTTGGAATTCTCTTTTCTTGCCAGGACTCCCATCAAATGTGTTTTTATAGCTTGATTTTGTGTGTTGCATTCATACCCTGACAGTCACCATAGCATCTAGACACAGACGGTAACATCTCACAGTGCAGATTGTTTTTCCCTTTGCCTTAAATCTTAAATGCTAAACGTGTATGTGGTTTTAGATTCATTTTCCATCACAGATGGAGGCTATAAAATCCTTAATCCTTTTAAGAAACATGAAGCACATAGTAACCTATTTTGTAAGACAAGATTTTCAAGGTGCTCATTTTCTCCATTTGAAATCAGTCTCTGATTTCAGCAATCATCAGCAATCATTTCCTGACATTTAAATATTATTTTTAAATGTACACATTTTTTTAAAAATTTCTTCTCTTAAATATGAGTTCCATGAAGTGGACTCAGCAGACACAAAGGATTTTTCACCACAGATGATGAAAACCTGACCTGAGAAATAGTCACAAAGCCAGTACCTTAGACCTTGTGCCAATAGAAATATTTTATAATATCAAAATATAATATAATATAATAAGGATGAATGTCAAGCTAATAATTCAGTTTACATAAATCATGTTAAATAAGTAATAAAATAAGGTAGGGTAAGAAGTTTTATAATCTTACAGAAAGAATCATAATCATAAAGTTTTGGGGCCATCATTTACTTGAATGTGTTAATGACCTCAGAAAACATCATAGATTCTCTTATTGTCCTTGCACTATGAATATAATAATAATAATTTTAAAAAATGAGCCATCTGATCTTGGAAATTATTCAGTTAAAATACAGGGAAAATCATACATGCAAACTATCAGACAGGTTTTACCAGAAAATTTTATCTGTGAAATTTTGCTCTGATTTTTTTTTGTTTGTTTTTTTTTTTTTTTTTTTGGTTTTTTTTTTTTTTTTGTTTTTGTTTTTTTTTTTGGTTTTTTTTTTTTTTTTTTTTTGAGGTTTGTGTTAGTTTCTGAGGGGGATTTGTTTTGTTTTGTTTTGTTTTGCAAATGCATGCACAATTTCCTGGGTATCATTCCCCAGTCTCAGTGGGGTTCCAGAGCCCACTTTCTCATAGCTGGGAAACGACCCACCTTCACAAATGCTGACAACCAACAACTGTTAGCTGATAATAAGCAGTGTAGGGAGCTTTTTATGGCTTGTACAATATGTGGTTCTTGGTGCTGGCACACAGGAATTACACTGGTTTAATGAAACATTTCTAAGCAAATCTTACACAGGATAAGCTTAAAGCAAACGATAGTCCTAACTACCATGTTGGATCTGGGTTAAACCCCTGAAAATACAGTTTAAAATGGAATAATGTGAGTAAGCTTAAAGTCCATATTGAAACTTAACCCTTCCAACAACCACTGACCTGATCCTTGTATGAGAAGATCTTCAGATATATTAATCAAGGAGCTTCTGATCCTTAGTCTTTTATTAAATCATAGAGGAGCCAGCTTCCAGTCAGTGCTGCTAAGACCAATGGCCAAAACTTCAAACTTCTAATAAAGAAGTTTTCCTTCATATTTCACCACAAAAGTACTGGTTGGAAGTATGGGGTTCCTATCTGAGTCTTAAACAGACCATATTGAGAAAAAAAGATTCTTTATAATTTTTTCTCTTTATTTTATAATATTTTCTTTATAAAATAAGACCTCTGGTAACCACTGCTATAATTTCTAATGTTTTTGATATTACAGGCATGTGTAACAACAACAACACCTGTAGTAAAGTCAGCTTGGAGACAAAGCGTACAGAATGATATGACCTTCTTTCAGTTCATATGACACTGGCAGATATCAAAAGTTCAAGCAGAAATTTTCCATGTCAGGACTTTGTCTTGGGCTATTTTTTTTTTTTTAAATTCCAACTAAAACCATTTTTTTCTTCTGTTTCTCAAAATGAGGTTACAGTAAAGCTGATCAACCCTGATCTATACTGTGTCTCACTTCTCAATTTTTTGGAAGGAAGGACTTTACATTACAGAACAGGTATCTACATTACAGTAGGGATATCTGTTGGTAGTTTTGTGTTGCCACGTGGAAGATATATATAAATTAGGCAAAACTGGGACTCAGAAGCTTTTAGTTCATAGATGGTTTCTTCAAATATACTCCACACTGAGGAACAAGGGACTGAGCATGATTTTGCCCATCACAACATCAGGGCCCTTGTTAGGACTGAGCAGCAAAAATGAGAGGAAAATCGCCTCTCTCACAATCTTGCTGACATTACCATCTTTTCACTGTTTTTTTCAGCTATGTCAAACAACTCAGATAGGCAGAGTTCATGAGCAGCCAGTCCAGGATGAGAAAAGCTGGACCATCAGTTTGCAATGAAGACATCTGGGTGGAGAGGTGGCTAGAAATAAACTGAACTGTAAGGTGAACTGAGACAGGGATGATGAGGGACTGGGAGAAAAATAATTGAGAGGTGGGGAAAAGGCAGAAAAGGTGAGTTGTGTCCAAGGGAAACTGAAAGTGGACAAAAACAAGAAGATGCCATGGATACTTCCCTTGGGATAAAGAAACATATTAAAAGCCTTTTGGAACCATCAAGTCAAGGACAGAAATTAGAAAATGCTGTAATAAAAGTTGCCTGTAACAGCTTCACAAACATGTTATCTTATTAACATATAGGATTTTATTCTCTCTGTAGTGCTTATTGCTCTTATTACATCTCCAGCACAGAGAGGAAGATATCCAGAGATACCTTTATTATCTCCTTTAACTTTGGTGTGGGACAGAGTAGTTAAGTACTCTCTTAACAGACACCTATTTTTTGCACGTCTGTACTAGTCAGAAAGGAGAGTCCAGTTTTTATACGATGGCATGCATATTCTGTGTGTTTCACTTTTCCAAGAGAATTAAATTATATTATTTTGTGGGAAACCAATGAGCAGAGGGTTTGACAAAATAGGAGTAAGATATTGCGAAGAGAAAAAAAAGTAGAAATGTACTAAGAAGGTATAGTATCTATGACATAGTTCCATTAAAATTTGGGGTTTATTACCATTTTTCTGCCCACAGAGCTCTGATTAATTTATAAAATTTATAAAATCACTCTCAAGAAAATGTTGTAGATCTAACTGTAATGATTGTGGTAATGAATAAATAAATTAATCCGAGGAGGTAAAAAACCTACCCATTTACAACAATGCTTTCCCTCTTGAAATGAAGAGATGATGGTGAGTTTGTCTGGGTTCTGTTACCAGCTGTGCCTTTGGTATGCTGGGCTTGTAATCAGGTATCTCCAAAAGCAGGTATTTCCAAATCTAATTTCCTGTTGCAGCATTGTGAGATGTTTGGGACAGCCAAAATGGATGGCTGTTTTTTGAACATTTTTCATCCAAACTTTTCCATGATGCAGTTCACTCCTTTGTAATATGGTTTTAATAATCCACGTCACATAGACATGTGCTAATATTTGGATTATACTGAGATCCAGCAGAAGAGATTCTTCCAGGAGCTGCCTTTCTAACACTCTGTTTCTCTTCTGTACACTGCAGGCTGTGAACCCATCCCTGTAAAGTATCTCCAGTGGAGCAATATAGAGTCTATTGTGGCTGTGGTCTTTTCCTGCCTGGGGATCCTGGTCACCATGTTTGTCACCCTTATCTTTGTGCTCTACAGAGACACCCCTGTTGTCAAGTCCTCCAGCCGCGAGCTCTGCTATATTATCCTGGCTGGCATCTTTCTGGGTTACGTCTGCCCTTTCACCCTTATAGCTAAACCCACCACGACATCCTGCTACCTCCAGCGCCTTCTGGTGGGCCTCTCCTCCGCCATGTGCTATTCCGCCCTCGTGACCAAAACCAACCGCATCGCGCGCATCCTGGCGGGCAGCAAGAAGAAGATCTGTACCCGCAAGCCCCGCTTCATGAGCGCCTGGGCCCAGGTGGTCATCGCCTCCATCCTGATCAGCGTGCAGCTGACACTGGTGATCACGCTGATCATCCTGGAGCCCCCCATGCCCATCCTCTCCTACCCCAGCATTAAGGAGGTTTACCTTATCTGCAACACCAGCAACCTGGGCGTCGTGGCTCCTGTGGGCTACAACGGACTCCTCATCATGAGCTGCACATACTATGCCTTCAAGACTCGCAATGTGCCCGCCAATTTCAATGAGGCCAAGTACATTGCATTCACCATGTACACCACTTGTATCATCTGGCTGGCCTTTGTGCCCATCTATTTCGGGAGCAACTACAAGATCATCACCACCTGTTTCGCAGTGAGCCTGAGTGTGACAGTGGCTCTGGGGTGCATGTTCACTCCCAAGATGTACATCATTATAGCCAAGCCTGAGAGGAACGTCCGCAGTGCCTTCACCACCTCAGATGTGGTGCGTATGCATGTCGGGGATGGCAAGGCACCTTGCAAGTCCAACACTTTCCTCAATATATTCCGGAGAAAGAAGCCAGGGGCTGGAAATCCAAAGTAAGTGGATTGGCTGCAGGTACGCATTTATCTGTAAATGTCTCTCTCTTTGCCATCCTCTCGTGGTTGACTGTAGTCTGCTGAATAATAAGGTATGTAACAGTTTTTCATCTCATGTGTAGCAGAGAAGGTGTAAATGATCCTTTAGTTCTAAGCCTCAGATGGATATTTTCATGTTGCTTATTATCTTCTCTCCTGCTCTGAAGGCAGCACAACTCCCTCTACCACTGGTGCAGGTCAGGTAGTGGCAGAGTAACCAAGCTCCATTTGCAGCTCCTTGTATCTCCCTGTCACATCCCTGCATGTGACAGGGATCTCATGCCCTGATGTGCAGTTGCTCTGCTTTTTGTTCAAACTGAAGCACTACTGTAGCCTTTTAGAAGGGAAATCTCTGTCTGAATGATTGTAAATCACATGTACTTGCCTAAGGCCACTGGAATGTGTGCGAAAGCTGAGGACTGAACATTAGTTTTTAAGGTAGTGTATTGTGACAGTCCTCAGGACTGTGATTCAAGAGCACCCTCCCTTGCTACCCCTGTGTTCTATTAAATACTCAGCATTATGAGCAATACTCTTACTCATCATTCGTGTAAATCTTTCCATGTTCTTAAACTCAGCGTTGGTGTGAAAGTTGCAGAAGTTAACTGATGGTGAAAATGAACTTGCATTCACATCTATAGAGCTCATTATTTTCCTTGCTAATAATTAAAAGCAACCCAGATGCAGTAGAGCAGGAGAGAGAACTGTTACTTCAAACAGCATCTCCCTGTGAAGAGCTGTCTGAAAATTTACATTCTTTATTGTCTTATTGTTTTTTAATCTTTAAAGAAGTACCATAGGGCTAGATATGCGCTTAGATGATTTTTGTCCCAATTAAAAAAAAAAAAAGAAAGAAAAAAAAAAAAAGCACCAGCAAAACCTACATTTCTGAGCTTCCCAATAGAATTAAAATTCAGTTAATTTCCAGGTTTTTGGGATCTATAGGTTTCTTTGAGTCAGGTTGGTTTTAATTAAGTTTGCATAAGAGCCATTTTCCTCTGTCCTGGTGATGGAGGTAATACTGTAGAAAACCCATGCTGTGATCAATGGTGTCTTTATGCTACTTCAGTACATTTTATTTTTTTGCTAGACAGGGGGTCAGAAGGGAAGGGAATGGACATGTAAGTGACCCAAATACCCAGCTAAGTGTGCCACAGAGGCCACATGAAGGATGACGACTCATGAGCTAGACAGAGAGAGAGCAGGGAGTGGCAAGCAGCCCTAGCAGCCATCATCTGCAGGGAGATGGCCAGAACTCTCTGTAGCCCAAGAGCTTGAATTCCATGCAAATAGAAAGATGGAGCCTGGTCCACCTTCCTCTGACTCTAAGGTAGTTAGATGGGACTCAGACATCTGAAAGAAACTAGTGTGGTGTCATTGCAGTGTGGTTTCTGGCTAAGTGTTAGTTTCTTTAAGTTGATGTCTGTCAAAAAAAGAGGACTTTTGAATATTTTAGGTCATGAAAAAATTAATAGCTAATTCTCTGTTCTGCTTACTCTTCTTCTACCTTTATTTTTTTAAAAAAAGTAATTTAAATAATACAAATGCAATGTACTTAGAATGCAGTCCTTAATATGAGAGAATATTACATCCTGTTCAAAAGTTGAGGTTCTCCCTCATCATTGTTGCCTTTAAAACTCAATAGGGAGCTTTTTAGCAATTTGTTTGTTACATAATTTTAGTAAGATTTTCTTGACCTGTTAAGCCTGTGTGAGTGTTACGAAGCAGAAAAGCTCTACAGAGTTTTAAGCTGCTTTTCTAAACTAAAAGCTCAATACCTAGTTAATATGCCTTTTTCCCTAAGGTTAAACATCCATCTTCTATACAGCCAAATTCCCAACTCTGACCTAGACCTCTTGTGCAGTTACTGCATGTTCTTCACCTCAACCAGCACAGGTGCAGAGGCACTCTGGGATTGCTGATGGAACAGGACAGTGCATCTCTCTGTTCATGGGCATGAAGAACTCAAAAAGTTTTAAGAGACAAACACGAAGCTTTGGAAATAAAGTCCCAAGGCAAAATAAAAAGTAATTTCAGGGCTTTAGAGGGGTTTTTAGCTCCTTGATGAGTCCACTGCAAGGTTTCTGAGGACATTGTGACAACATGAATAAAAGAGTGCGTCACTGTAGAAATCAAGAAGAAAAAAGTAGAATTTGCTGCAGCCTTTGAAACACCTAGATAACTCAAATGCATAATCAGGTCCTTCCTGAAGCAGGACTTAAAGCTACTGGTACATGCTCAATGCCCACAGGAATGACCTCCAGACTGATTTTCAACGGTTTTGTTTGTGGGGGGTTGTTTGTTTGTTTATATTTGTGATTTTGTTCTGATTTTGGGTGGGATTTTTTTAATTTGGTTTCTTTTAATTATGTTGCTCTTTTTCTGGATTCTTCAAGAATCTCTCCATGTGGCCACATTTTTCTGTCTATAAGTGGCCAGCAGTTCTGCACTCAAAATATTTCTCTTCTAGATGCATTCATCTACCTTATCGTTATGCCTTCTCCCTCTTCCTAGTTTATTTTTCTTTTTCTGCTTTTCAATTTTCATCTGTCTTCCTGTCTGTATCAAATCTCTTCTCTGCTTAATCCATTGAATTCCAATTCCTAAACAGAAAAGTGGCATCCATCTAAATTAAACTGGTGTGGAGATCTAGGGTTAAATTGAATTAGTTTTAAAAATGGAAACTAGTTTACATTTACAAGGGCAAATCAAACTTATATAAGCCTTCATAAATTCCATTTTCATGCACTGTTGTGCTGTTAGTTTAACTAGTATACCTTGGGGATTAGAGCAAGTCAAGACACTCTTCCTTTCTGCTTCCTAAAGTAGAGGAAAAGAATTAACCAGAGAGGTCTATTAATACAGGATCAATTAGTCAATCCAAAACCTTCAGCTGAAAACCTCTGGTGCTGCTATAGAGGTCAGAAGAGTCATCTTGAAAAACGTCTGTCCCAGCTGCACTGCCAACAGAGCTAAGAAATAAATTTCTTAGTAACGCTGTCTTCCCATAAACAATAAAGCACAGTGCCTTTACTGATCTGTTGCACTCTCAAGATGGTACGTGCAGTCTTGAGGATTTGAACTTGCTCTTACTTTGATTGAGTTAAACTATGAGCAATTACAACCAGCAATGTTTTCCATAAAGCTGGTTGGGAGTTTTTCAGTGGAATACATATGTTTTCCATCCGAAAACTCTGGCCTTTCAAAATATGTCATAGAGCTGGGCTTTGCAGGTAAGTATTTTCCCTGGGCCAGGGGGACATTTCTTCCCATGGAGAGAGGAAGACATTGGGAAATCATGAGGGAACCTTACCCCAACAGTTAAAGCACTCACTTAGGCTAAGAGCATCTCCTTCATTTCCAGATGGATGCTCTATAACTGGACTATGCAGTGTCCAGGGCAAGTCTCCTTTCTGTATGTTCTTTTCCAGCAGTATTTTGGAACAGAGAAAAAAATGTTGTAATGCAAACCCTAGGGAAATACTTTGTATTATTCTGTGAGAGAGCTTGAATCTGGGTCTGAGGGATCCCTTGTGAGTATCTTCAGTACCAAGCAACTGTCAGCCTTTCCCTCTTGTCAAATGAATACTTAAATATGCATAAAAAATTGAGCAGTTCCATCAGGAGAGATGAAGAGAGAGTGATATCTGCTGCTTGTGTTGAAGCTTTGTGGGGACATTTAGTGTTCATTTGCTGCTTGATGGTATTACAAGATCCTCACTGTTAGAGGAAGATGGCATAGCAGCATTTGTTAGGAGAGCTTTTTGCATCTATTTTTTATTTTCCAGATGTGAGACGGAAACTTTTGTGTATGGATCTTGCTGTGATCTTTAGCCTTCTTCTTGGCCACAAAAGTTATTTTGGTCTATGAGGGTCAATGAGCTCGAAGAGAAGGATGCTTTTACAGTGCCTACACCATCCCTTCCCTAAGGAAACAATGCTCCCTTCTGTACTGCATGAAGGAAAAAATAGCCAGTGACACTTCAGATGCTGATTCTGTTGAGGGTTCAGGAAATGCCTTTTCCAGCCACTGCTTCAAATGGACCCTACACAATGTGTAGGAGACTGAAGTCAGGCCAGCAGCCTGCAAGTCTGTTGTGTTGCTTTTCTGTAGTAAGCACACAATTGAAGTAGAGTTGAGCCACACAGAAGACTCACTCCTTCTCTCATGCTTATTGTGGGTTGCAGTAGCATGAGAAGGATCAGTGCTGCAGGAGCCACCACAAGGAGAAAGTTCATTTTGTGTCTTTGGGTAATAAGCTCCAGGTCTGGCAGTGATGCCTATCTGCTCCCTCAGTCTTCACATATAAATTATTTTAAATTTATGGTTGAGACCCCAGGTCTGGACAACATTTTAGTGCCTTTTGAATCAGAGTAAGGAAGGATTTAGATGTCAATATACATTATGCATCAAAATCTGAATTAATAGGAAGCCAACTAGCAAGACTCACTGAATGGCCAGGACTTCACATTAATGCATAGACTACCTGTTTTCCCCTTGTAACTTTAGTATATTTACAATCAATTACTTTTCATCTAGCTGTTTGCCCTTATAAATTAATAACTGATTTTAAATATTTCCATGTAATTTATCTTTTTCACACATTTCAGCAGTCCATGGCTCTAAAATGCTGTCACAGGCATCCAGTCTGAGCATTGTCCAGGCAGTCACCTGGGCCATGGATCTCTCAAATCTGATTTATTTTATTCTGATAAAAATTTGCAAACAACCCAACATCCTCTAGTAACTTTTTCCTGCTTCCCTTTGTCCTTTCTCCCTCGATGCTTGCTCCCTACATACAGTTTTTTAACTGAGAATCAGGATTCTCAGTAACCTCTAGTAACACATCTGTTCCCCCAGCATGGCTTAGGAAACCACCTGCTTTTTTATCTTGTCAGTTATAAAATTATCTCCAGGTATTCTTAAGTTAGTATTTCTCTTTAAACTGATTTGCTGAGTTGCCATTTCATCTTGGACTGTACTGACAAACCGTGCTTTTCTGGACTCATTTCCCTTGGCCATTCACAGTCCACAAAGGCTTTTGGGCTCTTCACCTGCTTCGTTTTCAAAGCCTCCCACAGGCACATGGTGAGGGGAATCTTAGCACAAGTATGTTCAGAGGATTTTGTTTCACTGGTTTTCCTGGTGGTGGGAGGAGGCAAATGCCTCCAGACACAGAGAGTAATGTTCAGCATGCGCTGCTACAGTTGTTCAAATGTAGATATTTTACAGCCTGTCACTTAATCCAACCTAACAGCCCTGTCACAGGAATAGGTGCTCAGGAGTACTCCATCTTCTCACTATTGTTATTATTCTGCCCTGACAATATTCTATCTTTAAGCAGGGGTTATAGAGGCAAGGAGGGAGGGAGAAAAGTGTGAACAGAAAACGTGAAAGCACTTTTGATGCAAGTAAAACAATGCTTTTTGGCCTGAACTCTGCAGGCTAAAGTAGGTGAAATCAAAACAAACCAATCTATCTCAACCTGGCACAGGGAATATTTCCCTCTGTCTGGCTGAAATGTATAAAAACTTCTGAAACAAGTAGATTTAGTGGAAAGCGCAAGCAGAATTAATAACTGGTTACCATTGTACCTTCTCTTGTAAAAGAGATTTATATCAAATCCTGTGCTTCAGGACACAAGCCCAATGTGAGAAGTATTTTCTTTGGTCCTGAAGTGTGTCATCAAACCTGCAGCATACAAGAATTATCTTTAAATGCTTCTATACATAGATTAGCACCTCATGTAGCTTTACCTTCCTACAGCAGCGCCAAACCAGTATCGAGATGATTGCTGAATCTAATAGGAGATGCTAGACTGCCTTGTTTTGCAATTTAGAAAACTGATGCAGTGGGTAAACTTTGGCAAACTTCTCATGTCCTGCAATCGTATTGACAGACTCTAATTTTTACCATTAAAGACTTTGGAAAATATCACATTCCAAGGGACTTTCAGGAAGACCCTTAAACTAGCTTTGCCTGTACAACCATCTTACTGAAGCTTACCCCAGGGGGAAATGGCATATTATGAAAGAGAATTTTGGAACAGCAGAAAGGATGTGAGCTTCTGCCAGTGAGAAATTATACAGAGATTGAAATGAAAAAAAAAAAAAAAAAGACAAAACTGTACAGGACAGATTAGGTCATTTATTTAAACAATTTGTTGCTGTATACCTGAGGTCTCCAATAACCTCCGATAAAATGCCAGCACCCATGCCCTGTTTTCAGGGCCAGCTCTGTAGGGCAGTGGCACCATGGGGCACAAGGTGCTGTGCTGGTCCATGGCTTTGAGGCTCCCAGCTCCCCACCAGGATATGGGACTCCAAAACCACTGGATATCTGGTTCACCCTTGCATCACACCCAGGGCATGCCATGGAAGGCATCCTTCACAGGTTGTTGCAGATGTGACAGCCCTAGAATGGCTCCTAATGACACTGCTGTCACAGGGAAGGCAGATGGCACCCTGGCCTGGCCTGATTCATCTTCCCGTTGCAGCCCTCCCTGACATTTACCCAGCTTCTCCATTCAGCGTAGTCCTTCACCCTTTTCTGAGGTTGCAGTGGCTCTTTGGGAAAGCCTTGTGCGTGCTCACAAAGTATAGCTGAAGGTGTTAATGCCAAACATCTCTCTCTTAGCAGTTGGTATGTTTGCTGGCTTTGCTGGGCTGTTTACTGGTCTTAAACCATGAATGATTTTGCTGACACACAGCACTGTGACATGTAACAGCTCTTACCCAGTTCTCTTGTGGATGTGATGTGAATTTCATGTAAGAAAATACAACAAACCCAGTCAAGCTGTTCTGTCCTTGTCAGTATATTGATTTAAGTGAATATTTAAAACTCTCAGAAGACAGTTACATGGTTCCAAAGAGACTCTTAGAACCAATGTTGAAAACTGGAAAGAAACACAAAATAATGGGGGAGTGTGAAACTTAACATTGCAATAGCAAACTCTTCTGGCCCTGCTGCAGGGTTGTCTGTTAAATTTGATCTATGTAATTATATCTAATATTGTCTTCCATAGCCTTGAATTTGCATTTGATTATGACGCACATATATATGTAGTTCTGGCCCATAGACCAAAAATAAAATACAGAATAAGGGATAAAAGACTCTCAGATATCACTTCCCCACTTACATTCTTTCTCATTTAAATAACTCCTAAACCCCATATTTATTTAAAAACCAGGCATGGCATATGCATATATCAAATTATATACCAAATTGTCTATCTGTGTGTATGTATGCAAAATAACCACTCTGGTGCTAGTGGATTCTTTTAATCCTTCTAATGAGAAATAAGGGGCATAGCTGCATAAAGCACTCTAAGATTTCCTTGCAAATTATACCAGCTAAAAGGAGTCCCAGCTCATGCATAGCTGATCACATGCCATTCCTAAGGCAAGATGTGGAGAAGAAGTGGGCAAAAAATAATGCTATGATTGGGATGTTTGTGATCAAGCAAAAACCAAAAGGCCTGGCAGTTTAATCTCATTCTTCTGGGTTTGCTTCCATGGCCAGAGGCTGCTTGAGACTCCATTTGGGAGGAATAACTTGGAAAAGCGGTGAGGTGAGGTTCTGCAGCAGCCTCCCAGGAAGAGCAGTGGGGATAAACTTCCCTCAGACAAAACCCAGTTATATTGAATAAGTTTACAGCGTAACTTGCCTGCACCCTGCACTCCCATCCAGACTTCTGCTTCTTTATCACCAGTCAGAGCCACATTTTATGTACATGATCCCTTTAGATGAGGGGGCTGTTGCGTAAGTTCTATGCAATTACCTCCCTTTCTCAGAAGTTCCCAGTCTATGGCAGTTTTCCCACTGTCTTTACAGGGGTGGTCACAACTTTGTTCTCCCAGGAGATTTTGACTGGACATATATCTAAGTCACTGAGTCCAGCCTGGTTCTTGACAAAGGACTGCTGGAGAACTTCCCTTTACTACTTCTCCTCTTGTTTTGCAGCTCTCAAGATGCTGAATCACAACATGTTTTTCTGTTTGGGGGCACTGCTGTAGCAGCAGGCAGCTTTGTTTAATGAATCTCAATACTTGAACACAATGACAAAAAGATACACAGGCATATCAGAGGGGAGCTTTGCAGTTATGTACCATAATCTCTGCTTCCTGACTGAGGGGAAGCCAAGGCAGCACTACAGAAATCCTGGGGAAAGCTAGTATCTTCCTTGGCATAAACCACAGGAATAAGGACACCACTTGTAATTTAATTTCTTGCTTGACTGGATCACTTATTACATTTCCTTGTATTTTGGTATTTGTATACATTATTCATATCCAGTTAGGATGCTGAAAAAGTGCACTAACTCAATAGTGAGTGATATAAAAAATTGTGTTCCCATGTAGGAATAAACAAGTGTTGTTTATCTGCTTAGCACCACACTCTCGCACTGTTTTGGTTACAATTGTCTCTGTGAGAAAAATAAGGAAGAAAACTTCACCTTTAAAGAGTGTCAGACACATAGGTGTTGAAGGTTACATCTGGTTAAGCACCTAAAGCCCTGGATATTTCTCTATATTACATATGGGAATCAGATTTCAATTCTCATAAGCACACTCTTAGAAAAAGAAAACCAAAACAATCCCCAAACACACATTGTGTGTGAGTGGTACTCTGAAATATAAAATGGAAATGGAATAAAGTCTTCTAGAGGTCACTTTAACATTTTTTAAATCAAGAATGCAATTTACCTCCTTTCTATTCTCAAGGTGTGATGATTCAGTCCATGCCACTGTTGCTTACCTCACCTCAGCAGAAACAAAGAGAGCTGTGACATTTCACAAACACGTGATAATTCATGTGCAAAGACTTGCTAGAATAAACATGTGGGGTGTTCTGCAAGCATTTATTCTGCAGGGATCCCTGAGCCACCTTGTGATTTCATACATCTTTGAGCTAATTTAGGGGTGAAAAAGAAATTGGGTACTGAAGGAGATCATGTGGATCTCTGATATTCTTTATGTTAGCACAAGTATTATACACATCTATATACAGTTAACACTGGAGTTTGTTTTCGCCCTCAAATTAAGACATGTGAAAAATACTTTTGATTCATCTCAACAATTCAGTGCAAAGTTACTAACGTGAAATACAGAACTACTGCTTATTTATTTAATCCTTTTCCTTACTTAGGGACACGTAAGAGCCCAAGAAGGGGACAACACTTGCATGTCTTCTCTTTCACTGATGTGAAAGGCATTTTGTATTCTGGCTTGTTCACCAAGTTTATCCCTTCTTGTGATGAGCTCTCCCCTTTGTTCAGGGATGCCTCACAAAACAAAACAGCACAAGACAAACTGCAGATGTTATGATCACACACTGATAAAGCATCTGATTTTTATCCAGACTCTAATTCACAAATTAATCCTATCCCCAGAGAGAGAAGGTGGTCTGTCTCTGTAGGTGGGTATGGTTCTACACCCTCTTAGAAATTAAATCTGCAGATTTAGACAGGTTCATTTACAAATACCTGTATATGGATATGATGGATATGGCAAAGCAAAGGCTAACTTCTAGTGCAATACTCAGTCCAAAATATGGATGTAGTCTTTGCTAAATATCTGTCCCTCAGACGTGTATAATGGAGCAACTTGCTTTCTTATATTTTTTTCTTGGGGATTTAAGAGTTTGTAAACAGAATAGTGAGGAATTTAAAAATCTCTTTCTTGGCTTTCTCCTTGGCTTCAATTTTTTTTTTTTTTTTTTTTTTTTTTTTTTTTTTTTTTTAGGGAGTATGGAGTGGTGTTTTTTCACTTGTCTTCTGATTCTGCTTTTCCTCTGTCCCAAACACACTGAAAACTATTCATGCTCAGAGATCTGACCACATTCTCCTCTCTTCTCCGTGTTCTTACCTCTGTGCCTCAAGGACTCTGAATGGGCAAATTCTTCATTGTCAGATCTTTTTTAGGGTTTTCAGGCCAAGGTGTAACTGTAAAACAGACTCTACCACACAGAAGACATACACTGTCAAAGAGTCACTAATAAACATGGCCAGCATGAGAAGCTAGGTTCTCTGTTGTGCCAAAGGACTCTAAGAAACCACTTTAAGTGTGGGTTGAAAGTATATTGTATCAATATAACATCTGCCTCCACGTTAAAGTTGTTAGAGACTATTTAAATTTGAAATAACAAGTCAACTAATTCTTCAGATCATATATGTGCTCTGGCATTCAGACTCCCACACCCGACAAACATAGGTTAAAAGTCATTATCACTGCAAACAGCAAACAATTGTGCAGGCTGAAAGTAATCACACCATTTGTTGCTTTAAAGCCCACTTGACAACTAAAAACTCCAGGTTTCTTGTTAGTTCATTATAGACAATTTACCATTTCTAGCTTACTGCTTCAGTTTTCCTCTTCTTGAGCTGTTTCACCTTCTCTGCTTTCTGCGGTTGTTCTTTTGTGGTGTTCAGGATGTGGCTTTCTTCCACCCTATAAAATTAACCTTACAAAGAGGAAAAAAGAAAAGAAAATTAATTCCTATCTCTTGGATTCCTTGAGTTGGATTTCAAGGTCAGATAAACACTAATGTCAGCACCAGAGAAACTGTCTATGATGCCTGTGGTTTGGGGAATAGGGGTGAGAGTTTTCCCTTTAAGCAGCAAATTATTAGTTTAGCACAGCTGTGCTACAGCACCACAGCCAGAGATGTCAAAGCTGATCATAAACTCTATCAAAAGAAGTGCCCCTTGATCTGATTATAGCAACTCCTCACTAGTAGATTGTTTGCTGGTGTTTGCAATTTCAGTCTGATCAGCCCCAGAGAATCACAGGTTCAGTTTAAATAACCATCTACAAGCCACCTTTTAGTTAGTACATCCTTCTCTTTACCCAACACTATTAATCTTTCCTCATCCTTGGTTTATTAAAGCCACAAATGTTCGTGCTTTCTTACTTAGAGTTCTTAGTCTTCCTCTCTATTTGAATGGATTTTTCTTATTAATATTATTTTTAATGTTATATTCTGGCTATTTATTCTCCTGGCACAACTCCTTCAGGTGGTTTCATTCAGCCTGTTTTGGCTGGCATGCAAGCCTAGCATTCCTAGAGAAAGGAACATTTGGAAATTTGGACTTATTTCACATTACTCCCTTTTTTGCATCTCAAACATCTCAAAGCCCCCCCAAACAAGTTAACTAACCAGATAGCCAACACACTCAGGAAACAAGCAATCAACCCAAAGAAAGCAAATCACATAGTGTGTGGAAGCCCCTACAGAGGGATTATCTACCTGGACAGACTGACAAGGACTGATGGGGAGCTACCCTGAAAGTGCAGCCACAGCAGCACAGAAAATGCAATGAGTGCCCAGTGAGCAGATGAGATGTGTGGGTGGCATCAGCCCCACTGAGCCGTGGGCTCTCGTGCCCAGCTGGCAGGTTCATTTGTGGGCTCAGCAGGGTGGAGTGTGGGATTGGATTGTGTGGGTTTGGATTGCGTGGGTTTGGGTTGTGTGAGTGTGCACTCAGAGCCTGTGCCCCCAGAGTGTGGCCCCAGGCATCTCTGTGCTCCCCAGTCAGCAAGCAGTCTTTCCCCCTTTACTTTCCCACATCCACTGAAACCTAAGGCTATATACATTTCTTAATCCTTAGTGTTACATAAATTATCTCAAAAATCTCTCCTGCCACTATCCCAGACAGCCAAGAGATTTTCCTGCAGCTACTTTGGGCTATCATAGCCTGTAAATCCATAAAGGCTTTAAACTGCCCTAAGCCAGAACTGACACTCAAAGCCCTCCTTTATCCCATGCCATCATTTTGCCTATGCAGGGACAAGAATCTGGACAGCCATGCTGAGAACACAAATTGAGAAATAAGAGGGGTTTTTTTTCTCCTTTCTTTTTCTGGCATAGTTGTGACCCTGATTAGTTGTCCCTGTCGTTCCCTGCCAGATGATTGAATAATTGCGCCAAGGGTTGTGCTGACACAGAGGGAAGGTGGAGCAGCAGAAGGGAACAACTGGGGAGGGCCAGAGCACTCCCCCAGCACACAGCTGGCTCCTGCTGGCTGGGGTGACCTGAAGTACACACAGCCTGTGCTCCATCTTCACTATCCAGCTCAGTGACAGGTCTTTCTGGGCATCCTTCTGGGATTATGTTCTCCTTGGTGACCCTGACCCTTCTGTCCTCTTCAGCAGATGTTCACACTTTGACAGAAAGGATGTGCCATGAAATCCCTCCTGCTTCTCAGTCCTCTGTGGGTGATAATTATCCATATGCCTCACTCTACTGGGTGAGGGTGAATACCCTATGGAATCCTTTCTACTTGTACTGCTCTTTGCACCACGGCTCTTAATTTCTCTCCAAAACTTGCTGCTGTGCCATTGATTAGCACAATTACTTTAAAACCCAGAGCAATTATTTCCAGACATCACTTAGACTGGAATTCAGGACTTGTGTTTTAAAAATTAATTTGTACTAAGGATCTGTCCATCTTCCCAACTTCATCGACTGGCTTAGAAATCTTCTATCAGGTTCAATACTCATATGGAAGGCTTTGAAAATTCAGCTCCTTATCCTACAGGAAAAGGACATGGCCTTGCTTCTTTTTTATGTAGATATCTTTTGATGCAGCCATGACAACTGTACTTAAAACCTGACGTTTAAAGGACACAAACATCTGAAGAGGAATATTATTCTTTCTAGGAAGATGCTAGAACTGGAGAGGCATGAGGATTTAGGATGAGAGCTTAGTTGAACACTTTAGTGGTTTGGTTCTGCACATGAGATTTATTTACCTTCCCAGTCACCTTGCTAGGTGCTGGAGCACTGAGGAGGTGAAACGCAGGCCAGAAAATTTGTGGTATTGCTGAGATATTCCTTGGGAGTGCAGAGGGCAGCCATTCTGAGTGTTGGAGCAGGAACTGCTCCTGAATGTGAGGCAGTGTGCCAAGAGCACATGGTACAAGGCTTCTCTTTTCCTGTACTAAAGCTAGGGGTTATACACAAGTTCTTAAAAAGAAGGAGTGTATTCCACTTTAATTTCTTCCTAATGTTATTGATGGTCAGTTGTTTCAAATGAGATAGTACAAATTCTGGTGATATGCTACTCCATACTTTTTTCTAATGGGGAATGTGAAAGAGTTTTTTACAGCTTGGAGTACTGTCACTAGAGAACACACAAAGAATAATACTTACATAGCCAAGTTCAGAGCAAAAAGAAGGGAAGTTTATTTACTTGACTTCGCTTATATAGATTCCGGACAATGACTAGGGATTGGAGAACAAGGTTGCCACCTCTCCACTCCACTGGCCAGACTAGAAGTACATCAATAGTCCCTCATCAGAGAGGAATGCAAAAACAACCACTTTGTTCATGTTACAATCTGTGAGAAGACTCCACTACAAGAACGTAAACATCAGAAGGCTAAAACTCAAAGTAACAGAGTACATCTAGTGAGGAGGATGTCTGATCATGACTTCAAATTATAAGTAGCACAGTGTACTGAATCTCAGTTTTCTTGGGCACCAGACAGATTCATTCAGTTTGAGTCTGTTTGGGGAATCTGACTGAGCAGAGAGAATAATTCCAGAGCAGAAGGTGAATGTTCCTAGTTTTACAGATATAAAACATTGGAGATAGCAATTTACACTTCCTATAATCCTGACACAGCTGTTTGCCTCATGGGATGATTCATTTACACTTAAGAGGAAAAATGGTTGCAAGAGTGACTCTTCCCTCGGATCCCTTATATTCCTCACTGCAAATTTCAACAGGCTTGTTACCTACCTTGTTCTGAATGACTAGCCAGAAGCATTTTTCTGCTTCAAAGAACATAAAGTAAAGCAATTAAGCCACTTCTTTCAGGAACCCTCTGCACTGCCACCCTGCTTCCTCTGCCAGACTCCCTGTTATTGCACCCAGGGGTTCCTTATAAAGCAACTCAGACACTTTCATGATGGTATGCCAGCTCCTTGTTCAAATGCACAGAAGATCCATCCTGCCTCTGGGCGCAGGATACAAATAACTACTCAGCAGGAGTTACTCTTGAGAAGACTGCTCTCAAAATGACTCATTAATCCTCATATTGTAAAGATGGGCAGAGCATCTAATGTCTTATAACCAGAGAAATGTATGTGAGTGCCATTACTGCCTGCAAGGCTAAGAGGAAGAAGCAGGGATACATTGTTGTCATTAAAAATAAAATAAAATAAAATAAAGAAATATATAGAGATCTGGGCATTAATTCTGAATCAGAGCTCTGCAGTATTAGCACACACTACTAGGAAGATAAAAGAAAGCCTACAAGGATACATTATATTCAATGCATCAAAAGTGTTTATTATTATTTATACAGTTGACTTTGATTTGATAACTGGAAAATAATTCACTGAAATACAATTGACACATGCACTACATTTCCCATACTGTAAATCTAAATTTCACTCTAAATTCAAATTCTGCTGGAGCATGAACCCTGAGATTTAGGTCATTTCTGTTGTGTATATGCTGTGCATCACCATGTGGGGATCACCCTTGACCTTGATCAAAAGCCAGACCACTGCTTTGAGAGAGCTGGGCAGCATTTAAACAACAACCTCCTCAGAATGCAAACCTAGCCAGGCATTTGGGGATTGCATACTCTATTAGATGTAATGTCTGTGCCTGGTTTTGGCTGAGGAGCACAACTGCAGTCACAGTCACAGAGGAGCTTGCTCTGTTTTGGACATGTTTTGAGGCATTTTGAACTGGAAGGAAGCAGGCTTTTTTCTTCCTTTCACTTAGGAGGATTTCATAACAAGACCTTCAAACACCCAAAGCTTGAAGAGCAAAATGCTCTGAACTCTCTACAGGGATATATATATATATATGAATAAGAAGAAATACGAAAGAGGGTGCAGCTAAGTAAGCCCTAAGTGACAGCAAATGACAGCAGCTGGGGAGTGATGGCTGCCAAAGCCTGTTGACTCAGAAAGATCCAAGTTACAAGCAGTGCTCTGAAACAATATTCTTCCACCTTTTCCATGGTCCTAAGTAGGGCTGTTTGTGGCTGTGTGCCCTCCGTTGAGTGTACCGCACTTCACGTGTGTGAAGTACATTTAGATCCAGGTTTTTCTCTCAGATAATCAACTCTGTGTTGCTACTTTTTTTGTAAAATTAGCTCCTGTGACTGAACAAAAAGCACAGGAAGTAGAAAGCTCTTATTCTCTCAACTGATTTACAAAACTGGAAGACTGTAGAAATGCTGAACATTCAGTCTAATCAGAAGCCTACAAATCCCTGTAACTTTAATAGGGTGGAGGAGAGAGCAAGGTAGCTAAGTTCCTAGTCATGATCACTTTTAAAATTTTAAATCTCAGTGATCTCATTACACCTGGTAAGGATTTTAATTTTTCTAGAGGCTTCAAAGAAATCAGGTTGGCAAAATTGCTCAGCAGAATTTCTTATTTGTGTTTTATTCATCAGAAGCCATCTCAAGGCATCTACCACTCCCAAATGGGTATGCATGTGTTCCATGTACATCATGCTGTGCTCCTGTGCTTTAGTATGTGGTGAGAGGAATGGCTTGTTCGGCTCACGTACTGAGTATGTAGTACATGCACACACCATCCATGAATCTGTCATTTTGAGGTGCATGGAAGTCTGGCAAGCGTGCACTATGACTGTTTGATGGGGAGAAGTGCTGAATTTCTATTTGCATTTTATTTGCAATACAGTGATGGGTTTATTTTGGGGGGGTTTGTTTGGTTTTGTTTTGGGGTTTTTTTTTTCAGAAATTCAGTGATACATTCCATGTGCAAAAATACCTGAGATTTTTGTCAAAGCACATGTGTGTGTGTATATATTATTTTTATTGTTACTGGGGAAGACAAATGAGAATTTGCATCTGCTTGACAGGGCAAGGAAAAAAAGAAAAATGAAGTGGAAATCATCCTATATTAACAGTCTAAACTGCAATCTGCAATTCTGTATTGAATTACCATTGCAGATAGAGTGCTTAGGAGACTATTCATTTTGTGTCTACCTCAATAAACCCAATGATTCCTTTAAAAAAAAGAAGCCCAGCAATGAATTCACCTATAATGAAAGCTAGTGACTATTCAGCTAGAGTTTCAAAAGTAAAAGAAACATTTTGAAAAACCGATTAGGGGAAGAGAGACAAAGGAAAAAGCAGCAGCTGAGTATATATTGAAAACTCCACCAGGAAAAGCTTTTGGTGATGCTTTTGTAAATAAGATGTGAAGGGCAGATGCTCCTTTTTTCATAATTTTATCCTATGTTGAGAATACCAGGGGTGAAGTTCCTCTGACAGCTAGATGCACAGCAGCCCTTGCCATCTGGTATGTAAAGTGCATCATGGCTCAGCACAGGAAGCAGAATGAACATCATGAAAATCTATTTTAAACAGTATCGTGCTGGAGCCCAGGAGAAATCTATGAGGAAGTTGAGGCGACAAGAGGATAAAAAATGGGAAAGCCCCCAGACATAGGTCAGGGACAGGCACCTACTGAGTGGTATAGCCACCATGTGTGCACATGTGTATAGCCACTCACTGGGTGTCTTTTTCTTTTCAATCTTCAGGAAGAGGCAGCCAGAGTTCTCGCCCACCAGCCAGTGTCCGTCGGCACATGTGCAGCTTTGAAAAATCCCTGCAGTGAATGTGTAAGAGAAGCTGCATGACAGAGTGGTTTTACCCCTTGCTTTCTTTTTCTCATTTGTTTATCATGTCTAATGATGGGACAAATGTGGTGCATGCCATTAAAGTTGGGAAATTTGCTCATGTCCCCTTGTTTCACACAATGCTTTAAACATTGTCCAGATGTGATGAAGAGGACGCTGAATAATTTTTTTGCAGCTTTTATTTTTTTTATTTCTAAATGCCTACAACTTTGAAAATGTGTCCTCTTTTTTGTACTAATTTTATCTTCTTTTTCCATTTAGCCAACATTTTTCTCCTTTTTATAGTTTTGCATAGAGGTGACATTATCCTGTGTGCTTTACATGGCGAGACACCTTTGCTGTGCACAGCTCTTGCCAGCCTGTGCTTGTTAGTGAACTGCAGCTGCAGCCCCAGCTGAGCGAATGCAGAAAACTCGTTTGGTGGGATTTGCAGAAAACAGGGAAATCACAAGAAGGCACATGTAAATAAAACCAGCAGGATCTGGCGCAGGAACAAACAGCATCTCAAAATAATAACAGTGAATCTTTTTTCTGTTGTAATTTCTGAAAGATGTTCAGATTCTGCATAGTTCTGCATTCAGCAAACAATAGCGAAGTTCAGGTCTTCAGAAGCAAGAAGTGCAAATACTGCCCTCTTTGAGCAAACACAATTATAGTGGAGAAAACAAGCAGGCTGTTGCAAAAAAGAGAAAGGCTTCACCTCATTTCTTCCAGATCTGTGCTCATTTCCATCTGATAAGCAGCAGATGTGGAACACCCTTGCTCCCTGCCCCAGGGAAGACTGTGCAGTGACTTGGTGGAAAGATGCTTGTGATCCACTGACACAGCATTTTGGGCAGTGCTGCTCACTGCAACCAGAGATGCTGTTGCACTGCCCTGAGCAGTGCAAAGCATTCTAGCTCTGTGTATGTCTCTGAGAGTCTGTGCAATTTTTGGGCATGTAGCAACGATACTAATGCAGTCCAACCTGCCCCTCTAATTTGCAGATCAGAAGAAATCCATGAAACACATCATACATTTGGAGCAGTCGTGATGGCTTTACGGGGCTTGTGCAGCAACCAGATTTGGCACACCAAAAGGCAAAGTGTACACAGGCAGTGTAAGGAGCAGTACAATCTATGTGTCACTTACTATCCTCTAGTCAGAACAATACTCCCCTCTTTTCTGATCTGGAAAAAGTGCTGCAGATCCTCAGGGTACAGATCACCAATTGTCGGTCTGGAAATTCAAATGGGAGCCCAACACAGACATACTGTTAGGAGGCAAAAGCAAATGCAACAACAGATTCTATTCAAAAAACCACAGGCACAAGCTGTGAAACTCCTGAACACAGGGAAGGCTGAACCTCCTGCCTTTTGCATGACCATGCTTGGGATTTTTTTTAATTTTTTTTTATTTTTTTTCCTCCTTCAGTTGGGAAAAAAAAAAAAAAATCCATTATCCAGATAAGCTTCTGAGAAACACCTCTGGTGGGACTCCAACCTGTCAACGGGTCTGCAAAGGCTTGTGGTAGCTGCCCAGATAAGAATGCTTCAAGAAGCAAGGGAGTTTTTCAGATCTCCTGAGCATGAAGCTTGCTGTTTTGGCTTCTCTGCCCAACCCTGCACCTCAGGCTTCCCTCTCCCTCCAGCCAGGGCTTATGTGTTCAGAGACCTGGTAGCACTGCACTGTGGCTCAGGGAAGGGCATGTCCACCATCAGCAGCCTGAGCTCCCTGTGGCCACAGTTTGAGCAGAATTGTCCATCATATCACCAGCTGCCCCACACCACCACCTGGTCTCAAGCCTCAGTCTCATTCGCCAGAACCCCAGCAGTTTTTAAGCCTCAATTTTCCTTAGGAGGTCCTGCTTCACCACCTCAACCTGCTAGAAATCACCACATGGGCTATGGCTTTCCTCAGCTCCCACCTACAAGCAAGTAGATGCAGAGTCTTGAAACTGTCTTGTGTTTTGATGCATATAATATTTAGCATCATTTTTTTCACTAATGTTCATCTCCATTCTCCATACAGAGCTGGAGATGGTTAGAAATGCAGAATCATCAAAATATAGAATCATAAAATTTTATTATCATGTTAAAAAACCCCAGAAGAATCGGCTCAGAGTTTCAGGGCTCTTTTCTTCTGAACTGCACATTCATCACCATGGAAACTTTCAGATACACCCAAAAAACCCACAGGCTTTACAGGCTGCTCTATCTACTGCAGCATATTAGGAAGAGCTGTACATTAATAACAAGAGGCTTCATGACTAAGCTTCCTGTGGCAACTTGGCTAAGTTTGCCACAGGGTTAAGCACTCAAAATGCTGGCATGTTAAGGCAAGTCTGATCACTCTTTAAGCTCCGTTCAAACTGTTGGGAATTTATTTTATTCTGAAGTATACCAGAGAATTTGACAAGTTATTGTGGAAGAAGGACCTCATTGACCGCTACCCCTGCAAAGGTTGTACACTTTTCAGCAGGAAATATCCAGGGCAACAGGCTTTTCCTTTCATTAGGAATTACTCCTTCCCTGATACAGCTATAGACTAGGAAATATTCAGGGTGTGCAGTATAATTTGGCCCTTTTGTAGCTCCATTTAGGGAGCTCAGCTGGGCATCTCTGCGCCATGTGAAATACCTTTCAGCAGTGGTGCTAATGCCTTTGAGATGTTTGAAAAGAAACAGAACACATTTGGATATTTTCATTTTATCTCAGCTTGTCAATATCTTTTTGGTAAAAAACCATGGTGGCTCAAATCATTTTCCAGCAGAACCACAGAGGATTACAGAAACCAAGGAAAACCCTCTAACTGTCTAATTGCTATTAAACTGCATTCATAGGAAAGACCCCCTAGTCTCTGCACCATGGTGTGGTGCTTTTGTGTGGGGAATACGGAGTTCATGGGCAATTTTTGTGGTTTTATTCTATTCAAAGTTCACTAATTAGTGTTGCTTATTCAACAGTAGCTCCATGGCATTTCTTTTGATCTAATGTTTTTTGAAGGTTGTTGATCTTCACAGCCTCCCAGTCCTACGAAACTATTTCGCCTTAGCTGCACCCACCTACACCTTTTGTAAATGAATTTAATTCTAGCATTTTCTTTGTATGTTCCTAAGTTTTCCAGATTCCTTTGCTCAAAACATTGTATTTTTCAGTTTTCAGGTTCTATCAACTATTTCCTTCTGAGCCTGTAAGAATACATGCTTCAGCTCAGGCACTGGCATTGGCTACACTGTCATATATATTTATTTGAATTTGCAGCACGAAGCACACTTTCAGATAATATAAGTGTGCTTCTCTGTTGATAACAGAGGACCTATGATGATTTAGACCATGATTTCCCATGCATTAACTTTATTATCCTTAAAAAAACTATAAAAATTTCAGTAGGATGAATTCATTCTGAATATTCAGTGGGGTTTACTTATTAATAAGAATAAAATAAACAGATCCAAAAGCTATTCGTTACTAAGAGCACTTTATAATTTCACTTTGATTTGCAGGTTTCTCATCTTCATTTCTTGAACACTGGATAAATTTTCTTGCTGTTTCTGACAAATTGTTTATTATCCTGAACTTTGTATTATCTATCAGATTGTTTTCTCAAAGCAACTCTTTAGTTGTTATTTGATAACTTTTTTCAAAATACCTAATGAACACACAGGTGAATTGAAATTTTTCACTAACATTGGATGACAGAAATGACACAGCTTCTGCACTTCAGATGAAACTGCAAATTTCTAGTAGTAATTATAATTAGTAGTCAGACCTTCATCTTCATACACATTATGAGTGTAATATTCTCACACCTCTGTTGAGCTAGGTAGATTAGATCTGTGATATATGCTCAAGCTGTGGGACTTCGACTACGCTGAATCAACGCACTGACCATTTCTTTCACCACCCCCCATTCCCCCCCCAAATTCACATATGTACAAAAGCACCTATGTACATTAAAATTATTGTTAAGATTCAAATACATCTACTTATTTGGGGATATTTGGCTACGTCTGAGCTGTTGGATTTGGAAGTAATTCCCTACCCCTAGGGCCAGGTATGAGCCTAGCAGCAATCCACTTCTATGGTAACACAAATGTAAAGTGGGTGACCCCAGTCCTGGTTCCTGCTTTCCCCATCTGGGTGAGCAGAGCAGAGAGGTGAGGGGGACTGCCAACCTCTGATCCTGCCCAGGGGTCTGATCCCAACCCGGAGACCCTGTGGATGGAAACCAGGATCTCATCACAGGGTACTCAGCCTAGGCATAGCTACTATGCCTAGTGAATCCACATTACAGACTGCATAATATTAAGATTTCGGTTTAAAAGAGAGAAAAAATACCCCAGTTATCAATAGGGTTATCAATATCCATATACATTAGAAAGCCTATGTGTAACTCAGATGAAGTTATAGTTAACTTCTGCATTAGAGTAACTTATGAAGGAAATGAATATGTTACATTAATTTTACATAAACCAGTGGCTAGACAGAGAGTTGGAAAGGCAGAGTCCAGAGTGAGCTCTGGACTTGAGCTCACTCAGAACACCTCTAAGTATCAGCAGGTTCTGCCCTGGCAAGACAGTGTGAGAACATTATGTTTTCCTATATTTTATGTAGCAGTTTTCATCATACATTTAAAGCAATGCTCTAATTTACATAGAATCTTGTGTCCAATGCCCAAGGCAATTTTGTCCAAATAAAAAAGGTGGGGGGGAGGGCGGGGAGGACAGGGAGGAGCGGAGCAACAAGAAAAAAGTTAGTTAAGTAGCTTAAATTTCTAGAAACAAGTGGGAGGTTAAATGTCGCCCTAATTATACAGCAATAAACAAAAGCATTGGAACCATGCTGTGAGAACAGTTTTAAATTCCTCTTGTCACCAAGACAGAGATTACAGTCTGAAAGAGCTAAAGCTGAAATTGGTTTGTGATTATTTTTTTTCATTTAGGTGATTTTCTGAGGCAAAAATCCTGAACATACACCAGATAGCGACTGTGATCGATGATGGCTCTCTCACTCATGAGAGAGTGCAGAGAAGTTTTACCAACCCAGGTTTAAGAGATGAGTCCCTAGAACCAGCATCCTAGAAGCTAGGTTGCAGGAACATGCAGACCAGCATGGCTTGCTTTGCTAATGAGCACCAGGGCTGGCCGTGGCAGCTCTGAGAGGAGTCGCTGCTCAGTGCAGGGAGATATCACTACCCTGCATTAAAATCTGCTCACTCCCTTAATCAAATTCCATGCCCCAGTGGCTTTACTGAAATGGAGACAATAATGGAAGAGACCTCGGGGACACCAACAAAGCACCTGCAGTGTGCTGCAGTGCAGGTATTAGCCTTAAATTTTAGGCTTGTTATCTTAGGCCCTGGGAACCGTGAGGTAGCAGCAGGGCAGAGCTTTAGTCAGGCTCTTTATCACTTACATGACTGCAGGGTTGGAGAAAGTTTGTCGTTTGCTGACTGCCTCTCTGTGGGCAGGGCAGAAATCCCTCCACCGGCTTCCCAGGATGGCATCCATCAGCAGGCGTTGTGTGGGGATGAGAGAGGTCTTGTCCAGTGCACAGCTTTTGAACAGAGCATTTCTTTTTGCTCTGTGTCCCACTGCCTCCAAAGGCTGGTCACCTCTGCATCAGTGGGACAGGTCTGCATGCGCTGCGCTCCGGAGTCAGCTGTCAGTGCCTGTAACTGAGCTCTCTGAAGGGAGGAGCAGCATTTGGTGACTGGGCAGTACCTGACACTGAACTCCTCTGGTTGCTGGTAAGACAGTTCAGGATTTGTTTCGGACTTACTTTTTCCTGACAAGGTTGACAGGCTTCTCAGTTTGCATTTTATGTTCATTCCTAAAATTTTACTGTCATAGTAGGGACTGCCAGGTTTTCCCAGTGCCTTCTACTGGCTGTGGCCTTTTGGTCACTACAGTAGTTACAAGGAGGTTGGGCCAAAGCATTGGGCTGGCAATGAAAGACAAGTAATATTTATTATTTCTCCTATAACCCCTTCCTCTGGTTTATTGCCATTGTTGCTTAAAAAACCAAACAGCCTCATATATAAAATCTGTGTTTTGTGTCTTGTCTAACACCACCAAGCTGGCTCAAATGACTGTATCACTCATCTCAGTAAGCTTAAGATTCTTCCTCAGCTTATGGCCACTTGGAGAAGACAGCAGACCACCACTCTGGCATCCTGAAAGGACAAAACCGAGGATGAACTCTTAACATACCAAGGAATGTCCCTTCTTGTTTTAACAGAAAAGGCTCTTTCTCAAACATTTTACCTGACTGCATCTGAAGCCATTTTCCAACCTGTGGGATCCTAGAGGTTCCTCATCAGAACACAGAGTGTGCTGGTTAACTATTTCATGTGCTATCAGTTAGGGATTTTTATGCATAAAATGTTCAAGGCAAAAAAAAAAATAAAAATTGAAGACAAAGTTTCAGGCACAAGGTGTCTCTTCTCAAAGGTGTCTATCCTCTATGCTCTGGGTCTCAGGTTATAACTTTGCTGGTGGAAGAATCAGAGGGTTGCACAGACTAACTTCCCTTAGACCAATGGGACAGTCATTTTTCACCTCAGAAGCATTCAGCCTCTGAGCTGCAAAGAAACCCTCTCTATCCAGCATCTAAGGCATCCTCAGAGTCCTGCAGTATGGAGAGGAGCAGCTGTTGTGGACCACTCAGACTTAACACTGCCCCAAGGAAGCCAGCAAGATCAGATCCTCCAGGACCTGGCAAGAGCAAGACTCTGTTCTTGGCCTGAAACTAGACTTAAGTCTGGGGAACTTCAGGTCACAAGGAGTGGCCATATTTTGGTCATCTTGAGATACTTAACAATGAACAGTGAGCTGTCTAACAAGTTATAGTCATGTCCTATTGTTGGGCAAGCATTTTGAACCATTTTGAATTGGGTATTATGAACCATAGTCTCAGACTTGGGTGCATCAGTACTTTTAAAGAATTTCAGCAAATAACTATTAGAAGCTGAAGATGCTTTCCATCTTCTTTAGTGACTATAACAAAGAAAGAAAGAAAGCTGAAAGTGCCCCAGAGTCATGCAGGGAGTACATTACAAAGATCAATGCATGTAATAAAAGCAAAATTTTGAATTACCAAAAATAACAACAGCTCTGCTCATGAAACTAATAAAAACTTACACAAAAAATATATTTACTTCTATTTCCCCCCAAATACAAAACACAGATAAAGCTGTGGTGAAAATTGAGAAAAAGCATCTAAATTCAAAGTATGTTCTTGCCTATAAGCAAAGCAAACCCACCCTATGTGCTGATAGGCTATCCAAGAATCTGCCTCAACACGTAGCCTGGATGGAAGGATTTGGAGAAATAGTACTTGGAGGGTTACAATGCGGATACGCAAGTACAAACCATAAGATCCCTTGAGACTCCAAGAAGTTCACTTCTATGCAAAAAGTGTGAAGTCTAAATCCTATGAGAAATTGACAGGAGAAAGGATAGAGTTAGGAAAGATGAATAAATACATGGTGGCTATAAACTGGGTAATCATCCTCTTGATAAAATGAAGAAACCACCACTTGGTGCCACCTTGTCACTGTGCAGATGAACATCAGGTTTTCAATACACCAACTGTGATCGGGCTTGCTACCCTCTCTTGCCTTTGTGTGGAAAACCATCCCTTCCTCCATTATCCCAGGCAGATTATCTTGATCTTGACCTTCTCCAATGGATGTTTCCTTCAAAAGAGGAGGTGGCAATCACTTTGCAAATGGTGACCACACAGTCAGGATTGTCATTGTTGCTTTGCACAAATGAGATGAGTCCTTCTCTCACTGAGATGCACTTCAGGTCTGAGCTTTTGCAGACCCATCTTTTCTTTTTGTTTAAATGTCAATTAATGATATTGAAGATGGCTGCTCTTTGTTCCAGCATAAAAAGGGCTTTTCTTGCATGTTAATGATGAATTCTGCCTTGAATGTGTCAAACTGAGTCTGATCCCCTACCAGCCATTCAGCAAGACAGAGCCCAGGTACTTCTGTGACAGTCTTGGGACTCCATCTCAAAATGTGACTCATTAACAGGCTAGCACTGCTTGGACATAGTGAGAAGAGCAAGTAGAGTGAAAGAGCTGGAACAATAATCTGCGGCAAATAATCCATGGATCTTGTCAAATGGATCCCACAGAGAGCCAGCGCAGCCCTAAAGCCCTTTGTCATGAGGCCATTTGAGCCATGAGCAGTAAGGTCTGGCAAGCAGAGACAAGGGGTGTCAGCAGCACCAGCTCTTCCCGAGGAGCAAGTTGCTACCAGACAAATCCTGATGAAATGATTTGCTCACATTTGGACATTGCAGTCCCAGCACAGTTTAAGCACGGCCATTGATTTGAGACTGTGGAGAGCACTACAGAAGAAAGAAGTAAGACAAGAATTTGAGAGTGAAGGAGAGGGAAATGAACTAAATAGGAGCAGGACTTGAAGACAGTGATAGTGAGTTCCTTAAAATAGCTGTGCTTGCCTTTGATTTAAAACACAAAATCTTGGAAATAAAATGAGAGAGAAAAAACAGATGGTGTGATTCAAAAGTGAGGCGATGCAGCAGAACTAGATACGAAGGAATACATGATGCAAAAGTGGACTTAGCATTAAAGGCAGCAGATAATCATAATATTTTTTAAAAAAACCCATTGTAGTATTTGTAAGCTACAGCATCAGCAAAATACAGGAACACTTGACTTATTTTCCTCTCTACAAGAAGGAACTTGTTTTGAAGTTAAAGTAGACCAAATGTGTTTCTGTGTGAAGAGTTTTCAGTTCTTGGCATGTTAAACATTACTTTAAAAATCTTTCACACCCAAGAGTTACACTCATTTGCTTATCTTTATAGCACTTAAAAAAAAAAAAAAAAAAAAGTCATACCATAGCTCATATGATCAAAACAGGAATTATTATATATCTTCATTCTTATTTTTCATTGATCACTATAATATGGAGGTTTCTTTCTTCAGCTGGGAACAAGGCTTTTTTATTTCTTAGGTTAAAGCTCTAAATCAAAAGATCTCCAGGTCCTACTAACTACATGCTTTGAGGAGTTATGAAAATTTTAGATTGGCCCTTTCATGTGCCCCAGTTCCCAGAGAGGTGGTGAGTCACAGGTCCAGCATTTAGAGCCTGGAGTTGAAGATGAGCTTCCCAGCTTGGATCCACCTAAAATCCTTTTTTTTCCTCCAGGAGTACTTACTGCTCGACAGAAAAATGACACATTGTCATGTATATTCCTTTTCTGTTTTGACAGATTTACAACACTATATGTGTTGTACCAGCCTCTTCCAGCTATGACAAAGTCAGTCAATATGATTTTTTTTAAAAAAATTCAAGTGGCAATTATTTACTCCTTAAAAAAGAGAACCATGAGAGTCTGAGCAAGGAAAGCAAAGTGCCTAGGACAATACTGCAGTACTGTAGGGGAAGCGATCTCCTCTGGTGTGTGCAGTAGCAGGAGGTGAAGCTGCTGTGCCAGCCTCCCACTCACTTAGTCTCCCATCACGGCAGTCTCAGGGTCTGAAATGTAATCCTTTGTTTGCTTCTGGTCCCTGAGGGATGAAACCCTGAGATAAGGCTGCTTCGAATAAATCTCAGAATTTCTCTCTGGTTTCCAACCAGATGATGTATTTTATAATTTGTGAACAATCTCTACTGCCTGACCTGCAATTGAACAGTTGCTTGGTCTCTAAAGCGCTGCTCAGCTCCCTGTCCCACCAGCTGCTCACAAGCTGCCACTCAGCTTTGAGTGCTGCTCCCTTCAAAGGAACAGGGAAATGCAAAAACCTTCATTTCCTCAGAGTCAGACGTGACCCTCAGATCCTCATTTGGCCCAACTGCCCAGCATTTTGATGGGACCCAGCCTGTATGAGGAATCAGAGGGTTTGACTCACCACGGTCGTGCTGTTGCTTGTTCCTCTTCCCACACAAACCAACTGTTTTCGGTCCCAGAATTTTCGCCTGGTTTGTAAATAACAGTCACCCGGGAAGAAGTGCATTTACCTCCTACCTGATAGAGGCCCTGGGAGTCCTTCATTTCTCTGTTAGCTAATCTAAGGGGGAAAGGGGATTAAGGGAAAGGAGGAGTTAGCAACAATTTACCTCTCTATCCAGTTTGCCAAAGGCTATGGTTGTGGTTCTTTTTCTTCTGACAGCTTGAAAATATTTCCTATAAGCTGCAATCAGGCTAAATTAATGCTTTTCCTGTGACTTTTTTTCTGTGTTTTTTTCTTCCCCCCTGTAAAATGATGAGCAAACCTAGATACCAAATGACAGTTCAAGTCCTCAAATCACAGATGGCTCTCCCAGAGCCCTTCCCGCAGGCTATCCTTTCCAGGTTGGCTGTAGGAAGGATAACCAACATCATTTTTGGATGAAAATAATAGTGTTGTTTTCTCATGGAGTATTTCTGGGAGGACAGGAAAAACGGGAGGGGGGAGGCTTACTAATGAGGCAAAACAATTAGTATTTTTGTAGGCTTGTTTGTTATACTGCCTGTGTCTTCAAAATGTAAATGTAAATAAACCATCTTTATTTTATTCATAGTTCTAATGGAAAGTCTGTGTCATGGTCTGAACCAGGTGGAAGACAAGATCCAAAGGGAGAACATACGTGGCACAGACTCTCAGTGCATGTGAAGAACCAGGAGACAGGGTGCAATCAGACAGCGGTGATCAAACCCCTCACTAAAGACTACCACGGCCAAAGTCTGACTTTTACTGACATCAGCAGTAAGACTCTGTACAATGTGGTGGAGGAGGAAGATAGAGACCCCGTTCACCTCAACCAGTCCAGCAGTCCTTCCATGGTGGTGCACAGGCGGGTGGCAACCACCCCCCCCGCTGCAGGCCACGACGGAGGAAACCCAACTCTTCTTGCCTGAGCAGTCCCCCAAGACCCTGCCCCTGCAGCCACAGACTCTCATGGACCAGCTGCACGGGGTGGTCAACAAGTTTGCCACCGGCATGGCCGACTTCAACGCTGTCCTCCCCACTCCCGGCGCAGGGAATGGCGTGCGGCCCCCCTGCCCACCCCCACCACCGCAGCAGCCGCCCCTGCAGCCTTTCCAGGTGGCTGCCTTCAGCAAGGAGCCCCTGTCTCCCCCAGAGGAGGAAGCAGAGAGTGAGAAGGTGAAGCTCATTCAGGGATATGTGTACGAAAAGAGCACAGAGGAGGAGGACGAGGGGCCGGCAACCAGCAAACTGACTCTAGAAGACTCTCCGGCACTGACGCCCCCGTCCCCTTTCCGGGATTCAGTGGCTTCGGGCAGCTCTGTGCCCAGCTCCCCTGTGTCGGAGTCGGTGCTCTGCACACCCCCGGACGTGACCTATGCCTCTGTCATCCTGAGGGATTATAAGCAAAGCTCGTCCACCCTGTAGATGCTGCAAGAGACAGGATGGGAAGGACTTTGGCAGCTGCCCCCTGGGAGGACTTGCGGAGACAAGTCTCCCAGGGCTATGGGAGAGAGAGCAGAGAACAGTGACAAATGACAGGGCAAAAATTTCATCCTGCACTTAAATAACTAAAATGAAACAAACAAACAAACAAAAAAAACCCCACAACATTCTGAGGGCTCAAGATTATCTGTTAAAAATAAAAATATTGTACTTTGGGAAAATGTTAGGAAACTATAACAAAGCACAAACTAAAGGAACAACTTCTATAGCAAAAAAGAAAAAAAAAAGAAAAAAAGAAAAAAAAAAATTAAAGAACACGCAGGAAAAAAAATATATAATCCCACTTAGTCACACCCTCTCTTGGCAATGCTTGAAAAGGACTCTGGGAAGTGTGACCTGGAGAAGTCATTAGCACACCTCATGACTGCTGTCTGTCTGCTATGGGAGTAACACACCCAGGAGCTGGAAGGGCAGAGTGTGGTGCAGGGGAACAAAGCTACTTGTATATGAGACATATAGGCATAAATATTTTTTTCCTGGTTTCTACAGGGGGCATAACTGTGGGCCTTTGTTTTGGGGAGAGGAGATGATGTGAAAGCACATGGCTCTTACTGACTCCTATCTGAACGATTTGTTCTTCATACTAGGCTGCTTTTGGGGGGACATTTGGGCTTCTTTTAATGCTGATTGTGAACAGAGCAAGAAATATGATCAAGTTAAGACTCAAGAGGTTTCTGAAGAAAGCCTTGCCATAGTACTTGTAATATGATAAGGACTGAGAAAAACTGCCCTTTTGTATAAGGTTGCAAACCATGTGGCTAAACTGTTACACAACATTTCTTGTAGCAGAACAATATTTATTGACTATCTTTTCATAAAACAACGTATTTTGCCATGCCATTGCATCATTCCTTTGTGTTACTTTGGAATCAAATGCGTTGAAAAATAGCTGTTTACTTAGAGCAACAACTGTTAGTCTGGAAGAAAGGCAATTCCTCACTGGGGGTTACTACTCCAGGCAAAAGAGTGAGCGAACGTTTGTGTATCTGTATGCGTGGGTACGGTATGTGTGAAGAGTAATGTCCAATAACTACCACTGGAAGATTGTCTTATATACTATGAATATTTTTATGTTTAAATCATGTTTTTATATCGCGTTGTTACAAATATTCGATAGATCTTTGAAGGTTTGTACGCTGTGCTAACACATCCTTTTTTTCATCTACAAGCTGAGACAGTCGTTAACCCTCATAATAGGGTGCTTTGTTTTGCAGATATTTTATGAAGTAGACATAGGATATTAATAACCAGTGCATTGAGAACTTGTTATTTTACATGTTTTGCAGCAAGTGTGGTTAGCAAAACAAAACAAAACAAAAAATGGTCTGGTTTAGAAATCTTGCAGGTGAGAGACAAGTAAAGTAATTCAACTATTTCACTGCTTCAGATAATTTAAAATAAAATCATGTCAGGACAGAAAATTTCATCAGTGCTTAATGTGCAGATAAATTCCCTGGTTTTGCTATTGGCAGTTCTTTTAAACCTTTTATGATGTTTAGTTGCATGCTCTTTCCTTATGCTTTCACTCCTTGCATTTAATATACAATATAGCATCTTAAAGGTCACTTCCAGGTGGTTGTAGTTCTGTCATTTATTCCTCTTCCTTCTCTATCTTTCATGTGTTTCCTAGAGATGGGCCTAATCCAAAGCTTCCTGATGACTGGCATGACAAAAGTCCAGGTGTAATTGCTGTGGCCTAAACTTAATTGTAATGATGGTTAAAATTTATAAATGTGCTTATTATACATACACAGGTCAGGAATTTAGCTGCTATGACCTTTGCTTGTGCTGCTGAATTCAGCTGAGGATGAGGATATATTCCACAGTTCCACACTGGATTTCAAAAAATATTTTAAAGGAATCTCTTCCTGTTAATATAGTTGCCAAGCCTGATTTTAACCATGCTTCTTTTGTATATTCTACTAGAGATTTTATGAATTAACCATAATTCTACTATTTTTCTTTCTTTTCACTTGAATTTTAAGAAGTCCTGATCATTACAATTCTTCTCTGAAGATCAAAATCTCATGGTTTTCCTCTAATTATGCAGTATTGGTATTGGAAAGTTTGGCTCATACTCAAAAGCAGAGAGAGTCTTTTTTTCTCATCCTCTTTTCACAATGTTTGCTCCTTCCAACATTACTTGTGGCCAATTGCTATCATCGTCCTGATGTAGAAAGCATGAAATGACTTTGCCCAAAGACCGTCAGTATATTGACATCTCTGTAATGAATTGAGGACACCTGAGGGTTAGTTGGTTGATTTTTTGTTCTGCTTGGGGCTTTTAGGGGGATATTTTTTGTTGCTGTTTCTTTTATTTTAAATGCTGATTACTCCTTAAAGCAGCAAGAAAAATGCCGTATCTTCTTCGCTGATCACTGCGCTGGCAATGAATTCTATCTCCTAATAATTGTAGTTTAAGATCTGCTGTGCTGTTTCCAGAACATAAGTTGTCAGTAGCACAGAGCTGATACTAAGAAGCCAGTCTTTGAAGATCTGAGAGAGATAAGAAAAAGAAATATAACAGATTTGTATAGACGAGGAGACAGCAATGTGGCAAGGTACTATATTGTTTTCATATCTGTCTGGTTTGAACATATTAAGCACTGATTTTATTACTGCAATGTAATTATATCATGAGTAGGAGTTTTCTTGAAAATCAGTATATTAGCTTTTAGTTTGTAATTGTTAAAACTAGAAACATACACATACGTAAATATATCTAAAGAGCAAGAACTCACCTTGTGTATGCAGCTGAATGAGCTACAAAGCTTTCTGTAGAAGTTCTTTCTTTTGGCCTGTCAAATGCTTGATGAAAACTGCCTTTTTGTCAAAATGATCTTGAAAATGCTGTAAAATAAATATTTTCTATTTATTATTTAAAAATAGAATGCCAAAATTTTTAATTTTTTGTTTCTTCAGTAGAAAATAGTCCTGTATTTCATAGTCATTCATTGTTCCAGGGCTTTTCAGCATCATGAATAAGAGATGGTGGGATATTTAAATGGCGATAGGTATTGATTAAATTGTGTCATGAAGGTGAGATGGTGGACGCTTGGAGGATTTTTTCTTAGATAAAGCCCCCCAGGATTTTGGCTTCCTAATAAAATTCAGAAGCACTGTAACTATGCATTCAGGGAGACAAGTTGCAGAAGAGAATTCAATGGGAAATGACAGGAAATTTTTCTTCCCAAGGACATGGGAAAACACCAGCCCTTCTCTGAAAACTGTCTTTGAGATGTCTACTTCTCCCATCAGGGAAACTTCAATATGCTTTCTTGACAGCTATAAATGATAGGCATTGATCCACCCAGGCATTTTGTGTCCTACCTTTACTGCTTCTGTATGCAGCAAAGTACTCCTGCTCTGCAACTCACTAACACTGCGGCTTTTTGGTGACTCCTGAACTGCTCGGTGCCTCAGCAAGATGCTTTTTTGGTGTGCTGCTGGGATATTCAGAAACAAGTGGCACTAAACACAGAAAATCTAGAACCTTTTCTCTTTGCGCTTGTGAATAGGCTTGTGGCTCCTTTGTTCGGATCTGGCCTTGCAAGAGCCCATGTCTGAGGAGTCAGTCCTCCTACAGCTACTGCAGTGCAGGGATGCAGCCAGTGACATTGCATTCAGCGGTAAGTGCCAAAAGTTTGGTCTCTTTGTTCATGGAGGTTTTTCTTTCTTCTTATCGCCTTTTATTTTTGTTTTCAAAATCTATTCTGTCTGTGTCTTAGTAAAAGTTCTGCTGACTGAGTGTATTCAATTATAAAAACATCCTCCGAGGAGCACAGCACTTACTCCCCTCCAGAGCACCCACTGCAATGTTGCACAAGCTGATGAAAATAATATCTAAAGCAACTTTTCACTGGGAAAGTGGATGAAAGCACATTTGAGATTTAGTCTCCATCTTTCTGTCAAGGACGGACTGTTGGCCGCTCCACCAGCCCAGCCCATGCCTCTCCACCCAAGCTCTGCTCAATAACTTGGGTCTGCAGACTGGTGTCAGGTACGCTTTGCATGGAGTAAGTGGCTACCCAAAGAAAAAAGCAGTGGCAATTTGGCCCCTGGGCTTGTATTCATCACTCTTTAGACAAAAACAGGGGAACAGGTTGCTAACATCTATTCTACACAATATCTGAGTGTTTAAAAATCCTTCTTACATGGGAGTGGGAAAAGTGTGGGTTTGCAGATAGCATTGTTGTGGTCATTTTTTTTTTCCCAAATAAATGAGTCACCAGACACTTGGCAACTGTCTGCAAATCATTGGGAAGGAGAAGCAGACACTGTAGCCTATTTTTATCTGTGTAAGATTCCCAACAGGGATATTAGCAAAAAAAGAAGATAAGGAATGCCATGCAGTCAAGTGCGTGGTACTACCACAGGCCCCATATCTGGACCTGGACTCACATTTTGGCAAACCCCACAAGCTCCCAAGCAGAGACGGTAGAAGAGAGCAGGAGAGAATGGTAGCCATTTCCAGTGCTACAGGTAAATTGTATCCTACTTAAAAAACAAGCAAGCCCCAGAGCAGCACGGGGAGGTAGGAGTCCCACACACCACACCGTGGAGTAGGTGGGGGAATGGATCTCATGCCACCTACACTTTGCACGGTGTGCAATAAATAAAGTGGGTGGATTAAATGTCATAGATACGTACCACTCCTAAAGTCTTATCTGTCTGCACTAGTATCTGTGCCAGCTGCTTCTCCACCTACCTAGAGGCCTTTTGGTTATGGAAACCCACAAGTCACAACGATATTTTACTTCTGTAGAGATACATGGCTTACGCCCACCGTGAAATCAAGTGGAAAACAAATGCTCTTACTTGGTATCAAAGAGTGACCTGCTCTCTCAGGGGAGAAGTCCCATTTTGTGTGATTTACTGAGATCTGGAAGCTGAACCAGGAAACAGATCTGCAAGACCTCCCTCCTGGAAAGATGATGTGCCTGGAGGACCGGCTCAGGGCAGGCGAGTCTGTCTGATCTGTTCCCTGTTTTCCTGACACAGGGTGTCTTTGCAATGCACCAAGAGTGTATTTTCCACGCAAGTACCACCTAGAGACGGGGGATTTCAGTGCTGTGGAATAAGTCAGTAGTGACTCGAAATTAGTCAGGAGCTGTTTCCCCAGCTGCCCTCCAACAGCCCACGGTGAGGTGTCCCCCCCTTCAGCTGGACAGACCCATCTGTCCTACATAACCCAGGGTGTGTTGTGCTGCTGATTTCCGAATGGCCAGCAGCCCACGCTGCCAAATGTCGGTGGTGTACGTACAGCCCCGAGCAGGTGCAAGGTGGGAACCTGACACTGCTGCTCCCTGAGCTGCTGGAGCTCAGAGGTCTGAGTGGCACTGGGGGCTCGCTGTGCCCTTCCCTGCTCTCAGTGACACAGGGAAAAAGAAGGAGCAAAAGAAAGACAACGACTTGCCTTTATCTCTCACACAAGAAAGGCAGGCAGGACTGTGCTGTGGAGCCAGCAGTGTATCCCTTATGGCTTCAGACAACATCCTGACAGCTCCTGTCATTCGTGTCTCAACAGACATAAGGAGTTGGCCCTTCATTCTTTAGCTGCTCTTGTTAGGTAACACTAAAACAGACAAACTGCAAAATTATCAAGGCAAAATTACTAAATACCACCACTGAGACTGACGTTTCTCATGGAAGCTGAATCTGAGCAATGTTTTTAAAAATGTACTGTATAGGAGTTTTTAAATGTCTTTTAGACTTGAAAATGCACTGACAAATCAATGTCTTTTTATTTGGGGAAGGAAGCAAGAATGAGTGTGTTTTCCTTGTATGTGTTATATATGTTTTGTTTAAACACTTACATAAAACAATTAAACTGTATTTTAATTTGGCAGGCACCTTGGTAATTATTCAGACTTTGTGCTGGTTTTGGGGGTTTTTTGGGGGTTTTTTGGGCTGGTTTTGTTTTGTTTTTTTTTGGGGGGGGGGAGTTGGATTGACTTTTTTTTCCTTTTCTGCTTAAAAATAATGCCTAGAATACTTAGCAAGGTTATTAACTGTGCCAGGATTTTCATGTGCATCTGTGTGATGCTAATTTAGGAACTGAAGCCTCTAAGTGCTGATATCCTCAATGTGTGTGAATCAGCGTTAAGTCCTGAATTATGTCATTTTCCTTGAGAAGCTGGCTGAGCACCTGTGCTGTTAACTTTTGAGTTTCCTAAAGATTTATTTCCCACCCCAAGCTCCATTTTGCAGTTGTGAGGATGTTGTTCTTATCTCTGTTTTTGAGGCTGCTGTTGCTCATTGTTCTTGTCATTTGATGCAATGCCTTTGCACCAGCCTTGGCACAATTGCAGGGTGAAGATCCTGTCAGGCTGCAGCTCCCCAACAGTGCCAAGAGATTTTTCTTCTGAGTTCCTTTTCCCTTTTTGAGAGGTGGTTTTGCTGCATGCCCTGCCCTCCAATGTGCTGTTTGTGCTTGGGTAATATGATTGTTGACTTTAAAAACAACAAAATGAGAAAGTTTTGCCTTCCTGTTGCCCCTGACATCAGGATTTACCCAGATATGTGTATCCAGTGCTCAGCTGGGGCAGTCTGGCACAAGACACGCTGTTGGACATGAATTTGGTGCATCACAGCCTGGCCCTCAGTCCCCAGTTCAGCTCTTGATTCTTTTAATGGCTTGGGGATGTTCATCTACCCAAGGGTATTTCAGAGCTGCATAAGGGAACTGGGCTTCAATTTGCAATGGACACAATTGAAAACTGGGCATAGAAATCCTTTAGGTATGTTTAAAAACTCAACTGGTCTTTCCTTCCAACTCAGGTCTGGACACAAGAGAGGAATGTATAAATAAAAGAAGATTTTCATAGCCCTTTTATTCCCTTTCTGACCTTGGTCTCAATGCCAGTTCACTCCTACTCATTCTTACCCAGCCTGTTTTTATAGCATGTATGGCATAGCTGTGGAAGCAGCACCATACGGTTCAATAATTTTGTCTTGGATTCCTCATTTTCCTTATTTCCAGTTACCTCATGATCAGTGTTGAAGGAAGATTTGGGATGTCTGTGAAAGCTTGGGGAATAAAAAGATCTCACACAGAGAAGGCACAACAGTCACATCAGCTGGGGCAAGCTTAGATGCTGAAGCCATAAAAATCTGTTAACCCTCAGGAGGACAAATGCTGACAAGTCTAAGGAGAACTAACTTTTCCAGCAAGATCTACGCTTTGAGTGTCAGCTCTAGAATAAGGCTGTGCTGTCAGATTGCAATACCACCATCTATTTGCAAAACACTCGAGCCTTTACCTTCCTAGAGCTGGGTTGTTTGTTTAAGATAGATATCATCTTCAGTGGCTGCTGTGCACAGACCTTTCCCCTCCACTTACAAAACATTCCAAGCCTCTCTCTCCTTAATGCTGGTTTTTGAGATAAGTGTTAACAGCTTCAATGCAAGACATACCCTGCCCATGGCAGACTGGGCATGGGGTAGTGCTGGAGCAGGATCAGGACCCAGGTAGCAAAATCTTTCTTGTAGTGCTCTGCTTTTTGACATTTTTGTTGTTTGTGTTTTCCTTCTGCATTTAGAGCTCTCTGAGCCTCAGCACCTCTGCTCATAGCAGCATGAGCAACACACAGCTGGCAAAAACACCACAGCAAGCAGTATTTATTGCTCAGTTGCTGGGACTTTCACTTACCTACTTCTGTCACTACCAGCTCATCACCTGTGACGCAAAGGAGCAAGCCTGAATGAAGAAACAGAGGAGACAAACACTTTTCTGTGCAAAGCCCCCTTAGTGCTAAAGGCAGGTAGCCTTGGGAACACTGGTTTACAGAGGCCGGGCATGTCCCCCGGGAGAGTCTCCTGTGTGCAGAGGAGACAAGGTGCCCACACGAGACAAGGTGCCCACACTGTCACACTGGATGAGGATGTCACACAGGGCAGATGGAGCCCTCAGACTCTTTAAGACCACAGGGAATTTCACAGGTGCTGTTTGCCAAGGCAACCGAGATCTATGTGTGACCACTTTGGGACAAAGAGCTCTGAAAAGGGCAAGGATGGAAAGTTCCCCCTTGACATCCTCCTCCAAGGGACTCAGGTCATAGGGTCTGTGTGAGTGTAAGACTTGCTGCTGTGTTTGGGACAGCCTACAGCCCACCAAGCCTCATCTTCCCTTCACCTTCAGACCTTCCTGAGGTCCAGCCCTGAATCCCTGAATCCTCACTCTTGTTTCTCTCCTTCCACAGGGGAAGATGCAGGACTCTGGCTGTTTTATTTGCTTGCTCCAGACGTGTCTGCTGTTGCATTTTCATCTGGCTTCTAAGCAAATTTCAAGCTGAAATGGGAACCAGTGTTTGTCCCTGTGGGCACAGGAGCCAGGGGGTGGTCTGCTGTCCCTGTCCTGGCTGTGAAGGGAGAGAAATGGTGCCAATACCCAACCATGTGGGTATTGCACACACAGCACACAGAGATAGAAACAAAGGGAGAGAAGCTGCATGAAAGGCCTCTGTGAGTTGTTTCACTGTGATGTCTATGAAATCCTGGCTAAATCAGAAAAATCCAGAGTTCTGACTGGGTTGGATGAGGGAAGTGGCGCAGGCTCTCCATTAGACCTTTATGTCTTGCTCCTTATGGGCCAAGCTCAGACTTCTCTGCCAGCTGGGGATTCTCTCTGAGTTTGTACTCACTGGCACAGTGGCAAAGACAACAGAAGGAAAACACAGAGGAGAAGGAGTCCCATCAGGCAACAAGTGCATCTGTCAGCAAGAAGAGCTAATTCTTAAAATAGCAACTGGACTTAATAGCTGAGATGTTACAAGATATTCTACTACGGCATTAGGCTCAGTCCAGCCAAAGGCTAGGAGTAATTCTTAGCAGAGTACCAAGAAATGAAAAGACTCATAGCCCTGTTGTAGTAACACTGTGACAAGAATTTCTCCATCTGCTTTTCTGAGAAAATCTGAACCCTTTAAAAAAATTTTTAAGTGGTACTCTAATACCCAAGTTTCACAAGGATGGTTAATGTCAAATGACCAGGACAGAGGAATAAGGATCCAGCTTCCAATATAAAAGTTACAGGCTACAGTGGTAAAAACTCTTTTTTTTTTTTTTTTTTCTTTAATCTGCATCTGTAGAATAATTCTAAGGAAACTTGTATAATTTCCTACCAGGAAAGGTTCACTCAAGCAGTGAAATGTTAATTTTATTATTTATTTTACCATAGTGTAAAAAATAAGCTTCCTGCCAACCAGTGGGTATATATAAAAATATATCCAACGATGATTATTTTTCCTAAGACACTTGGTATGTTTTCTTCTCTACAAAAACAACTACATGTGGGGGAACAGACAGAGATAGTGCAGAAGGCACTCTTGCCCCTGATGTGTTGCAGCTGTGTTAATTACCTGTGGGTGGGAACAGCCTTGCCCTCACAGCTGTGGGTGATAAAAGAGTGAGTTAGTCGGTGGAGTGGTCAGTCAGTTGGAATCAGTTGGAGTCTGCTCGTTGTGCTGTGAGGAGGAAGGGACAGGAGTTCATTGTACAAGGGATAGACAGGGATAGGTGGCTGTGTGAGGGACAGGAAGCAGTGAGCTGAAACGGCAGGAAAAAGAGAGAAAGAGCCAGAGCTGTGTGGGGTTGTTCACAGGACTGCAACATAGCAAAGGTATGTAGGACTTTTTAAATAGGATGGGACTGCAATGCAGAGAATGTATTTTAGGTAAAGAGGTGCTGATATTTGAGGCCCCCTGAAGTTTTTAAAGAGGCACTCTTGAGTGCTGTGGCCATCTTGACAATGATGATAACAACTATATGTAAAGATTTGGTATGTAGGCCTTCCATGTTGCCTAACACATGATGTGTTCAGCTAAATCCTGATGCTGGTCATCCAGTCAGGCCAGTTTTGCTAACATTTCCAAAAGCTCTCTTTCTTGTGGGGAACTCATACCAGCCATGTGTGGCTAATATGCAGTTATCAAGGCTAAGACAAAGAGTCCTCAACAGTAAGTTGGGTTTGATTTGCTTCCCTTATTTTGAGAGGAAAGCCCTGCATAAAGCCATGAAGAAATTACATTTTTGCACCATATTTTTGCAAAAAGATTTAACTATATTTGTCTTCATCATTGCCAATCACATCAAGCCACAGTGAAAAGGTACTTACTGGTTTTAATCCAATAATTAAGAGACACGAGTCCACCCTTCAACTGTCAATAAACAGAACTTGATTTGGAAAACAGGGACTGAAAAAAATTACTTTCTCATGCCTACTGAAACACTAAAGTTAGTCAAGAGAGATTTAAGCCTCATGAACATCTGCATTTTCTGTCACAAGTACCACTGAGATTTTTTAAACTGGTGGCATGTCATCTTACAGAATATGTGTTTACACTTGAGCAGCTTAGCCCCAAGACCTTCCTGCTTCTAATATTCATGTCATTATTCATCCTGGTACAAGACATTCCAAGTCTTCAAAGGCTTCTGGAAGGCTCTGAGCCTCCATTCCTAGAGCTTTATAGAGCACAAATAGTTATGGATTCAGTCTGTCTGTAATGTAGCATGTTTGTGTGGGATGTCGCACTGTCCTCCCCATTTGGCAGGTGAGGAGGCTGACACATCATATACTAACACCAACATTTGCAAATATTTTCCTAAAGCTAAGCACTAAGTTCTTATTTTGACATTTAAAGAAAAAAAAAAAATAGCCTGTTTCAGTTCTCATCTTCTCCCAAAATTAATGGCAGCTACAGATATTAAGCATATATATATAAAATGTGAGCTGTTGATCTCACTTCTAATGGTTTTAGCTACTCTTCTGCAAAAACATTTCAATTTATTGCTCCGAGGTAAGGATCCTGTAGCACAAATGAGGACTGGTGGCACTGAGCAAAAAGAGCAGATTCTTCTCTTTCTACACTATGATTATTTATCGATACTCATCTTGAACACAAAAACCTACACTAATGTCCCTTGGAATGATCTAACCCCAGACCTAGCACTCTGGAACAGGGCATGCCCAAAGTAAGGCTGATTATTCATCTATAGTTCAGATTTCTTTTTTGCCATTCCTTGGGTCAAAGACTTCAATTATGTTACCACATAACCATCTGCGACTTACAGGAGCTCTCCCTCTCTTGCAGTGCAAGGAATGTGCTCAGATAGTGAGCAGCTTCCCTATGCTTTGTTGGTTTCCACCGATGAGAAGGTGAACAAGCTTTGTTTATTCAAATTCTTTCAAATTAATGAAACTAATTTTATGCTATAACTCTCCTGTGAGATATGGGGTCAGCCCCCCAAAGGTGTATGTAAAACTGAGGCAGAGATAGAAGGGTAACACCATTAACTCTGGGTCCTCATTTTGGCCAAGCTGCTTCAATTTACATAATATCATAGTATTATATAGAAGTCATAAATAAGATCACAGTTTTGCTACTTTGGTACTGCATATGGCTGGAAATAAAGACTAATGTTTTAGTTTGATGAAGGACAGTTGGCTGATGTCTTTCAATTCCCCTGTTCATTTATTACATGATTTTCACTTACCACATAATTTTCATTTACTTAATGAACCTGATTCATCCCTAAAACAAGTTCATCCTGTTACTGAATAGAAAAATAGCCCATAGGAAAATGGCATTTGCTCCCATCTTTAAAAGCTGTCTTCGCTTGTCTCTACGAAAGGAACAAAACAAGGTCATGCTTTTTAAGCATGTTAGCATTGTTCATATGGGGAGAACAGACCATATTTTTCAAGCTGTAAGACAGCCTGGGTTTGCACTCGGCAGCAGAGCAGCACCAGCCTCGTGGCTGCTGTTCACGGGTCAGGCTGTGTCGCGTCATTGCTCAGTCCTTGCAGTACCTGAGTGGCAACAAGGGATCCTCACCCCCACCACAGCCCAGAGTTACAGGGTGGTGGGGCGCTTTTGCCAGGGAGTTTACAGCATGTGTTGGGATCTCTGGCTCACCCTGGGAGAAGCGATCTGTGTCAGATGTGCCTGCTTCCCCGCTGACCTCCTAGAACTTCTCTGCTCCAGGGAGAGGGTCCCAGTCTCCATACCAAGTACATCATACCCCCTTGCAGATACAGCACAGGCCTAATCCCCATAGAAAATTCAGACTGATACTTTCAGTGCTTGTTAAAGAAAATGTTGGATGTAATTTTTTTTAAGTCACAAAAGGAAGCCTTTTATTTGAACATTTAAAATTTGAGATTTGCTGAACTGTTGGAAAATCACAGCCCAAATAATTTAGCAATGTTTCAATCAGCTTCAAGAAATATCTTACAGCAGGAGATGCTCTAAAGCTTTAAGGCAATGCCAAGTAGCATTTCTCAGCAACAACACGTGTTGGAGTAGACCATCAGCCAAATTCAGAAGTAAAGGAAAGTACCTTTGCTGCTGTAATTCCTGTTCAGTGGCATATTTTCTGCAGTCCCAAACTACTGTCAAGCAGTCTTTCTGGTTGAAAATCTAAATGCATCCATTATCCCCTGACATTTATTGTGACAGTGTGCTATTAAGATGAAAGAAAAGTTATTCATCTGGGAATCACTTGACAATACAAATGGCGCTATTTCAAGCTTTTATTGCCACTACAATTAATCAAGTGAGAGGCAATCAGTTTGGTGGTATGCTTTATTTTTTTTTTCTTATTCTATAGTTCATTTAAGAAATCTGTCAACTTCCTTTGCTAAGTAGTGCTAGTGTTGGTGTTCAATCCTGTTATAAGGCCAGTTTTTATCAGTTTAGCAAGAAGGACTCTGCAGTAGCTTTTAATAGTGTCACATGCTCAGGCTGAATGGGCAAGACACAAAATGAAGGATGTAAAAATGCTGCAAAGACTGATAAAGCTCCTTTGTTCCCATAGCTAGTTATATGTGCAGACACTGGCACCTCCAGCCTGTTCCACCTGATGGCATTCCCACCTATTTCCCTTTGGTTTAGTTACATGTATGTGCAGTGGGACCCTGGTATTTCATCAGACACTTTCGGTGGAAGGGAGCATGAGCTACTGGGGAGTGATGTAAGAAGCTACAGATGAGCCATCAGGTCTCTGGTGTCTCTGTTTTGGTGAAATAAATGACCTATATGAGAACAACAAAAAGTTCTAACATTTTACTTCATAATCCTCATTATTTGTGAGAATGCTACTTACCTAGTACAGCTAAATGTAACATGATATAATAGTCTCTAATGGATCATTTACAAATGACAAATAATTGGTATTGCCAACTTCTTATTTTCTCACATCTAAAATAAAAGTCAGTGAATTTCTCTATGGCAAGGAAAAACTTTCCAGTCTGTAATCTGAAAAGAAAGAAAAATCAAATAGTACTATGGGTCCAAAATGGAATGTCATCCCATGTTCATTAAGACAGATAGGCATCTCAGTGAAGAAAAACAAAGAGAAAAAAGAAAATGCTGCAAACTCTGGTTGCTTAGGCAATTTCCTTATAGCTTTAGCAACATATAAGAAGTAAAGGACAGAAAGCATGGGATTTTTAAAATTTTAAACATTTTATCAGTTCAAAAAGAGTCCATCTCTTTCCCCTTTTCACTCACCTGAACTTAAAAGAAACATATGTATCAGCCAGTAGGAAAGTAATAAATAACTGAAATGGCACTTTATGTAATCTCCAAGTACACAGCAAGTGGTACTGGGGGTAATCAGGAAGAAACATTAGATGTGGTTTTATCTTTTGCTTGGATGCTCCTTCCCTTTTTCTCTTATTTTGTGATTCTCTCTGAATTGCAAATTCTGTCCTACAGATGCAAAACCTGGCACATTTTTGGATTCCATGGATGCACAGATCATTATTCCTGAACAAATAAGTGAGGTTTCTGTTATTGGAAGGTAGAAAACCAGAGTCTTTTGTATGAATCCATTTTGGCTGGAGTATCTCACTTAGAGGGTCAGTGGGATATACAGGTAAATCACTCACAGCCAGTGGAATTTGTAAAGAGGTCATTGCTCAGGCACTGTGGTCTCATAACATCACGAAGAAGGCAGTTTTTTATTATTCCACAGTGATGCACTGAGACTCCAGACATCCATAGGGAGCCCTTGAGCACATTCTCCCCATAGGATGCCGATGTACACATGCAGTTGAATGCCAGACCTCCTTTCATCTGGGCTTACTCACAAAGCATGGTTGGTGATACATAATGTGAGGCTGACAAAGCTGGCAGTATCCTCTTAAAAAAAAAAAAAAAAAAAAAAAAAAAGCATTTCCATGGTTCAAAAAAGAAAAACTTCAAAAAGATTTCAGAAAGTATTATCTTGGCTGCACTCCCAAGCACTTGAGAGCTGACTGCCAAGTATTAAGTCTCCAGTAAGATAAAAATATCTGTTCATGCACACACACACATTCAATATGCATCTAAAGACCTATTCAAATAATATTAAATTATTCAAACTGGCACAAGTATGAAGCCTGCAGAGAATATAGCAATCCCTTCAGTAACTGTTCCCTTGTCCACAGAAACTTTGCCAGAGTGAAATTCTATAAAAAATCTGAGCTCCAAGCACATCTGTCTCACTGCCACAGCACAGAAGGTATCTCTTCCAACAGGACTTACAGCTTCTTTCCAAATTTAGGGCACAATGTACCCTGCAACGCATTACCTCCCACACTAATAGGGAGACCGCAAACATAGGTGATCATGTTTTTACAGCTATTGGTTTTTAATAATTCTGGAGACTTGCTGTGAGTTCATTTATTAATTGATACGTATTTGCTAAGTTTGTCCTGAAGACTGCTGTTGCTTTTACCACTACCCTGTTTCATTTTAATACTATACCGTTGAAAAAATCCTGTTTTCCCAAAAAGGGAATGAATGCCATAAATTTCTGGCAAAGGAATACTGTCCAAAAGCACAGTCCTAAAGTTCTAAAGACACTGTCAAGCACATGGTTCTAATGGTTCTTCTCTTGGTAAACAAGAAGCTGAGTAGCAAGTGTGACCGTAAATATGGGAACTAATAAAATCAGTCTTTGGCTGCAACATGCAATGAGCCCAGAAGCTTTGCAAGTGACCACATGGTCATGATCATAAACTTCACCCCTTCTTAGTGTTTATTAAATGTTTCTCTTCCGAACCTAGGAGAGAGAACAGGGGTTTAATGAAGGCAGGTGGGACCGGGAACTGACAAAGCAATATGTTTTCCTCCTGAATAAGTATTTTGTTAAAAGCTCTAGGCCAGTCAGTCACTTGTAAGTCAGGATGAGGTAGGGAGGAATTCTGTATTAAGTAAGTGTCTTGCGTAGAGAGGTACATCACCACTTTTTTATATCACAGGACACATCAGAACTTAAAAAATTACATGAGAGGGTGACTAAGCAAGAGAATTCTCCATGCCTCCAGGGCAAGTAGAGTACTGGCTGCTCCATTAAAATGTCTAATTCTGAAGCTTCATCCATTTATCCAGAATCTGAATGTGCATAGGCTTGTTTCTCCAGGTAAAACTGCTCAGAACTGTGCACCTTGCTTTATCTGAGGAATATGAACACCCAGCACATTTAAAATTGGCCACATAGAATATTCTTCAGTACTGAGGAGCTACCATCATTTTGCATGAAGAAACAATGGGAGTGTTTTATTTTAAAGCAGTTTGGCTGCTAATCTGCATCTGCCTGATGAAAGTTATAGTTTGAAAGCTTTGAATTTCCTTTGTTGTCTGTAGGCAAAGCCTTCTACCAAGCCCTCCATCTTCCTTCCTCCACATTTTCAGTCAGAGCAAAGGCAGCATCTGATGGACCTCTCTTGCTATCTGCAGCAGCTGTTTGCAATTCACACATTTATGATTGCATTGCTGGTGCTGAGGTCAGGGTGGATGTATGGATTTTGCAGAAGGAAACATTCCAATAAAAGCTATGAGACATGAGAAACTGTGAGATGTTTAAAATCTTTGTGTAAACATTTGACAATTGGGATTTATAATGACACCAGTGACGGGGTATTATCTAAAACACCTGTTGAGAACAAGACAAATGGCCAGTCTAGACTGAGGAGGAGGGTATTGCAAAAATGAGGGAGGATGTTATTGCTTTTGGAGATTAGCTTAGAACTGTTGAAACACCCAGATACTGTTCATTGTATTTCCAAATTGCTATGTGAACCTGATGGTGAGATACTGAGTCTACAGGTCTCATAATAGTAGAAAGAAATACATTTTTCATTTTCTCTTTTTAGCATAAAAAGTGAACATTAAAATTATCGATGTCATTTGGATGCAATTATTCGAAAACCCTTTCAGCAAAAGAAAAAAATTATTACTACTATATATTTTAATGCTAGAATAAGTGTAGGCAAGTGTGCTTTAATTATGTGCTGTAATTTGGACCACAATTAAATAATCCATTTTTTAATTCAGTCTCTCCACTATTTAGGTGTTTCAAAAAAAGAAAAAAAGAAAAAAAATCTCAACAAATCAATCAAAAAGCCACAAAACAAAAAAGAAATTAGCTCCTGTTACATAGACATTTCACAGGAGGATTGACAAAGACCTTAGTGGGTTGTTTATATAGAACAATATCATTTGAATCTAAGCTGAGTAGAATCAGCTGTCTAAAGCTTTTGCCCTTCTGAAGTCAGCTCAAAGGACTGCAACATTAATATGCAAAGGTCACAGATCAAAGTATACAATGGTGACATTTGAACTGCGACTTTTATTAATGGCATTAGTATTCTTTGAAACACAATTACAAATATAGGCACAGGAGTAATTTAAGATGTGATTTAAAAAGCACAGGTTGGTAAATCATGAATTTTTATTTTTTTTTTTTTAATAGAGAGAAAGCCATTAGCTTTTGCACACAATCTGCTTTGATAAGACTACTTGGAGGAATCCACAGTCTGAGTTTGTCCATGCTAATGTTCTTAATGATGTTTCTTCCATCTGCGTTACCCCAAAGAACAATTTTTTCTTGAGTTTGGAAGCTGTTTTTTCAGAATCACGCCAACATTTCAGTAAGGATAAAGGCTTTTGCAGGTGAGAAGGCAGCTCAGCATGAGAGAGCTCTCCTTGCAGATGAGCCTGTCTGATGGGAGGTTGAGACATTGCTATGGGTTTGATCTTGAACGAAGTTTACCAATACCAGGGAATTTGCTTTCAGGGTCCCTGGTACTGTATGACCTTTTAAATTCACTTCAGTTGGAGCACATCAGTGGTGTTCTGTGTACGGAGGCTGCAATCAGGCTCTTGGCAGAATGCAGCAAATGTTACAAGGAAAATTGACAGGTCCAAGTGCCATGCAGCAGCAGGAAGGGGTGAGGCTTCTGCAGCTCTAGCTCAACGTGTGCTGCTGTACACAGAAGCCCCAGTGGCTGCAGGGATGCTAAAGAGAATAAATCAGATCTAATACCTGGCCCTGAATCATACTGGAACAGCACAGATCAAACATCCGCAGTTAAAATTCCCTGTTCTCCAATACAGGCTTGTCATACTTGGATTATGTTTGGGGATGGCATTTGACCAACACCAAGGATCTGCTTGGGGAACTCCTCACATGCATATACCAAAAAACAAGATTGCATCTTCCTTAATTTTTCTTTCACAAGAAAAAATACCAACAGATCAGCTCATGGAATTCCTTAGTGTTTCAAATTGGTTTGTTTGGGATTGGCAAACTTAAGAAATGCAAAAAACTTATGTGTTAGAGGAAGACAGAACTGTGCTTGAGTGGTGGTGAGAGCATGATTCTCTTTAATTTTCTGTGTAGTTTAGTGCCATGCACAAACCAAAAATTTATGCTGCTCAGTAATTGGCACTTTTTAGAGCATACATGACAATAGTTTCAGCTGCAGTGAAAAATTCAGTGAAAGCTTGCTGGAAGCCACAGCAGATAGAGACCCCAATCCATAGATTAGCATTTCAGTGTTATTATTTTTCAGGCTGTGCAGATGGTGGTTTGCCTAGTGCTTGCTCTTTTCAGGCACTGGCCCTAGTTTCAGTCACTATCCATGCCTTATCTCATTTGCATCATTTTAATTTAAAACAACGGTCTCTAAATTTCATGATATTTTCAAGCTCAAAGGTGCCAGAATGACCTGGATAGTGGCAGACATCTGGAGAAAAATACAGGCAGAATCTGCAAATGCTACAGATTATGCTTGCTCAAGCTTCAAGATTTCCAGTCGCCTCTGGCTTAAAATTCTCTTCTCTCCCCAGAGGAGGTACATATTTCAGTGCACTACCGTTCTTCTGAAATCACTGATGCCGAGAGCAAAACCAATTACTTTCTCAGTCAGGAGGAATTGGGTTACTGATCTCAGTACTCAATGGGTGTTGTGACCTGCACTACATAGGACCAGTCTTGTTCATCAGATATACTCTTCTACACTGAGAATCTGAAAATATTTTAATTTATGGAGCCTATTATGTTGATTTATTTTTTGTTGACACTACAGGTCAAACAAAGCCTGCCAATAAGTTGAAGTCCTCGAAATTGTGGCCAGCTTGATAGAAAGCTCCTGGACTCAAGAGACATTGGATATTAAAGAGGGAGGCAGGTGCAGGAAACAAAGTTTGGCATGACAGATTATCCATCACATGTGGCAGAGACAGGAAATAGCAACATCAAAAAGCAGCAGCACCCAGCAGCTGTGAATGAATGGGCTATGCAGAGGCCAGCCTGCATCAGCCTGCCATCAAGTAAAAACAGCTCTCAGAAACTCCTAATTTCCTTTGTGTGCTCAGATGAAATGCTCACCGTGGTCCCCCTTGGGGTTACTGCAGAAAAAAATTCTCTGTCTGTTTCTCCCCATGCCCTTTAACTCCCCAGGATTCTTATCAGCATGATGTAGTTTTCAGTCTGAACACAAAAACACAGCCAGCTTCTGTGCCAGGTGTGATGGTGTGACTTTGAGCCCATGCCTGTGATTGCACTCAGGAAGGTACACAGCAGCATTATCTAGAAGTGGTTGGACTGGAATGTGTTTTACCCTCCTGGGGAGCTTAGCCATCTACACCCTGCCCTGCTCCTGTGAGCATCCCAGCAGGCAAGGCTAGGGGGAAGGCTGGAGATTTTTATACCCCCCTGCATAAGTAGCTGTGAATTTTCAGCTAGAAGGAGCACTGCCAGTGGTATTTTTAGTTTCTACAGTGTAATAGTACTACTACTTTCCATAGTGCTCTATTACTTTTCCAAAAGGTGAAGACCAAACAGACTCTGCAGTGTGTTCAAGGGTTTCTCTTCAGTGGGTGTTAGGAGCTGCTCATAGAAAGCATTGCCAGAGATGTTTTCATGTTGAATGAACTCCACGAGGTATATGGGTAAAAAATGCAGCATATCAGAGGTATCATGCTGAAATCCACTACATAATCCTGGCCACCTCCTTCCTTCTGAGCCATATGAGGCACCAGGCTATGTGACTCTGTGCAGGACAAGTTCAAGACACAGAACACCAATAACAGAAGGAAGAGAAATCCCTCTATTTCTTAACTCTAGTCGGTTAGCAAGTGAACATTTGATTTTTTTTTTTGTACAAAATATCAATGTCCTGATGAGTCCTCGGCTGTGATTCATCTTGCAATACAAAGTAATACAAGAAACCTTAATTTAAGTTCCTGTTCTGAATCAAGAGGTTCTCCATTCTATTATGTTGCCTATATTTATATTGCCTGACAATTAGTATTATTGTAATATTATACTGAACAGAAAAACCACTGCAGGTGCAACTACTTTCTCATGAAAGTTTCATCAAAACAGAAATACTGAATTCTTAGAGTTTTAACTCGTTAGTTTCCAACCAAAAAAATGTTTTTAAAATACTTTTTCAGTCATTACTATCTAAAAATTAATATTATTGAGTTTCAGGCAATGCATGTATAAGCCTTAAAATTTGCAGGAAAACCAGGGTTGTAAGACAGCCTTGGATCACAGGGTCAGTATGGAACTGGCGCCACATTTAGCTCCTAGCTCTGAAGTTTACATCCTCTTCACACATAAGCACACCTTTTTTTTCAAATATATTTGATTGGAGCTCATATCCATGTTATAAACACATATAGGTTTAACTATTTTCCTTTTTGTTCCAGAAGAGAAAAGCAAGCAGAAATACTCAGGTGGAAAAAAAGTCAACAAACCCAACCCCAAAGCATTTTATATAACCTTTTTCAGGAAACTCCTAATCCTCTAAATGTTAGTACTTTTTAAAACATTCTGATGGTGAAATGATTTGGCTTTATGATATAAAGGTCTTTTACTTAAATTTCTTTCTAATTAATTTTCTAAGTACTCACAACCCTCAAAATGGGATTTTATAAATCTTCTTTATATTAGTATTCTTCTCAAAAAAAATTTCAATGTATCCAACCTGAAATGAATTGAAAATCCAGTTTAGTACTGTTTGCTCTGTTGATAACTGACTTTGTGCAAGTAACATCACCTGGTGTTCAGTTTAGCTTCCATCAAATGACAACAACAATCCTTCATAATCCCGTTTCTCTTTCTGTCTCTTGGGTGGAGAGGCTCCCTTTCACTGTGCCCAGGGACCCCATGAAACATCCATCCTCCAAGCGCTGTTGGACTTAATATAATAATAAATTTAATATCACTGAAGTGGAACCAAACAGTCTTTCTCTTGCCTAATATTTACAAGCATGATAAAGTATTTTCAGAGCTTTTCTCAGCTTTTAAAACTGAGTCTAGCTTTCATTTTGCTCTTACAAGCAGCCATTTCAGATTAAGACTACTTTAATTTGACCTTATTTTCATAATTACATTAAGGTTTTGTCATATTCACTTTCATTAAACTGAATTAAGTCTTCACTTTAAACTGTGATTCCCTTAGGTTAGGAGAGAGGAATGACAATGGCATGTGAATATTTCCATACTGAACTGACTTATTTTTGCTCAGAGCTTTATTATTTAATAATTTTAAGATTCTCTCTAGTGATTAAAAAAAAAAAAAAAAAATCCAGTTTCTTAGTTTCATTCATGCCTGCAAGATTTAGCAGTAAGCTTCTTAAAAACAAAAGCGGCAACATTACAAAAAGCACCACAATGCATTTATGCGTGGCACTCACCTGAAGATACATGAGGGCTGCCTAGCCTTGAACATTGTGATCATCCCATGGCTACAACACACAGCTGTGTCCCGCTTCTAAATTTTCTTCAGACCTGCACTGCAAACTTTGTTACATCACTGTAGCTTTTTGAAAACTCATCTATTCACACATGAAAGGATCAGACTGATAACATCTTGGTTTTAAGTACTGTATTTGTTCACTATTCCTGAGTTCCAGATCTTCAAGGTGTTCGTTGCAATTTCCTGATCATTTTTAGACTAAAATGTCTCAGTAAGTTCTCAGTAAGATATGCACAGTATGTTGCAAAATAAACTCCAAAAATGGAAGGGATGTTGCTGGGTGACCTTAATCACTAAGTGGATCAAAGTGCCCATGTAAAAACTTTTGATGAGGGCTACTCGGTACACAGTTTGCCTCTTTGGTTATGATCCAAAGCTTATTTAGCTCAGTGCAAAGGCTGCCTATATAGGATTTAGATTATAGTCTGCATCTCCATTAAATACTTTCAGATGCTCCTCTCTTTCAGACAATCTCAGTTTCACTTATCTGATACTTGTTTCTTGTCATGTCTTAGCTCCCCTTTTGCTTTGACGTGCCTGTGGCATGTTGTCTCCTTATCCCCTCAATAAATTATTCTTGTTGTGTTTTCCAAGCCCAGGAGAAATTTTAAAATAAAAAAGGCCCAAATATTAATTCTCACCAAAAGTGGTATGCAATTTTATTCAAAATGTTTAAGTAATCCTAGAGTCAAAACCAAAGGAATGAATGACCTGATATAGCTCTCTGACTCTCATCTTTGTGTGGCACAGCCCCACTGGAGAAATGCCCTCCTGAGGTTCGGAGCTCTTCGCTGCACTGACTCCAGCTCCTGCCTCATTCCCACTGGGGAGGCTGGTTTGGCTCCTCAGAGCTCCCTTCCAGATGTGCAGGGCAGAGGCAGCTGAGCTGGCCTGGCACACTCCTTATCCTTTGGGAGTGGTGTGGAAAAGATCTTGTGCTTCCACTACAGAGACTCTACCGCTGTAACTAATTCACATAGTAGATGTCAGCAGGCTAGGGAGAACTGGGGTAATATTACAAATAAGAATGATCACAGCACTTCGCTCTGAATCAACAAATAGGTGGGAAAAAGCTTATCAGAACAGATGGCTTGACACACACAAAAAATACATTGTGAATACGTGTTTGGACATGACAGTCCTTATTGTTCCACACACCCAGATTTTGATGGCAGAAGTGATACCAAAATTTTTGAATTGTGAACAAGGCTTTTTCTGCAAAGTTCCTGAGTGGAAATTTAGCATATGTGAATAGCTTCCCTGTGGGTCTGGTTGCATCAGCCACACAGATAACACAAGTGGAGCTGACAAACATTGCCTTCCTTCTGTACAGTTGCATCTGCCAAGGGGGCCTGGTTGCACAGCGTTACCCAGTAAGGTGACACAGCTCTGCAGCACCAGCTGACACCACTGCCCTGCATGGCTCACACTGCACCTAACCCCTAAAGAAGCTAGTGTTCAGTCTGGACGTATTCTCAGGATTCAGATCCAGCTTTAACCTCAGTAGTGCAGTGTAAAAGTTAAGTCAGCCTGTAAAGAGAGCAAACGGTTGATCAGTCATTCCCAAAATAATTGTGAAGTATTTGTCCTGACAGCTATGAAACTAGACCTTATCCCTTAAGAAGTCAAATGATTTGTTCAAATGCTCTGCTCAGGCACTTCTGCCTGAGAGCTGTTTAGCCCAGCAATGACTGACCTTGCATCAACAGAAGATCCTTATCCCATTTTAGTCAATGACAAGAATGGCAGGGAGGCACAGTAATAGAAAAGATCTCCATTAATCAAACAGAAGTGTTGGCGTCTTCCCTTTCTCAGAAAAACTGCTGTTCAAAGAGAGTCAAAATAGTGATAGGAAGAAAACACAGGACAAGGAACACTTTCTGTCTGACATGTACAATAGGAAGTTATAAATGTGTCGGCTTTGCTAATGATTTGGTTTTGCTACAGCTGATCATAAAAGCAGAATCTTCCTCCTCTCTGGAGATCTTGTGTCCTTTTTAGTGTGAGCAGGGATATCTCTTTGTCTAAATTGTCAGCAAGTAGGGAAAAGTATCTGCACTTTGTGTTTAAAATATCTCAAAATTGTCTAAGAAAGATAAAAGCTGTCATAATACTTTCAGGGGAAAGATGGGAGACAACTGGAGTGTGGTTACAGTCACAATTGCTTTTTATGTGAACATCATTTTGCTCTTGGGAGAAAAAATTCACAGGATTGAGAAGTTTAAAATACTATATAATTTCTTATATTTCATCATTCTTAAGCACCAGTTTGCTTTCATCTCTTTCAGAATTTTGAAAAATTGTCACTGAGTTTTAACATTAAAACTAATTAGCAATATTATGGCTCTCCTCGTCTGTCTCTTGACTACAGTACAACAACTGGACACGTGCACATAAACTTGGAACACAAGTAATGAAGTGACAATGTGCTATGATAATGTACATGATAATTATATATGTCATTGGTGCTTCAGTCTTCTGTAAGTCGGGTCATAGTGAGAAGACGTCAGATTACTGGAAAGAAATGTGACATTGTGAATGGAAAATTATCATAACTCGGCCTCACAGTGAACTTCAAAAAGGGTGAAAAAACCCCTCTGAGAACAGGGGCCTTGAGCTATAAAAGTACTAATTTATGCCTCTGCAATTAGACATGGTATCTTTATGTTTGGTGAAAATTGTAGCATAAACAGTTTTAAATTAAGAGCAAAGATTATCACTCTTTGGATTTAAAGGAGTAATTGATTCATTCAAATAACTGCACATTATAGCAAGTTAAATGAGGAAATGTGATTAGTTTACAGAGAAGAACTGGAATGTGATAAAAATTTACATTTCTATATACTTCTTGTGCCTTATAAGACTCATCTTATTGGGATCATTATTAGATATAAGTAGGTCCCTGCAGGCCTGTTTTTAATTTAAGGGTGTCAAAGCTGAGGAACATGGTGTACAAGCAAAAGCTTGCAGAGTAGAAATGAATGATTACATAATGAAACCAGATCTGCTGGTGTGAAGTTTCTTATCTGCACAGTCTGCTCATTACATTTCACAGCAACCCTACAGTTCAAGAAACTCATTGTCAAGCAACTAAGAATACATTAAGCAATGTTTGCAGCTCAACAAGAGAAATCATTCCTAGTCATGCTTGTCCTTCCCAGCAGAAAGGGGAACAAAAAAGAAAGGATAGCCACGTCCTGTTCATTATCTGTAGAATGGATTTGTTTCACTGCAAATAGGGAGAGCTGATCTGGAACAACCGAGGAGCTTGTCATGCTGTGTGGAAATGTTCTCAAATGCTTCCATGCCTATTGCATGATTTTTCTTGAAACAATATGCTCCTTAAATTATTTGGGAACATTTTGTCTTTTCCCTTGTTAATATTATATCCATGAGCCCAATTCACTCAAGGAAGTGAGGGTTAATTCATTTATGAAATACAAACCAAAACAAGAGAGATTAATAGACAGTGTTCTTGAATAATTTTATAATTCTGCTCAACTTGCTCATTAGCCTTGTTTATGTTGTGAAGTTCATAGTGTAGGAGGATTGCCTTCCTTGGTGTCTTCTCTATGTGCAAGTTCTTGGGGTTTACAATGACAGTAATATCCCCTTGTAACTGCAAATATTTCCACTGCTGTGAGGTGCTTCTCCACTGTGAACTGTGTGGGTGTCATTAAAGAGGTTTAATTATATGCCACATATAAGCTACCATCTCTGCCTTGAGATACACGGGCTGCATGAACTTAAAACCCAACAATCTAGGTATGTAATTTTGGGACACTTTAAAATACTATACCAGTGACCAGAAGCTCCCAGATGATTGCTCTCACAGATGTTCAGAGTTCTATGGAGTGAGGATGCAAAATGGAAAAGCCTGGTGTAATACAGCGATAACTTAGGGCAGGCAGAGAGGGTGAGTTGTCATCCAAACTTTAAGCAGTCTCTAACGTCACAAGAAACACCAAATTCTCTCAGTAATTCGGTGGTGTGTTTCGACCATCATGAACTATTTGACGAGACACACAGCAAATGCACATGCTAGTCAGTGCTGAAGTAGGAGGAGGTCCACCAGACTTCACTGCATGTGTTTCAAAAAGACTTGTTCTGGTGTTTGCCAACCTCCACTAAAGGCCAGAGTTTCTTTGCATGCAACCATGGTACCCAAAATGCCCACAGATCAAAGCACACAGGATCTAGCTTTAAAAATCTGAAAATTCTACGGGGCATATACCACATCAAGCCCAATTAACCACTTCCAAAAAGATGAAGGTTTGGCTAATCAGCTATAAATGCACATTCTAGACAAGGCCAGGAAATGCATCCATTTTCTGAAATTCCTTTGAAAAATATGCCTTCCACAACATACTGAGGAGGGCATTTTAGCAAAAGAATGGACAATCAGCATGCATTCATCATACTGCAATTATCATAGGATATATTACCTTTACTCTTTAACAAGTTTAACTGAGTTAAATTATATTAACCAAGAGGCATATTTTGTCAGAAAATCTAAAGAAATTGCATGACCTCAGGCACTGGTATAAAAGTGCACAGCTTTTAGTTCCCAGATTTTTCAAACCAATTTATGTAATTTTTTGGTGTCTGAAATACATTAGCACTCTATTGTCTACTTTAAGAACATGACAGATGAAAGAAAATTATTTTGATTAACCTATCCAAACATTTTCTACTGCTATTATCCTCGCAAATATCTGAGCAGCCTTCATCTAAAAGAGACTAAAAGAACAAAACCTTGTATATATCTGTAAGTATTTTTGCCTTCTCAGAACTAGAAACACTTCTCTTGTTAAACATTGTTTTTCTTTTGTAGGAAATAGAAATTGCTCATGGTTTGCCAAGGAAGGATAGTCTATGTGTTTACAAGGAGAGCATGTTCATTTGCCCAGCCTTCAAATACCGAATATTGAACAAGTTCATTCATTTCAGCCATATGTAGGAAGCTTCCAGCCTTAATTAAGTTCTGATAACTTTCAGAGAAGTAAGGAAATGGACTTATGCTACGTGCCCAAATCCCACTACCGGAAAGCAGATGGAACGGTCCACCCCACATTGAGCTGGGCAGCCATGTTCCAGTTCATGAGTGGTTGTGTTGGGGCTTTAGGCACCAACAGGACGGGACTACTGATAGACATTCCTCGAGGTTTTATTGCAGCATCAGTCTCACACCACAATTTTACACAATTAAAGGATGGCAACAGGTCATGTCTGCCAGAAGCAGCTGAAGATTTCTTTGTTACAGGGCATTCTAGAAGTTTTCCAGCCAATAGCATATTACTAAAGCTTAAAGACAATTGTTCTAGCCAATCACTGAAAGCACACATGCATCTGTTTCAAACAATGCTTGCTTGTATGCTTTCTATTTGCAATAAACAATATTCCATTATTAAGCTTAAATCTTTTTACTATCTTGCTAAGCATATTTTTCTGTAGCCTTAAGATCTATTCTAGCCAAACTTAAGACTCAGACTATTGTTTCATGTCCTTGCTTGCTGTACTATCGTAACTTTTCCTATTTTCAAACTCTGCAATTGCAGCTAATTCTAAATTCTTCTGCTCTTTCTGTTTCTGGGGCCTGCTTTCACAGCTTTCTGAAAGCCTTATTACCTTTAATATTTCCCACAAGTAGTCACACCAAGTGACACAAGTTCTGGCCTTACAGTGGTCCCGAGTGTAGCTCTGTGCCATCCCTAGCACGAGTGGTGTCTTCCCTAGTGGGTACACTGAAGAAGTCACAAGGAAGAAATGTGGTTTTCAAAGTGAGAAGGAGGAAGTATTAGGACAACGAAAATATGCAATTTCATTCAGTTTCATCATTCCATTGAAAAGTCTGTTTAAGCGAGGCATTTGCTTTTGTTGCTTCAGGCATAAAACCTCTGTATGTACTTAGGCTTTTATCTTCTGGTTGAGCTTTTTAAGATTACCAGTGCTGTGATGGTGAATAGGCATGATGAATGCTCAAAACTGCAAAGTCAATGAGAGCCAAGGCTGCTTAGCATTTCCTGAAGGAAAATGGTTTCATCTAGGAGAATGAGCACCAGATTGGGTCCCAAATTCCAGTTCTGCCATTGGCTCCCTGCGTGGCCTCCAGAGAGGATTTTGTTCCACTTCCATGGACATCAAATGGAGATAATGATGCATTTCATCTCACAGCAGCCATATGATCATTTAAGTTCATGTTTCATTTGGACATCACTGCACTCTAGTAAGCTCTGGAGAGGATCATGAGGAAAGAAATGATTCTGCACTCATTTCATGGTGTAGCCACTAGTTAAGCAACAAGGATAAAAATGGGGAACAGATGTTGGATTCTCTAAGCATACTGCACTACAATGAATGAAGCTGGCAACAGGGAAAGTATACAGTTGTGTCATTAAGGACTAGCACATATATGCTGCCAAATTAAAATTGGATGGACAGTCTCAATTCTGGCATTTCATAATTTTGAATGTTTGGCTTTTCAAGTAGAACATTATTTCCTACTTAAGCAAAACCACAGTTTCAATCACCTGTACTGTGCAAAAAAGTCCACTGAAAAATACCCACCAAAGTGACAGCACATGGTTAGAATTCATGTGCTACTTAGAACAGGCAGCAGTTGCTGGCATATTAAACAAAGAGGTTAAGAGACCAGTGGCTGATGCATGTTTCAATCGAGCAAACTAGGGGCATGGAAGAAACTCCAACTGCTGGATATGCCAAGTCTGTGCAGGTAACCCGTACTTTTTGCTCTCTCAGCAGTCATTTGATAGAGCACTGGAACACGTTAGCTCTGAGGCATGAATCTCAGCTTTCCTACACTAACTCATATGTTTGACACTACGCATAACTTAAGTACTGTGTTGGATTGAGACTGTTTTTTGTCAGCCTTGTAGTTTACCAAAACTACTGAATTTTCTGCAGGCTTTACCCCTCTGTAGATATATCTTAATTGTAATTGAGAGATATAAATGAAAAAAAAAATTATTGAAAATAAAATCAGGACTCTTGAAATACATTATTGGTTTTCAAAAAAATTAAATTTGGTGTTTTGTACACTCCCCAAAATTCAAACATCTTGACTAATTTTCTGAGAAGAAGCAGAATAGTAGGTCATCTGAGGGGGCGGGGGGGGGAAAAGGACTTGAGAATTCTTTGAAGTAGTTCATGGGAAGCTGCCAGAAGAAATTTTTTCATTTAAGAGAAAAAGAATAAAAAGGAAAAAAACTTGGTTGGTATGCATACATGTCATGTGACAAGCTGCTTTTTGAAGACTGTTTATGGTTGTTAAAACTTTATACGCATCTGAGAACCAATTTTGATAAAAAAGTTCTCTGATGTCTGGCACATACGCAATCACATATAAGACAGAAAGTGTTTGCCAGGCCCAGCAAAAAGAAGTAATGTCAACTGTAGCTTTGGGACATTTTAAATAAACACCTTCAGTTCTAGATTGAACTTCTATACATGCAATCTGTAGGTCTCTGTTCTGTAAGTGATCTTCCTTTTGCCAAGGACTGGATTCTTTGGTGTTTTGCATCTACGACAGCAAGAAACTGCAAAAGTAGCTCAGAAGAGATGAGTCTTGAGCTCTGTGACCAGCCAGCTTTTTCTTAGGAAGAAAATGTCCTTCATCTGAAAGTTATGCGTGAAGAACGTAGTATGTCTGTCACAGAGACAAATCACTGACTCAGAGCTGCAACAGCTTGGAAAAGGAGTTGCTTTGCATTTTGTGGTCCACAATACTTTATCCCACTGAATTTGTTGTGCAGATGTTTGAGGCAGGGTTAATATTTGAGAACTATCTCTATGATGAAAGCAAATAGACACCCTTAAAATTGTTCATATCAACACCATTAGTTACAGGATTAGATTAAACAAACAAGGGAACAAACTGCAGACTACTTAATTTCAGAAGCAGTCAGGTACTTTTTGCTTCTATAAATTAAATGACAGACAAACAAAGAGTGTCTGGTTTGTAAACTTAACAGGGTATCTTAAAAAGATGTTTAGAGAAGTTAAATTTCTTTAGTGGAATGTCTTACCAGGAGAAAATAGGAGAAAATAAAAAAAAGAGACATTGAAGAAACAAAAATAGGTACTGATAGAAAATCAGCATTTCATTTTAGGCTACAATGATTTTCATCATGACTGGACTGCAAGATGTCTGTGCTGAGTTAGTTGCTTGTGAATGATATAAAGCGTGCAGCCTGAAAATATTATCTCTGATATAAGCAGACTGTTCACAAAATAACGTACTTGGAAGTAGAAAGATTTGGTACATAACTCATGTTACCATGGTGAGAGGGAAAGTGAGATAAAGATTGTAACTGCACTCTAAGTACTCCACTTGGAAGAACAATACTGAACCTAAATATGCAACTTAGTGGCATTTTTATGTACTCTCTTGGCAATACTTTGAAAATCATCAAATAATAATCTTGATAGCAGACATTAAACCAGATGCCCCTTTCTTTGCTCATTGCTGCTCATGAAATTAGCAACATTTACATTCTAATTTTCAGCTTGATCGTTATTCAGCTTGCAAAACAATTCCAAATATATTGATCTGATCTGGGTATGGCTCATTATTTTCTTTAATTAGTTCACCTCTCTAACTAGCTATGGAGCCTACAGGATTAAAAAAAACACTAAACAAGCAAAAACCAGTGAACCTGGGCTTTTGAAACATGATGTACAGAAAAGTGCAAAGTTATTTACTGACAAAAGCATCTGCAGCTACCTTTTAGAAGGGTATATGAAAAGCATTAAACAGAGTTTAATGCTTTTAAACCCCCTTAGTTGCTGGGGTTTATGCCTAGGGGTGAGGTCTTTCTTTCCTTTCACGTTTCAGACAGTTTAGAGGTGTGTAGGCAATGAGGTCTCCATAGAATAGAGCCTGATGGAATAAAGATGCAGATTAACAAAATCCAGCTGGCAGTAGCTTATGACTGTTGCTAACAATGCAGAAAACAGGCAGCAGCGGTTTAGATGGCCACCACAAATAAAATCAAAATTATGCAAAAATGATAAATAGCTATAGCAAAAAGAAACTGTGTGTATGTAGAACAGCAGTACAGTGATGAAAACTGGCACTGAGCCAGGAGTCATGCCAGTCTGAAGGACAAGAATGTCTTGGGAACTGACCAGAGCAAGCATAGATAAGCTATTGTCTTTGTCCCTCAGCTGATCAGCCAGCTGGCAAAAGTGCTCAGACCCCATTCCCTAGATGCCAGCTCTTTGTGGACTGAGTGGTGCTGCTCCTCAGGGAAGATCTGGCAAAAAAAGGCACATACAGCCAGGGGCAGGTTAACAACTGGATGGAATACACACTCAGGACAGAATATGGCTTCAAGGGCACTCTAATCCTGCTTACAAACCAATTAAAAATTAAATAAAAAAACAAACAAAAAAACCACACAAAAACAAAAACAAAAACAATAACAAACAACAACAACAACAACAACAACAAAAAAAAAAACCTGTGATTTTCTCAGAGAATGATGAATCTAAAGACTCTTTTTGTCTGCAAATATGGGTAAAGTGATTGGGTATTAAACAGGGCTTCATTCTCACACAGTCATAGTAGTCACACACTGTCTTCCAAATATGCTATTTCCATACTTTTCCTTAAGAAATGATGACTAAAAAACCATTATTTTGTTTAGCAAGATACATTCTCATTTATTATTTATCAAATACAATTTTATACAGATTGAGCCTGACAGATGGGGGTTCTTTTTTGTTTGATTTGGGGGTTTTTGTTTGTCTGTTTGTTTGTGGTGGTGTGGGGTTTTTTTTGTTTTGTTTTGTTTTGTTTTGTTTTTTATGGTTGAGAGGAGGGCTATGAAACCATGGTCCAAATACCTGCAGAACAGAGGAGCAATGAGGATAAAATGATACAGTATTGCAGCAGGAGCTACCAGCTTTCCCAATAATGAAGACTAGGAATCTCCATTATTGTTCTGCTGCCTACTTGAAACCTAAACAAACCTTATTCATGCCAGGTGTCTGCCTCAGGCTGAAAAGCTCTAAAACCTGTCAACAAGACCTGTTCAACCATTTCTCAATAATAAACTAGTGTGAGGCAGAGGGGGGAAATGACTGTCCCAAGTCAAAGATCAAAAGACTTTGGACTGGAAAGTTTGAACTCCTGTTCTTGGCAGCAGGATCTTGAAAACTGACATGGGGTAATATGCATCAAACTTCATGTATCCATAAAGAAATCCTTCAAATTTGTCAGGTTTTGGACACCTCAGTTCAAACAATAATTTTAGCGACTTGCAGTTAAAACCAGTTGCAAGAAAGACACTCAGTTGCAAATGTAAATTCCAACACAATCTTTACATAAACAAGACTGAAACTATTATATACTTTGATCATAATCGAGCTTGTTCCATTATATGGCCTCATGTTTAAGCTACGCAGCAGCACTGAGATCAACAAAAAATGCATAAGTATGATTAGTTTATTTTTATGTTAGAAAGGCTTGCCCTTCTGAATGTGAAAAGAGAGAGGAAAGGGCATTTCCATGTCTTCTGTCATTGCTGTGAAATTGTGCAGCAAAGAATGCAGTGGAGAACACCTATCTTTTCAGCTGAATGTGTAATGAGTGAATAAGCATGATGTATATTTAAGTCTACATGCATATTATCTGTATTTCCAGGTCTGCTGTAATAGTTATCTTTTGCATTCTGTGTCCCACCACAAAAAATAAGAAAATGGCTGCATGTGATGAAGTTCATGCACAGGAGTGAACTCTAGAAGGTGCAGAGGATGGGATGAGTCATGATGACTGAATTTCTCTTGCTTAATTGTGTGAGCAGAATGGAGACTTACTACAACAGTTTACAAAAGGTCACTGAATGCTTTTTGTTTCAGTTTTCCTTCTTTGCTCCACATGAAAGAAGCAACAAATGCTGCTGCTTTAAAGGGTTGTTACAAATTAAAGAAATTTTAATGAATTAAAATTCAATGTGTCTATCAACATGGATTTATTTACAATAAATTGTAATGATGGTTGTCACTCATCACTCTAAGCATCTATGTAATTTGCTATCTATGTTTCCAAATCATATCTTTAGTCACATTTTTGTAGCTGCAGATATTATTCAGTGTGGTACAGGAAAAGTACATTTTTTAACCAAGATAAGCTAAGAATGATAAGGATTTTTAGTGAAGAGTGGCACAAAACAATATGGTCAGTTATCAGCTTAAACATAATTAGGTATATCTAGTGCCCTTCAGTACTTCAGTTTTAAAACACACAAAAAATGCTTTCCTAGGGCAGCTTATGCCTGTGTCGACCCATGCCATGCTAGAGATGTTACAGTTTGCGGCTGATTGAGTAAATCCTCTCACCTCTCCCCACCTTCAGATGCTCACAGCCTCTATGTTCAGCTGTAGATGTAAGAGTTAATTGTCACCACACAGATCATTGCCTATTCTTCTATGCTGATGAGAGATCAAAACAACCTTGACTTTATGGAAGAGATCAGGTGGAGTCACTGTGGATGGAAAGTAGGGGCCTTGCATGGAAGAATTTCTGTTTCCCTCCTAGCAAGGGGCTTGGGAGTACTGAGAAGAATTGAGGGCATGGCTAATGAAAAGGGGGAAAAGGCGTTGGGGGAATAAATGTCCACACGCAAGCTAGAGTGAGCAACTAGTAAAGGAAGAAAGTTTATCATAATAATTCCCTCAGTATTTCAACAACTATTCTATCTTGCTTATCTGAAGCCAAGTCAATGGCTGTCCCCCCTCCTGGCCTCAGTCTTCAGACTTGCAATGATGCTCTCTAAGTATTTACCTATTTTGCCACAAATCTGCCTGCCAACAACACTCTGGGGGCTCATTGCACTGGTTCAATACTGGAGTATTGAACTATTACCTTCTTCAGAGTGCTGATAATGAAGGCAAAGAATTTACCATTCTCATATGTAAAGAGGAAAGAATAAATATTTGCAGTGGAGACACTTCAAAGCTGTTTCTCTCAGTCTGTTGTCTATGCAGATAGAGATTCAACAAAAGAAGTCAGGGAAGTAATCAGCAGATCTGTAGCACTTTCACTACTGCTGCTCCTGCTTTATGTGCTGCAGTCACAGGCAGATGATGAGAGGGCCTCTCAGTCACTCAATTCCTCAGCAGTACGGTATCCATTCACCTCCTGATAACTGAAAAGGCACAACAGACTTTTAAAAAGAACAGAAGCAATGATAAAACTAATATAGCCCAGAGTGCGGGTAACAGGAAGCCTGTAACTGGGGTACAAGCTTCATAGCCATGTGAAAGTGGTATTACAAGTCCATCATTTACTTGCATAGATTACAGGTGAGAAAGACTATCCCATCCTCTGTGCAGGACCATCAGGCCTCGCTAAGGAGACATCTGCCTGTGATCATTAAGGGTCTCTCCAGAAGCTTGCCAGCAAACACCACTCTTTGACATGACCTCTTCATGGCTGGTTTTTCTTACTCTTCTGGACAGAAGTATCCTTCCACTACTTCACTTTTTGCACCATTATTTTACTGTCTTTAAATTAAAAGAAAAAAAAAAAAGTATTCATTTTTCTGGATTTTCCAATATATATTTATGCCTGTCTGATAATAAGTTTGCATGCATGTGTCCAAGATACATTTCACAACTAACACAGAAACAGTACCTGTATTTCTCAAACTACATCCTTCCAGTACAGTAGAACTCTCCTAAATGCTGAAACTGTATCACAAGTTCAAGCCTGCATCACTCAGTTAAATTTGTGGTCAGGAGACAAGAGTGTGTCACAGTGCCTGGCAGGAAGTGAAGCCCCAGGCAGGCTTAATACTATCACATAATCTTAGCTTTCTCTTCATGGGTGCTCTCGTACAGCTAAGAGCATACAGTGGGCAAAAACTCAGCATGCATTTATAGACTGTAAACTCATATCTAACTTTCAATTAATATTATTTCAGTCCTATTGTGTGTATATGCTTTGTTGTCCAGTGCTTTACTTGACCATAGAAGCATTTTTCCAAAACATCTCCAGCCTTCCATTCCTACCTTGGTCTCTCCACTGTTCGTATGTTGCTATCACTAGAAGCAGTATTTTGGGACATTTCCCTCAACACCCACTGTTAAATGAAAGCGTTCAGTCACATGTGCAGCTCCAGCAGAACACCCTCTCTGTGATCATGGTATCCGTGTACAATGCGGATTTATTTTGCCCTTCACATTTGGGAAACACTGTGTGGAGCAGAGGAAGTGCTCTGTGCACCCCCCAGCAGATCACGGAATCACACAGATAACGAGTGTGCAAATCTGCTCAGTCATAGCGTCCAAGCAGCTCTGCATCCTCATATGCGTAGGGAAATTGTCCATCTGTCGTACATCCACCTTTTCAGCCACTCACACCTTCCCTTCGGCTACGAATTTGACTTCTAATGCAACTGCATAGTAAGTTAAATGCATCCCTCTGCTTTGGGCAAGAACATGCCTCCTTTAGCTTTCCTGGTCTAACTGGCTGAACCTGCTGCTGCTGATCCCTTTCTCACCACTGGCTGACAAGTCGAAACATGAAAAATCTCTCATTCACTTCAGAGAGGAAAAAGCTCAGAAGAACAGGGGAGTAAGCATGAGAGAAAGAAATCATGAAAAAGAAATGGTAAAAAATGAAAAGCCTAAACTGAGATCAGGAGAAAGATAATATTAATGGGAAAAGGAAATAAAAATGCGGGGAAAAATACCAACAACGACAAACAAAGCACCTACCCCCCCCCCCCCCCAAAAAAAAAAAAAAAAAAAAGAAAAAAGAAAAAAAAGAAAGAAAGAAAGGAAAAAAAAAGACAAAAATGAAAGTTGTTAAAGAATTACAAGAATTACGGTTGGTATGAAAACAGAAGGGAGATAAGGCAAAATGGTGTTGTAGAGGAAGTAGAGGAGAGACTAACATGGGAAAGACTAGAAGCACTCTTGAAGGAAGAGAGATACAAAAGACATCACGGATCAGAGAAACAGGAAACTTCAATGTTGTCTCACAAGCTGAGCTATTTCACCAGTTGCTTGTGTAATGAACATGAGGCTATTGAAATTTCTGTAGCATTTCCAGTGGCCAGCCAGTTCCTTAAACCCAGCTGCTGATGGAAGCCAGTGTTCTGACATGTGGATAAACACAATTTAGCAAAGGAGGCCAGTGGCTGGGCAGGTTAATACCAACAAACAGCAACAGTAAAAAAAAAAAAAAATCAGACCAAACTTCAACCTTTACGATGAGAGGATACCAAAAGCCTGTTTTGTAAGGTACACATTTCTCTTCCTCATTACTGAGACCTCCAGTGCAGAGAAAGGAAACAAACAAACAAAAACAACCCACCAAAACCAAATAGCTTCTATTGTGTATTTGAAATATGAAGCAGACATCTCATTTAAAGGCAACCAACCAGATAAGCTAGGTAATATGGCCAAAACCAACCCTTTCCTGGTCTCCCAGTGCAGGCAACTGAAAGTAAAATATAATGTTGTTATCCCAATTACTGTACCATGATGTCAACAGCCCTTGTTCAATACAGTGTTTCTGCCGACATTCAAGTGACAAAGGGAAGTCAGTTAAAAAGTAGAATTACATGTAAAAGACCAAGTGACGCAGAAATTTAGCTCACAATATGAAGAGTAGGTGGGTGTTGATTAGGGTTTATTCTATAACCTCATGCATGATTGTTGGCACTGCCCCAGAGGCACAGGACTACAAATGACAGAATTTTTCCAAGCTGTGTTACGCAGGTATCAGCCAGCTTGATGAAAATGAATATTAATGAAATTAAGGCAAATTATTAGTTCAGGCAAGATCTACTGCTATATGTTTGTCATTATGTAATGTAATTAGTACTGATTAAACTATTAATCATGGCAAATTATCAGTCACACTTTTTTAATACTGACTCCTCTGTGAACAGATGATGACTTTTGCTGACTTCTTTGGTTTTAATATTGGTTCTAATCACTCCAAATCAGAATGTGAGGAAAAAAAATTACATTATATGCTTCTTTTGCGCTGTTTATATAAAACTGAAGTATCCCAAAGTATTTGTATTCAGTTTCCTACTACTAGTACAGTTAGTAATAGCTCACTTAGTTGATATGATAACTATCCCAAACAAAACCAAAATATCTGTCTTGCCTTGCTTGTAAGAAAAAAACAAAAACAAAAACAAACCAAAACAAAACAAACAAACAAGCAAACAAAAACAAACAAACAAACAAAACACACAAAAAAACCAAACCACACCACCACCACAACAACAAAAAACGTAGACAGACTGGAGGAAGTAATGAAGTAATGGGAGGAATGAATTTCTATGGCATGTAAAACAAAAAGGGTAGTAAGCAGGCCTAACAAATGGTAGGAAATACATAGAATTTTGCTCCCATCTATGCAAGGAAAAACAATTTATCTAGTGTTATGAGAAGCCTGCAGTCAACATGCAAGTATTTCACACCCCGGTATATAATTCCAGAATGTGCCTAGTAATCAATTAATACAACTCTCCCAGATGGTAGGAAAGTAATGGAATTACTATCTCACAGGTGAGGAATAAAGGCTCAAAGACTCCATCTAAGCCTGTGGAAAAAGGCTTCTGTGTCCATCCTAAACCCCAGGCACCCTTACATGAGCATGTAACAATTCACTTTCATCCCAAGTTTTGGGTTTGTAAGACAAAGAAAAACTTTGGCACCTATCTGGGGAGAAATTTCAATGCATGTCAGCCAAGTTCCCTGTCTAAATGGACCATTGTGAGGAAACAGATGTTAGTCTAGATATAGCTAGAGAGGTTTGGTTAAAGTACCTCTACCTGAAATAATATTGTCTCACATCCGCCTTCAACCTCTCAGATAAAGACAGTGTTACTTGCTTGTCTCATCTCTTGACAGGAACGTGGGCTTCCCTGTGCCTCTTCCCATCAAGGAAAAAAAACAACCAACCAACCAAACAAAAACCACCATACAGCAACAAAAACAACAACAAACCCCTAAATTCTAAATTATAGTCTTCCCCAAGTTTTATTCTAGTATCATTACTGCTGGGCAAGTAAATACTAATTACAACATTTTTCATGGAGTTAATATAGCATGACAAATTAAGAAATTTACCAAACAAAAATCTCCAAACACAATTTTTCTCCAAGAATGCTGGAAGAACAGCTTATTTTACCAAACAGCTCTTCTTTTCACCTACTCCCATTTACACTGCATGCACCATCTCCATCTGACATGGCAATACGCATTCTCCAAAAGCCACCTGAGGATATCTGCATTATTTTACTGAAGCCACTAATTTAAAGCATTGCAAAGAAATTATTATGTGCAAAAAACTGTTACAGTATCAGGAACAGCTGAAGATTGTTTGAGGGATGTTACCATATACTTTAACCGCTACTTTATTTCCCTGTTTTGGGGGTATCCCTTCACTGCTACTCAGATCTTCCCCTTGGGTTACCTGCCTCTGTACACATAGGCTGTCCAGACATTTATGTAATATTTATGTCCAGACAAAAATGTAACATTTCACTTTGGGGATGGTTGCCACTGCTCTTCGGCACAACATAGTTCTGTTCAGGTATTTACATGATAAACATATATTACAGCATGGAGATGCTACCACACAACTTCATCCTCTTTTTACTGGCACAGACACCTGGGGTTGTGTGTTTCGTTTGGAGAGTATGTTAGCAAAGATTGATCTATTTATTTTGTTGGGGGTTTTTTTGTTTGTTTGTTTGTTTTTGGTTTTTTGGTGGTTTTTTTTTTTTTTTTCCCCCCAGCAGCTGTAGTCAGCACATATGGTACTGCATGGTCCTAAAGTCAGGAAGCTTGTTGTATGTTGGTTTCCAGCAACGTGTCAGTTTCAGAGAGGCTGTGAATGCCCCATCCCTGGACGTGTTCTAGGCCTGGCTGGATGGGGCTTTGAGTCATCTGGTCTAGTGGAAAGCGTCCCTGCCCATGTCAGGGGAGTTGGGACTGGATGATCTGTAAGGTTCCTTCCAACCCAAACCATTCCACGATCCTATGACTGCCTAGGGTAATTTTTAAAACAACCAAAGAACAATAAAAATATTTTATTAGATTAACTTAGCAACAGGAGGGAACCAAGCTTAGCTGTAGGTGTTTGATGGGAATTCTGCAGATGAGGAGGTGATTCCTTCCCTGCTCCACGCGAGTCTTCTCCACAGAGCAGCCACCGCCGCCTCACTGCTGCCGCCTGGGCGCGGCTCCGTTTGCCCGGGCGGGCTCAGCGCGGCCCGGCCCGCACGCAGTCCTAGGCCGCGCTGCGGGGCCTGCCAGGGCGGGGAGGTGGCCGGGCCGCGGCACCCCGGGCCGATAGCTCCCTAAGCTGGCTCCTGGGGAAGGAGACTGGGAGCGAGCACGGCCCCCTGGAACCTTCCTATCGCCACGCACTCTCTCTCCCATGGACATCTCTGCCATAAAACACTCTTTGCCGGACGGCGGGGAGAGAACCCGGACGCTTTCAGAGACTTCACCGGGAGAACACGTCGCTGCCGCCACCACGGCTAGAAGCAAAGTACCAAAGAATGGTCCCGACAGAGAGCTGACACTTTCCCAACCCGAGCCCTCTTCTGAGGTTCTGTCTCCACTACGGCCGCTCCCAGCGCAGCCCGCCCGAGGCAGCTGCGGGGCAAATTCCCTTCTTCCGTTCCCGTTCCCACCCGTGTCCCGCAGCGGCGGGGCGGGGCGGTCCCTCCGCCCGCCCCTCTCACCACCCTCCCCCGGGCCGCTATAAGCCCGTGGAGTTTCCGCGTCCTGTGACTGCAGTCAGGTGGTGGCTGGGGTTCCCTGTTGCCTCCCGCCCTCTGTCCCGCTTCGTCTTTCCCCGCCCTGCGGGGAGCCGGCTGGGGAAAGTCGGAGGAAAGTTTCTGGTTGGGAAAGTTTAGAAGCGGGAGAGCCGCGGCCCCGGCAGCCCGGCCTCTCCGCCGCACTGCACGGGAGGGAGGGAGGGATGGCCGGTGGGGAAGGAGCGGGCAGCGGCGTGCCGGAGTGCCGGGAGCACCTCTTCAAGGTGCTGGTGATCGGGGAGCTGGGCGTGGGCAAAACCAGCATTATCAAGCGCTACGTGCACCAGCTCTTCTCCCAGCACTACCGGGCCACCATCGGCGTGGATTTCGCGCTCAAAGTCATCAACTGGGACAGCAAGACCCTGGTGCGGCTGCAGCTCTGGGATATCGCAGGTACGGGACGGGCGGGCTGCTGCCTGCAGCGTGCTGTGAACACGGCTGTGGGGGCCCGGCACACGGCCTCTGTGGAGGAAAGCTGGGAAAGTTGTTTTGGCTGGGAAATCTCTCTTCTTGGTTTTCGTCTCACCCCTCTTATAGGCAGTCTCTCGTTCTTGCCTTTGAGGTGTGAGTAGAGGGAGGTCTTGATGCGGGAGTGAAGTTTTTTACTTTTTACAGGCATTGCCTTCTCCCTTAGAGGACTTCGTAGGGCTCTTGGTTCGGCCCGGGGTTTTGTAGCAGTCCTCAAACAGCTGCTTTACTCTCCCTGCTGGATCCTGGGCTCTCAGAGTCGTCCTGCTCGTTCTGCTCCTCCTGACCTGTTTGTCTGGGTGGTGGTGGCCTTGGTTATGGCTGCTGCAACATTATGGCTCTGTAATTCATCTAATGCACCATGCTTTACAGGTTAAAGGTAACTCAAACAGCTAAAATTGTCCTCAGAGGAAGAGTGCTTAAACTCTGCGTGCTTGGAGTCACCTGGTTAATTTAAAAGTAGTTTTCATCCCTGCCGCATCGAGTGAGAGAATGGAGCTTCTGTTATGCTTAGTTCTATATTCAAATCACAAATTTGTGTATTAGAAACATACTTTGAGCACATGGAAGCAGAAAATTTCTGTCCACTTGTCCAAACCATGCATTATTACTTTCATGTATGTGATTCAAACCTGTTCTTCAGCATCTCTGTTTCCAAGACTCCAGCTGTGTCCCTACCACAGTTAACTTTGCTTGTCGTGTGGTGTTAAATGCCACAGAACAATCTCTGTTTTGCCGTGGTCTCATAAGAAGTCTGTCCCTGAGCTCCGTAATCACCTTGGGTGGTATTGCATTTCTAGTTTTATGTGCATCCCAGCTGTTAGCCTGCAGGTCTCCTCATCCCTATTACCGCCCTCAGAATATCTGGATATGAAAAAGCAGACTTTATTTTGAATGTTGGTGTTTGAACTTGCACTACTGGAAGACACAAGGGAAAAAACCCAGTAGTTACTCTTTCCATGAACTTTATGCTTCTCTGTGGAAGCTCAGAAATAAGGAAGTGTGACATGTGGCTGCTGTAACCCTGTGACAGACCAGCTGCACCTCAGCTTCTGCTCTTTTTGCTTTAAAACGCTTCAAATATGACTCCTCAAACTGAAAAGCCTTCTTACTGCCATATGCTGAAACACACCATGGATCTTTCTGTTGCTGGCCTGTAGGGCAAATGAAAATATTTTGTAATTGCTGTTTTGAAGAGCAAGTAAAATGTTGGCAAGCTTTCTCTTCTGATGTATTCCTTTTGTGAATCAGCTTTAACTTTCTGTGACTTGATTAACAGTATCAGTACAAACTGCTGCAATCCTCTGGGTATTTTTAGCAAGCCTGGGGTTCCAAAGATTGAAGAGGGGAGGCTGCTGGCATCCTGGGGTTTGGCAGGCTGCCATGCTTGTGTTTGACTTTTTAGCCCTTCATTGCTCAGACTTGGGTAGGCTGTGTGCTTTGCCAAAGCAATCTGTTTCAACAGGATAGACAGAAACTTAGCTTTAACTTGTCACAAAGTTTGGACAGAACCTATTTACAGCTTAGGAAGTTCTATCAATATATCCATACATTAATGTCATGATCCAGATGACAGTATTTTTTGTTCTCGATTATTGCCCTTGGTGTATTTTTGACACTGGTAGGTGAAGAGTAAGTTAAGAGCTGCTGATAAATCCCTGGAGGCTTGTGATAAATTGGTTGAAGAATTATTTTTTTTTCTGCCACTGAAGTGTTTTTCCTATTTGTATGAATTTGTATTTTCCTATTTTTCTATTTGTATGAAACTCCTGACTAGTCTTTCCCTAGCAAAAATGAAAAAGGAACATACAACTGTTCTGCAGTTTTTACTTCAAACTCTTAGTCTAATCTGCTAGTTTAGGGTATTCTGTTTCCAAAGGGCTGGGGGGATCTTGCCCAATGGAAAAAAAAAAGAGAGACCAAGATTAGAAGTAATCTTGTTGATTTTTGATTGGGTTGTGCTTAGCCAGTGTGACAGCAACAATTTGGACTCCTATAGCACCTGACATCTGAGAGTTGATTAGTAAAATAAAGAGTATTTTAGTATCCATAAGGGTATTTGATGGTCTTAAAGCTGCTGAAGTCCTCAACGTGGGAGTGTGTTCTGCAGCTCTTTATGTATACAATCAGGAATATTTCTAAATACCTTATGATGTTAACAGATCTATATTGAAGTTACTAGTTGAAGAACCAGGTTGAAGACGGCTTCTATAATCACAGATAGTATTCTCTAAAGCGCTGTATTGAAGTGTAGCACATTGTCTGGACATGTGATAGTCATTCCTTTTTAACTCATCAGCCCAGCTGTCTTCTGGCTTTCAACAGCTCCTAGATAATTTTGCCTGCTGGTGTGTGCAGACAAACGGCTTTAGATCTCTTCAAGAGATCTAAATCTTATGGTAAGTAATGTTACATGTGACTTCCCTGCAAGCACTATGGTGCTGGCACTCTGAATTGATTTTGGTGCATTTAAAAAGGCTGTTGAATTAAAGTCTAACCCTTAAGCATAGAAAGGGATGTTATTTTCACTAGATCAAAGCTCGTACGTAACAGTTCATCATAAGGAGCTTTCCTTAAAGGGCTGGGTAATGCAAACTAAGGTTTTGTAACTAAGTCCATAATAAGAACTGGCCCTATAGTACATGCATCAGCTAAAGATCATAATGCAGATACTGTGCTGGCTTCTGATGTGATTGTAGGAAAAGTGAAGAATGTTGTGCTGTTTATTGCAATGGGGCAGGTTACTGGGTGACTTCAAATTCTCATGCCAGCTGAGGTTGTTTTGGTTTGTTTTGTTGGGTTTTGGGGTTTTTTTTGTGATTAGATAATTCTGTCAAATAGAGCATGACCGTGTTACACTGCTTATGCTTTTTTTTTTTTTCTGCTGAAAATAGCCCTCTTGTTGTAAGGTACAAAGCAATGCAAATTCTCGCAGCCGCATCAAAGGAGAGAGGATGTAAAATGATGAAGAGGGAGTAAGGTTGCTGTTGTGCCTAAATGTTTTCATTTCAGAGATAGTCAGGTGTTTTAGTTTTTGACACAGGTTGTAACTTCTTGAATAAAGGTGATGAAAAAGCTTGAGAGTAAGACTGATCAGTCATTTTATCCAAATTATTTAACCAAATAATTTTAACCAAATTATCTTGGTTACAGCATAAAGCAAGAAGCATTCTGAAAGAAGCTGAACATATTATATGCATGTTCATGCAGGAACTTTAGCTGCCCTTAGGTTTGAGTTTTTTTGGTTGATTGGCTTTTGTGTTTTGTTGTTTTGGGGTTTTTTGTTGTTGTGGTTTTTTTTATTTTGATTTTGATATGTGAAGTAATGAAAATATATCTTTTTGGATAAATTCTGAAAGTGTTAAAACATTGATCAAAGGGCATAAGTGATTTGCAAAATAAATAGGATGTAGGAATGAGTCATTATGGTGAAGCAATGCAAAACAAAAATCTTAATGATAGGGGAGTGTTTTTATAGTCTATTTCAAAACAGCATAGATTCCTCCTTGACAAGTGTGCTGTTTTAGTGAACACCGCACTGACCACAGCGTGCTCAGGAGGTGTATGTGGCATGTTGATGAAGCTGTCAGACAATATTGAAAGAACGCTTGAAGGATTTTCAGTATCATAGAAACTTTCAAGCTGATCCAGTAAAACCAGCAACTGTGCTAGCTGCTGTTTTTCTGCTCACATCGACTATCACTGTCACTCACATGAGCCTGTGTGAAGTGCAGTTTGCTGGAGGGCAGGAGTGGTAAAGATGGTGGCTTGAGTTTGGATTCTCATGAGGAATGTCACTAATGGCAACTGGTGGACAAATTTGAGTTTAAAGCTTTTTTTGAGGATTTCTGAATTAACTTTGGTGTAATAGCATTCTTCCGGGATTTTATTGGAATTTCTTTTTACAAATTTTTATTAAAACTGAAGTAATGCTTTAACTGGAGCGTGGCTATGAAGTTGGCCAAAACAGAGGAAGAATTGTACTTTGGTATTGTAAACATGCTCTACAGGCTTTCAACAGCTGAATGATAAGCAGCATGTAGCACGTAAATTTGTTACTAAAATCTTGCGTGTCTCCTTCAGAGGAACTGAACTGTAACTTGTTATAGGTATATACAAGTCCCCAGGAGGATGGAGAAATCAGATGAAGTATTTTGGTTAAATACTAAATTGAGGAAGAGCTGGAATCACCCATCTTTTGTATGTAGATAAATGAGTGTTAAGATATGTGAGTCGATGTTAAGAGTAAGTTAACTTTCTAAGTAACTTTTAGGCTTATCTATAGGAAGCCATGAGACATGGGACTGAGTAAAAGAAATCGTGGATATGGTTGACTTTCAAAGGCATTCAGGCAGTTAGTATGTAAGATAGTTTACTTCCATGTGAAAGCTCTAGTTTCAAGCAGCTCTGTATTCCAGTGTAGTCTGTACTTGCGCCACTGGCATGTCATAGAGGCTGCAAAGTTGCTTCTGTGGACTGGGGCATTAGCTTGTTTCTTGAGTTATGGACTGACTTTATTTTTCTTTTAAATAAGAGTCTAAAGCAAGTGTTCAGTGATGTTAATGCATCCCTGAAAGTTTATAGGGAAACAATCAGGAAACTTTGCTGTTCTGTACCCATGCCTGGCTTTGTGCCAGAGGTATGTATGCTTCAATTGCTTTGCAGAGAAGTCTCTTCTAAGTACGGAGAATTTGGAGGCAGCAGTCTCTAAAAGTAGTCAAGGTATTCTTGTAACAACTTGTCCCTAGCCACAATGCATGTTGAAGGGATTAAAATGGCAACTCTTGCAAAGAAACCATGAAAAAATTGCTTAGCTATGTGCCTGGTACAAGTGAGCATAAGGTGGAGGCAAGACAATCCAGGTGTAGCCTGCCCTCAGATGTGGAGATTTTTTTTCTCACCACTATAGATGTTCCTAATGAGTGAGGGACATGCACATAAATAACTGCATCTGAAATGGATGCAGAACTTGGAGCTATTGAGGTTTTTTTAGAAACTTGTAAGTTTTCTGATGCTGTTTCCTAGTTTATAGGAGGTTCCGGGAGGCGCCTTCAGGTGGAGATTAGGAGTGCTATCATTTTGCTTACAGCTGCAACAGGTCAGAAAGCTCCCAGTCAGGGCTGGGGAATCTTCTATGTGATTGTGTCTGCAGACTTGTGGAGCTATGAAAGACTTAATTTCTGACTGCTTCCTGCTCACACATGTTTAAATATAAATCTCATGACAGAAAATTTACTTAAGGATTGTGCTTACTGAAAACATGCAAGACTAGCAGATAAAGTTTGGGAATGGGAAATAGAAGGCCTGCTCACATAGATTTTGAACACATACAGGAAACAGAATTGAAGGTGTACTTTGTTTCCTTCTAGAAACCACCCCTCTGTGGGAAATCTTGTGTGGGTGTCCTTTCTTATGACTTTTCTGGAATAGCTGGATTGGAGTTAATGAGCTTTCACTTCAGAATGACTTGCTGGGCTTGGAGCTGTACAGCTAAATAACCAAATAAGTGCTGAATGTGTTAAAGTCGGGGTTTTAGTGGTTTTTCCAGCTTTCAGACATCTCTGAATACAAACAGATTCTGGACATTTTCTTTTTTGGGAATCCTGTTTAAATTTTTTTAAAAAAATACACTTTTAATGAAATGTTATCAAGTGAGGTATGATTGTTAGTCTAATGAAGGAATTTCCACATCTTATCGGTGGGGTACCAAAGCATTCATAATGACAGAGGTTCATTCACTTAGTACTATGTTATGAGCCACCTAAGGTACCGTATGTGTTATGTAGGACTAAGCCTATAACCATTGTGCTGATGGAATTCCATAAGTATATGGGAAATTCTACTGTCTTGATGTTGGTGTTGTAAGGCAGTCTAGTATGGTAACTTTGATTATGCAAGGCAGGACAGTTTAGTTAAACGGGAGAATTGAGACAGAGGTTCTTTGAATGCCTTGGAAGTAAGCTTAGAATTTCCTAATAAGGTGTTTCAAGGTGTTCCATGAGAAATGTGGTTAAAGATATGATCCTAAAAGACTGCTAGATCTAGTACAAGCTTAAAATAATGTTCAGTGTCTTTATCTTGCAGGTACTTTCCATTTCTGTCAACAATGGAAATGCACTTAGTGCTTGAGCTTCTATTCACTATGGAATAGATGGTGCTTCAGCCTTATTTTCAAACAGATATCACATAGAAGTTGCTCAGAAGTTTTGTGCTTCCTACAAGATCACAATAAAAGCTCTTTCCTAGTACTTTGATACAGAGAGTTAAGGGGTGGCTGGCTGGGTATACATCAAATAGACAGGGGAAATCTACCTTAAAAGCAAACAATATTTAAATTCTTATGTGCAATACAGTAGACAGGAGGAAAAAATAATATATAGATAACTAATTTTTGGATTAGTTTATAAAACAAACTAAAATACTTTGCAGAAATAATAATCTTACATAGGTCACCCACTTCTCTGAAGGCAAGTATTAAATTCTTGCCCTTCATGTAATACTGAGTCACGTAGTCACAAATTAAGCTGGTTTAACAAGTAAAGCACTTCAGAGACGAACTGGCGCAGACTTTTAATGTATGGCATTCACATGAATGTAAATCAAGCTTTATCAATTCTCCTTGCATCTTCAGAAGTTGCAGCTTCAGAGTCTTGCTGCTTAACCTTATTTACGTCTCTGCTTTGCCTCTTACCAATTTGGTTTTCTTTAGGTGCACATCAGGATACGGTGTTACCAAAGTGCATATCTGCAAGTACAATTTGAGTTGGCAAGTGCTATGAAAGGGTAATTCTCAACTTATGACATAAAGCAAAGAAAACAATCTTAGCTGACTGGTTCCAGAAAAGGTATTAGCATGCTGTAAAAAAATACGATTCTTCCCCTCAGTAGTGAGTGAGGCCATTGGATTCAGTCTCACAGCTGTCAGAGTTGCCCTCCATGAATTCCAGTGGTAACCATTGCCTTGCTTTTATAGTCTGCTATAAATAGTTCCCTCCAAATACTTGCTTCCGAAGTACGGAAGTATGATGTGCCATGTTAGAATAAAGTGATTTCCAGGAAGGGAATGTCTATTTATATGTTTGCATGAAAATACAGGAATACCTCTTGTGAAATTCCTGCAGATGTTAAAACTAGCATGACCAGCAGTAAGCAGTGACTGCAAAGCACAGCATGCTTCTCAAGCTACTGTGGTACAATGTTCAATATTCAAAGATCTCAGCTGGCTATGGATACATAAGAAGAGGATAAATGGGCTGAAATTTTGCTTTGAGAAATGGTGGTATTTCAAAGCTTTATAGAGCTTGCTTAGAAATAAATGTCTTAACTGACTAGAGATGACTGGCAAACTCTCAACAGCAGTGGTTTCTACATGAGCAGGTAATGAAAACAAATATTCCTTATTGTATGGATTTTAGCAGCTTTTCAAATAATAGGTTGAGAAGTAGCCTCTGAATGTCTCTGCAAACAGCTTATGGGAACTTGTTCTTTAAATGCTCCCAGGCTAAGAGTGCTGGGTAGAGCAGAGTGGCAGCAATTTGGTACAAAATTCCAATCACACACAATGTGCCATGACACGTTGACCATTTTAGAGATTAACATTTTTTCAGTCTCGTGATAAAGTTGTTCTGGAGACAAACTGACTTTAGAATTGTTCTCCTGTGTGCTGTGAAATGCTGTAGTGCCATGCAGCATCACTGTGAAGTACACTGTGCAGCTCTGGCTACAGGGCAGCACACCAAAAGAAACGGATCAAAGGGTGTCAGGCATGAAATAGCTTAACTCTGGCAGATTACTTGTTTGGCTAAGTCTTGTTAAAACAAGGTAGGAAGTACCAATTCATGCTGTTGCTGGCACTAATTGGACTGTGTCAACTCTTTTGAATACTAATGCAGGAGAATTGTTCTGTACATGCTACATTTGACAGCTAGTTTAAAATTGTTTAGCTTGGTTGCACTCTGATTTTCTGGGGAATGAAATCTAGTGCCTAAATAGGGACTTGCTCTCTCACTTGCTGTTTAGCAAAGATGCAAAAAAAAATAGGTGGTTTCTTTATAAACATGGCTGTTGTACTGCTGCATAAAATACATGTGATGTTGGACAAAACTCACTGAACTATAACTTCAGGGTGTTGCCTCTCAATTTCTTAAAGACAGAAGAGTAAGCTGTTGAAGTCAGTTGGGACAATTAAATCATTAGATTAGCCCAAGACTACTGGCAGCAATGAAAAGTTTCAGTCTTGCTGTAAAATTCCCAGTGAGGGCTGTGCAGTTATTTGAGGGAGAATTTTCTGTCTTTATGGGAGAGAATGACATGGCTTTTCTATTATGTTGATAGAAGGGGTCATAGCTCCTGGTGGAAGTCTGGTGCCTAGCTTCCAGCACTTGCCATCTCTCTGCTCTTGCTGTTTCATGGGTAGTGAACAGGACTATCCTGTGTTAAAGTATAATGGGTAGCAATCAGTGAATGGAAGGACTAGTCATTGATTTTGAAGTTGTGTAGTTAACAAATTGTTAGGTTAGAAACTGGCTGTGTTGGGAAATGGAACTTTAAAGCAGTCTGCCTCCTAGCATTTCAGAATGAATAAGTGACTTCTGTGAACATGTGGAAATACTTTGTGATATGATCTAAATAATTAAAATACTGCTGCACTTAAACTGATATTCCTCATTAACTTTTCAATGACCACAGAGTCTCTCATACATACTGTGTCTGTACAGTATATTTTCAGAGTCATGCCTCTGACAGTGCATTGACCAGAACTGCTTCAACTACACTCTGCAGCTTTCTGATTATAGACATAACCAGAGGGTCAAAGGTTGTCTCTTACCATAAAGTGTGAGTCATTTGAACAGGGATTAACTGGCTTTTTCCCTGAAGACTGTTCTGAAGCATTTGGGAAAGGATTAGTGTTGGGAAGAGGTCTGTCCTCTGACCATCCAGTGGTCAGTTAACTTAGCCATACCACCCTTAGTAAGAAAGGGCACTAGCAGTTGTAATTGTCTGAGGCTGCTTTTGTCTGTTAGAAACTCTAAGTACTGCAGTCAATGAAGCTATTTCTAGTACTTGCCTCATACAGGAAGATCCAATATTCTAGTAATTCTCACTTCTTAGCCTCTCTGTTTGTCACCAGAACCTCAAACACCACTTTTTCACAGCAGTGCAAAGTAAAAGTCAAGCTGAATGCTCCTTAACACTTAGAGGTTTCTAACATTTGCTAGAGCTGCTAATGTCATAGAATCACAGAATGGCTTGGGTTGCAAGGAACCTTAAAGATCATCCAGTTCCAATTCTGCTGCCATGGGACTAGACCATAGGTTGCTCAGAGCCCCATCCAACCTGCCCTTTGGGATGGACATCCACAGCTGCTGTGGGGCAACCTGTTCTGGGGCCTCACCATTGTCACAGTGAAGAATTTCTTACTAATATTTTATCGAAATCTACTCTCAGTTTAAAAGCATTTCCCCTTGTCCTGTCAGTACATGCTCTTGTGAATAGCCCCCTCTCTGCCTTTCTTGTAGGGCTCCCTTTAGGTACTGGAAGGCCTCAGGTCACCTTGAAGCTTTTTCTTCTTCAGGCTGAACAATCCCAGCTCTCTCAGCGTGTCTTCACAGGAGAGGTGCTCCAGCCCCCTGATAATCTTCATGGCTTGCCTCTGGACTCACTCCAACATGTCTGTGTCCTCCTTATGTTGGGGATCCCAGAGCTGGATACCACGTTCCAGCTGAGGTCTCTCAAAGGCAGTGCTGAGTGGCAAAATCAACCTCCCTTGCTCTGCTGGCAACACTGCTTTGGATATAGCCCAGGATACAAGTGATTTTTCTGGGCTGCAAGTGCACATTGCTGGGTCATGTCCAGCCTCTCATCCACCAGCACCCATAAGTCCTCCTTGGCCCAGCTGCTCTCAAGCTGTTCAGACCCCAACCCAGTTGCAGCACCTTGTACTTGGTCATGTTAAAACTCATATTTCCATGGGTCCACTTCTCAGGATTTTCCAGGTCCCTCTGGATGGCATGCCACCCTTCAGCTATCCCACCCTGAGAGAACTGTAAGATAAGAAATAATAAACAAAGCGCACAGCCTTGAAAATCAGAACCTTGAAGACTCTGTCTCTTTCTTGTGTCCGGCTCAAGGCTCTGCAGAAGGCAAAAGACTCTAAAAATCTCGGGGACAAAACCCAAGAAGCTGCACCACTCGGCTTGGGGTCATCTGCAAATTTGTCTATGTCACTAAATAAATGCATAGTTCAACACCTCTGTGGTTTTAACATGGGGCAACTTTACACTTACAGCTTAAATGGACAATTTAAAATGAGGAGTGGAGAGCCATGTGGTATTAAGAGTCTTGGAGTCTGTCTACTCTCAATCTATGGCTGCTGTCTGTGGGAAAAGGCAGGCACACTTGGACGTGAGCTGTAATATTGATAGTGGTTTGGTTAACCTACTTCTTGCAGAATAACAGATCCAATCTAATTGGGTAAGACAGTTCTGGGACAAGATGTGCTGGTTTGGGGAGATGGGGAATAGCTGTCAGCAGTGGTAACTTGCCAGTAACATGTTTATATATCTCTCTAAAAAGGAACTTCAGTCAACTCACACCTGACCCTGGTAATGCAAAAATGTACATTAGGTATCTGGAGAACTGGGAAGTTGATCCTCAGGGCATATTTGCTGTGTTGTGCCAAACATCCAGCTGGCATCCAAAGTGTGGTCTTTTCCTGCATGTGGTTCTTGAAGGGCCTAGGTGAGTTTTGAAAGTGACTCTAACTCAATTAGAGGATTGAATTATGTTCCAAGCCATTTTGGATGGCGATTCAGCTTAAACCTATCAAACTGAATGACAGCAGCTTTACTGAGAATTGGAATTGTAAATATGGAATTGTCACTCAGGTGTTCCTGGGAAAATAAAAGCTTTCACTTTTTGTTCAATTGATCTTTTTTGCCATCTACATTGGATAAAAGCACAAATGTCTCATGGTCCTGGAAATGGATTGAATCAATTTAATTGTGGAGTTTGGCACTGAAGTTTAAATGCTGGAACTGTGCCTGCATACTGGTCAGTAAAGTCATTGATAGCGAGACTGATAGTAGTTGATAGCAAGAACCTAAGAGCCCCATAGTGTTGGCAGGTCAGAGTTAGTCTGGCTCCCTGAATTTTGATATGAGTGACTATTAGTGGTCATGGTGAATAGTTGATCTGAGAATGCTTCTCACAATGCAAGGAGATTTTTGTAAATATTTCCAGACTAAAAAACGGTTTATTACAATCAGTACTATAGCTTACTAAGCATTCTATGATGCCTGTGATCACAGCAGTGTATAGTAACTGCTGATAGAAAGGCAGAATTAATGAAATGTTCTAGTAGGACGCTACTACTTCTATGCATTTTGAGCTAACTGAATTTGGTTCACTAGATCTGTTGGTCATTTTGTTTACTACGGCAGTTATTGCTGGACAGTTTTTTGGGTTGGTTTTATGGGTTAAACATTTCCTATGTGGCTTATTGTTGAATTGTAACTGCCTTTTCAACTATTTGAATTCTCTTCTTTGGTGTTCTGAAGAACAAAAACAAAATTGGTGAGAGATTCTTGACTCTATTCATAAACTTAGGGCTTTCTGATATTTTTCAGAATTTTGGCAACTCTATTTGGTGTGGGGAAAAAAACCTGCTTAGCTTCATTGCTGTGGTCTTCTAGATAACAGCAAGCAGCTTGAGAGTAAAACTCTTCAGCTAGTGGTACACTGACTTTGGGGTGACTGCAGTCTATATATCTATAGTTTAAGGTTTCTGATGTAGAACTGCCAAACTTCTTAAAACTATGTTTTGAGCTCTGGCTACCCATTAAGCTGATTATCCTGTTAAAGATGGTTTAAACTAACATTGCTTTAATGGAAGAAACTATTTGTTGGTTTTTGCAATTGTCAGACATTTATAACCCTTGGTCATCTATATCTTCCTCATTAATGACACAGCTTCTGGAGGATTCCAGAACTTTTAGTCTTATCTGAAAGAGAAAAATTTGGAAGAACTTTGTCCAGTTGTCTACCAGTGTTTCTGATGAGATATTAAGGTTTTAAATGCAACTAACACAATTCTCTTTTGAGTTGTGTGGCTTCAGATAAGGTAAAGCTTGGATTTTTACAAGATAGGGGAATTCTTGCTATACTGTTGGTACTGATGGGGTAAAAAAACATTTACCTTCAGCACAAAAGAATAGCTGGAGAAACTTCTTCTAGATGGGCCCTTTTACTCTCTTTGAGTAAGGTCTTGTTAGTTGATATAAACTGCCTGTTAACTCATGGGTATAATAAGTAGCCTGGGGGAAGAAAGCCAACAAACTCATTGTGCATATCCAGTGGTCATTTGTACATTTAAATTGCTTTTTTCTAGCCCTAATTCCCATCATGTAGGAGGAGTTACAAGTTGAAATAATGAGTGAAATAATAAGAGTATAAGGTATCTTTTACTAAATATACACAAGAACTGCTACAATGGTAAGTCACGCTGCTGTAATTAACAGGACTCTAGTGTTTCTCCCTTGCACCGGGAAAGACTGCTCTAGAAACTCAAATGTACTTCAAGGCAAGGTTACAATAATAACTTACCTTTTGCAGTAAAGGACAAATATAAAGCTTCTAATGTCAAACCTGGCTATAAGTTCTTTCATGTAGTTTTTAACTTACAGCTCACCCCCATTACAATATAAATGTGGGAGTGAGAATAACTCCCAAGTTCTAATGCAGTTTTAAACTTTATTCCTGTGGTGCTGCTGTAGGGAAGTGTATTCGTTCCTGATGTGTGTCATTGTGCAAATATTTCACTTCAGGTTGTTGCAATTACTGGAAAATATGGTGACAATATGTGCTGAGTCATTTCAATATGTAAACTGTGGTTAGAGAATGCAGAACTGTGCTTTACATGAACATATTTCCATACCCCCCACATGAAACTCCTGATCCCTGTAACTGTCCTCTCTTGTAGCTCTTCATTTACACCTGAACTACTGAAACACAAACTGTACTTTTTAAAGATGAATAACTCTAAAGCAAAGGATTTTTCACCTTAAGGTACAGAGATATCTTCTTACTTCTTCACTGGTGCAGGGGGCTTCTCATCTTTATCTCTGTTCAAACATCTTATAGGATTACTTAGTTCATCACAAACGCTTTTGCTCAAATCTGCACACAAATTAAAACAATCATTTCCCCAAATGTATATCTTTCCCATGATTTAAAGGAATGATCTAAATATAGAGTTCATTTCCATGGCTTAAGTAAGAATAGAACAACTAACTTTTTAACTCTGTCCCAATAGTTTTTTCACTCTTGCTCTACTGACTTTATGCTGTTTTTTTCTTTTATGTTCACTCTGTCTTTCCTTACTCTCTCAGAGAAGGGCCAAGCTCTGGAAGCTTCATGTTGCTAAGAAAGAGTTAAATCTGCTCGGAGTCTTTGTCTCTCTCTCTGTAGCTTGTGGTGTTAGATGTTCAAGGCCACGCTGGTGAGGGAGGAAGAACTCACAGAAACATCAGAGATCGGAGCACTCAGGCAGTCCAGAATCACAAAAACCCAGGCAGGATCATAAATGCCTTCTCAGCCCACCCCTCAGTGTAAATTGGGGTGGCTTTGGCCCGAATGGTGCCCATAGCCCTTATCAGGGGCCCAGCAGAGATCTCTCCCTGCTCCAAAGAAGTCTGAAGTAGCTGTTACAAAGCAGTAACCTCTCCTTCCCCCCTTCACCCGGGAGCCGATGGAATCCAGCCAGGCCTCAGGACAGCTCCCCCCAAAAGGGGAAAGCAGCAGGCCCAGCTCGATGTTACCGGTCTCTCTCTGGCCAAAGGAAAGAGGAAAAAGGACCCACCTACAGGAAATTAACAGGGTTTTATATGGTACTTCCCAAAGTCACAACTAGTAATTTTCAGTGGTCAGAACAGATGCCAATATTCCAACTAACCCTCTGATAGGTCCCTGTCTCTTCTAAAGCAATCCCCAGGTCCTGACCTGGAGAATTATTCTACATTCTTCTATAACTAAAAAACTAAACTGTACTAACCCATGACAATGGTGCCACCAGATTTATGCCTAGACACTGGACCCACCAGAATGATTAATCTTGTGATGTCCTTTCTATACTGCTGTACTAAGCAATTAGTTGTCTTCCTGCTCTCATCTTGCTGAGATTATACACACTGGAGATTTTAAATCTAGTTTAATCTGATCACTTTTAGCCTTTTTCTTCTCTGGGGGTATGATCCACTTTCTGAACTGCTCAACCATGTTCTCACACATGGAGAAATGACTGTAGCAAATATCATGCTGGACAGAGGAAGGGTCATGACAGATCTCTAAACTGTGCATGGCAGAAGTTGAGACATTTAGTTTTAAGAACAATGAGAATGATGTTCATCCTTGAGAATTTGGAGGATTAGTGTTTTCCAGTTTGATTTTCCTGTATGAGGATTTGTGGGTTTGTTGGTTTTGGGTTTGTGATTTTTTTTTTTTTTTCCTGTTTTTGCAAGCAGAAAAGCACTTGCAAAAGCTCTGCCTGAAAGTCCTATTAAATTTTCAAAACACTGTCTAGAATGCTCTGCATCCTAGACAAGAAGGTCAGTGTGTGCTTTGTCCGTAATGACAGGGTTGTAAAGAAAGTTCACTCAGTTTAAACTGAATTCTTTTCCTGCCTCATGCTGTATTCCTTTTACCAAACAAAACTCTTACCTCCTGGGCAGGCCATGTTTTATTGCTTCTGCCTTTGTATGAAATACAGCATATCCATCTTCATTAGGCCGCCAGACAGGATGAAAGAGCAGTTGTAAGGTAATATTCAGGTCAGATTTATTGTTAGTGGATGTGAATTCTAGAGGTGAAAACAGCTGTTTTGGGGAAGGGAAAAGGGAAGCACTCATATCGGGCTGTATTTTACCTATTAAAAGGCGTTAATCTCTAAGAATACAATGCTATTGAGCTTGTGTGTCTTTAAGGGTAAGAGACAGGAAATCTTCCTAATATAAAGGCTTACATCTAGTAAGTAAAGATAGAAGCTTTCATGCACATCAGTTTTCTGCTTTCACCCAAATTAGAACTGTGGATGGATATGTATTAATGTTTTTTCTAAATCTAAAACTCATACTATGAGAGAGATAAGAGTTGCTGGAAGTTTGAGTTAAATGATTATTGTGGACAGCCAAAGGCCAAGGTTTATAGTGTGGCTGCTGTAGAATACCAAGCAACTTACAGTTCCATGCTGACTTCCATTCCTAGCAGAATGCTGTCTTACACTGTGAGAAGCCACTGTGCAAGGTTAACCTTGGCTCTCTCCTCAGGTTTGGTTCTGAGCAATGCTTATAACTGTTTCTTTGGAAGCTAAATGTAACACTGTACTAATTTCATCTTTTTGAACACCTTAAATGTGCTGTTGGGCATGTTTCAGCAATTATCATTATTGTTATAGGCTAGTATGGCCACCTTGCCAACTGTTTGTCTTTAAAGCTTTTTCGGTTGGGAGAGCAACAGGCAGGAAGGGATTCAGTCAGTCGTAATGTCCTTCACTGTGCTCAGTGACTGCAGCCTTGTTTTTATGTACAACATGCACAGCTATCTGAGAAATGGTAACTGCCTGATAACCTTTTCTGCATTTCCTAGATGACTTAGTTTCATGTGTAGTGATCATTCTCTGTCTACTCCTTCTGGTAACAATCTAGCAACCCTTCCTGCAAGTAATCAATACAACTTAATTTTCTTATGTGAATGTTCATCAGTGTTTGCAAAAACAGCCTAAGTAAAGCCTGAAAACCTCCCAGCTCTCCAGCAGCTGAATAGGGAGGACTAATGGGACCATTTCCCTTGCTGCGTCAGATTCATGTTCAGTCTCAGGTATATAACAGCAACTGGTGTTCAATTGTGGACCATTTCAGGACTCAATTCAAGAACTCTTTCTGTAGAAGACGGAGGCTGGTACAGGGCATTGTAGACCTTGAGATTTTACACTGTTTGTTTTGTGGGGCCATTGTATGGTGTGAAGGGATATCTCCCTCATTGGATACTCGAGTCAGTGCTTTAGCATAGTCCAGGGTGCTCCCATGCAGCAGGAATTGGTGGTGAAACTGACAGCTAAACAGATGGGAAAGCTGTGAAGGAGCTCCTCAAAACTTGTGTGGTGCCCTATGCACTAACTGGCTAAATGAACCTGAATTTGACTGTGTGGAACTCCATTAAAAAAAAAAAAAACCCAACCAAAACTCCCCAAACCAAAATCCCTACATTCTAAGGGTAAAGCTTCTTTAAATGTGGCATCATTGACATGCAGAAGCAGTAAAAGCCTTCTGATCTAACCCTTTCCTAAGGGTACTTGATTAGTGGGGACAGTGGTCAGGGGTACAGTTTCTAGTAAGACTATTCTAAAAACTTGTTTTAGGAATGAGTCCAGCCTAGGGAGACAATGTGAATAACTTGTGTACTCTCTTTAGGAGATTTGTATTAGCAGTGTGGCTTTTTCAGAGGCATAGTGACAGAGACACAGGCTCAGTGCCTGACTTGTTGCATGGCCTTAAAGTCCATGACATAAATGCTGCTTCAAAACTTGGGTTTTGAGTATGGCAGTAAAAGCTTTCTTTTTGGATCCTGCTTGTTCTTACACAAGATAATCAGCCAGTAGTGAAAAAAATGTGTAATCTCCATTCTGAAGAATATGCTGGGAAGTGATGCTGTTTTCTGCAGCATCATAGTTTAAAGTGGATGGACAGAAATAAAATCAGCTTTTTTATAGTTCTCTGGAACTTCACTGTGCTGCTGTTTTTAGGCCATTCTAAGACCTGCTTAGGCAACCTTTTCTGAAACTTTCTATAGGGAATGAGCTAATCATACTGTGAAGTACTGGCATTAAAATGAGGCAAGTGAGCTGGAAAAGCATGCTGCTGAACAGGATCTCTTTCAACTTCATGTATTGAATTTGTCCCTTTATGAGAAGGTAATAATGCACCCAATTCTCCTTGTATTTGTTTGTCCTTGCTAATCAAAGGTGGACATTAATGTTTATAAACAAAGGACAGCTGGTTTTCTGAATACAGCTCTTCCTTTGTGTTCTTAAACCTCACATGCATGAAAAGATAAAAGCTCAAGTGATGATACACTGTAAAATTAAATTATAGAGTTCAGGGACTGCTTTTCCCAGTGAAGACTTCCAAACAAAGCAGGAAGATATTTTAGTAGCCCAGACTTCCCAAACAATGTGCTAGGACTTGATTGCTAGACACACTCAAATGTAAACACACCATGATAATCTGACCTTTCAAACAGAAGAATAAGTCAACTTGCAGACTAAATTTTGTGTTTCAAGTATTCTGACTGAAGTAGTTGTGCTTCATAAGAAAAGGCTTTTTTTTTTTTAGTTTTCTCTGTTTATGGGCAATTAATTTTTTTTCCTGGATTTTTATTGTGAATTATTGTATTTTACCTGTTCTTGTTTTAAATACTGGGATTTCTGTAGCAATTCTATTGTTGAAAATTAATCCAGAGTAAGTCTTAGACTTGAAAAAATGAAGTCAAAGTTAACAGGTTTAGCCAGAACTGTTAAGCTGGCAGCTCCTTTTGAACTTTTCCCTAAGGAAAAATCTCAGTAACTTCTTCAGAAGATGCTTTGAAGGCTGTTAGCCTTGAAGCTTGCAAAACCCCTTGTTGCTCACCATTCAGTAAGAGGCTGGGTTTGCTGAAGTCTTTAGCTGAACCAACTAGATTTAGATATAAGCCTTAATATTCTTTGATGAAATAATGATTTGTGTATAGCTGTGCTGGTAGTGTTTTCAGGCATTACTTCTCAAGGAACTCAACAAATAAGTTTAAGAAAAGTTCCAAGTGGCAGTTTGACTCCAAAGTTCTTTAAGCATCTGGCTTATCATGTGTAGTATACCTAATAGCTGTTACAATGAACTTACATGAGATAAAGGAGGCAGTGTTTTATGCTCTAAGTGACTAGACCCAAATGCCAAACTTCTGTGAATTAAGCTGGTAGAGTAGTCCATTTACACTAAATAAAATTCATGCTTCAATATAAATATATTCTGTGACTGTCCTCTTTTTCAGGCCAGGAGCGCTTTGGAAATATGACCAGAGTATACTACAAAGAGGCAGTTGGTGCTTTTGTGGTCTTTGATGTCACAAGAGGTTCCACTTTTGAGGCTGTTTCAAAATGGAAGCATGATTTGGACAGTAAAGTACTACTTCCCAATGGCAGCCCCATCCCTGCTGTTCTCCTTGCAAACAAGTGTGACCAGAAGAAAGATGGCAGCCAGAATCCTTCTCAAATGGACCAGTTCTGCAGAGAAGGTGGCTTTGTTGGATGGTTTGAAACATCTGCCAAGGTGAGCTTAATAGAAAAATAGTTTTAGTCTCTTGAATATTGGCATAAGGGTGAATATAATCAGTAGGAAATAAAGTTATGAAGTATAGGAAATGGCAGTCACATTCAGCAAAATTTGAAGTGATGTGCAGACTAGTTTCATTCCTGAAGAAGGTGAGGCATATCTGGTTTAGATTAAAAGCTATCTTAAATTCAGAGCACCTTGAAACTATCTGGAAACCTTGATTATCTGAATTTGATAATTTCTTTCATCTTGCATGCATGAAGATCAGTCATTTTTTAGATGTTAATACTACTAAGTGCTGATCAAGCTCCCCAAAAGAATATAGGTAATCTTTAGGTGCAGGTTTTTAAATTTCATTTTCTGTTGTCACTGTTTTAGGTAGGAAATGGCAAGATTTGAAGTGAACAAGCTATTTGTGTTCTCATTACTACCTACCACGGTGTTGCTAAAAGCACTGTTCTATTTTATTGGGCAATGTCAAGACTGAACTGGAGAAAAGCAAGTTCTGTATAGTAATTTGAGTTAAGGAAGACAGCTGCTTTATTCAGTTCACTTTGAGTAATTTTATGTATTGTACAGTTTTAGTTCACAGACTTTTTGTCAATGCACTGATTAAACTGTGCTAAGCAGAAGCTTAGCTGGAAGTGAAACCCAATATTTCCTTAAAGCTCGACTGATTCTTAAAATGAAGGACTCCTCTAGATGAGGACAGTGTGGCTGACAGGCCAGATTACTGGTCTGGCTGATAAATCCTTTAGAAGGTAAGATAAGCTTCAAGGTCCCACTTTTCCCTTGGCTTGCCTACTTCCTTTAGCTGCTGCTGCTGAAGTGTTACACAATGATGTTTAAACAATTCTTAAACAGCAGAATCTCTAAGGAGACTGTAAGAAACACAGTAAGAAGTCACTCTTTGATTACTTTAGGAGAAGGATACACAGCTAAAGGTATTAGTTAAATTAGCTAACAATTTGTTTGCATTTGAAAAGATATTTCCATACTCACCTATCTGTTACTAAAAACTCAGTTTTTAAGGCTCTTTATACTCAAAAAGAACACCAAGATTCTGCTTTGGTAGAAGTCTTCCCTGAAGCTTTATCTGCCTGTAATACTGCTATGCATAAACTGTATTATGGCTTTAAAATAAATGCAAGTAACATTGGAAAAATCTAATGTGAAATTATAGTGACAACTTGCATTTTAGGTGGCATTTAAGACAGGACAATGTAAAACGAGGTTCTTGGTGCAGAGAAAAAGACAAACAATAAGTTCTAGGTTAGGTATTGATTGACTCATGTAGAACTCTGAAGAGTTGTAGTTGAAATAGCAGAAATTTAGGACAACTGTCTTGTTTTCTAAGCATACCAAAACAGTTTATGGTTTTAAGTCCTGCCCATTTGGATATGCTATTAATCTACTTTTGCCTTTCTGTTGGAACTGATAATTGGATCTTAAGTCTAGTCATCAGTAATATACTGGGCTGGTATTTCGTTTGGAACCAAAGATGAGCAATTCCAAACACAGCAGCCCTGTGCTGCCAGATGGCCTGGCAAGATCCAACCAGTGGCCAGAGAATCCTTGGCACTAGGGCAGCTTGGGCCCTCAGAAACTGGGATATTCTGGCAAAGTACATTTCTAAGTATCGTGCACACCTACATTCTTTTGGGTGTATGGGAAGGGACTTTTCAAAGCATGCACAAGAATATGTAGAGTGGCTAGATGAAGCACTTGGAAACAGATGTGATTTTGAGGCTCATGGAAAAGATCCTCTTTCATAAATAAGTACATCCAAATTCCATCAGAAACAGAAATAGGCTCCAAAAGGTAGGACAGTACTACAGGTGATGCAATTGCCTGGGCTTTCCCTGATTCAGAAAAGCACTTTGGCATTTGTGAGTCTTCTGAATGCAGGTGACACTTATTCCTCTGACTGCCAACTAGATTTATTCAATAAATAATTGAATGATATTATTGAATGAATAATAAATAAATAGAATTCAGTTTATAATATGGATGAATAATTTTGTCTGAATTTTCTGCTAACTTTTTTTAAAAAAAAAGTGTGAGCAATGACTCCTTGCATTTAACTGTTTGTATTCTGCTGCTGAGACTGAAGAATTCTTTTCTTTTTGGACAGCATTTTAATAGGAAAGTGACTGTTAATAGGAATGTGTGACTGTTTCAAAAAGACCACTAACATCCTTGCTTTCAACATTTTTAGGACAACATCAACATAGATGAAGCTGCTCGATTCTTGGTGGAAAACATCCTTGCCAATTACAAAGCCTTTCCTAATGATGAGAATGATGTGGGGAAATCAAAACTGGACCTAGACCCGTTGAAAGCAGAGAGTAAATCACAGTGCTGCTAGTGCTACCACCGTTCAGTAAAAGTGATGGGATGAGCAGCAGGACTTTGCGTTAAATCAAAATGCTGCTATGGTGCTGCGTTGTGACAATCCATATGGGGTGTCTGGTACTATCTGAATTGGTGACTCGTTTGGGTGTTTACATATTCTTGTTTAGCATGAAACTGAGTATCTTTCCACTGAGTTATCATTCCACTTGCTTGAGTGTCTGCATCTAAGTCTGATTAGTGTCTTCCTACTTGAGAACATGAGGTAGTGTTTACACTCCTAAAAGGAACAAAGACAACATTCAGTGTCTAGTTTGCTTCTAGGACATATGCTACATTCCAAATAGGACTCACTTTTAGCTGAATAGACTCTTGCACCTGAAAAGTAAACTTTTCCTTTGTCACCATTTGTGTCCCATTTGAGCCTTCTCACCAGCACAATTGTCCCTGTTTATTATCCCCACCATGAGGATCTGTCTCATTACTAGTTCTCCTGGATCAAGACATCCCAGAAATCTTGAAGGGGGCAATGACAAATGGGAGGTATCTTTCCTAGTGTGATCACTAAAAATGAGTGGAGTGGATGGCTTTTACCACTGAGTATAAACAAGATGGTTAAATTATTGTGGTTTAACAAGGGAAAGACATGATTATAAGATATACTAATAAAAATGCATCTCCAGCAATTTGAAGCTGAATACTTTCAGCTAATACTTTGCATATGAAACACATTAACAAATACAGTTGTACTGCTGGCACATAGTTATGGTACCCTCACCCTTATGCATGTCCAGAAATAAACATCCAGTAACTTTTTCATGCACTAACACTGAAAACTTTACAAAGAGTACAAAAAGTAAGTATCTTACTGTCCTGTGATGATGAACTTGCTTCTTTTTTTCTTCTGTGTAGAGGTGGTTCTGAATACCATGAGCAAGGAGAGAGGTCTTGAGGGAAGTAGCTTAATTCGTTCATGCTAGTCTGTCAGCCTTTCTGCCTCAAGCTCGTCTTGTCAGTTTTAGAACTCTTTTGACTGCTCTGAACTAATGAACTGGCTTACCAGTTTGTAACTGTATACTGAGATGCTTATGTTTCTTTGTTGTAACACTCATGTATTTTTGGCAGCAAATGAAGTTCAAAAGGATTAGATATATTTCATGGTTCTTGAATGTATTCTGGAACTCTGTCTCTGCTTGGCTCAAAGGCTTTGAAGCTCCTCTTTATTTTAAGGGTTTCTTCTGTCCTGGTACCTCATTGCTACTGACCTTGCTGGGTTTGATGGTGCTGATGTTTAGGTAAACATCAGAGTTAGGTATATGCAGGATTTGATATACTTTAATCTGTATTGAGATTTCCTATGCTGGCTTTTTTTTTTTTTTTTTTTTCCTAAAGAGTAACATACTTTTTAAGAGTTAAATAAATATATTTGGGCATCTTTTGTGTGTTGGTGTATGCTTTTGAGAACATGAATCTTCACATATGTTCTACTCTATACTCGAATATTTTCATTGACATTTGTAAACAACTTTCTCTTCTAGTATGTGCTATGTTAAAAAATTATTTTAAATTACCACAGTAAAGCTTGGCGTAAACTAAAACTGGGTTTATTAATCTTAGGATGCTAAGATAATTCAGATGAAAGGGATCTTAGACACTGGCTTAGAAGACATCCTTTCTCCAAGCAAGGTCATAGCACAACGCTTAGGTGTTCATGTGGTCTGGTCTTAACCATCTCTGCTGTTTGAGGTTGTTTCGAGGCCTGACTTTCCTCGAGAGTTGAAGCTATCACAATCTTCCTATTCAATCACTTGAACAACTCCATGTAGCCTGTAAAGTCACTTTTGATGTTTAATCTCCACTGTATTGTCTTTTTTCCAACTTTAATTAAAGCTGGGAAATGCCTACTTTACCGCTGCAGGCAGTTTCCCCAGCTGGACAGAATTTGTGGGGTTTTTTTGTTTGTTTGTTTTTTGTGTTTTTTTTTTTGTTTTTTTTTTTTTTTTTTGCTTTAGTATTTAGATTCAACAGCAAAATGGAGACTGAACTCAAGCTTTATGACTCTGCCTGAATGCATGAATTTCATCTGGGTCCTGTCACTGATAATATAATCCTACACAGGTTATTTTCAAGTATATCTAAACTTTTGCTTGAGCAGCTACTATTGCTATATTTAAGGACTTTCCTTGTTTTGTACATAGCTTCTTCTAAACCTCTGCATGAATGTAGAAAGGACATTACTGTAAAACTGGTAGAATATACTCGTTTTGATACAGGTTGTCAATGCTGAGGCCAGTAGTATAAAACTACCTGCAGGATGCAGTCTCTTTTTTTTTTTCTGTCACTTGTCCGAGGAAAAGAATTTGAGCTTTAATAGAAGGCTAGTCTTACTTTGTGCTGCAAACTGTAGTCTCACTACCTCTCTGTAGAGTGGGAGCATTGTGGTATTTGAGACTGAGCAGGTGGATCAGGAAAGCTGATTCAGTCAGAACAAGAAAACTGTAAGACTGGCCTGAGGAAGGAAATGGTAGTGTCTCTGTGGTAGAGGGAAATAGGACTGCAGTTCATAGAGAAGTGTGTAGGTTAGTTAAACTAGTAATGAAGCCTTATCCTAATTAACCCAAAAACTTTGATTTGGAAAAATAAGTGGAAGACACAAACAAACAGTGATTTCAGTATAGGATTTTCTGATGTTTCTTAACTTCAGTGGTAGAAAAATAGGAGATATTCCAAGTTCCAGAGTTTTGTTTAAACTTTGTGTCAGGCCTGTTGAACTGTATTAACTCCTTAGATTAAACAAATCTTTGTTCCTCTATAACAATTAATCTCTAGGGAGTAGTTTAAGTCATTCCTAGAGCCCCACTACTTGATGTCACCATGGGTGTCCAAAGGAGTCTGTGACTGTGTGGAAAGTCCATGCTGGAGCAGGCTCCTGGCAGAACCTATGGCCCCATGGAAGGGCCCATGCTGAAGCAAGTTTTCTGTCAGGCCTTGGCACCCTGGGGCGGGGGGAGATCCATCCTGGAGCTGTCTGTTCTGAAGGACTGCACCCTGTGGAAGCAACCTACACTGGAGCAGTTCATGGAGCCCAGGGGAAGAACTCACACTGGAGAAGTTTCTGGAGCATTGTCTCCCATGGGAAGGGCCCCATGCTGGAGTAGGAGAAATGTAAGGAGTCCTCCCCTGAGAAGGAAGGAGCAGCAGAGACAGTACGTGATGAACTGGCTGCAAACTCCCATTGCCCATCCCCCTGCGCCATTGGGTGGAGGAGGTAGAGAAAAATTGGGAGTAAAGTTAAGCTTGAGAAGAAGGGAGAGGTTGGAAAAGGTGTTTTTAAGGTTTAATTTTTTTATTCCTCATAATCCTACTCCAATCTGAATGGTAGTAAACTAATTTACCTCAGTCAAATCTGGTTATCCATGAGAACAACTTATGAGTGATTGCTGCTTGTTCTTACTTCAACCCATGAGCTTTTTGTTGCCTTTCCTCTCCTCCATCCAGCTGAGAGTGATACAGTAGCTTTGGTTGGCACCTGCTGTCCAGCCAGGGTCAACCAACATACAGGCAAACGGCTTTGCTTGAAACATAAAGAATTGCTGTTTTCGGCGGCACTTTGCCAGGAGATATCCAAAATCACTGCCTTCTTGTATTTAATAGTCTAAGGAGCAAGAAACTTCCATCAGATTGTCCACTAGGATGCAATTTCACTTCACTGGGTTATTGTTTTAAGCACAGTTAGGTGAGATGACTTACAGCTCAAATGGTTATGGTGGCCCTTGGCATATGGATGATGGCATAAGTGTGACAATAATTTATGTAATTTTTATGGGTTTCAGAAGTAAGAGAATGTGAACTGTTGTAGTTTGGTTTTTTATTATTATTTATAGAAGATTTGGTTTAAAAAATGGGTTTTATTTGGTTAAAACAAGTTAGGAGACATATCAGTTTATGGTCTTGCTTCTAAATTTCATGAAGAATGTTAATTAAATTTCTATTAAAATATTTTATCCAGAAATTTTACATTTTTCATTTTTCAAATAGTACAGCTTTTTGATTTTAGCTTGCATATTCAACTGCAGCCCCACTTAAAACACATTAAAGTTAATCACTTTTAAAAAGGATTTGCTATGATCTGTGGTGTGTGTCTGCTTAGAACAGGAAGACCTAACTTTTTAAATCTCCTGCAAAATGTTACATCTTTAATAGTAAAAAAAAAAAAAAAAATGTAAAAACCAAAATACTAAAGTAAAACAGAGAACTGAGATTCAATAGATTCTGCAGTTCTGTTGTTTACACTACATTAAGTTTGTATATTCTCAAATTAAAAACAAATACCCTTCTGTCCCTCAGGCTACTGTCACAATTTCATTGTATCTTTTAGCCAATTATCTAGAAAATTTTAAAGAGGTAATACTACTTCCTCAGTCCATATCCCAATTTTCCAACAGTTACAGTAGCTAAAGAGTCACAGTTGTCTTATTTAACTCCAGATTTCAGAGAGAGTTTTCACATTGCATCAAACACAGATAGCCTTTCCTTTTGACATAGGAAGATATCTCTGTATCATCACTTGTAAATTTACAAAAGAAATGCAATGGCTGTGCATAGTTCACTGAGCTACTTGGATTTTCCTCTGCTGCCTGCTCTTGGGGCATACATTGTTTTATCCCTGTGTTTGAGTGGAGAGATGATCAAAGCTGTGGTGGTCCCCAGTTCACACTTTTACCTAAATAAATAACTGCTCAGGAGCAGTCCCATTGGACGTGATGGTATTGCTGTATTTAAATTGGACTTGAGCAGCTGCTTGATATTTAAGAGAATGTTTTGGGTCTGTGTTTCTCCAAATTGAGATTATAGCATGAGAATGTGATAAAATGGTGCTCTAACAAATAAAGAACTTGAAAATAAAAACAGTAAAGGGAAATAGTAACATAGGACTCTGGTGAACCCCACCTTTCTGGCACAATGTCAAATTCAAGAGAGGCTGGAATGCTGGAAAAAACACGTCCCTGACAAAATCAGGTGAGACATGGTACCATAAGATATTTTTGCGTAGGCAAAGACTATTTTCTGTTATGCAGCTGGCTGTGTCTTATTCCATCAGTTTACTCAAGAAAACTCTCATATTCCACTTTATTCCCTAGCTTCACGATAAGAGTTAACAGAATAGAGCTGCCTGTTTCAATCCATTGGTTTGAGGATGATTTTGCTCAAATTCAGTTCCCTGGCCTATGTCACCTCAGTGACTGTTCCTGACTCAGTGCACAGAATTCCTCCCAGGCTTTATCACATTTTGCAGTGTTTTTATTTTCTTAGGCATTACTGTTTGCCACTCACAATTGCTCTGGTTTTGATCAGCCTTGGCTCTTTTCCTGATCCTTCCCTACCAACTCTTAAAGAAATGCCAGTGCACTGCTGTCCTGTTCACAGTTTCCCACTGCCCTGGAGACCTTACATCTCTTCCACCTAGCCTTTCACTTAGCAAGCAGATAAATGAGAGTATTGGAAGTTAAGGGCAATTGGGTTTTTTATCTCTAATTGCATTAATTTCAGAACCTAGATTTTTCTATCATTTGATGAAAAGACACAAGGAAAAAAGTCTCAAAAACAAAACACCAAAATCCTTTCATCTCGTGACTGTTGCAACCTCATACTTGAAAATGAAGCATCTCTTCTTACAGAAGCCTCTGGCTGACTTTGACCTTAACCCGTTTTTTCGTGGAAAACTCCCGGAACCACAGAATGGGTGAAATTGGAAGTGGTCTTGGAAGATTATATAGTCCTACACCTCTGCTCACACCTGGAGTAATGCCCAGTTTGATAAAAACTCCATAGTCTTGTTGGTGTTTGACCACCTTCACTGTAATTAAAAAAAAAAAGGAAATACATTTTATTTTAGAGAGAAATTTCTCTGTTTAAATTCTCACATTGATTTTAATCCTGTCACTTGGCGTCTCTGAAAAAAATGAGTGTCTTTAGCCTACTCATCAGTTATTCTAGACATTCTGCTTTGCCCCCTTCCCACACTCCTTTTCTTAAGGCAAAAACTTTTACTTTCTTGTTCTGGAGTCGTTGTGCCCTCTGTAAAATCAGAGGAGACTTAAGTCTGGGCCTCAAGACCCCTATGGGCCTTTGGTTGGGTTGCTGTTCATAGTTATTTTTCTACTCTCTCCAAGTACTATGTGTTGCTATTAAAAAAGTGCTAAATACTTAAGGTAAAAAGGCTGCTTTCCTGCAAGTGACTTGCATGTGCTGTAGCTGTTGATGAGATGCTTTCAGGGAAAAACAAAGAAGCTGGTGTTTTGAATGGTATCTTAGAAGAATGATGACCAGAAGGTCATCCATCCATTACTAATCAGTACGTGCTACCTTAGTATTTGTTTAGTGACATCTCAATGGGTTCCTAACACTTGTTTTGTTGTCTTGTGCATTTATTCCACATTTTCTGTCAGGCTGCCTCTACCCTAACAATTTCTTTCCTTCAGGGAGTGTCTGTCAGATATACTTCATGGCTTGAGACATTAGAGCAGTGAAACAGCCGATGTGACTTTGCAGACTCTTTGCCAGTTAGAAAACTAGCTTGTTTGAAATTCAGATTAATTTATCTTTCCAAACAAGCTGTCCTTGTCATTGCTGTTAGGTTATGGAATTCTAAATGAACTTCTTGCATAAATAAAAAGATCTAACTTAGTGGATGTTAAACTTGAGATTTTTTTTTTTTTTTTTTTTCCTTCACAAAGCACCTAGATACATGCCATCACTCTTAGCAAACAAACTTATTATAGGATTTTATGGTAAAAGGTTAGGTCCATTCTGAACTTCCTGTGTAGTAACTATAATTTAACAGAGCAATGAATTAAAGGCTCTGTACTTAACTATGTCTTTCTGATTTCTGCTCTTCCTCCTCTACCAACCAAAAATGTTTACAGACTCAGGCACTTAAATTTCAGTTACTTTTATGCTGTCTTTCACAAAAATGTATTATGAAATCTTTATTTGCTGAGTTGCCACAAACCTCGTTGGTCATGTGGGATCAAGAAGGAAGTTTTCCTACTCTGAAAACTTTCACAAGTGCCTCTTACATTTATACATATGTTTCATACATTCTTTCCCATAGTATTTTCTCTGTCCAGTAAGTATAGGAAAGGAAAGGGCATTCAGAGGAATCGAGAGTCTGTAATTTCCATGGTGTTTTTATCTGCATTCTGGGTCATAAACTGAATCCTTTCCCCCATCTACAAATTGGCATCAGCATCCAGCAGGTGTGGAGGTGAACAGCCCTGTGCTGGTACTGAAGAGGTGTAGCCAGATGTTTGAACTCACCTCTGTCTCTGCTATTATTATATCTCTTTGCTCTAATCAATGTTTGATAGCACAATTGTATGAAGAGAAGACCAGCTGTTCAGTTTGGACAGAAAGAAATAAAATTGAAATGTTTACTTAGCTCTCAAGTGAGAAGTGTCCCAAAGTACCTTATTTTAGATGAATGCTGTTGGACATTAACGCTGAAGGAAATGCCAAGCTGTGGCAGAATTCTGCACTTTGAAATTTAGGAGTGTATATCTGGCTACCTGTCATCTTGATATAAATCAAGATCTGACTTTTGTCTAAAATAAGCCTCTAGATGTAGCAACATCTGCTTATTTATCCTCCTATTTTTTCATCTACTGATGCCCTCTGCAATTTGACAAACAGATTTTCATTGATTTTTATATTTGAAAAAGACTTAGCTTTAATAAGAATAAACAAGTATATTCTGTTTTAGAAGGATTTTTCGTCATTCACTACAGATCGGGAAACAGCAAATACAGTGTTAGGAGCTGTTAGCAGTAATGCAGTCTCTGGAATGTGTCTGAAAAAGTCTGCTTATAAACTAAGCTGAAGTCAACTATCTGCTGAATTCAAACCCAGCAGATTAATGCTAATTTTATCTGACCTTGGTGGAATGGCATTCACTTTGGTAATCATGGGCTTCATAGCAGGAATTAATTAATTGCCTCAATCTGAAATTAAAAAGAGAATAAAGTCTTGCATAGTCTAGCTCTAAAATTTCTCCAGGCTGCCAGGGCAGAGCTGACTCATATTCAAGTTGCCCATCGACCAAGGCCCCCAGGTCCCTTCCTGCAGTGCTGCTGTCCAGCCTCTGTTTCCCTGTCTGTCAAGCACATCCAGGGTTGCTCCGTCCCAGGCGCAGAGTCCCGCACTGGTCTTGGGCAAACTTCATACAAGTGGTGATTGCCCGGTCCTCTCACTCGTCCGGGTCTCTCTGCAGGGCCTCTCTGTCTTCGACAGAGTCGACGGCCTCTCGCAGCTGATTATCACCGCCAAGCAGGCACTACGTCCTTTGGACAGATCCCTGAAGCCGCCGCAGGAAGCGGTACGTTACCCTCGAAGCCAAAGCTTTGCCCGCCTAGGCATTTCACGCCGTTCTTCGGCTCGTCGAGCACGGAGCGGGCTGGGGCGGGCGCGGCCCCTCGGCCCTGAGCCGCCCGCGCGGCCCCTCCCGCGGCCCGCGGGGTCGCCCGGCAACGCGGGGACGCGGCGGCACCGGCCCGCGGCCATGGCCTCCAAGGCGGGCAAGAAGAAGGAGCTCTCCAGCCGCGCCAGCGCCTACTCCAAAACGTGAGAGCCCCGGCAGAGAGGGAGGGTGGGCGCGGGAGGATGGCAGCCCCCGCCGGCCGCCTGGAGACCCCGCCGTGCCCGGCCTGGGCTGCTGCGGCCGCCTCCGGGGCCGGCTGGGAACTTGCCCCGAGGCTTCCCTGCCCCGGCCGTCGGGGCCGTCGGGATCGGAAGGCACCTGTGCGAGGCGGCCCGGGCGCCGTGGCGCCGGCCGGACACGGGTGCGTGCCCGTAAGCGCCGTGCTAAGAAAGCTCACTTGCTCGTGTGGGCGCTTCGTTAAAAGTGGTTTCTAAAGCCGAGGTGGGGTTTGGTTGCTCTTGGGGTTTTGTCTGTCTGTTCAAACTGTGTAAGTTGTACTCCCTCCCTCCTGAGGACCTCGGGGCGCTCCTGGCGGGTCTCAGGTGCCGTGCGTGCCTTGGTACGGCCCGGCCCTGCACACGCACCTCGGCCCTTGCGCACAGCCCGGGGAACGAAGGCTTCAGATGCTGCTCGGGAGCCGTCAGAAGTAAAGAGCTCACTGAAATGATCTTGGGTTTAACAGAACCTCGAAGCTGTGAACCAGGACAGTAATTTTGGCAATGGGGCCGCTCTGTTTTCATCAAGTAGAGGAACCAACCTAGCTGCAGTTTTGGGGGCGAGATGATTAGTGACTGTTCTAGCACATCAGTTTCACTTACAGAAGGGAAAGACAATTCCCGGTGTTTGGAAGATTTGCTTTATGTTTGTTACAAAGAATCTGAGAAAAGAAAGTATGATAAAAAATAATTCTTCCTTCCTATTAATTTCTTAAATTTTTCTGTGTAATTGGCGTCTCTTGAGGTATTTTTAAATTATTTGCTGTTTGCTGGGTGTTTAGTGTGAATTTGTATATTTCTGTGTAAATGTCTATTTCTTCCTGAAAAGACAAATAAATAGAGAACACTGACATTCACTGTCACTGTTTTGACTTGTGAGTTCTGTTTCTATGGTGTTAGCAGCTTTCTCATCCTAATGTAAGCCTGAATGCATGGCGCTGTCAGGATTCAAATGAAAAAGCATCTCATGTATGCGCGTATGGCCTCTGCTTCTTTTTTTTCCGCCATAAAGGAAGGTTTCAGTTGTATCACGTATCTCTCTCCTGAAATTGATCTCAAATGGCACTTTGTGCATATTTCATATTTAGTTACACAGCCTGTACTACAGAGTAATTTCTTATTTCATATTTCCATATTTCTATTTTATATTTCACACCTTGGTTCCCATTTTGCTAACTTTTCTGTTGATGATTGCCAGCGGCTAGTTCCTTCTCCCCACTGCACCCTTTGTTTAGTAACTCTGTTGTTGTTTTGGCCACAGCTGTGCTGTCCTTCATATTTATTGCTTCAAACAGCTGCTTTTTTTTTTTTTTTTTTTTTTTTTTTTTCCTAATGATATTTAAGCTATCAGGGACATTTTTGGGTTTAAGCTGTTGGAGAAAATAGAGCGAAGTTATTTTACATAAGATGGAGTAGCTTAAAGATGTCCTAGTGGTGGCTTAGTGATTTTCTTTCTTCTGTAGTCTAGTAATATGTTACACTAACCTGATTGAAATGCACAGAATAAATTGTTTGTTTGTTTGTTTGTTTGTTTGTTTTCTTAAGCCTATAACTTTTGTTTTAACTGTAGCATGTCTTTTAGGTTTATCTTGTGATAAACCATAGTGATGCAGAGTGCTCCTGCCATTCTTTTGTCATTCTGAAATGTTACTAAGGCCTTTTGGATAAATGGATGAAAAAATGTTGGTTTAGGTCAATGCAGGTCTTTCCAAGTTCAGCAAATGACTGGATAAGCGTTGACTAAATTGTCAGGAAAGATTTTCCTTTGAATCTGTTGAGCTGTGGAAATTAATTTAAATCAAGGAAGGCTATTGACAGTTTATTAAATCTTTGTGTACATAACTTTTTATCATGAAACAAAAATTTTACTGAAAACATAGACCTATTTTCTCATGAAGCTGGAGAGAATACTGCTATAAAATAGCTGAAAATTTTATTTCAGCACTTGCAATGCTTTCAGTCTTATTGTTTTGCTTTGTCAGTTTTAAGTGAGCTGATCAAATCTATTCTAGTACAGTATTTAGTCTCAGAAAGATCATCCTGCTGAAAACCCACATGTATCTTAGTACACTCTCATCAAAGATCTGTATGAAAACCTGGTGTTGTAGAACTCAGTGAAAATTGTTGGTAGTTGAGAACTGAACATAGTGGGACTAAAAGTTTCCCCTTGGAAACATTTTTAACATCTTGAATACCCTTTCTTGTCTCTTGCCCTTGTTTCTCAGATGGATTGGAATTTATATGCCAAAGTCAGAATCAGAAAGATATTTTAGCATTCTTAGTCCCTCTGAAAGGACTGAAGCATTGAAACAGATCCTTCTTTTCTTTAGTCATGCTGTATGCCAGGGGGTTTCAAACCTTTTTTATTGCACAACTTAATTGGTGGAAAGTTTTTGAGTGCACCCTTCCTATATATGTGTATTTATTCCTTTAACAGTTATATACTCACACTACTGAAGCTGTAATTTTTTAATTTTTTTTTCCTTGTGTGCACTGCCTGCTTTGGAGACTGCTGCTATACGCTACAGAATTTCCGTGGGAGAGAACAAGCAACTAGGCAGTTCAAGATTTGATCTACAGTTGGTAACATTTATAGGGAGCTTTTTCTTTGGATTAGGCTTATTGGTCAAAAGTTAGAACCATAGGCTGTGGTGATTTATGCAAAATGGAGGCTGTATGTCATTTTCCAATTTTCCACAATACTTCTAGACTGCTTTCCCCTTTGTCATAGCATTTGTGATTTGTCAGAAGAGTGGGAATTCAATTGATAGCAGACAGATGGATATATTATTTCTTTATTTGGAAATGGAAAGATGCTGTACAATGAGGAATGTCTGTGTTACAGTGAAGGTGTAATACAGATGTAATCTTGGTCTACAAGAACAAGATACACACATCATTAATTTATTAGAAAGTACAGTTTTAGACCCAAATGCAAAGAACATTCAATTTTCTGATATAAGGCTTAATCTGTGTCATTTTTAAGAACAATCAGAAGAGTACTGAGCTGGTTCTGCCAGAGTCTGCTCTGGGATAAAATTAATAGTACTGATGCTCTTTATAATTGTTGAGAAGAACTGCTGAACATGGTGATAAAGCAACTGTACTGTGTAAGCCTATGATTCATTCCTCATTTTGTTTGGTAAATCCTGTGTTGAACAGGGTGCTTTATGTTTCCTCAGGTAATGATTTTCTCCTAATACTAGGCAAGTGTCGGTAATGATTATAAATGTTTTATCAAAGGCAATTTACCAAGTCTTTTTTTAATGGGTTGTGGAAATTAGAACAAGATTAAGATTACAGCTGTATACATCGGAGATATAATAATTACTTCTTAGATATTTGGATTTCAGTAAAGCTTTTGATACTGTCTCTCACAGTACCCTTATGGATAAAATATCCCAAACACAGCTGTGTAAACACATAATGGATGGGTGAGCAACTGGCTCATGGGTTGGGCATGAAGGGTGATAGTGAATGGGGTGACATCAGACTGGCCATCTGTTACTAGTGGGGTTACACAGGGCTCTGTCTATGGCCCTGTGCTTTTCATCATATTTATAAATTACTTGGACTCGGGACTCGAAGGGACACTGAGCAAGTTCACAGATGATGTAAAATTGTGAGAAGCTCTTGACTCCCTCAAAGACGGAGATGCTGCAGAGAGACCTCAACAGATTAGAGAGATGGGCAATCACCAGCAACATGAAGTTTAACAAAGTGTCGTGCTGGATTCAGCACCTGGGATGAGGAAATCCCTGGATATATGGGCAGACTGTAGAATGAAACACTGGAGAGCAGCACCTCAGAAAGGAACCTGGGAGTCCTGGTCAATGGCAAATTGAGTATGAATACAGCCCTCTGGAGGGCCAGCTGTGAGAAGTCATATGAGGAGCGGCTAAGGTCACTTGGTCTGTTCAGCCCCAGGAGACTGAGGGGACACCTCATTGCAGTCTTCAGCTTCCTCTCAAGGGGAAGAGGAGGGGCAGGCACTGATCTCCTGTCTGGTGACCCATGACGGGAACTGAGAGAATGGCATGAAGTTGTGTCAGGAGAGCTTTACACTGGATATCAGGAAAAGGTTCTTCACCAGAGGGTGTTTGGGCACTGGAACAGGCTCCCCAGGGAAGTGGTGACAGCACCAAGCCTAAGAGAGTTCAAGAAGCATTTGGACACTGTTTCTGGGGACATGGAGTGACTCTTGAGGTGTCCTGTGCAGGGCTAGAAGTTGAACTTTGATGATCCTAGTGGAATCCAACTCGGAATATTCTCTGATTCTCTCTTATATGTGTTCATTCTGTTAACCAGCTTGTTCAGGATGTTTATGAGACAGAGGCAATTACCATAAAAATATTGTGTAAATCTATGAAAACCTAAGTACTGTGACTATTCCTGTCTTTGAAAGAGAAATGGATATTTGAAGCCTGTCTGAGAAAATGTTGCCTTGTAAGTTAAGTACTCTGTTGTAATTGCAAGATAGATTTTCTGGTTTATTTTAGAACAGAGCTTGTGGTTGCAAGAACAAAAATGCTAAAAATACTTTGTCTTTTGACTAATACTGTCTTTCTAATAGTAAACGTGACTTGTTTTTATATGTCTGTAATGATCAAAATACTGAATAGAAATGTGAATAATATAAAAAAGAAAAAGACTACTTTTTCTTTAAACAATTTGTAAAAAAATCCTGAAAAAAGCTGTCAGTGCTTGCCAAAAAGAATTAATGTTATAATTTAATCTGTTTTAGATAAAATTAGTGCAGAAATCTTCTGGGAGTAATGTGTACAAACATCTGTGCAATATATTTTGATCACCTTAAAATCATTTTACTTAATTTCTAGTGAGATCAAGCTGCCTTTTTTTTTTTTTTTTTTTTTTTTTTCCCCCCCCACAAGTGTTTAAAACAGTCAGGACAGTACATCTGAACTGAGGAAAATCAATCAGGATTATGTGTGGATATATTGCATTGTTGGAGTGGGACCTCAGAAACATATGGCAAAGGCAGGAAAATTCCTCTGGACTTGCTAGCCAGACTTCCCTTGAGTGTCTGCAGGATACTCCATTGGGTCTCTCTTCATTATTGCTTTCTAATTACATAGCAATTCCCTCAGGAGCAAGGCAGCTGCTGGAGATGATGGGCTGAAGAGCTCAAAAGAACTGCTGCCCTCACTGCTTTTCTTAATTGCACCATTAGAGGCTACTGAGAATCTGATCTTTCCCAGCTTTCAACAGCTATGGTGAAAAGGAATTGATGTCTTTGGTGGTACTGAAAGAGATTCTGGCTAGTAAGAATGGACAATGAATTAAAATGCTTTTAAATTAATTTGATGAAGTTCTATGCCATCAAGCCCAATCTTCTGAATTAAACCTAAGCCATCAGCATCTATCTCAATTAGGGTTTGGGCTATTAGGCACAAAAGTAAGGAGTTAATGGTCAGTGCCAAGAGAGGCACATGATTTAGGGGTAATTGTGGCACAGACAGAGGTCACCAATGTATATAGGGGAAGATCAGAGCAGTGCTGGAGTTCTTTTTACATAATTCAGTATATTTGCTGCTGATGTATCCTTAAGGACCAGCAGAGACAGGCTGAAGCCTGCACTGGCTGGAAGAAATTATTTTTTAGCTCTGTTGATTGCGATGAGTAGCAAGTTGCTGCGCCAATGCCTAGGATTACCTGATGTTTCTTATTAAGATTAAAGGATGGGACAATAAAGGCAAAACCAAATAGTGGTATTGCTAGTTCATTCTTCAGTTCCCATATGCCCAGGATAAGGTTTCAGCCACGGCTTGTGATTGAGGTATTATCCAATGCCCGCATTTGTTCTTTAGGTTTTAGAGAGTATAGACTAACCAGATTAATTTTTTGATGTTTTGGGTTTGTTAGATAGGATGAAGGTTGAGAATGGTAAGAATTCATGGATAAGAGCATGATAATTTAACTTGAAGCTTTTAGTGTTGTGCTGGACCTCTCATGTTGGTTCATGTAAGTTTTAATGGATGCTAAAAATTTACATGGAATCAGTGAACAAGCCGGCAGAAAATAAACCCTTTGAAGGTTATATAAATACATAGCAACTACATCAAGCTTGGGAAGTGCTTGAGCACTAGTCTTAAAAATACTTAGAGACTGTGAAAGTATTTGACAAATATACTACATATACCTTTATGCTCTTTACAGATTTTCAGTTGTAGTATTAAGACAAGGTGTTGGGCTGCAATTCACTCATTCTCTCACTCAGTACTCCTGTTCTCCTGTTTGTGGTCCGAGGGAGTAGCCCAGTGGTACATCTTTGACTTGCAGCATGTTACAATGTTTTATTTGAGGGAAGGGGTTGCTGTGTTACCATAAAAGCTGGTTACATCTGTTTGTAGGTGCTTATGCTTGTTTTTGACTGTGCATGAGCTACAGAGTTGAGTGTGCCTTGGAGGTTATAACCAACTTCTGCTAGAGACTTGAACCAGAGTGAACATTTTGGACTAAAAACACTGAAGATACAAGCCCTGATTTTGCATTTTTTTGATTAGGTGTACCCATTTTATGGTTAATTCTGCCTGATTTATTGGTCTGTCTTTAAAAATATAGTTTGCTTCAAGTGTCATGGTTTAACCCCATCTAGCAGCTCTGACACACACTGCTTGCTAGCTCCTCCCCAGCAGGATGAGGGAAGGAATCTGGGTAAAAATGCAAAAGCTTGTGGGCTGAGATAAAGGCAGCTTAATAGGTAAACAGCAAAGCAAGAAAAGGAATTCATTCACTGCTTCCCATGGACAGGCAGGTGTGCAGCCATTCCCATGAAACCAGGGCTGCATCACATGTAATGGTGACTTGGGAAGACAAATGTCATCACCCCGAACGTCTTCCACTTCCTTCTTCCGTCATGCTGAGCTTTTATTGCTCAGCATGACAGCACATGGTAAGAAAAGTCTCCCTGGTCAGTTGGGGTCAGGTCTCTGGGCTGAGTCCGCTCTGGTCCCTTGTGCGCCCCCAGCCTATGTGCTGGCGGAGCCGTGAGAAGCAGAAAAGGCCTTGACTCTGTGTAGCCACTGCTCAGCAACAACTGAAATATCACTGTGTTATCAACACTGTTTCCATCAAAAAACTAAAACATATCCCCCCTACAAGCTGCTCTGAAGAAATTTACTTTCAATCCTCGCCAAACCCCGTACAGATACTCACTGGACTTTGCAAGGAAAAGATTTATGTGAAAAAATTTAAACCTTCCACTGCATTCATAAGCTGCTTTACAGTTGTAAATGGTAACATATTACAAGATTTTATACTCCTACTACAAAGCTGATTTTTGATAATTCAGGAGGCTCTTCTGACTCAAACAGCTCAGTTCAGATCCTTTCTAATCAAAGCCAGTTAAGGCTTCATGAGATCTGTGAGTGATGGATCTTGAGCTACAGCAGTTATTCATCTCCAGTTTGCAGCTACTGTCCTGACAAAACTGAGGATGTTTTGAGAGCATGGTCTCCTTTAGCATGCTGTTAATTGCAATCGAAAGATAAACTTTGTTTGTTTGTTTGTTTGTTTGTTTGTTTGTTTGTTTGAATGTCTGCAGCCTTTTGGAAGGCATTTCCTGGTCTCTCAAATAATTTAGCCACAACATAAATCTGTAACGGTCCAGGATTACAGGACATCCAGATGCATAACTGAAGGGAAAACTATCTATGTATCTTAAAACTTAACCATCTGAAACACTGAGCAATCAGTACCATCCTGCACATACTTACTTTCCCCAGACATAACAGTGTTAGAGAATAAATGTGTTGTGATCTTAGGTTCATGATTGTTCTTTGGAAGTTATTTATTGCATCATTGATCATCTGCAAGCTCTATTACTACACTATTGTATTAATACCTAAATTCTAAATTTATTGTTTTTTATTGTCTATTCATTTTGTAAGTGTTGGAGTCCAGGGCATTCCTTTGGTTGCCCTGGAGGGTCAGGGACCTGGGCAGGGGGGTCTGGGACCCCAGCCCAGAGCTCAGAGAGACACTGGCTTTGATTTCAGTCCATGGGAAAAACTTCCTACACTGAGAGAAGGTTTACAGGCCACAAGAATGTGAGAAATAGTAGTTTAGCTTATCACAGAATGAGAAAATAGTAATTTTAGGTTCCTAGCATTGAAGTGAATGGGGACAAGATGGAGAATCTGGGGCGTTGTCTCCTTCTCCTTCTCCTTCTTCTTCCCTCACTCCATTGCTGCATTGACGTGGCACAAAGTAGTTAGTGAGGATTGGGTCAAAGTAAAGATGACCTTTTTAGTAATAGTGATAGACATTAGTAAGAAATAGTAAACAAGAAATACGTAGTAATTAGTATAAAAGATAAGGACAGCCCAGCTCGGGGGGAGACGTGAGGAATCCATGCAGCTGCGAACATCTTGTCGGACTCCAAGAAAATTGTAAGATAAGAAACAATAAACGAAGTATGCAACCTTGAAAAATCTAAACCTGAGAACTCCGTCTCTTCCTTTGGCTCGGCTCGGAGCTGTGCAGGGGAGCCAAGGACCCTGAAACCACCTGAATTTTGGGGTAAGCCCCCGACATGTAAGTAATTCATATTTATAAGGGCAGTAAGTAGTATCAGAAAAAAAAAAATTCTAAATTAGACCTAGAATTTCTGACCAGAAAAATGAAAGCTCTTGCTTTCAGCACCTGTGCTTCATTAATTGAAGTTTTTTCAGTGTGTAAATGCAGTACAACTTTACATAGTCAATTTTTTGGTACTTTTTATTCCCTTCTACTTTTAACTTTCTTTTAAGTTTCATGCTTTGTGGTGAGATAATGCCTTTTTTTGCCTCGGGTAAATATGGTAAGCATACTAGAATAGCACATAAGCTGACTGGTAGCCCGGGCCCGAATAGGAAGGCCGGGTGCCACCACAGGATTTCAAGGGCAGAAGTCCCTTTAGGTGGTGAGATAAGTGAGAGATGGGCAGGATTTGGTGACCCAAAAATGAACCACTTTAATAGGAAGCAACAAACAAACAACAAACAGCAAACCGAACTCAGTATGGGGTTCACCAAAAGTTATGGGCTAGAGGTAACAGTAACTTATATAAGGTAGAACAAAGGCGGAGTCTGAGGGCAGGGAGCCAACTGGGAAAAACGATTAGGAATATGGAAAAAAAATGCCACAAAAAACAGTCTATGGTAACAAAGGGAAAAAAGAACTTTCTAGACTAATTAACATAGAGAGCTCCCATGGGGCCTTGAGGGTGAGATTTTTTTCTCACCATGACCAGGGTGATTTTTCTCATGCCCTTAGCTCAAGGCTTTCTTTGACCCCAATAGCTGACCAATAAGTTTAACTTTTTATTAACTAGATTATGTGTTAATTAGAAAAGTATGTATTCAAATTAACTTTCCTAGTTAATTCTAATTAAAACAAGGAACCCCTGAGAGCTCAGCCTACTTGATCTGTAGATTTCAAACTCCATGGACTCATGGGCATGAAAATATTAAGTAATTTACTAGTAGCAATATCACACTAAATATTGTAGTCCCTACTGATCATAGTTTTAGGTTTTTCTTTCTGTAAAATTCTGACTCTGTCTGTCAGAGAATCTTACAGGCAAACACTCTGTGTGCCCTTGGTTGGAGAGTGTACAATCAGACTGTGCAAGAGGAGCTTTGACTTCTATTACGATGAACAGTGTAATGAGGTGTGGTGGTGAAAAGCAGCTTTCAGCAGAACTGAGTAGCAGAAAATTTGCTGTCAAAATAAAAATACTAATAATTGTGCTTTGAAACTAGAAAGCATTATTAAAGTATCATTATTAAAGAGACTCTGTTTGCTGAGGATTATTCATCTACTTAAGCAGAATGGTCTTTTATCTTCTGTGAACTCTCTGTAACCACCACAGAAGAAATGGGTTTTCCTGGTTTTCTTAACAATGCATGCAAAGTGCTTTTTAAATGAGTTGGCCTAAATCCACAGAAGTGCATGCTCTGCCATGCAGAGACTTTTAGCTCTTGGTTAATTGTTCAGGTACCATACAGAGGGCACAAGAGGTTTTGACAGAAGCCAAGAAAGAAGCAGTGCTGTGGAGTTTATATTCTTCTTCTTGATACTTGAATATCAAACTTTAGTATCAAAAGCAGTCTTCTTACCATTCTTAGAGCTGGGTCTAAGGTCAGGTTATAACCTTACAATGCCTGTTCATTTGCTGCTAGTTGGAAGAAGAGCACATTGATCAGACAGAAATTTGATCTGCAAATTAGATGTGGATGTTACTTGCTTTCAAATCCGTGACTTGTTGGAAAACTGCAAGATACAGCTCGAACCCCTTCTTGTCTGTGGCGGTCTGTTCACTTGGCCGGTCACTACCACCTTTTGAAACCAGTTAAACTCAAAGGCTTTGGACTGGCTCACAATCCCACCTGGAGCACAACTCAGAGTCAATCATAGCCATCTTGGAAGAATCAGTCAGAGATCACTTCTTTTGGCTGAGATTGGCACCTGAAAATGACCAGAAAAGACATTCCTCTTTCCAGGTTCTTGCTATGGCATTACCTAGGTACCGGTATATCATATTTCCACCTGTAAAACTGGATAGAAACTGGATAGAAAGCCCACCTCTGTAGGCTGGTTTTGTTTCTTTACATTACAAGTGCTCATTTAAGAGCTAGATAAAATAGTTTTTCTGCCTTGGCAGGCATCTCTTGGAATTAATTTTCAATGTTCTACTCTTGGGAATGTAATTTTAAAAAATAAATTTGGAGGATGTCTTTTAAAGGTTTAAGTGACTTCCAGTGTGGTAGAACATGAAAGGCTGTCAAATGAATGACTTCCAGGCAATCTGATGCCTTCCATTGTGAAGAATGTTTTTCAAATAAGTAAAAAGTATTTTTTTTCTCCATTCTGTATTTAAAGCTTTTTTATAGCAGATCTTTGGCTCCTTAGAATCAGGAGCAAAGAATTTTCACTACAGCTGTCTCAGCATAGAAAATGGTAAGCTGAGATTTCTGGCATTGCTTTTGCAGGCTACAGGGTCTTGGGCAACCATTTTAAAGCAGCACGTACATGATATTTTTTTCAAGTATATAATGTCACCTGATTTTACTTCTGTCTTTGAGCAGTTTGCCAATGATAGTTTCTGCTATAGAAACTATTCTTCCTGGAATGCAAAAATTGAAGGGTCAGGGTCCAAAATTCTAACATTGTACATGAGCTTGCCATGAGCATGAAAGAGGAATTCCTCAAAAAATTTTTATTTTTGCTTTACATAGATTTTGTCACACAAGATAAAACAAATCCATTGTGATCTTTATTAAGTATTCAGTTGTTTATCAGTCTGTTTGTCACAATTTTTTTGAATGCATCTTCATTTTCCCCCCGAACGCGCCAAAGTCTATTACTCAATTCTGTGATTTATATTCAATTTCTAACTTCATTTTTTTATATAGCAAAAAGGTTTAGTTGGGATAAATGGATAAAAACAGCAAAAGATACTAAATTTTAGCTGGAATTCTAAAATTATAAGGATAAGAATTCAGACAATATTTATAGGGAAACAAATGGAATCAGGCTGAAAACAAGGAGAAAAAACAAACAAGCAAAAAAAAAAGTTTTAAAATATTTAAAATACAATGCTTCTAAACCACCATTTTCTATTAACTTTTCTTTCAAGTAATGTCCAAGGCATGCTACTAATGTAAAATTTGCACAAGGGATTTGACGTATTGGGTTTTTCTTCCCCCTCCTAGAATTAGGAAAGCAAACCAAGAAGTCATTACTTGGTTTCCATTAATGTGAAGGCAAATAAAAATAGAATATGTAGACTTCGAGCTGGCAAAGCTAAATGTGAGGCTAGATAACCATCTCTCTTAGCAAATGTGTGTGTGTGCCTCCAGAAGAGGCTCGTTCTTGGCAAATTACTGAGGTCTATTAGTAGTTTGTCTGACACCTACAAGGATGTCAGCTATGTTTAGAAATGAGAACATCACACTTGGAAGTAGTGATCTAAATTTAAGACCCCTTTAAAAATGATATGTCTATAAAGAATAATCAGGTGGTGTTCATCTTTTCTTTCTATCATCACTTTAATTTTCCAGTTTGAGCTTTCTTCACATAGAGAGCACTCTGTGCTTTTTGAGGAAGAAATCCTACGCCAGTACACAAAAGTGAAATGACAATAAAACCATAGGCTTTTGCAAGCAACTGTGATCACAGCATAGATGGTTTACAATTATTTGTTCTGCTCATCATACCTTAATGGCATCCATGGCTTGAGTCTCCCCAAATGTGAGAGCTCTCAGCATGTAGAGTAGAGTATTTTGCTTCTGAAGAGAATCCTATAAGTTTCTGCTCCAGCACCCAAGATAAGACTAATAGCAAGGTATTGTAAACAACTCATTCATATTTTGGTTTTATTTTGTAATTGCTGCTAACTCTTTTAATCATCAGGACAAGACTGTATTGCCTTATTAGCTGCTTATTAAATTGATTGATTGTGACTCATTCTGCTCGTTTCTCTTCTGAAGAATGGCACTAGGTATGAAGAAAAAGAGCAAAATCATTTTGCCAGAGAGTTACTCATACTTGGCCAAACTTTCTTGTATCCTTTAGTGATTCTTATGAACTTGAGTGTTACCATGGTTTCTGTTCCAGGTTTCTAAGATATTCAGATGCTACTTTTTAAAAATAATTTCAGTAATTGTAGTTTAAAAGAACTTTCTGCTATAAATAAGGTCTTCAGAGGAGCCTTTTGTCTCTGAGGTTGGAAGAGACAAGAAAAACTTAAGTAGCTTCCCTTAAGGGCAGATTTCGAGAAAACATTGAAGCATCTTTGTTCTCTGCCCTCTTTTTCCTAATACAAAAGCTTTACTGAGGAGAGAAGGTTTTTTTATGACTGTTCAAACAATCCACAGAAAGGGACACTTTTTTTTACTGCCTCTTGGTGTCTTCCTGACTTCCAAAATAACCTGCATGCTGTCATGAAAATATTGTCTGATTATCCAGAATGATATGAGTATTGGGAAAGGAAGGTTGGAGTAGCCGTGCTGTTCTGAAAGTACCTACCAATACTTCCGTAATTCTTGAGAAGGCTCCCTTCAGTTTTGCTGGGTTTCCTCTCTAAGGAATGATCATAGATAATTTACAGGTAGATTTATCTACTTTAGGAAGAAAGTATTTGCTTCCTACCTTCCTAAACTCCATTAACCAAGCAGACAAGATCTTACTTGGAGAGTGTGGTAGTGCATATGTCTACAGACTAAATGACTGTATTACTCGAGAGCACATTTCCAGTGGGCTTGTTTCCTGTCTCTCTATTGAATCTGAAGTTTCTGAAACACTTGGGTTGCAATCTGTCTGCATTTTCCCTCTTGTGCTTGTCTATCCTGGCATACCCTCTTTCCCCTCTTGGCACTATATCAATTATACCAGTATTCTTGAAGAAGCTGCTTAAAGGGTTAGAGGTGAATTAGTGCCAACTTCATGGTATTTCATTTGGCAATTTGTTCCTCCTTTTTCTCCTTTAGGGTTTATCACAGGATTAAAAAGAAGTCTGCCAGTAAATTGGTTTTTAAAATACTGTTGCACAATGAGTCCATCCAGCCTCAGCATAAAATACATTTCATTGTCCTTGTATCTTACAATTAATTTCAAAGAATTCTCACAGTTCTATTATTCAATTCTTGTAATAGAGGGACTTCTTAATAGTATTGCTCAAATGCTGCATTTTTAATTAATTTAGCTTTTTTTTTTTTTTCATTTATTTATTACTTATATTTGGAGACCAATTAAATTGCAGTTATTTGTGAATTTTCCAGGTCTTATTGAATTATCCTTTTTGACATGCCGTTGCATTAGACTTCCACAACTTAGTTTAGGCATCTCAGTCATAGGTAGCATTGTTCCCATGTCTTCCACACTGTTAATGCTGAGTGTGTTCTGTTATGTCAGTGTGGTGGAAGGTAATTTTCTGTCTTAGTGTAATAGTAAGCTAAGTCTTCCATATCTCATTACTGCATTTTAAAATTATGGTTTTTTTATTATTCCATTATTGTCCCAAAGCACTCAGAAATCTTATAGCAAGAAACGAGGAAAGGCTCTGAGTAGTAACATGGTCTAGTGGAAGGTGTCCCTACTCATAGCAGGAAAGGTGGAACTAGATGATCTATAAAGTCCCTTCCAACCCAATCCATTCTATAGTTCTACAAATTATTGCAATTATCATTAATTTTATTTGTGAATGGTGTCAGAATACCTTTATTGTTATCAGTAAATGAAACTTCCATGCCTCTGTATAAATATGTAAAAGAGCAAATGCAGATTTAAAAGTAGAAAAAAAGATACAAAAAATTTAGGGCTAGTCCTTAAATGTTTAAAATTGCTATGTATGCCATTCATATTTCACCTGAAGTAAGAAAAAAGTACAAAAAATGAGATTTTTTTTTGTTTATATATGTAACAAACTGTCAGGAATCATATTTAAATAAGTGTTAGAAGTGTTCAGGTTTCAAAATATCACAAACGTTGAATCTGTTGATACAACCACCACTTAGTTTTTCATTGTTCTTCATGTGTGTGGTTAGCACAGATGCAACAGTTTCTTTGAAACAACTGGAAATGATGCAGAGAAACTGATAAACACCTCAGGGTATTTCAACTGCTTGTTAGATATTATTAAATACATAATGAAGCATCATTTGAGTCTTTAAGAAAACACTGGAGAAAATATTATACCACTAATGTAAGATCAAATGTAATAGAGTCAATTTACAGATGGCTGAGGTGGCAAAGATGAAAAAAATAAAGCCAAGTATGACTCTACAGAATACATCTTCCTTCCAGTTAGAGAAGTAGAAGCTATGTTTGGGTGGCTTTTGCACAGCAGAAGGCACAGATGGTATTAAATTTTAACAGCTGTCTTCCATTGAGAGTTACTGGTAGTGTGGATGAATGTGGTTAGTGCCTAGACAGTGAGAAATCTTTATTTTTACCCATGTCTTTATCCTTACTATTGCTAACAACTAAGTATTATGGAATTATAGAAAAACATTGATTGAACTGTGCCTCTGGGAGCCATTTAGTCAAACTCCTACTGAAGCAGGACCAGTTTACATCGGGTTGCTTAGATCCATGTCTGTTTGACTTTAAAGTGTCTCCCAAGAACTGTAGTTACCAAGATCCAAATCACACTCCAGTCAACTCTCTCAGTACCTTTGTTCACATTGCAGCTAGTCCCATGCAGCTGTGTGTGTCCAGTTGGCTTAAGTGCTGCCCAGCTCCTTCCTCTACTGTGGGTAATGCTTCACTCCCACAGACTCTGTAAATAGACTCTTGGACTGGGGAGAGCCAAATTTGCCAACAAACCCCAAGAAACAAAAAATGTTGAGTATTTTGGCCTTTCCCATGTTCTTTGTCACTGCCACTGAGCAGCAGACATGCGCTTCCTTATTTGTTCTTTGCTGCCAATGTACTTATGGGAGCTTTTTTCTTTGTCCTTAACATCCTCTGATTATTTCTACTCCAGCTGAGCTTTTGCTTTTGTAGTTTCACTGCTCTACACTTGAGCAATACCTCTGTTCCCCCAAGTGACTTGTCCCTGCTCCCACTTTCTGGGTGATGCAGCTTAATAGTATTTTCAGGTATCATTTGCTACAGGTTTTCCGTAGTCAGACTACTCATTGAAGTAGTCTGTGTTTGACTTGAGAATGTAGTTACGCATTTTGTTGTGCTTTTATAAGAACAATGAATAAATATTCTAGCTAATTCAGTTTTTCAGCACTTTGCATGCACTGGAAAGATTTAGGTGCACTAGTGCTACTTTGTGGCTATGAACACATTGTGTATTAGTCTTGTGAAAATCCTTTCAGCCTCAGCAAAATTATTGCCAGGCTTGGGAAACCCAAGAAGATGGTAGTGAGAGTGCTGGTAGCACAAGCAGCCCTGAGAATGAAACTACCCGGAGACAGTGCTGGCTAGTCTAGCAGCTCACAGATTCCTAAAAGTGGGAGTCCTTTTCCCCAGGACATCTTTTATCAATGGCAAGCTCCTTTTGGTTATCTAAGGAAAAAAATCAGAAAAAAAGGAAAGAAAGCCTTCAGATGGGTGAGTTGAACTGAGTGATGCATGCTAGGTCTAGCACAGGAGAAAAAGGAGAACCATGTGGCTTGAAGCAGGGGAAAAGGAGAGGGAAGAAACTGTCCTCAAATTCTGTTTTTATGCTTCAGCTGCCCAATTTACTTCAGTAGAATTCCTTGTATAAGCACATTTAAATATTTTGTTGATTTATACCTAATAACAACATTAAGCACTGTGAGAGGACAGATAGAAGTAGTGCTGAAGGTAATCTTGCCCCCAATATATTGCAGCTGTGTAAATTAACAAAGAGTGAGAACAGCCTTGCCCTCACAGCCATGAGTGTGATGAAGGAGTGAATTAGCTGGTTGGGAGGCAGTCAGAGTCTGCTGGCTGTGCTGTGAGGAGGATGGGTCAAGTGGTTGTGCAAGGAACAGATAAAGTAAGATGCTATATGATGGATGGACAGGATTCGGTGGTAGTGTAAGGGATAAGAAAGACTCAGGAAAGGGTGCAGGAAAGGAGGCTATATTTTGTGGTGCTGCCCATGGGAAGGGCATAGAGAAAAGGTGAGTGCACTGAGGGGTTACTAACTACCTGATGCTTGAGGCCTTTAGTGTCAGTTACACCTGAACTGTCAAAGCACTTCTATAGTTTTGCTTATCTTAGTGACAAAAAAGTTAACATAGTTAAAAATGCTAAGATTTCTATTACAGTATGTTAGAAAAAATAATATTTTATAAGATAAGAGTCTTCTTACTATCCTTGTCTAATAATGCTGTTCATTTTTATTTATGCCATGTGTGTTTCCTAGGTCATCTCTGCCTTCCAAGGCAGCTGCTTCCCATGAGAAGTGGAGATTTCCCATTTGGCCAGAATGGAATGATGCAGATGTCAATGCAGAAAAATGGGATGGTGGAAAAGCTGGGAAAGAAAAACCTGGGAAAGGTCAAATTTCAGTAAGTTTTGTGACATATATTATTTCCACTTAATTTTTTGCACTTATATTTAATAGAGTATTTGTCACAACTTCAGAATAGGTGTGTTACTGATAAATATTTTAATTTTCAATCATATACTTTCAATATGTTTAAGCAGTTGCCTTCTAAACTACAATAATAAACCAGAATTATTGCGCTGTTTTTAAAATGAACTTATAACATATCTGTGGCATTAATTTGGTATATTAATGGTTTTAAAAAAATACAACCCCCAATTGATTTCGTAGCATAACTAGAACCGAGGATGTGGGAACAGCTGCACTGTTGTAATATGTTGGGGCACTTCAGTTTCTGTGGGCTCAAAAAGTTTGGTGCTTCTGTCTTTATTTTGGCAAAAATAGATGTTGAAGTACTTTCTTTTGTACACTGCAGTGTCTGGTCATGTGAAACACTGCAACTCTACTATGTAGAGAATGACTTTGCAGAAAGTAAGGACCTGCCAGATGCAGAAAAAATTCTGGTTTTTGAATTTGGAATGTGGTAAAAGTGACATGGTTTTTTACTCCTTCCAACTGGTTATCATTGCAGAATGTTTAGGTCTTTTATACAGAGTAGTAGTAAACTTAGTACTTAAAGAATTTCTTAAACTCAGCATTTTAAATTGAAATGTGAAATCCATTAAATACTATGCTTTGTCATGTATTTTATATGCAAATTCTGCATTGTTCATATATTTCTTCTGAATGTGTCCTTGTGTACTATGTCTGTTTCCATATATATTCCTAGATTTTTTTTTTTTCTTAACCCAAGGTTGACTATATTATACTCCTATGGGGCCAAAGAATTGTTTTGAGAGAAGGTATATGTTTTGTACCAAATACTGCCATTAACTTGTTAAGGGAATAATTTTCCTTTGTGTCCTTCTCCTGTTCCATTACCACATTTGGTCTTTGGGCTGTATTCAACATTTATCTAGCACTAATTTGTTAGGTCTACTAAAATAACTATATCTGAAAATTTTTCTTCAATTTTAGCAGAAAGGGTGTTCTGAGTTGTTTCCTGGACTCTTCAGTTTAGCTACCAGTTTTATGAAACATTGCTCCTTTAACATGTTTATAGGAACTATATGTCAGTCAGAGCAGATGAATTTACAGATTGAATGTATTTTGTAATGTACCATCTTTCAATCCAAGCAGGTAGCCAGAATTCAACATTATATAGGTTATTTCAGTTGGAAACAAAATTATTAATGTCATCCAGGACTTTTGAGTATGCTTGGAATACGAATATAAACTGTCCTGTTTTCTTGTGTGGGTAAAGAAATCAACATGAAGTGATCTCTTTCTTTGTAACACTGAAGGTCTTCTACCAAGCACCCATACAGAATTTCCTCTTTTAGAGCAGTGCACTGTGTTGCTGAGATTGCGCATTTGACCTTGTCTTTGTCTCTGGTGCTCATTTCTTCCATGTCTTTCCTGTAAAACTTGTAGTTGAGATGCCTGTCCTTAGAGCATGAGCCCCTGAGACTTGGCACTTGTCTCTTATAGACACCTTAAATAAAAGATAAGTTAAAACTTAATTTTTTTCAGCCAAGTTTAGCTAAATCTACAATATCCTCCTTCAAAGCATTTTTCCTACTAGCAATCTAAAGGTGTGGTTTGTTTTTGTTTGTTTGTTTGTTTCTTTTGCTTAGTGTCATGTCATTCCCATCTGCCTCTGTTCTGTGATTTATCTAGTGTTTAAGAGCTAAACTTTCCTATTATGCCATGAAGTCAGGGGTGGATGTCTCTGAAACAGAATATGAACTCTGTTATTACAGTCTTGTATGGTCTAGGCTCCAAGACATTCTTTAAGCTTTCAGGAGGAAAAAAAAAAAAAAAAAGGTATTACTAAAACATTTCTTCTCTTCCCCCCTCCTCAGCTTATCTTTTTTCCTTCAGGTACAGAAATAGCTTGTTGCAGATTATTATGTTGAATGAACTACACAATGAAACAAACAAAAAATGTGTAGAAAAGATTATTTGGTAGTTTTTGGTTTGTATTTGGTTTTTATACTTTTGTGATGTACTTTGTTTTGCCTTCCTTTAATCATTGTGCTTTGGGCTCTTTTTATTCAGTTGTAGATAATATTAGTTCTTTTTAAAGCTACTTTACTCCTTAAGTGAATTATTCTCTGAACAATATATTACTTTAAATTGCATGGAAGATACAATACTGTAATTATTTAAAGTGGTCCATTTTTTTCATGCGTATTTTATGTAGCCTGGATTTGATGATCCTGAAGGGAAAATAAGGTTGCCAGCATCCTTAAAAGTGCATTCATGGAAACGTCCACAAGAGTTTTTAAAAAAAGAGGTAAGATTCTAAGAAGCAAGGTCATGATAAAAAAATGCTAATTGACTAACTTGTGAAAAGTAGAGTGAAATTAGCAGAGGACGTTAGTTCAACAGGTAAAGCCACTTGACCCCACAGTCAATTCTGTCTTGGAGACCAGTGTACCTGAGGGGTCAGTGGAGTGTGTGACAGCTCACCTGTGCTGCACACAGGGCTGGAAACCCTGAGCACAGGGTGAGCTCTCACAGCTGATGGTAATGGAGGAGCCTGCAGTCAGCTCCTGCTTCTTAGTCACAATTACATCACCTGCATCTCCTTGACTTGATGTAACCACAGCTGCAAGTTATTCAACATCCTTTTATTTTACAGCAGAAATTGTGGGCAGAGTTGTTTTCTTGTAAGAATATTCTTTTATAGCTCAAATGGTATCATAGGTCAGTAAAACCAAAATGGATGGGATCTGTACAGAATGCTGTGTAGATGAAACAGAGGCTTGCTTGATGCCACACAATCTGGGTTTCTCACTGTCTAAAAGAACATAAGATTACAGTTAACTGTAAAGAATGGGGTTCGTATGGGTAATTATAGCATTCTCAATGATACTGTACAGAATCTCAGGGCCTTTATTAATGGGATAAGACCACCATGGACCAGCACTTGCTAGTGTAAAATGTCATGGTAGTGTGTCCTCCCACATCTGTGTCACTTTTTGATTCCCGTGTTCATTTGGAAGACAGCTGGATAGAGAGATGCCTTTCTGGTTTTCTTTTTGTTCTTTCTTTTTTTTTTTTTTGCTAATTGAACAATTCCTGTCATGGCAGAAAAAATTCTGTACATTTCAACTGAGGCTTCTCTTGAGCCTTATCTGAAGTATTCATATTTGCCATGAAACCATGAACTAACTTTACCAGAACTACAGTACTTTTTTCACTTCAGCTATCATATATTTCTGGGCTACATAGAGTACATGTCCATGTCTTTGACAGTACTTGTCTACCAGTTAACCATAACATTTTAATGTTATGCATAGCTGTTATTTAGTTTAGGTTTAAAATTAATTGCAGAGAAAATAATCTGCCTCCCGTTTCAAAGGTTAGTGTTCTCCAATACTGTTACTAATCTAAGGGTTTACATGGTTTACTTCAGACGAAATATTGAAGTTTTAAAGCACTTGGACCATCCTTCCAACTTCTTCAGGCTTGTCACTTTTCCTTTTGTCAGCTTGTCAGTTCCATTTCGTATTAATTAGACACTAAACAGATCTAAGTTTAATTTTTAATGGAAGGTGAGGGGGAGGTCAGAAAAGTAATTGACAAGACCAAAAGATTGGATAGGAAATGCTGCCAAAATGCATAAACTGAGTGGAGGTATCTGAAAAATGAAGACAAGAGCGCTGGCAGCCCAGAAAGTCATAGAAACATGTATCTGTATTAAAAATAGCTTTTAAAATTTATCTCTAGAGTACTATGAAGAAAGAATTTGTTTTCTTTAGGACCTGATTAAAGCTTTGATGCTCCTTTTGGTCCAATATATTTTGAATCAACAAGCAATGGTTACCAGGGATTTTATTAAAAATTAATGTAAATGTCAAGCAATGAAAGGCTATTAAGAATTCTTTGTTACCACATATATTTTTTTCTATAAAAGAAAGTATATTTAGTGTGGCAAACAACGAACACCGACGTGCGATGAGATGTAGAGAAACATTCAGTTTAATAAACTGCAACCCCAGTCTGTTATTACTGAACTGCTTACAAAAAGGAAATGGGCTGAATGAGAAGGAAATTGTCATGAACACTTCATAATGCAGCCAAAGGTTTCATAAAGTCACTGTTCAGGCAATACCACGGTCTAACTGACCATGAGCAAATAAATCCCTGTGAACCCTGGTGGGTGGCTAAGGGAATCTCAAAGTATAAGACAGTGTTATGATCATGATTTAAATGCAGAACTGCAAATATCTTAAGAAATTGAGGGCATCTCAATTTACTTATGTGATTATTTAATTTGATACTCTGTAAATCTCCTGATAATAATAATAATTTCTTAAGAATTCTAAACCTACATTTTAAGGAAGTTTTGTGAAGAGGTACCAGACCATCTGCAAGACGATCTCTTCTAGTTTCAAATGTGTAATGGATGTTTGCCAGATGTCCAACATTTGCATGTTCACTGAAATTTTCATGTTAATTTAATTTTTTCCGGATAATTTAGCTATGGATCTAACTAATTTACTTTCTGCTAGGTTCCTGTGATAGTACAAAATGAAACCTCATTTGACCTCATTTCAGCAAATGAGCATATATTTTGTTGTGAGGTAGGTGGAAATGCATTATTGTCCCTTTAAAAAAAGTTACTTAGTTTTATCTTTCTTTAACTTTTTGAATTTCACTCCAAATTCCTACAAAGAAGAAATAATTTCTGAGAGATTTTTTAAGTGGAAAAAGAATAAAGGGGATAAAGTGGCAATAAATGATCTAGATTGTTATAATTAGTGTTTACCATTTTTAGAATTTGAAAAATCAGTGATGGTAAGAGGCTTTCCAAACGTTTTTTGAAAAAAAAAGTATTCAGTCTGTGAACTAAGGTAATTACTACTGGATAATATTGTCTAAAGAAAAGTGTAAAGAAAGGCTACATTAGGAGGGATTTATATTTTTTATTCAGACTTTCTGGAAGTCCTAGTGTGCCTGCATACGTGTGCAAATGTCTGTGACCCAGGCAATCTTTTCTGTCCCTCCAGAGAATGAAATGTTTACTGAATTTCTGCAGGTCATGGGAAAATATAAACCAGGTAGAACCAAGGCATCTGAGTGCCTGATTGAATGTAATATTACTTAATAATTTCTCTTTCATTCAATACATCAGTGCAAATTCAAAATTCAGCACCAGAGATCTAAGCAAGGAAACACCAGAAGACAGGTCATATAAATTTTGAAGTCTGCAAAACTACTAATTTGTATTAGGACATGTTTCTTGGAACATCTGTAGAACCAATAATTAATTTTAGGGCAGGTTTTTTGTTGTAAAAGCTTTTTTTCATTCTGGTTTATATAAATAATTGTAACAGTTTGGTAGTATTTGTGAAAGTACGGCATCCATCAGAAATCTGCATATTATAGAAACACGTGCATAAAATATGATCAGTTAAAATAAAGCTGTTATTTTAAGTCTTAAAAATTACTAAGTACATTTAATAATTTAGGGTTTCTTTTACTGAGTACAAATATGGGCTATTGAAGGTAATACTGATTTTTAGCAGCTTGCTTTTGATAAGCAATTAAACAAGTGACAGCTCACAGGTCTTGTAAGATAATTTAAGATTGTATTTCTTCATTTGTCATTATTAAATGATGAATACCTTTATTTACACTGTGCCTTTACTGAGCTTCATGAAGTCTTGTGTTATTGTAGATAGGTATTGTAATGATTTGAAGAGAATTTGTAACAGTGAAGTTAATTATTCCATTAAACCATAGCTATATTTTCATGTCACTTTTTCATAAGAGGATCTGTTTTACTCTTTGATCATTATAATATAACTTTTTTTTTTTAATATATGTTACTTGAAAAGAATTTTTTTTTTCTTGTTTTAGCTGATGAGATGGATTGTAAGTGAAATCTATGCTGTCTGGAGGATATATAATGAAAATTCCTTAAATAGTGAGACACCCACACTTGTTTGGAAACCTTGGGAACATATTTATGCCTTATGTAAAGCTACCAAGGAACACACACCACTGTACAATAAATTTGGAAAATATGTATTGAAACTTTATTGGATGGTGAGTTGTTTCCTCCAACAATATAAAAATATGATGCAGCTAGTATGGCAAATTTTAACGGTTAATGGATATATATTTCATTATTAAAAATACATAGATTTTTAGGAGTTAAAAAACGGAAAAATTGTTGATGCTTGTTAATTCAAATCCCTATTACAGTTCATGTGATTTTTGTACAACTTGTGGCTTGATAAATGTTATTACTTGCAAAGGCAATATTTTATTTTTGTAGGTTTGATGCAAACACTAGTCAGATGTGGCCCACACCTCTGGTATATTAGGCTAAAAGATTTTTTTTTGAGGTTTAAGTAATTTAGTTGTCTGACTTTACAGAGCTATTTGTGCCTAAGAGTATTTAAAGATATTTAGATACTTCCAGTGTGAGGATTTTCTGAAGATGTACTGAAAAATTAAAACATCCGAAGGATTTCTAAAGATAAGACAGTAACTTCTTAACTCATTTGGCAGTCAACAGGGAACAATTAATTGCATATTGAACCTTATTTTAACAAATAAATAATGACATATAAAAGAAGTGACATCTAAAAGTTACTTATGTTGTTGGAGTTATTTGTTACATTTGTGTTTTGGAAACAGAAAATGTCACAGCATGCTAAGACCTATAACTAACCCCATTAAACTTCCAGTTGCCCAAAGCTGAAAATATTTTTGCGACACTCAGCTAGAAACAAAAACTTGATGGTGACTTTTCCTGAAAGGGGAGCCCTGATCTGATTTACATGCCTGTGCTTTCCTCATCCCTTACTACTGCCTCCACATGTGGAATAACTTATGTTCATATACAAATGAGTTGCATGAGTTTGAGAAGGCATAAATTGTGTTGTCCAAGTTCCACAGAGGGCATTTTTATTTTTCTGTATGTGAATTTATTGCTGTAGATATTATGTAGTCGTGTGGTAAAATACTACATTTTAAAGCATATCTAAGAATTACCAGCATGCTTAATTTTCTTTGTCAGTATTTTCACTTTTTGTCACTTTTTTTTTTTTTTTTTTTGTTTTTTTGCTTGGGGCCTGTGCGTTTCTTTTTTTTTTCTTTTTTTTTTTTTTTTTCCCTCCCCTCTGGGTATACAGCTGTATTTTACAGAAAGAAAAATGGTGAAAAAGAGGGTCACTTTTTGGAAGATTAAAGAAAACGTACAAACAAGAAAAAACAAATATCAGAAGATAAAAGATTTCACAGGAGAAAGTAGAAAATTAAATGAAAAAGAGGGCAAAAGATGAAAGAATAATGAGTTGATTTCACTAATATTCTGCATTGAGTCCTGAAGATGTTGTGCATGACATCAAACCTGTGGATAATAATTTTTTTTCACATAATTGGCACAATATATAAATTCTACCCCACATTCTACTTTCACTTTGCATTCCTGAGGTTTACTGGATTTTTTCTGTAATTATTTTTTTGTCATCTTTTCATCTGTAGATCTGCCCCAAGTTTTTTTTGTTTGTTTTAATTTCTTTGGTTTCTATTCATTTACTTATCAACTTGTACTGTTCTCCCTAGTAGCCTTCAGCAATTATTGGAAGAGGAGATATGTGATCATATCACTGACTAGCTCCTTTTCCAACTAAGGAAGTTTAAATATTTTGTTTTGATTGTCACAAAATGGTTCTTATCATAAATTCTATTTGCTTTTTTAATGTGTTTTAAATATCTTTGCCCTCTGGCTTAAATTTGTTTTTTCTGTAGACCTATAGAAGTCATAGCATTAATCAGCTGCTATTTCAACTTGAATCCATAGTTTAGTTACAAGCAGAGAACAATAATTTTGCACTCTCTGATAACACATGGTGAACACTTTAGTGATTTGGTCGTTCTTCATAATTTTGTGTGTGAATTAACAGAAGTATTTGCTATTGGCCCACCTATTTTCCATTATATCTTCATCACTAGAACAGAGACTTTTATTTGGAGAATGGTCGACAAAATTATTTTGTGGAATGCTAGCTGAGTTTACTAATGAAGTATCTAGTATTGGAGACAACAGTACTTTGTCTTAGCTGTTTGTTTCTTAGCCTGGAAATACAGATTTTTTTTTTTTCTTTAACATTTGATCATTTTGTGTTGTTTAGTATATTGTTTGATCTATTACTATTGTAATACTTAACAGGACACTAACTGCTGTCAATGTACCTGGGTAGTTATTGGGAAGCGAGGGGGACTGCTTATATCACAAGTATTTTCCAGACTGAGACCTAAAGAGGCATTTAAGAAGCGGCTCTCGTAGTTAAGCCTTTTTTTAATCGTTAGTGTTTCTAAGGCATCTGTCATGGCAGCTGAAGAAACAGCAATGAACGCGTGCACATATGAGATGAAATATATTTGGAAATAGCGGCAATTAGATTAATCTCTGAAACAAATAAGTCAGAGCAGTAATAAAATGCTATGAATGCTGTTTCCATGTTTCTCATATATTATGTGAGAACTTCTTTTAAAGCCATCTGTGATGTAAATCAAGTTACAGTAGAATTAGGTTCTTGGGAAAGTAATAGAAGTTCTCTTACATATTCTTCACTCTCCACAAACTGTTTTGGGCTTTTTTCTGCTTTCCTCCCCTTTCCCTGTCACAGGGGTGTTGGAGAAAGATTATTGTGGATGACACTATGCCTTTCAGTGAAGAGGAGACTTTGTTATTACCAGCTACAACCTGCCAAAATGAACTTTGGCCAATGTTGCTGTCCAAAGCTATCATTAAGTTAGCAAGTTCTAGGTATGTTTTGTCATCTCACTTTTGCTTTGTTCTGTGAAGTCACATGGTAATAGAAAAAAGTTGACTTAGTATTCATTGGAAATATATTTTGCTAAATTTCTGTAATGAAAATTTTACATTTTCAAAAGCTGACACTGTTAATCAGTAGAACAAAATTCTCTATAGCTACAGAAAGTGCAGTGTTTCCTTTTTAGATGTGTTTGTAAATTTAGTCACAGAAAACTTACCAAGAAACTAGAGTACTCTTATAATTTGCTTCATTTGTTTTATATTATTCCTTGAAAACTTCACATATGGCTTTCTGCCAAACAGAAGTACCTGTGAACTCTTAATGAAATTGTTATTGTCAGCCTTGACCAGTATTGACTCAACCAATATTGAAAGTAGTTTTGTGAGCTGCTTTTGATACCTTTGCTTCAGTTGTGCCGTTGTGTACAGTAAACTACTTCCCTAGAAGTGACCAGAAAAGTAGAAGGTGGCCTATAATGCAGTGATTGACAATTTTGGCTACAGGTGAAATGAGTTATGAATGCCAAGAGTTTAAATGAATAATCTTGAGAAAATAATTGAAAACACTCATCTGGGTTGTGAGGCTTCCCTGTTCTCATCGTATCAAGTTATGTTTGTCCGAAGAGTCATCTAGAATATGTTTACACAGGCCTAGAGCTGCCTGTTAGGAAACTCTGTCTGTGGGAATGTGATTGACATACTGCATTTCTCCAGAGTACAAGGGTTAGCCATACAAGTGCTGGCATCTCTGGCCTTTGTCATCTCAGGAAACCTCTCTAGAGAGTAGCAGAGTGTCAGTTTGAAAGAGTGAACTTTGCTGGAGTGGAAGTAGAACCAGCTTGTTCAGAATAACCTGGGAGTTAGAGAAGCTGCTCAGGAAATGGAAGTTGGAGTATCACAACCCTCTTTTAATGCAAGAGATTGCAAACCCACATCTCCAACCCTGCATCTCTGAGCAAGTATACATAGTATGCTTGCTAACAAAGTTGAAAAAAAATACCAGAGGAACACTAAAATAATGAGCCTGATAAAAAGGCGTTGACTTTGTAGAGGAGTAGTCAGCAGTGGTTTGGAAAACTCCTAAGATTGCGAGTAATGACTTGTTTTTCATCAAGCTATTCCATGTATGGTCTTATTCCTACAGAAAGCAATGCAGACTACAGAGTTTACTGTGGTTGGTTACATTATAATTGTATAATATCTGCTTTTGTCTTATAGTATATATGAAACTGGAAAAAGAGAGATGGAGGAATTTACAGTTCTACAAACATTGACTGGATGGATACCAGAAGTTATTCCTCTCCAGTAAGTTCTTTTATTAAACCATTTATGTGTTAGTTCTTTAATTTTTAATTTTGTAAGGCATTATAAAAAATAAAGCTGAGCCCAGCCCTGAAAGTCCTTCACCATCAATTTTGGAAGGTGAATGGTTTATAATTCAGGCACTTGGGAAATGTACCTTTGAGAAATGCAATTTTATTGTGATTATCTTTGTAAGTTCATAACAGTTTGTTGTAAAGCTATTTATCATGCTGATGCCTATTCTTCATAAAATTAATTTAACTAATTTTAAATAGTGTGATGAAAACAAAGTTAGAGAAATCAGTTTCATTTAGTATGCAGTTACAAAATGTCTGCTGATAATAATAATTTTATATCTGAATACACTATAGAAAATATATGTAGTGAATTTGGAAGTAATCTATGTCATCTAGTATGAAGTTTACACCCTTTAAATTGCAACATTTGGTGGACTTTTAGTTTCAACTAGTGTTTCCTATCTGCAATAGCATTTGTCTTGTTTCCTGCGTGTTTTATGTTCCTATTTTTAAAGAAAGACATTCTGACTTTTCAGCTTGACATTCTTTTTATTAAATGAATTATCTGAATACCGATACTAAATGTTTAGACTTTTTCTTTTGAATTACATGTTTTTGCCTTTTGATGTATGCATTCAAATGAATATATAGATAACAAATAGTTGTTTTTTATATAACTGACTTAGATATAGTTTTTTATTTATAACCATATGTCACTATTAAATAATTTCAAAGAGTATTTAATTCCATTTTTCAGTAATTTTTATATCTCAAGCTATTCTTGCAATTTATGTTTTTGATATATTTTTGTTCTACAGTAGTGTTTAAGCAGTTCAAGGACTTAAAAATCTAAGAAGCCTAAATTTCATTTCTTTCTATACTTAGTTTTACAACTTGAACAACAAAAACAGTATTCACTTACTAAAACTGTTATATCCTGTAATATGAAAATAAGAATACTACGGAGTCTTTGGAATAGTATTATAAGATTACTTTAGCTCATTTTACAATAATTTATTTTATGTAAAAAAAAGTTGGATCCATGAAACTCAATTCATGTCCCTGTTTGAGATTATTTCTGGAATCACTGTATTTCTGTGGAAAACTAATATGACTGCAACTATTAATGTCATAATAAAACCTTTCTCGTTTGGAAGTACCTTTGAGAAGCTTTTTAATATATAGAGCTAGAAACACCGTATTATATTGTGTAGTTGTAAAATGGTTTGCAAGTTTCTCTGCCACAACTTCTATCTGCTAAAACTCTTGAGAAAGGACATTTTATTTGCATGCTCCTCTAACCACCATCTCTTTCTTTATTTTCTGTAAGCTGTCTCAACAAATATTTCTGATACAGATTGTGTGCTATCTACTAAAATAACCTAGTAGCATTTTTTAGAGTTGGACTGTCAGTTGCGATATAGTGATGTCTAAATGAAAATCACACTTTCTTCTCTTATTGGGAGTATCCCTACCATTGACATATACATTTGTGTTTTCTCCTAAAGGCCAGAATACTTGGACAAAGTTTGGGGCTTTTTAAAAGATGTTGTGCCAGAATTCAAATTACCAGAGAAGAAGGCTCCAGAGCTTGAGATTACTCAGGATGACACAAAAACTGAAGAGACCAAAGACTCAGAGTTAAAAAGTGAAGTTTCATCTATGAATAAGCTGACAGATATAACTGAGAAAGCAGAGTCAGCCAATAATGCTAGCAAAGGTCTGTAATTTTGCATAGTCTAATCTTTGTAGGCCAAGCATAAATAAGGTTAACATCATCTCCTTTTCACATTAGTATATTTTGCATATATTGCCAAATACAGCTCTGAGGGTTTGTTGTTTCACTAAACATGTTGCAATGACATAAACTCAAAATACTTTTGTTTTAGCTGTAGGTCTCATTAGAAGCAGTACTAGTCTTTTATTTTATAAAAATAGCTTTGCTTTCTGGCAGAGATATTTTTTTCAGATCTATGTCACAGCCATTTCTCTAAAGTCTGGTTCCTTGCTGAGAGAGACCAATCAGAGAGGTCTCCAAAGGCAACATTGCTCTGAACATAAATTAATTATACATTTCACAATGGGTGTTGTAAATTGTGATTACCTACAGAGTTGTCACAAATATGTTCTAATGTCTACCTCTATTTTTATTTCTGGCAACTTTTCTTTTATGCTACGAGATATAGGCAATAGTTTTCTTCGAGAGCTGCTAATCCTATTTACATTTAAATGAAAAAAAAATTACATTTAGAAACTTGTTTGTTTCAGTATATTATTCTTCATTGTTTTTATTTGAGACTGAGTTTTGTTAGTTGCTGTTCTTATCTTGAAGGTCTCGGTGCAGTTTCACAACACTTCTCATGCCTTTGGAGAGTATGAATCATATGTTAAAATTCCCATTTCTGCCTAGATTTTTGGGAAAATCTGACCTCCTCGCTTTGAATCCCAAAAGCTATGTTCCCTGTCAAAAGAGTTATAAAAGTCTTAGAAGATACCTGGCTGAGGCAGTATTCTCTCTTCTTAAGAAAGTCTGCTATCATTTTGACTCAGCCAATCAGTGTAGTAGATATTTCAGCGTTTGGAATGGGCATGCCACTGGGAACAGCACTGTTGTTCATCCAACAGGGTGCTGTAATTTTTTCCTCAGAAAACTAGGTAAATTTAATCCTGCCTAAGACTTAAAAATTCTATTAGTAACTGAAATTGCTGATAATCAGGGAACCATTCTGTCACAATACAGCTCTGTGATCTCCAACTCTGAGGCTGAAAGGTTTGTTCAGATGTTCTATTGATGTTTGGGATTAATGTTTGGATGACACAAAGCCATTTGTGTCACCATAAGAGTTAAGGACCTGGGAGTCCTGATGGATGACCAGCTATCCCTGGGTCAGCAGTGTGCCCTGGTGGTCAAGGACAACAGTGTCCTGGGATACATTAGGAAAAGCATTGCCATCAGGTGGAGGGAGCTCATCCTGTTCTCCCTTTACTCAGTCTATGTCTGGAATGCTGTGTCCAGTCCTGGACTCTTCAGCACATTAGAGACATGGAGCTCCTGAGTGAGTCCAACAGTGAGGGAAATGAAGATGGTTTGGAGCATCTCTTACAAGACGCTGAGGAAGCTGGGCCTGTTCAGCTTTGAGAAGAGACAACTTAGAGGGGACCTCATCAGTGTGTATAAGTATCTAAAAGGTGGGTTCCAAGAAGATGAAACCAGGCTCTGCTCTGTAGTGCTGAGCAATAGGAAAAGAGGCAATGGGCAGAAACTAGTGCACAGGAAGCTCCACCGGAACATGAGGAAGAACTTTACCGTGTGAGTGACCAAGCAATGGGACACATTGCCCAGAGAGGCTGTGGATTCTCCTTCACTGGGAATGGCTTTGATATATTCAAGAACTGTCTGGATGCAATCCTGTGTCATGTGCTCTAGTATGATGCTGGTGGAGCAGGGAAGTTGGACCAGATGGCCTGCTGGGATCGCTTTCAACCTGAACCATTCTGTGAAGCTGTGTTGTGCAGTTGACACAAAAGAAGGAAGGAATGCCATCCAAGAGGACTTGAACAAACTTTAGAATTGGACCCACTGGAATTTAATGAGGTTCAGAAAGTCCAGGTGCTAGGTGCTGCACCTAGATTGGGATGGTCTTAGGCAGAGTACAGACTGGAAGAACTGAGACCCAGCCCTGTGGAGAAGGACATGGGGGATCTGGTGGATGCAATGCAGTACATGGGTCAACAGTGTGTGCTCACAGCCCAGAAAGGCAATTGTATCCAAGGCTGCGCCCGAAGCAGTGTGGCCAGCAGGATGAGGAAGGTGAGTCTCCCCTTCTACTCTGCTCCTGTGAGAACCCAGCCTGGAATGCAGCATCCAGTTCTGGGGTCCCAGCACAAGAAAGACCTGGACCTGTTGGAACGAGTCCTGAGGAGGGCCACTAAGATGATCAGAGTTCTGTAGAATCTTTCCTACAAAGGCAGTCAGAGCTGGGATTGTTCAGCCTAGAGAAGAGAAGGCTTCAGGGAGACCTTAGGGCACTTTCCAGTACTTAAAGGGGGCCTACCAGAGAGCTGGAGAGGGACTTTTTACAAGGGCATGTAGTGATTAGAACAAGAGTGAATGGCTATAAACTCAGAGGGCAGGTTTAGATTGAATATTAGAAGGAAATTCTTTCAGGGGATAGTGAGCTCCTGACACAGGTTCCCCAAAGAAGTTCTGGCTACCCAATCCCTGGAAGTAGTCGAGGCCAGGACGGGACTTTGAGCAACCTGCTCTAAAGGAAGGTGTCCTTCCACAGCAGGGGGGTTGGAAGCAGGTGGTATTTAAGGACTTTTCCAACCCAAGCCATTCCATGACTCTATGGGTTTTGGTTTGGTTGTTTTTTGGGTTGGGTTTTTTTGTTGTTTGTTTGTTTGTTTTTGTTTTGTTTTTGTGGGGTTTTTTTTGTTTTGTTTTTTGTTTTTCCATTTAAGAGGTCTTTTTCTGTAGTCTAAGTTCTAAGGTTTCAAAGAATGTTTGGACTGTGGGAGACATTTTATTTTCATGTCCATTGGGAATCTGTGCATTGTCTATCTGAAATTTTTTGTGATTACTGATGCATGAGAACAAGGACATGAAGAAAATATTTAGCACAGTGCCAGAAATACAATGATTTCTCACATTGCAGTAAGAACATAAAAGTTCTGCAGTAACTAAAAGGTGGGACCAAAGCCTTCCTGAGTCCTTCTCAGTAAATCTTCATTTACATCTTAAGGACTATTTTTTATTTTTATTTATTTTAATTAAATTACATTTGTTTATTATGGTATCTCCACTTGTGACTTCAACAAGTTTGTGGTTGATTGTTTTTAAAATTTATCTAAAATCTTATTAAAGCATTTGCACTGGAGGATATTTGATGACTGAAATTTTTTTATCTGAGAAAGAAAAATATTTCATCTTTATTTTGCTTAATAGAAAAAGCAGAGCAGAAAAAAGTAGGAAAGAAAAGAAAAGGAGGAGAGAAAGAAAAGAACAAGGTAGTGCTTCAGTCTCCAGAAAAGTTGGCAAAAGCCCAAGGCCTTCAGGACTTAACTGAAAGTAAGTCCTATTGTTTTCAAGCTAAAAATACAGCCAGGAGTTATATGTAAAGCAAAAGGCTTTACTTTAATTTGGTTTTTAACTTAATGGGTTTACTCATTTAGTTTAGTTTAAATTGTAGTTATTTATAGCTCATGTTACACACTGAAGTAATTCTAACCTAATCTATAACATAGATTAAGAATAGTATATTGCAGTACTTCATTTTAGTGGCAAGCTGTCTCACGGTTGTTTTGTGTTTAAAAAACCACCTTTCCTCTTTCATAATTTATTTGTTCAATATCTATTTTATACACAAAATTGTGATTGGAAAAAGCAGAAGGCTTCTTTGTCAAAGGGCAGGGCAGAAATATTCGTTAGAATTCACTCCAGGGTGTAAATCTTATTTTTTTTTTTTTTAATCTTTGTCCAGGAAATACATAGTGATGAATTTAATTTTTGTATTGATATATTTATAAGAGAATAAAAATTAAGTAAATTCTTGTTTTGTGCATTTATATTTAATATTAAAAAAACCCAAAATCTCAAGAAAATACTTTTTAAACAAACCACAAGTAAATACTAATCAGACAACTAAACAATCAACTAAGATATTTCAAGTTTCCTAACATAAACTATAGTAAGATCTTCAGAAGTGTACAATAAGCTCACATGCTCTTGGCTTTGCTTATTTTTGAATACATGTGGCATTTCCGTGTGACTAGCAGCAAAAACCAGTTATTAACTGGAATAATTTGCAGTTGCAAATCAGTAGGTGAGAACAGGTAGAACATCTTATTAAGAAAAATAACTGCAAAGTAAAAATGAAATTTACTACATAAATGGTATTCCTGCTTCATGATTTGTATCCTGGTTAAAGTTGTTTATTTAAATAATTCTAAAATACAACAAACCAAGATTGTGGTTTGTCATCAGCAAATATATTTATTTAAATTCCTACCTTACATACTACTAAATGAGTTAAACAGCAGTGAATTTTAAAATATATTACAGGATTGTACTTTGCTTTATGTAGCTGGTGTGGAATAGGAACTAAGTTGTTTAATGTGAATAGAAGTAACGTAACCAGCTAGTACTCAAGCATGTCATGGAGAAGAGGAAGAAAAAGGATCCAAGTTATATATTCCATACATTGTGCAAAATGTGTGAAAGAGCATTGAAAAAAAAAAAAAAAGGCAGTACTTCCACGTGAAAAATAACATGATATTTAGATCTTTTTTTCTGCCACTTAAAGCACAGTTTATGCTCTTTTCTGAAAGACAACTAGTGTCCTGTGAAGAGGTTATTTAGAAAGATTATGAATTCAGGGCTCAAGTACATTGATCAGAGAAATCTTTTATCCTAAATTTGAACCAGAAGAAACTTTTGGAGAAGAGTAAGAGGTAAGTATAGTATAAGGTATTTGATCTATAGTAACAGAGCAAATTTAAGATTATGGTGTAGTGCAAGGAAAAAGAAAAGGAGCTGCTGTTTGAAATAATACTGAATTACGATGCATTTTTCTTGTGAGGGTGTAGCCTAAAAAGGGGAATCTTGAAGGCTTTATGAGACACATGGTCTGCAGAGTGGTCCAGGACAGTAGAACCATTGTTGTGCATAAAATAACATCTGAAACTAGGTCTTGATTCAAAGTCAGACTCCAGAGGCAGTTGCTGTAAAAAGTTCCTGAATTGTTCTGGTGGAATTTTGTAACAGTGACTTTAACTAATGCAGCAACTTTTTTTTCTTTTTCATTTTAAGTGATTTGAAAATTTTTTCATGTCCAGCATGATACAACTTCTTATTTCCCTGCTGCAAGCCTTCACTCTACCTGTTGGCTTCAAGGAAATATTTCTTCTTTGTGATAAACATGGACCATTTCTAAAGTGATATTTAATTACTCCAGATATTATTTATATTTGACTTTTGAAATGGCAAAACCTTCTGTATTCATTGCATTGTATATTCATGACCTTGTTATTCATGACACATTGGAGTAGCAATTACTTCTAAATACTTGGAGACTTGTCTTACAGGCTTTTGATTTTTGTGTGGACTATAATGGTTGTGGTGAGCTGATGCTGTCTGGCAGCTAAGCTGCCAACCATCCAGCAAAGCTGCTCACTCCCCACACTGGGATGGGGCAGAGAGTGAAGACTGAACCCTTTGCCTGCCCCCAGTGTTCTTGCTGGAGTAGTGGAGTGAGAAACAGTTTTATTGGTGTGTGAGCTTGGCTCAGCAGTGACTGACACTGGTATGTCACCTCCAGTGTTTTGGTCTCATATCTAAAACAGCACCACACGGGCTGCTCTGATGAAAGCTTAGTCCCAGCCAGATCCAATACAAACATAGGCAGTTCTGAACCACTTGCAGTCAGACCAATACCTGCTGCACCCCACAAATTGAGTTTGAGTTGCGGGGTCACTGAAGCATTGAGCTTGTTTCTGTCTTCATTCAGTTGTGTGGATGCAGCTGAACAAAAAGCCTTTGACATGGTCAGTCTGAACTCTTCCAGAAAGCAACCAACTCTTTGGTCCTTTGGCTTATCGGTCAACCAGTCTTCAGAAAGTTTTGGCAGACAACTCATATGTTCCTACTGACCCATTTTAGCATACAAATCTGTGCTTTTCTATTCAGCAGCTGTTTCTTCTGGTAGCAAACCTTTCATACTTAGGATATCTCCTTTTTTATGAGCAGTTTTTAACAATGAGATGAGGTGAGGGTCCAAAGTGATGCAGGGTCCCCAGACAGGTGCAAAGGAGAGCAGCTTTATTGTAAAAACCAAGCCTTTTAAAGCAGTTAGACAATTATCAGTTATATACTTTTAAATCATAGTAAGCCTAATTCAACCAACCACCACACACAACGATGTGAACATGCAATGGTTACATAACTTGTTTTTCTACCTCTAATTCAGCCGAGTCATTTTCCCATAGTCTGTTCCTGCTTAGCCAAAGTAGCAGACCTGAGCCATGATTTTAAAGGCTGTCCCTTTGTAAGGTTTTGCTTCTATGCAACAAAGTACTCAGTCACCTTGTTCCTATAAAGAATCATTGCTTTGCTTTTATTTAGGTTTCCAAACTACTGAGTTTCTTAATAATTTCTGAGCTGCTGGAAAGGGAACACTGAAAGGGCATTAGCTAGGAACTTGGGAGTTTGTTCTACAAATCAACCATTTGCTAATCTCATTGTGCCTTGGTACAAATTCTGTAATTAAAGATAATATTTTCTATGTCACAGAAGTGTTGAGATTAATTATTATACTTAAAAGTTTTTGAAATCAAATAAATAGATCTGTAATAATCAGAGACAATGAGCTAAAGGTCATATAACTGTAACATTTTTATAATTTTTCTTTTACCTAGCTAAGAATTTTCATTTACAAGATGGATTAAAGCCTGATGTTTTGGTTTTTCGAGTGCATATCCTCATTCTGCAATGTTTATGTCAATTCTGAAGAGCACGCAGGTTCTTTTTCTGAAAACTAAAACATACTTTCCAACAGGCAAAGCTAATCCTATCACAACAGCAGCAGTAGCATCTGAGCTGCACACCTGTTGATCAGGATATTGAAAGCCAACTGATGTGTTTTCATAGAATGGTTTGGGTTGGATGGTCCTTAAAGATCATCTAGTTCCAACCCTCTGCCATGGGCAGGGACATTTTCCACTAGGCCATATTTTTTCACAGCCACCCCTGTGCAACTTGGCCAGGAACACATCCAGGGATGGGGCATCCACAGCTTCTCTGAGCAACCGATTCTGGTGCTTCACCATCCTCATGGTAAAGAATTTTCTTTTTACATCAAAACCGTCCCTCTTTCAGAGAGGTCACTTAAAACAATTGTCCCTTGTTCTATCACTCCAATGACCTGAAGAATCTCTCTTCAACTTTCTTGTAAGCTCCTCTTTAGAAACTGGCAGGCTGCTCTAAGGTCTCCCTGGAGCCTTCTCCAATCCAGGCTGAATAACACAATCTTTTTCAGCCCTTCTTCACAGATGAGGTTCTCCAGCCCTCAGATCACCTTTATGATCCTCATCTGGCATCATTAGACCTTAGAAGGTTAAACTTACAGCATCAGCTCTTGTTTGATAGATAAATATTTAAAAGAAATATTAAGGGTGAGAAAATTCTTTGCAAATCATATGCAAAACATACTGTAAACAGATAAAAATGGTTAAGATCTATTAAAACCAACAATTTTAATTCCTTGCCTTTTTTTTTTTTTTTTTTTTTTTTTTTAAGTGGTTGGATATGTATTTCAAGTCTTATTTTCCCTTCTCAAAGGGCCTGAAGCATTTGTTCAGGTTGCTTAGTATTCATTCTCTGCAAGTGAATTCACAAAGCTGGAACTGTGAAACATAAGTAGCTACATAGACTCAGATTTTTTTAATAAGGCACTGCAGAATTCTTATATCCAAACTGTTGGATAGAAATAATAGGCTTTGCTGAATCTGTTTTGTTGTACTGTATAACATTTTTCATCTAGCAATGCAATTTTATCGAGGCTATTAGTTTTAACTGGTTTCCCCAAATGCTGAATCAACACTAATCATCATTACACTTGGTGCCAAATAATTTGCATACACCATCCTCAGTTTTTATACAGTGAAAAAAGATCAAATAATATGTTGTTAAAGCTACTGGCATATTGTACTGGTATTGTAGTAGTATTATTAAAGTGGATATGATGTATGATGTGCCTGGTTAATCACTTGCATGCTCTAATAATTTGTTCATTGCTGTTTATTGTCTGCCCTGGAGACATTTTATTTCACAACCCATCTGGACTGAGTATCACAGCCTTGCATTGCACCTGGTAATATTTTATTTGAGAAATACTTGTCACATACAATGAGATTGGTATGCCTTGTGATACATACTGTTCTGTAATGTGCAGGACATCGTAGCTAATGGTGCTGTGTTTGTAATAGATTAGATATTCATATATCAGGTAAGGGCTGAGATTAAAGTTAACAATAACCTTGCTTTTGAATAAGTTGAAACACTCAACTAATCCAAGAGCTGTGGTTAACATGGAAATAGCAAGCATGCAGTAAGAAAAATTAAGAATCCATTGGAAAGTAACTCTTACTTGCCTTTAGCTTATATTTAATTGGATAATTGTATTCCTGGAAGAACATTTAAGATGCGAAGATATTGTAGTTCAAGAATAAAATGCTGCATACCCACTAAATAGCTTTTAGGTCTGATATATTATATTTTCCAGGCACTTGGCTGTTTATATGCATATAGCTTTGTTTTATTTCACAGAAAATACCTACTCTTAGTGCAATTTCCGGCTGAATATTTACTAAACATAAGAAGCAATTTTCCCATACTTGAGGTGAAGCTGAAGGGAACAATGACAGATGCAGATAATTTTACTGGAGTGTTAAATGGGGATAGCCCTCTAAGTTCATTGAATCCAGCTGTTAACCTGTACTGCCAAGCCCACCACTAAACTGTGTTCCTAAGTGCCACATCTACACATCTTTTAAATACCTCCTGGAATGATGGCTCAACCACTTCCTTGGGCAGCCTGTTCCCATGGTTAACAACTCTTTCTGTGATGAAGTTTTTCCTAAAAAAACATTCTGAAGAAAAACAGGTTTTGCAACCTGTGTACTGATATCTTGTCTCAAAGCTTTCTGTGATGACTATGGAAAAGTAGAGACAAATAGATACCTTTCTTTTTGAGTAGTCTTTTAGGTGAAACCAGAGACATATATTTCAAGTATTATGTTTAGACTTTTAATTTCCCTTCAGAGTGAATGAATTGACTGTCAGACATCCTTGGCTTCTTTTCATCATTCAGGAATTAGCAATGGCTTCTTTCACATATAAGGGCAGGAGACGACTGTGTGGTTTCCTAGTGCAACAGATTTCTGGGGTTAGCAAAGTGAATATGCCCCTGTTTGTATTCCTTGCCTATAGCAGAATAACAGGTAAACAATCTTCTATAAGGTATGTGAGATAAGAGCTTCTTACTTTCTGAGGCAGCCATCGTTACCTCCAGTTTTTCATCTGCTTGACAGAAGTGAGAGCAGTAACCCTGCTCAAATTACTTATCTCAATCGCCATACCCCTTGGTGGCAGTGGCCAGATCTCTGACTTTGAATCCTTTTGTTGGCAAGATCAAATTGTGCCTTCACTGGTGAAAAGCATTTAATTAGCACTGACCAATCTGGATGTTTTTACTTTATCTGCACAGATTGTTTTCTTAATGCTAGTATCTACTGCTTTTAAAATTTGAGTAAAACAACAACAACAACAATGTTGAAAGCTACCTTTGACCTGTCACATTTTTAAATTGTATTTTCCATTACTCATTTATGTAAAATAAGTTAAATATGTGAATGATGTTGATGATTTAAATGAGGTGGGTTTTTTCCATCCATGGCTTCTTTTCAAAGTACATTACAGTGAGCTCTTCTTTTGAATAAAATAGCAGTCAGACAAACAAAATAGTAATAAAAATAAGGCAGAGAAAGCGCAATAATTTAGTGTGAGGCACAACTACATTTTTTAATGTGTACCTTGTTCTAAAGCATTTTGATGTTTGCTGTGTAGATTCGCCTGTACCAACCCAGCCAGAAATGGTCGTGTACGCTGGTTGTGTACCGCTGCATTTGTTTGAAGAGGATATTTTTTTGTTGACACGGATGGTAAGATTCTGTGCTCTCAGGACAGGAAAGCATGACTTATTTTGTTATCAGAGTGTTTCATTTTGTTGCAACAAGGTTGTAACAAAAAGAATACAATTAGCATAGTGGAGCAGTCACTAGATGATTACTATCAGTTAAATTTGTATTTTGGTTCTTCTGTATTTTGAACATGAATTTTCCTGCCAAAGCCTGCTGATTTTACTGAGTTTTCCTCCATTTTCCTCAGGATCACAGAATCTGAAGTCTCCTGGGAGAGACTAGGTGTGGACTAGAAAATGTATCATGATGAGATACTTCTGAACAGGAAGTTAATTATTTTTAGGGCTACTTGAAAAACATGAATTTTAATTTTTGAAGACTACACTTAAGACTCCCTGATATTTTCCAGTTTCCAAATATTTTCCAGTTTGTTGTTTTAAAAGAAAGAGCATGTTTATATCAATTTCTATCACTAGCATTGTAACTGGTAAAAGCACCTGGAAAAAGTGTAGCACTTAATGCAGCTGGGATAAGAACAACCCTTAAATTTCCACTTACTCACTCACGCTCCTCAGAAAGCTTTTTATAGTGCCAGAGCAGGCTTTCTTGAGTTAATTATTACTTGTGTTTGTTTTTTTGGGTTTTTTTGTGGGTCTTTTTTGTGGGTTTTTTTTTGTTTGTTTGGGTTTGTTTGTTTGTTTTTGGGGTTTTTTTTTTTTTGGTACATCTAAATCATATATATCATAATAAGACCATTACATTTTAAGCTGCCTTCTTAGGAAGGTGGTAAGCTTCATAGAGTAAAGAAATTTCCAGAAATGGTTTGCAGGTGTCATGCTTTAGTGCACTTAATTCTTCCACTATTTTCTTTTTAAAGTTTTTGCTGTGCATTTTATGCAATTTTGAAGGTTAACTTGTTATCTGTGGTGGTGTTTTAACTTATTTTAATTTAAGGTCTCCGTCAATATTGTCTCTTTGCTAATAATAAGTAATGCTTCCATCAAAAATCAAAGTGGAAGGGGGTATACGGGCTTAAGCCTTTCCTGCTTACCTAACACCCTGAGTCTCGAACTTCACTACAGTCTGTTGGGATATAGAGATTACTGAAAAAGAGGCATGGCAGACCCAATAAGATGAGGTAGATTCATCTATATGTCTAAACTAGTATTTTAGCAAAGACTTGATAGAAAAATGGAAGTTGACGGAAGTTAAATATAGAAGTGTAGAGGATTTCTTATGGATAAAAACCCCACCATTTTCAAGCTGTATTCAAGGGCTGAGACAAACTACACTGATTGAAATAAAGTTTAGAAAACTGATTCACTGGAATATGAGTTGCTCCCTAAACTTGGAGAAAATTTTGTCATTGACTGCATTTGTGCCAGAATTTCCCTCCTGAATTTGGCAGTATTCCTTTTAGCTTTCCTTTCTAGTATGGATTTCCTTGGATTGTCATGGCTTGAATTTGTCTTTAGTTGGCTCAAATAAGATTTAAACAAACAAACAAAAAAACCCCAATAATTAAGTCATACAAGTGTGCAGTGTGCTCAATAGCTAAACTATCCTTTATGACACCTAACTGGTTATCTTCAAAATCCTTTCTAATCTTGGATGTTTTAACTAGCATTTTTAATTCATTCCCCACTCTTCAAAAAACTGACAACCACAACAGTATTCTTCTCCACAGAGTTTGTGAATACAGAACCTAAGGAACATTTTAAAATTAGTAGAAGCAATCAAAGACTTGCTGATGAGTATGTTAAAGAAATAAATTATTGGTGATTTATTTAGCATGTAATGGAAAGTGTGCTTTATATAATTAAAAGGATATACAAATCTTGTAATAGAATTTTCAGTTGTGATGTTAAATACTGGACCATTATTATTTTAGTGAGAAGAGCACCACTCAATGTCCACATCTAAAATTGCTCTTAAGTCTGTTCCTAAGAGCATTGGAATACAGGTCAACTGAAGTGTCTTTGTGTTTCATAAATGAGCCACCAAAAAAAAAGCTTAGCTTTAATGATGTGTTGGTTCAAAGCAATACATTATGGTTTTTTTACAAGTTATCTAAAAGGCCAATTGATTTTAGAATTCTGCCACTTTATCAATTCAGAATGAAGTAAGAACTTTTCCCCTCAGAAAATATTTTAAGTATGATTATTTTAAAGAAAATGTTGTGCCTACTGCTTTCTTACATATTCATTCTCTTCACTTGTATGTTATAGTTATTTAAATAAGTTAAAAGAAGTGATGAATCTACTATGAAAAGTAAAATACATGTAAACACTTCTAAGTATACTTTTTGCGCTGAATATCAAATGCTAATCAGCATGTTTTTGGATAGTCTTGTCAGGTGGACTATATTAATTGCATTTGTTATACAAGCTATTAGACTCTTGTGTGCAAACTGTTCTTGTTTGTTAGACAGCTATAAGGAGAAAGAAGATCTGATCCAGTCAGATTATCCTTCCATGTTCCATAGGCTGATTCTTCGGAGAAGATGAGGCAATATGGGCTTTCCCATACACACAGCCATCCTGTCCTGATCACTAGAACTAGGTCCTGTCCTCTGGTAGCACCACCAGAACCACCACCACTTCCTTCTTGGAAGCTTTTCCGTCAGAAAAAGCAAGTCGTTGTGACATCTGAGCCCCAAGGTTTGTCTACTAAGAAGTGCAAAATAAATTTGTAATTACATTTTAATTATTTCAGGACCATACTTATCATCTGTTTGCTTAATTTCAATTGAACTCAATTTTATATTACTTCCTCTTAGTCATATTTTCTACATGCTTTGAGAAGCTTCTTAATTTATGTTTAAAAAAGCACTCCAGTGGAGCAAATGAAGAGGGGGTGTTATCAAAGTAACACAGAGGCTCTCTGATGCAGAGCCATGAAAGCTTCTGAACATCTTTTAAAAGTTTAAAATATGTGACTAGTCCTGCTGCATCAACTCATGGTTTTAGAGTAATCTTTCTTCTAGGGTTTGTCTGTACTGCATAATGGAGTTAGATCATGATATGAGATAGCTTGACCATGAAAGTGTTACAGGCAGACTAGCAAAGTATAATGGGATAAGAAATAGAGGAAGTTGGCAAAGGTAAAAGGTGCTGCTGTAGATGTTTTGAGCTACCCATGACAATACATATAAGTCAGGCACAATTTTATACTTTTCAGGCTGAGGATCAGAGTGTAAAACATTAACTTTTTCATATGTCACCTAGAACAACCCCTGGTTTTTCTGTTCCATTCAAGTGCATGAGATGATACTTGGAAAATTGTTTAAGGGTGATGAGTTCCCACTGGGAATTATTTCTCAACATTAATAGTATTGAATACTTTTATGAATGTATGTATTTAACAAGTTTTTTTTTTTCCCAGAGTCTATGATGGAGACACCTGAAAAACATGTTGAGATCGCTAGCCTATTTTTTAAATACAAATTGAATATTATCACAATACCAACGGACATGTAAGTATACAATGTAGTTTCAGCATTAGCAGTGTGAAAGTACAATGGCGTAGCTTTACTTGTGTCACAGGGAGAAACTGCTCAGATCATGTCTGAAGAACACCAGGACAAAGCAGTCTGTTGATGTATTGGTGTCACGTAATTAATCAGCTATCAGTGAACTGTACGTTTAGGATCTGTATCAGCAATACAACAACTAAATTTGTATACTAGATGCTTACAAAATGTTAATACACACCTAAAAACTTCTGAACACCTGCCTGTAGCTAATCCCAGGAAGTTCTAATCAGGCACACAGACTCATACATATGCAATTACTCTCATCCTCCTGTCTTTGAGGCTTATAAACACCTGCTGTTTTTCAGAGTGCAGCACACACTTCCTGTTGGAGATGTGAGTCTCTGGGCTTAACTGCTTCTCCCTACAATCTGCTCATGTTCGCACTGCTGAGAAAGCTTCCCAGGGGGTGGACATGCTCATAGGGGTCCCCACTTTTCACATTCAATACAGACAACCTCCTAGGCAGGTGCATGCTTCTCAGGACTTCTGACCTGGGAAGACAGGGAGTGCTGTCTGGCAAAGACACATTGCCACATTCTCTACCCAGTGGGCCCAAAAGTATAGAATTTTTGATAGATTACTTCTGCCAGAAATACGAATATTCTTTGACGTTTTTCAAATATCTCCTCAAATTACTTGTCTTTTTCAATTCTAACATGTAACAATTGACTGGGTCAATTGATGGGCATCACAAATTTGATATGGAATGCTTAATGTTTATGAATAAAAGAGGCTGTTCTCCATTTGTGATAGTTGTTACAAGCCCGAGAGTGCAGGTGGAGAAGCTCATGGTCAAAACACAGCTTTATGTAAATGCCTTGTGTTAAAGACTGTTTGGAAATCCTACAAACCCTTGAAAACCGAACTCTTTATATAAGGTGTCTTGGAGACGTTTCAAAAATTGTTGTATATATGACTTCTAGTCAATATTCCATGCTCAGCATAATACTTGTTCCCTGACAAGAGAAGAAAGGTTACCATAAAGTGTATCAGAGCCGTGGGGTTTTTTTCCCCAGGACACACTGCGTAATGCACTTCTGTCAGGCTTCAGCTTATGATGTGAACATTCAAACAAGTTCTAGGATTATTAATCCTGTCTCTTTTATTCTGACTGAGCTTCTGTCATGAAGCATTGAATGTATCTTATGTCCAGTGTACACCAAAATGTTTATGTCATTTTGGAGGATATGTCTTTTCTTGAGACTGAATCCAACAACGGGTTGTAAATTGTTGGCGATTTGTGTATTTTCTTAGGGTGTGTACACCTTATGCTGCATACATCTATAAATAAAATTACTAAATTACATGCATGGCAGGTTCTACATTTTGATCATCGTTATTGGATGGACTGATAATAAACCAGTTAGATATTTTTAATTTTTTTAAGCAGCAGCATTTGTTCATGGAAGTTGTGACCTTGGAATATTCTGATAATGTAATTGTTTTGCTGATACAATTGCATTTTGTTAGTTAACAGTACTTAAATTACTGCTTGTTTTCAAACAGTAGGAGTAGAAATATGTTATAATACTCTAAGCGTTTAATAGGCTATCAAAGTAATGAGAGATTGATAATGAAGATGTTGAAGTATTTGCATTTTAACAGATTTTATATTGTTTTTTCATATTTGATAGATTGCTTCATGGTCAACTTGCCCCATTTGGGGAAGGATAGTTTATTTAATGTGATAAGTTTCCATGACAATTAGCTAATTTAATCTTTGTGATTTAATTAACAGGTAGGTAATAGCCAAAATATATATAGCAGGTATTAACATTTCATTAAAGTAATATAGTTGTGTAAATAAGATAAGGGACTTAGATACACAGTTGGGACTGAAAGTTTTTAATCTTTTCCTTTTCTTCTAATAAATTATTTTGAAACACTAAAAGGCAAGATAATTGGGTCTTTTACTGCAAAAGATCTTGATCATTCATTATCTCAGTCCTTAAAAAGAGGGCCAGATAACACATGCTTGGAATTTAATTTGTTCTTTATTGCTGTAATAGCACAATTACATGCTTAAGTCTAATTAGGGTGTATGTGAAATTGTTTTGGTCTTGTTCTTCTAGTTCTTCACTAACAATCAAATATTTCTTTCATTTTTTACTCCTACCTCCAGTGAAATCAGCAATGGAGGTTTCTTTTGCTAGTACCAGAATTGGCCTGCAAAAGTTTCCTTGGTTATCCTATGTTTTAGTGGTCTGGTAGCTATGAAGACCCATTTTGAGGGAAAAGACAAAAAGTACTCCGACACAAAACTTTTTTTTTGCCTTACCTCCATTCAAGTAGTATTTTTTTCTTGTCTAGGCGCCATAATAATTTATTAACTTCTGACATTATCATCTAGTTTTCAGCTGGCTTGGGTTTTGCTTTTTTGAGGGTTAGCTAAGAGGCCTTTCTATTATAGGCTTGTGTGTAGTGCCAAGCCTGTAACGATGAGAAATATATGAACATATGGATTCTGTGCTGCCCTAGGAATCTTTCAAAATAAAGAAAACACAAATTATTTTGACAAAATTCTGTTAAGAATAGTTATGAAGACTGTCATTTGAAAGAAAATGTATGGATTAAAGTGTTTGCCTTCTCTTTTATTATTTAGCCACTTTCCACAGTCGACCCTCAAAAAAGGATTTCATTCTATATCCCATCTCCCTTCTGTTACTGAAACGGATGAAAATGAAAGTGACAGTAATGGGGATATGAATCAAAACGGGAGATGCTCAAATCCAGAAGATTATTCTCAGGTAATAATATTTCTATTTTTTAACTTGACCTAGTTTTATATTACAAAGGATAGTGAAAGACAAAATAGAAACTATTTAATTCTGAAATATAAGTTTTCAGACATTTCAAAAAGCTTTTCCCCTTGCTTCTTAAGTGACTTCCCTACCCTTTCCACTTTAGAGTTATATTGTCGTGGCTTGGGTGGGAAAACTTTTTTAATACCTTTTCCTTTAACTTTCTTTTTTATGATTTTCCTTCAAATTATAAAAGTTACATTGCTACCACTGTCTTGGTTTTGCTCTTTAAAATCCTTTTGATGGGAGTATCTTAAAATACTCTCTAGTGTTTAAAATAAATCTTAGTTTATGTTATGAGTAGTTTATTTTGGCTACAGTGCAAGATGTACCCAGGCACGTGACTAGAAAAACGTAAACTTTATTAACACATGCCTTAAAATGGCATCCTCATTCAGGACTGAATGGGAAGACTTCTGTATAGATCTGGAAAAAGAGGTAAGGCTTCACTGCTCTTAAAGTTGGCCTGCTCCTAAATTTCAGCAGCTGTGCATTCTAAAGAAATCCTCAGTTATGATTTAGACCTGCAGGGTTCCTGTGGAGCTCTGTGAGAGAATGACATTCCTCCAAACAGGTTCACTAGATGCAGCACTGACTACAAGTTGGCTCGAACCACCCAAGCCAATGCTAGTTACTAGGTAGACGTCTCCACTGTAATTTTCTAAGATAGATAAGATTAATTTTACCTAAGTTTAATAAAACATTGCTAGGATAACTTTTGGAAGTTGTAAATACTGATTTTTGTTATACTTTTTTTTTTTTTTTCCCTCTCATTTCTGTTTTAAAATTGGAATGTTTATATGCTATCAAAGTCTGCTTTTAGATAAATCTTTAACAAAATGCTCCTTCTAATTTTTAAATCTTACATGCTTAATAGAGAAAAAAATTATGCATTCAAAGAGTTTCACGAAAAAAAAAAGCATTTCATACAGGAAAATAATTGGCAACATAGAGAAAAAAAGACTTAAATACTCACTTCAAAACAAACAAGCAGAGCTCCACTGAAGTTATTTCAATTGCTCGACACCTACAAAGAAACTCTATGTGGCAGTGCCAGCATCTCTTCAATTTCACTCTTACTGCAGCAAACACTACTCAGCAGACCATTTGATGGCATTTATCTTTTGGCTTTGAATTTTTAAATGAATGGGAAGTAATTTTCTATGTAATTTTTGGAGTATCTATTTATATTTCCTCTGCAGAGTACACTCATACCATTTTTATATTTCAGATCTATATGTATACTCTGTGTTTAGATAATGTATATGTGTGGATATTATTATTGGATTTAATTATTTTAAAATAAGGCGATTCTACAGTGAAGAAGATTACTTTACAATAGAATATATCTATGACCTGTGATTCTGTGATATATTTAGCTATTCAGTATTTTGTGTACATTTTATAAACAATAGGTTAAGGAGTACTTCAGTTGTACTTAACCTTTAAAGTATTTTTAATAATGGCATAATACAAAAATCATTACAAAAAGCAGCAGGTTAAAAAGTAGTTCTAAGTATGTCTTGGTTTGGGAGAAATTTGGAAGGAAATTTCCGAATGGGGTTTTCCTGGAAAACAAATTGAAGCTGTCCCTCCTCCCCACTGGCTCAGGAAAGATTTTCTTGGAGAAAAGTGGAAAAACCTGTTTATTTAACGTGAAAAGTATTCACAAACATGAAAAAAAATGAATAATATTAAATGATAAAATCTCTTGCTGTTCTGAAGTGATGGGAAATTCAGAAAGTCCTTGTCATGGGGTGTAGCTTGGCTCTCTCAGTCTCTTATCAGTCCCTCCTGTGCTGGAATGGGCTTCCGGTGGGCCACAGGAATTAGCATCCAATATTTTTTCTAAATTTTGAGTCCAAAACAAGTTTGAACAGTTCACAAAACTACAGTCCAAAAAAATTCTCTGCTTCAGCCAGCTAAAAAACTAACTAAAGGCAAAAGAAAGCTCATTCTCACTGTCTGTGTTGCAAACAACACACACTGAAAGAAAGAATGTGAAAGAACAGGTGCAATTTCTACAAACAATCAGGGCACTTCTTCTCCCCCTCTTCACTCTCAGAACCAATCTTAAAATGCAGAACTTGGTAACATAACATAACAGACGATTAGAAATACAAGCATCATAAAATCGCCCTAAAACAAAGTAGCATCTTATAGCATATAATAAGTAATGTTTTCATTACTTCAGTCTCTAGGTGTACAAATACAGATTTGGCTAGTTGCCAAGTGATAGAAGTTTATGTGCTGGAAGCATCAAACGAGTGTGAAACATCCCTTAGATTTTCTGCCCTAGTCCAAGAGTGATTTAGAAGGCTGATCTATCACAGTAGGACATGCAGTCAAGGAGAGACAAGGGCGAGTATGAAAATACCTGAGAGAGAGACACTTACAAAACTGGAATGGTTTGAAGAAGACATGAATGTGATCTAGGCTGAGGCCAATCTGATTCAGAGATGAAATGTAAGAAGTTATGAGCAGCTAATTGACTTGTACATGACTTTACTTTTGCCTCAATTTTAAACATAGCTGAAAAATGCTATGCCTGTTGATAGCTAAAGTATGCAAGTAGAACTTCATTTTTACAGATTGGAAAAGATAATGGCTTTTAACTTGAAAAACAATCTTCTTTTTTTCATATATTAAATCTTTTCATCAACAAAATTATATGGATACCTCTGGCAAATTCATAAAGGAAGAGCTTGGTTTTTTGTAGTTTTAAAGCTAGTTTTTAAAACATAATAATACATACTTTTTAAAAACAAGGCAATTAGTGATTAAAAAAGCAAACACCAAAAGAAAAACTTTGATATCCCAAATTCACTACATTATTGCTAATTTTTAGAATTTTGTATTGCAATATACTGAATGTGAATAATTTTGTCTCCATTTTAAACTGTGTGATTGCTAGTCAGGAGACATCTGCCTTAAAACCTTTGATACAGATTTGGTGAATCTTTGGGCTATAGCAGTTGTGTGCTTAAGCCAACTGAAATTCAGTCAGCTGCTGTGCCAGATGCTCAACAAGTTTAAATTGGCATATTTCAATTCACTCGAATGTAAACTGCATGAAGTAACGTTACTGAATATCTGATTCACTGTTCCTAAGCCCTGTTGTCACAGAAACAGAGACTAGTGATACATGAAAGACAAAATTCTAGGTGCTGGATGTACCTTCTTTGAAAAATATGAAGTTGAAAGACATGCCATTATCCATCATGTCCTCAAATTATTCATGCCAGAAATTGAAATGATTTAAAACTTTCCTTTTTTTTTTTTTTTTTTTTTTTTTCCTGACTCTCCTATTCATTGATTTTACTGTCCTGGAAGCATTTGGATTTGCATTAGGAAAAAATATTTTAAAATATCTGATTTTGGTAATTAAATTGATCTTAAATCACTGTTCTTAAGAAAATGCATTTTGTTAATTTTTAGTTTAAAAACTCCATAACATAGAGCCAAATCCTTATATGTAGAGGCTCTCTTTTATTCTTGTTCAATAGGAAGTTAAGTAAGTGTAGGACACATTGAAATACACATGAAAGTATTTTGTGGCCAGGAAAAAATCAAAACCGTAATCATAAATTGCACAGTCTTGCAGATTTATGCAACAGTAATTTTGTCAAATGCTTCTGAGAAAAAGATTATCCTGGAGTAGTGTTTCCTTTTAGATCTGCCATTCAAAAGCCTACTTGAAAATTCTTCATCGGGATGAATTTTTCGATAGAAGTTATCCCCAGTTCCATTGAGAATGAAGCTCTGTATGTTCTGTTTGAGGAAATGCAAAGCAAGAAAATCAGAATCTGTTTACCATCAGTGGGTGCAGTGGCTACTAGATGTTTTAATATACTGACCTGATTGCTATGTTCATACATCTTAAGCAGAACACTCATACTTCTCTTTGTGGCTTCTTCAGTGTCAAACTCCATGGCAATGCTAATTTCTGTAGCAAAAGTGTTAGTCTCCGCTCTCACTCAGTGACACAAATACAAAAAAATTGTTTTTTAATGTTTGTGATGTTCATGTTTCCTTCGTGTCTCTTACTTCAGTCAGTCCATTATATATTCAAACTCAGTCTTGTCTTCTCATGTGCAACTGATACTTGTTTATTTAATTTGCATGCTCTGTTGTGTGTTCTTTTCGTGTTCCCCATAAACATTACTGACTTGTGTCATATCACTCCAATCCTTCTTGTGTTGTATTTCATAAGTGCTGTGAATTGGAATTGAGTCACTAGGAGAGATAGGTAGGAAATTAAAAAAAAAAAACAAAGAACCAAAAAAAACCACGAAAAAACAAAACAAAAAAACCCCAAACAAACAAAAAACAAAACAACAACAAAAAAACCAAACAAAAAACACAACGCCCCCCAAAAAAAACCCCACACCCTATTTTCTTTACAAATTTTATAATTTTTAAAATTACCTCACCCTGAATAAAATGGAAAATCCCTGCTTATTGTTTTCAGGGAAAAATTATACATGGCATATGAGCCACATAAATTAGAAGAGGGACTTGAGAGGAGGCATTTAGACATTTGTGGTATAGAGACACTTTTATGTGCCCACAATTATCTACTTGCACATATGTTTTGGGCAGCTTCAATGTTAGAGACTGAAGAAAAGAGATGCCAAATTGGTAATCCAGTATTTTTTAGGCTGTTTCTATATCTCAGTTTGTGCACAGCTTTGCAGATGTTTGTTCTTTTGTAACATTACCTTTTTTCAAAATCCACCTCTGTTACCTCGCATTGCAGCTAAAATGAGAACTGATAATCCCTTTAGTGAACACAGTGACTGAGGAATAAAAAAAAGACTGTGCAAATGACTGTAGATGCAAAACTTTTTGATGATATAACTCTCAGGTCAACATCAAACTTTGAAATTTAATACAGGTTCTTAAGAAAACTTTTGGTCTTTTAATACAGATCTTAAGAAATATTTTGGTCATCTTTGTCATTTTGAAGGAATTGAAATGGATTTTTTATCTTAAAAATAGAGTACCTGAATTCCTCCACCTCCAGTTATATTCAGAGAGCTTATTTTTTGAAGACTTCTGGTTTTCACAGAAAAACTGGTGTATTAAGTTTTGCCATGCACCATTTCTCCAATAGAAAAGGCTACTGTTTTTGTAAGAATATCAGATAAATTTTAAAATTGATTATTTGGTAGATTTGAATAAAATAAAAGTATAGCTAATGTTAGGGGGCTGAAAAATGTGAATGAATCCTTGAACGATACAAGATAGTTATAAATTTATAAATTACCATTATTTTTACAAATATGCATTAATAATTATGAAACCTAAAAGATTATAAATCATATTTTTAAGTTATCTATGGAATTTTCATTCAGATTTGCTATTCACTGAAGGAGGAGCAATAAGTTTTCCCAGAACCTAACTGTGTGCATCATTCCATGTTCACAGCTGGATCTAAGTATTTCCTAATTTATTTCTTTAAAAGATACTGTGGCAGTAGAGCTGACTTTTCAGGCAATGTGTGTTCATTAAGAAGGAAAAATGCCTCCATTTTCTATTTCTGTGCCAATGTCTTAGGCACAGTACACAAGGGAGAAGAAAAGAATGAGAACTTCCTTGACACTCCAGTTTTCTGCAAGTCAGTGAAGATTAGGTAAACAATCACATCCTGTACCATTGAAAAAGCAGACAGCTTTTGACTGTGTTATGTTTGTGCTCCAAAAACTGAGTAAATGAGCCCATGGGACTCTCTACATAGCTGTGGTTAGATGCTTTCACAGCTTGGACTGTATGAAGCATCCAGATTTTCCAGGGCACATTCTCCTTCTATACTGGAAATTCTGTTGATGCAGTTTTTGAGGATTTTCTGTATCTCTCCAGGTTTTACTGCTGCCAACCGTGAATACTGAAAATTATATTAAGCTATCTCATGTCCATACTATAAGCATGGATCATGTGTACTGTCCATGAGCAATATATTGGGCAGAAAGTGCTAGACTTGTACAGATTTTGCAGTCTCCAAGGCTTACACAGTAAATCTCATACTTTTTGTACTTTGGACATGTGCAGGATTTCTGAGAAGAAACTCGTTAAATTGTATAGCTGACGTGTATCTGTTTGGTAAATCCTGTGACTCCTACAAGAAGTTCGGTAACACTAGAATCTTGAAAATTGTAGGCCCACATGGAGAAATATGACAGCTCTGTGCATGTGTACTTGTGAAGTCACAGTTTAAAGGGGAGAGATAGTCCATGTGATTTTTCAGACTCATATGTTGTGACACAGATCTTAATGTGACATGACAAGTGATCACTTGACTTGTTCTGAACGTTCGTGTGTACAGAATTCTGGAAACAGGAGCTGAAGTACATGGATATTTCCAGGATCCTATAGTGTCTTTTTCAGCTCATAGAAAAATAAGAAATTAATCTTTAAAATAACTATAAAATACAATATATTTCAATTACTACATTCTTAACGTAGGTGTTAACAATTTCAGCAGTATCTTAATTTTTTCTCTTAATTGCTCTTAATATTAGATCTGTCCCCAAATTTGACTCATGACCATTAAAAAAAAAAACACATAACAGACTGGGAATAGAATTTCAGATTTTTGCTGTGCAAAAATGGGACTTTCAAATTCCCATAATAACCAATATTACAGTTAAATTATGTGTATTAAATTATTTGCTACTTTCAGTTTTGGGATAGAGATTCTTAAATCTGTAGTTAATTTGCTCAGCTCTTTCCTTTGTTAATTCAGAGAATATCAAACACCTAAAATTTTGCCAGAAGTGAGATTCCTGAGCCTGTTCTCATGTCCTAAGATCATAGAGATTCTGTAAAATGCTGCAGCAGGAATACTTTAATTGGAGCTAGAAATTAAAGTAGGAAGCCATAAGGTTTTCCTCTAAGGAAGCATTCATAGATCCCTTCACATAGTGTATGCAGGGTAGTCTGTAATAGGAGGGTTGAAGCAGACCGGGATTTCCAGCACAATGACCTTGTGCAAGATTTAGGTACTGTTGTGGCATGCCATCCAGTCTAACTCAGGCTGTCTAAATTATGTCAGTCTGCACCTCAAAATATATTTCTTGATTGTACTGAAAAAGCATAAAAGCTGCAAGTCAGCACAGCTCCTACAGCGCCTCTTTGAAATGCAGAACAGAAAATCACTGTGTGTGTCCAGCTGCTGGCTGGGTCAATGCTACCAGCTTCAGCCATCAGCACCTTTGACACATGTGAAGATGTAAAAAGGTATATATGAGGAGTTTGGGTGGGGAGAAGGGTGACAAATCTAGGTAGAGGGAGACCCGGGATGAAAGGAAGCTTGCAAATTTGTTTGTAATAGCCTTTTTAGGCTTTAATATTTCTCTTTGCAAAGGCAAAACTAGTCCAGCTAAGCCATTAATAGTACCACATTCAAGTACTGGAAGTATACTGAAAACTATGCAATCTCTTTCTCCTGCTCAACCTCATGAAAGAACAAAAAAAGAGGTGGAACTGACACTTTCAATGCATGTTATATTGCAGACAGGAGGGCAGTCAGAAAGAAGGATGACTATGCTCACATTTTTAAATCAAAGATTTTAATCTCTCAAAGACAAGGACCCTGTCTTTGTAAATTTAATGAGTGGACTTTCTGAAATGCTAGCTAACTTCATTTGAATTTCAAGTGTAAGCAGCTATATTGCACTGATATTAGTTCAGCAATTCTAGCTTGGAACTGAGGTTGACCAGGATAAAACTGTTTGCTAAAATCATTAAGAAAGAAACTACTTTTTATTCATACAGTGGTAGAAAACAAAAGATGCTATTGTAATCAAGGATGCTGTTGCTAATGACTGGTGTGTACAATCATTTGCACAGAGTAAGACATGCTTGTTGGAAGAGGAGTCCTCTATATATTTTTCAGTAATGGAAACAAGAAGAATTGGTTGTAGAATAGAAGTATTAGTTCTTAGAATAAAAATTACTTTATTGTCAAAAAAAGTAATATCAAGGAACGTTGGTTTAATAGTGAAATTGCAGGTATGTGAAACAGCTTTTACCTCACATTGCAGATGACATGTATTTCTCTAGGAAAACATCAATCTGTCTGCTTGCAGTATGTATGTAGGTGTTACAATGAAATTTGCTATGTTTATTTTTCATTTAAAAACCCAGCCCAAACCCATGATGATAACTTACCAGCTTGTTTCTCTATCTTTGGAAGGACTGCCCCTAAATCAGGTATTTTCTCTAACAAAATAGTGGAAGATTACAGTCACCATCATTACTTTTTCTTGTTTTGTTTTTTCACTGTATAGGAGATGATTCCCTTTTTGCAACAAAATGCAGGGGTATCCAGTAAAGGTAAGTGTGTAAAAAGTTTATAATCAGAGTTTTCCCATCGCATGTTGTTTGGCATCAGTGTTAACCCTCATGGACATATATCAGTAGTCTTTCTTTTTTATGGGTGTTGATTTCACAGGAAAAGATTTCAAAGAACTGTATAATATACTTCATGTGTAATTACATACAGTAAAATCTTCTATTTGGTGTTCAAAAAAATTCAGACACTTCTCATAAATTACTCTCCAGGAGAATACAGTGAATTTTGTACACAGAGCTCTTTTTTAAGGGCTGTGAATTATAGCATTTTTTTTCTGAAAAATGAAAAAAAAAAAAAAAAAGAATCAAAACCCAGCTTTCATTTTAAGGAATTTTCCTTTGAAATGTGTTTTATATCGTTATTTGAAGAGTATTCAAAATTTTTTCTAAACAAATACCTTATTTTTTAAGTTACTTTGAATGTTTGGAGGATTTAGTCAGAAAAATAAGAGGCTCTTAAAAATGAGATCACGGTGGTTGTTTTACTGGAAAGCTAATACCCATGTTAACCTACACTGAAGAGAAAGTCTAGATTTTACAGCCTTCAGGTTTTTCCTGAAGTTTTTCCACAGCAGGCAGTTTTTCCACAGCTGAAGGAAAGGAAAAAAACCGTTGGTGCCTCTCCTTATATTGCATTTCTTTCAGTTCTTGAAAAATAGCTGCAAACTAATTTAGAGCCACACATTAGCTCTGTGTGTGTTGGTGATAATGAAATATTATTAAGCAGATTTAAATATAAATTATGTATGTTTCTAATAGCTTTCTCATTTGTTATACCTGATGTTTGAATACTACCTTATCTTTTTCCTCAGCAAGAATTCTGAATTAATAGCAGTTCATTTCTTCTATTCTCAGTTGTTGATCTATTCTCCAAACTTCTTTTTAGGCCAGGTCAAACATTTTCAGTAACTATTTATATGAATCTCAGAGAATAAATGCAGAAAATGTTACATTACAACACAAAAAGTTATTGAGTGATTGCAAAATCTGTCTACATATGTCGGTATTTATATTTTGTTATGAATCTGACCTTAATTCTGATTTTCCCACAAGAAAATTCATGTAATCTAGTTCAAAACTATTTCTATTTAGAAGTCATTAGACTGATTTGTGTGAGTGGCATCATTAGGGGTACTAAGTACCAGAGGCCAGGCTATGATCTTTGTGTCCTCCAAACTTCTCAGTATTTTTTTCTGTGGGTTGTAAAATACTGCCTCATTAGCCTTTCACTGAATAAGAGCTTTGGAGAAGGGGATGTATTTTTCTTTATATAGATGAATTTATATTTGCAGAAATCATATGTATGTGTACCTAACAAGATATTAGTAGGGATTCTAGGACACAGTTCAGTATATGATAGTTTATTGAGGCAGACTATTTAAGCAGCTGCAGATGCAAACCCTAAATTGCCATATAGAGTTGCGTCAGTCACTATTTGAGCTGTTTTGGTTAGTGGGATAGCTTTTAGTTTTAAACTGTATGCATAATAACTGATGTATGGATAATTTTCTTGTAATTTTAGGATAATTTTTAAGAATGATACTTGCATATAACATTTAAGAATGATAAAATTTGCATATTGTCACTGTATTGGCTCTGTGTGTCTTTTTATCTTGCAGAAGAAGATGACAATATCAGTTTAGATGCAAAACAAATGTCAGAAAAAGGTGATACTGATATGAAAAGCCAGACAGAGGCTAAATCAAAGGATGAAACAGCATCAGAAAAGATTTCAGTTTCCAGGGAAACCTGGATTACCTTTGAAGACTTCTGTGTTTGTTTCCAGTAAGCAATAGAGAGGTTTGGGTTTTATTCTATACAGCGTAGTGTATAACAATGTTAAAATTCAAAACATGACTATATAAAAATTGCATCTTCTCAACGGATCTTTGTATAGCTATCCTGCCTTTCAGAGTGGCTTCAAGGCTACTCTTCAGACCAGACATACTGTCCCTGTTGACAGTGGGTCTGTAGCTGCAGCCCTGCTCTGTCCATGGGGTGTGCCCTCCAGAATACAGCAGAGAGCACAACACCAGCTCCATGAAGCAACTGTCAGTCTGAGGCAGGGACAGAAGACTGTAGGTCACGGAATGTCGCGGCCATGAGGTGCTTTTACAACCCATGAGACACTGGGCAGACGCAGTCTGCATCAAGACAACGCAATTCTAAAGAAAAGAAAAAGTTGTTGAAATCTGTTGCCATCAGCATAGCTTTGCTTGATCGACTAGATGTTTTGTCTCTCTCCCTTTTCAATGTAATTCCAAGGCATTTATGGCTCTGAAAATGTAAAAAAAAAGCTAGTGTACTTGTAGCATCATATCTTCAGCTTCTGTCTTTCAGATATAAGGAGCCTGGTACAATATATATCCTTTAGGGAATCTAAGATTGCTGAAGGAGGTAATTTTATCAGAGAAAATTCACCCAGTTCTTTTCTTGCTTGAATATGTAACTGAGATTTCTTTGTGAAACTTCAATTTGCATAATTACGTGTTTAAACTCTACTCACTCTCTAAAGGAGAATGTATAACTTTTATACCAGCCAGCAGTACAGGAATTTAGGAAACAGTTTAGGAATACAAATTCATAGATCACTTTAGGCCTTGTTAAGATTTCTGTGCTACTTTCAGGTAGTCCTAGGTCCAGGAAGATAGGACATTCAGGGAAAAAAAAAAAAAAAAAAAGTACCACAAGCAGTTTAATTTTCTTTAAAAGTCTTGCTCACATACAGAGAATTTGAAATATGAACTTTCTACTTTATTAGCCAAATGTTAAAGTACTGCTGACCTTTTGTAGACCAATATTAATATTAAGGCAAAAAGCGTTTGTCAGTTTTTCTCTAAATGAGTGAGAGTTTATTTCCACAGTCAAATGATAAAGTAGCTGTTAACAGAGCATCTTGGTTGACCTTTGAAGAATTTATACCTCAGAAGAAATTAGGCATCTAAGATTTTAATTTTACCTGTCTGTTCAGTTTGAAGCTTTTCCTTCTCTTTTCCTTCTCATGCCTACCTCTCAGATACAGTGAAAATAAGAAGAATGTAATAGTTCATACCAACTTTGAGAAGTGAGGAATATTTTCGTTATTGCAGGAATTGATATGTTCAGCAGTAGATCAGTATCCATGTGGAGTTTCTGAGTAATCACAACATTGGTTCAGATCGGATTCCATCCTCAATTAAAGCTGAAGCCATTTATGTCTCCCTTGTGGAAACCAAAATCAGAAAAAAACGTTGCGAGAAACTATATAGCTCTCTGAAGGTCTGCAAACAGCACAGAACAGAAAAAAAAAAAAAAAAAATGTATATAAAACAGTCCTTCTTTCAATTATACTTTGTATAAAACCTCATTATGGTAATTTTCATGTAGGTATGGAAATTTTTGAATAATATTTGCATATTACCGTTTATAGATTGAAAATAAGCAAATTAGTGGCCTGACCCCCAATGGAAAACTGTAGAAATGCAGCAAATATATGAATTAATTTCAGCTGCTTTCTCTGGAGGTTAATTTTATTCACCTTTTTTATAGCTAAAAATGTTGAACTATTTTTGAGAAATAGCTGTGAGTCTGACTTGTGAAAGTAAAATTAATATCTTGTGCTATGAAGTAGACATTTACCTAAACTATGTAATTTATACTGGTTATTTTCTTACAGTCATATATACCTTATATTTCAATTTTATATTCTTCTTAGGAACCTGTATGTTTTCCACAAGCCACATACATATGCTTATAATTATCAGAAGACATGTTTTAAGGTAAAAGTCTGTATTGTGCCTTTTTTTAAAAAAAAAAACTCTTACACAATTAGATAATGCATGTATCCTAAAGGATATCGGTAGAGCATATAGAATTGCTAAATAATACTGAAAAATAATAATGTATTAAGATTAAAGATTAAGATTACAATTACAATACAAATGTACGTTTGCAAGCAAATATTCAGCATTATGTATGTGTTTAAGAAAAAGAAAAATGCTGTGAATGCTACTACACAATAACAAAAAATGGCTTATGTAAAAAAAAAAAAAAAGATAGTGAATCAGATTTACAACCACTCTTTATTTTGATTTAAAACTACCTTTTAACAATTTGGTGTCTAAATTGAATTTTATGATAATTCAGCTACAGAATCTTCTCTTCGGTTCTCCTTCATCTCCTCTTGTCACCTAAAACCCAAATTGTGAGTTTGTCCAGCATAACACCCCTTTTTCTCTTTAAATGCTAAGTCCTTTTGCTATTTGCAGCATCCTCTTGCAGGGATTTAGAAATACTCTTTAGTTACCTTCGAATAATGGAATTTCTCTAAACCTGCCATTAGTTCATATCATCAGAAGGTTTTTTGACATATCCTGTCCCAGCTCCTTTTTATAGTGTTATCTGAAGTGTCGAGCACTAAAATGTAAACGCCAGGCAGGACGTTAATGGAAAATCCTGTACTGGGAAGGCTAACTACATGGATTATGCTCCATAATTGTAGTGCACCTGCAATTTCCCACCTCTCTGTAATCGCATCACAAGAAATTTTCCTAATGACTGCGCGATATACTTTTGGAAACCATAATCAGCATTAAGATGATGTCAGCTTGTGGGCTCTTGTGCCAAAAAATCCCCTAACCCTTTGCTGTAAAACCATTCTAATTTCTAACATTGAAAGAGACATTTACAGTGTTAAGTAAATTCTGTATCATACTTAGAACAGAACATTTTCATGTTATGAAAGGAGGATAAAAATACCAAAACAAATGGATTTACATATCTCTGGAATATCCAAGGAGACCTGTATTGTAACAGTTCTGAAGAAAGAAACTCATTCACCATTAGATTTTGAAGAATTACTAAGAACAATAGAATCATTCAATAGTTTCTAATATTGGAGTATGAATAATGTATTAAAGTTGAGAGTGAAAAATATTGCCCTCATAGAGTTTTGTAGGAGAAAAACCCCTTTATAGGGGAGGATCACTCACATGTACAAATTCAAAGAGTGCTTATTTCTTTCAAGCTTTCTGTAATTAATTTGAGTCAGAAAGTTACAGCAAAACCCAAAATTTTTGGCCTTCTGTTAATTGTTTTTTGCCACGTACAAGTACTCCATTTAGGTACATATGATCAGTATGATATAAAAGTAGAAATATTCTCATGCAAAAAAAGTTATGTTTCATTTTATCTCTTAACTGAACATGCATGCACATTATACATGCAGCATGAGGGTCTGGGCTTAAATGACATGTCTGAAATATGGAAGAAGTAGTGACAATTAATTGCTTATTTCCTATACCTTAACTAAGGTCACCATATCCAAAATCTTAGTCCTACTTTGTATGAGGCCAGTTGGACAGCATTCAGTGCAAATGAATGAACAAATATCCATTTTTCTATACAGTCTTCTGATGAGGAAGTCTTCTATTATTTGCTTGTGGACAGTCTGATGCCCATTGAAATCCTGGTTAGTTTTTCTGCATTAGTACGCTGGTATGCTACTGGAGGTAAGATCAACAGACAAAAGGACATGGCAATGTTGTGTTTTCCCGTTCTGGAATATGTTTGTGCTGTTGTGTTTGTCTGTTGTATACTTGGGCACAGTTTGAGAGTTTAACAATAGTTTGAAATAGTCAAATTGGTTTTAAGAAATACACTGATATTCAAGCAATACTTTGTCATTATTTCATATTGATGATGAACATTTTTGTGAAAGAATCCCTCTCTTTTATGTTTATTATAATTTGCAGGAAGCTTTTCATCTGTATATTTCTGGAATGGATTTCCTTGTGTTTCTTGGGGTTTCTTTTCTACAGATTCTGTTCTTGCAAGCTACTTTATGCCTTATGTTGCAGCACAGGCAGCAACATAACCAAAGCATATTTCTGAAATTATTTTTGAACTGGTACACAGTAAGTTCTCAAGTATGTTTAAGTTGACTTTTTCAAGACCTAACAACTTGAATAGGTTAAATATTAATCCCTTGTATTTCATGAAAAAGATAGAATGGAATTCAGAAGAGTTAAGGCATTTTATGGTAGTTGCTTTAGGTTAATCAGATATTTAAACACTTGGCATGGATTTAATTTAATGCATCTGGGGTGAAGTGGAGAGAACCAAAAGAAAGCTTAAAAAACCCAAACTGATCATTCTGTTAAAATAAATTAACTATAAACTGTAAATGCAAATAAATACAATTTTTAAGGCTATTTGCTTCCTTTGCATGTGGACAGAAAGGATTTGTTTAGAGTTTTACAGCAGCCTTAAGTGACGTGGAAGATATCTGATGTGTACTTCTTAGTAACGCATTTTATAACCATTATTTTCTAGCAAATAGTACAAATAAGCTACATTTTGTATCACCAATGCATTTTAAGTGAGTGTTTTTTATTCTGCATTAGCAAAACCCAAATTAAGGTTTAATGACTGTGAAATAGCTGCAGATTCTGCATATGTTTGTCTGAATGTTATTGTTGTTCACCCTCCCCATATTATGTCAGTTGTGTTTTGTTTTGGTTTTTGTTTTCTTAACCTAGGTACTAAAAAGGAATGTTCAGTGGGTGTGCTGAAGATTGAATATTTTTCTTGGAAGTCTGTGATTCCTGGAAAACTTGTTTTAAAGATGCATACATCTGCAACCAAAGCTACTATGGTAAATCTTCCTGTTGGGTATGTATGAGGCTTCGTTTCTGTTCTGACTCTTTAGTTAAGGCTTGAAATGATCATTTACACAGTAACCCAGTAAGAGTTTATTTCCTAAACTAAAGATTTTGGAGTATCAGACTGGACTGATTGATAGCTAGGATTTGGTAAGTCTGCAAAATTACTGTGAATTTACCAACACTTTTATAAAGATTCTGAGTTCTTTACTCTTACTTAGGATAATTTAACAAGAAAAATCACACTGACTTGCTAAAAAACAGATTTAAATTCCTACAAATTCCTTCTTAAAAGTGTTTCTAACTAGAATGGTTTGAAATGTTCCCTGGAGTAACAAGAAAAATGTAAGAATTAGCATTTTTAGTGAAACTGTAAAAGCTTGATGATTCCATAGGTTTCAATGCTTTTCTTGAAAACGGATTTAAGATATATGACAGGAAAAATTCTGACATTATCCATGAAGTCTTGCATATCTTACTTCTCATTTACATACTGCTTAATATGATTTTTTTCGCTTTGCATGTAACTTGAAATGTTCAGTGTGGGACATTGGCTGATAGTTTAAATAAAGAAATAAATAAAAAGCAAGAGCCCTTGATATCTTATTTTCTGAAAACCCTTCCAGGGAAACCAGGAAAATGACATCTTCATGTCTTGTCATACACATAATATTCCTGACTAATTCACTGAGACCTTTTACTTTCCCAGAGAGAGAAAACAATCAGTTTAATTTCAAATACATGAAACAAAATGTATTTTAAAAAAATTAAGTAAGATGTCAAATAAATAGGCATAGAAAGAAATACCACAACCCTTACATGCTAAAATTTAAACAAAGATTTTTAATAGTGCTCTTTGTTTTAATTCACACTAAAACTGAAATAATTGTTATGTTTATAGACTACATTCGCATCTAGTTTTGCATTCACGTGTATTTTCTTAGTGTAGCTTCTAAAAGTTGTATCTCTCTGTACTGTAGGGGGTGTAAAACTATGTATCTTTTTGCATCTGTAAATTTCAAAGCTAACAGATAACATCATCTAAAATTTATAAGCTTTCCATCTTTGGTTCTCTCTACTCCGGTCAGAGACAGGAGGCTTTCAGTCAGATTTAATTTACAAAAGGTGTGGGAAACAAATGGGCTTATTGATCCCTTCCCCATTTCATTCCAAAAGAGAAGTCACTTGGTAAGCATGGAAGGCATTCTCTTCCCACTGTCTGTTAGTGGCCAAGGGGCATTTAAATTTCAGTTGAAAAAAGATGTAATTAAAAACTACCAGTGTATCTGGAGGGCTTTAACCCACCTTTCTTACTCTCACTGCTAGATCCCTGGTTAGCACTTTGAAGCTGTGGCAGGGATAAATTTCTTCGTCTAAATACAATTCCAACAATGATATTACCAAATGTGTGAAAGAAAAAGCTTAAGAATTGCTGCAATTAAAAAAAATTTTAAAAAGTTTGTTTGTTTGTTTTGCTTGATTGCAGGCGACACGTCCTGCTCTTCACCGTAACTTGTCCCATTGGGCACCATATTCATCTGTGTACCATGGTGCCCTGTGTCTTTGGAGAAGAGGATGCTGTGATGCCAGCTCTTCAGGAGGTGTGCATAATGATTAAACAAACATTTTGATAACTCTTTTTCTGACTACTAATTAAAGTGAAGTAGTACTGGATTTCCATTTAGAGTTATTATATTCAGTGGTATAGTATTAATTTTTATATTAATTTGGTAAGGGCATTAAAGATATGTGTTTCATAGCATAACAGGTACTGGATGCATATTGCAAAAATTATCTAACGTAAATATGTAAGTTAAAATTGGGTAGTATTGTGGCGTACATAGAAGTGCAGCATAAAATGTGAAAAATGCTCCTGTTGAAATATATATGTCAGGGTAGCGTATAACTCACTCTTTGAGGCATGTCATAAAACACTTGTATAAATATTAATTATTATTAAAAAGTACCTGCCTATTTAAATAAAATCTCACATGAGTGAAGTATGTTTGGTCCCATGAGATCAGATATTACTCACTGGGTCCCAGAGCAGCTTTTATATGTAAAATTAGCAATTTAATCAAAGAACATTTCATAGCTGATATAAGAGGTCCAGGGGAGAAATTACTACAACTTTTGTTCTTCATTGTTCATAATCCAGACAGGAACCACTGTCATCCGTATTTTCAGGGTTTCTTTAGCAATCAGTAGTCCCAAATACTTGTTGAAGTCCCTGAGGGAAGGGAATATATTTTCTAGAAAACATTTTAAAAGGTGAGTGCAGCAGCAAATTTACATATCAATGTAGATTCTGGGTCCTAATAATAGAGCACTAAAACAGCTCATGCACATTTACCACATTTATTGTGTTAAAGAAGTTGAAATATATGAAGTTGGGTCATTAAAAATATCTTGTGACTGTACTGTCCCCTTGCCTTCAATTTTTGGATGAAAAGCTATTTCTCATCAAGAAAATAAAGCAGAATTTTATCCTTGGGTTTTCCTTGCACTTCTTTTTGAAGCAACTTTTCTGCAGGCTGTCATTTGCAGGGAAGTGCCTGCATTCTTGCGCAGAAATCCTGATGAAGGTTATTGAGGCTTTAGGCAGCATATATTTATCATTGTTTCCAGCAGGATACTAATACTAATTTGTCCTTCCATAACAGAAGATGCTGAGCACTTCAGCTGACAGTCTTATTATCACTGCAGTATATATCACAGTCTCTATATTTTTGATTAAATTTCCTAGGACTAATGATATAGAAAAAATAAAACAATGCATAGGTATGTCTTACGGTGCATGTAATTTATTTCACTGACTAAAATCAGTGACATGCTTTTGAATATCAGAGACATAATTGATTGTATAGTTTATAATATGAAGAAAAAACTGCATGAATTCAGAAAGTTTTGTACTTCATCACAGAAAAAAGCTTGTATTCCTTCATGGCCCAGAAAGAAAATCAAAGAAAATCTTTCTAGCAATGGTTGGTTTATTCTCTTTCCCCAGGAGAGCTCTCGATTTATAGAACAGGCTACAGCTATCCTGAAAGCTGTTGGAAATGTGATAAATAATTTCAGCAGTAAGGAGGAGCTTCCTAACGCCTTGAAGGAATTGGAAGTAGCTTGTTGTCCTCCTGGCCTTCATGATACTAAAACAGCTAAAGAAAACGTCAAGGTGAGCAAATAGTTTTAATGAACACACATCTAAATGCTACAGAAGCGGGATAACTGCTTAACATTGTCATTATCCTCTTCAAAACAATGCCTGTGCACTTAACAAGGACCACCTGCATGCTCTGAATGTGGCATTCATTACAAAGTGTAAGTGCAGATGACATAACTTGCAACTGTATGATAATCATCTTCTTTTAAGAAGAAGAATTTCAATGTGCACAGAGTAGCACATTCTAAATCGAGTCTATTTTTGTCAATCTACTTTAGCATACTTAGGGGCAGAAAGCTTGTGCTGTTTTTATATTACAACTTTATTTTGAATTTGGAGGATACTACCTGAAATGCAGAAAAGTCTAATGGTTGTTTTCTGTGCCTAATGTTGATGGAACAAGAAAATATTTTCACAGCTTATATTTCTGAAGGCATAAATGGGTTTTTTCATTCATAGCATTTCAAGTTGGGTTTCTTTATTTCTTGAAACTAGAACATTCTTATTTAAATTTTCTGCTCTGTATATATGATAAATTAAAGGTATATGATGAAAATATTACACTTTTATGTAGATCTCTATGCTATAGCTTTCCAATATTACAAAAAGATTGCCACAAAAATTTTTATAGAAGATACACTAACTTTTTGTTTATGTGAGTGTTTATCATATTGCTATAGTTTGATTTTTCTAGTCAGTATTTTATATATTCCAGATTCATTTATTTTCATCAAAGTACTAGAAATTTCATGCAGTTTAGACAGTGTAGTTTAGAAGATTGAATAAAAGAAAGCGTTTAACATTTCTATAATCACTGATATTAAAAATTAGAACATCTAAGCTAGCACTTTTATACATGGGCTTGACACCAGGTTCAAGTTCAGCAAATTAATAGAGTTAATGAAGAATGATTACAGGTGCACCACTCATGAAAGAGGTAATTTACATGCCATGTCCACCAGGAAAAAAAAAAAATTGGTTTGAACTCAGGAATGGAATATAAATTTTAAATGCATATGCTCATGTGAAATACGTGCAAAACTTTGGAATCTTAAGAAAAATTCAGTAGTCATAAACACACATCCATTAATTTCTCCTCTTCTGCAAAGACCAATGTATAGGTAAAAAAGACTGAAAAGACATAAATATGATAAATGAAAGGCACTGAGCTGACAGTGATTCAAGGATGAAATATGGAAATTATCTGTCTTTAATACAAACAGTGAAAAATTGTTCTAAATACAAGAAATAATCTACTATATTCTTTCTTCCCTAGTTCTACAAATTTAAAAATAAAGGACAAGTTTATTAGTATTAAAATACGTTAAATGTTTCCAGAAAGCAGAAAAATCGGAAACTAAGGGCAATGAAAGAGAAAAATCTTTGCTTTTCCAGTAACTTCTTACTACGTTCAACTCAGGTTATGAAACAAGTTCTGTAAAACACAATCTAAAATTCCCATCTACTAGGAGTGGGGGAGGAAAACACTGGATTTCTGCTCATCAATATGTCAAAGCATAAAAATAGAGCCAAATCTTCCCATGCTGTGGCACCTTTTAATGTCAAAAGCATTCCCATTCAGTTATCAGTCTATGTTCTGAAACCTCGAGTTAAGAACTCCCGTTGTCATGATAGCAATTGTAATAAGTTGTTCTGTGCTCTGGCATGAGGCCATCAACCCCCTACACATAAACTACTAGGATGTTTCTGGGTGACGAACACACTGTAGAATAAGACCTATTTTCTTATTTTTATAAGCCAGGCATGTTTTTCTCTCTATTGTTGTCTTGAAGCATTGTAATCCTACAGTTAGGATTAATTCTCAGATACAGTATTTGTTAGAAGAAGTTGAAGACTTCATTTATACATAGTAAGAGAAGAAGGAAACAATTTTTGAAACAATATTAAGAAGTATAAATCAGGCATTCATAAATGAATCATTCTTTGAATACTTTTCTTCTTTCTGATTTTAGGTTTTCAATAATGCATTTTGGTATTTGATCAAACATGTACTAGACAAGAAGGATCTTTGCAGATACAAATTTGCCTTCAGGTCCTTCACTTTGGATTTTAAAGACACAGATATTTCTGGGGATGACACTGTGTTTTCAGGTAATGTATTGATATTGCTGATAATTTCAAATGTATCTGCCCATTCTTATTTCCAGGGAAGCCAACTTTTCTCTGTTCTTGTTTTTTCTTGCTTAAGTAGGCACAGTTCATTTTTAAACCTAAGACTTTAACAGTTGACAGCACATCTGAAGTTCGTCTCAGAACAAAAATGATCCTTTTCTTTTTTCCAGAAAGTCTGTTTACCCTTTGCTAATTTATGAAACTGCTTTTTGTCTTCTTTGAGTTGCATTTGTCAATATTGACAAACAATAACAAACATCTGCATGTTTTTACGTGATGCACTGCACCTCATCACTTTTGTTCAAAGTACCAGCTGAGAAGACCTTAAATGCATATATTGTTCACATAATTGAGAGTGAAGGAAGACTCAAGTTAGTACCTTCATTGAAAGTTCAGCTATTTCTTAGTGATGGGTTGAGAGGATTTTGTTTGTGTTTGGGGGGAGGAGTATTTTACTTTTTGTTGGCTTGCTTGCATGCTTGTTCTTTAAGCTTGCTACTTGGTAAATTATTGTGTGGCCTGGCCATGTAGTGGGGCTCTGGCTACAGCACCATCTGCCTCTTCTCCAGGCTGTGCTGTGTACCTGAATGTACTCTGAGAGAAGCCATTGGAAGGCAAACATATTTATTAAGAGCAAGGATAATTCCCTCTCCACTGTTTCTTTACTTCATTTTTGATGAAGGCTGGAGTTTTATGCAGTTAGAATTAAGTTTGCCTGGCAACCAAATATATGTCTCTTTTCCATTTTAGGACTTATTTTTCAGTCTCTGTTGCTTTTTAATCTATTAATGTTAGCATTGAATTTACTAATAAAACCTTATGTATATGGTTTCTTATCACAACATAAAAGTAATTTATCTAGTGGGAAGAGACATGATCACCATTTGAAGACTTTTAATGGGGACTTAGACTTTCCTTTGTCTATTGTGAACTTACAGAATAAAGTGTTTCTACTGGGTCAAACAAAATTACTAACTTCCTTTTGATTAGTCAGTTTATTCTGGAAAAATAATACAAAAATCTAAATTAAAATGTACACAAATATGTTTACTGACACAATGTTGTAATACATTTGTCCTTATAAGAGAGCATTTATAAACATGTCTCTCTTTACTGAGAACTTTCCTCTGAATCTCCTCTCTTTTGAAGGTTATTCTTCTGTGAAACATCAGGTTTTTTCAGAGAATTTCATCCCATGACAAAAATATGTTACAAGGGTCAGCATATTGACATTTATCACCCCACTTGAAGTAAACAACTCCTGTCATATTTTTAAAAAGATGACTGTGCTACTGATTTCTGTATCCCAGAAAAAAACCTTAAACACTTGTCAGCATTAGAAGACATTTTTAAAATAGATTTGAATAATTAGCACAGCTGACAGGTTGTAGCAAAGATCTCTTATAAATTACTGAAGTATGAGTTCCACTGTGACAGAATATTTTTTAGGAGTTGGGCAGTGAATCAAAAAAGTGGAATAAATATATGGAGAAAGTTCTGTTTCAGTTTTGTTTCCTACAGTGTCCTATATATCCTTTTAAATTACTTGCTTTTCTAGAATTAAATTACAAGAGATCCCTGTTGGACTGGAAAGGTAATTGTTTCCCTTTGGTTTTATTGACATTTTTTGACCTTTTTTGATGTCTTTCCCTGCTTAATAAAGTAGGAGTAAGTGCATGCTTTTGTTCAGGTTCCATCCAGAGCCCTAAAGAAATAAAGCATAAACCAAGTAAAATGTCAAGGAAAAAGGGGTAGATAGCAGGAAAAAACAGTTGAAAACTGCATTGTAGAAAGGCCTAGAAGGATTTGCCTCAGCTGATTGCCCTGGCCCCCATTAGCACTGCTGCATTGTCAGGTTAGTTGCTCAAATCTTGTCGAGACACGAGGTTGTAAACCTTTGGAACCTAAGAGACATCAGTGTAAGCTACCATAACAGATGAATGAAATATTTTGTAATTGTGTCTGCGAAGATATCAGGTCAAATACGAGCTTTTTTTGAAACAGCCCCTCCATTCTATATCGGCATATTTATTTTGCACTCTGCACTGAATTAATCTCAAGTTTTACTACGGGCAAGGATATTATGATTTACTGCAGTTAGTGGTCATGCCTGCTCAGGTTTCTGAGAAGCCATCCTGAAAATGATCTAGTCATATTTATTTGACTGTCAAGTATCATCCATCCCCTTGTGGCAATTAGCAGAAGAGCAACAGGAAACAAGCGGAAGACCGTGCCGTGTGAACATGTGGAAAAAGAATCGAAGTATCTGAAGCTGAGTGCTTCACCTTGGCATGGCTTTTCCGTTGTATCCTGGAAAGGGAGTGAATAAAGGGGCCCTGCAGAACTTTGGCCAGTCATGGGGTACTGCATTTACACAGGCATGTGGTGCTTCCTGGGGAAGGAAGCATATCAGGATGATGCTACTCAAGAGGCAGTGTTGGCAGTTCAACACCGCCTGCCTGCTCTCTGTCACACATAGCCTTTGTTTGACTTTTCCTGGTTTCATTGGGCCCAATAGTGAGCCAGTGGAGGTCTGTGGCACATATTTTCAAGAGTCTCAAACTCTTGACAGTCATTTAGGCACGTTTCAAGGGCTACAATTCTTTCTCTCTTTGAAATTGGAAGTGGAATGCCCTTTGTGTACAGTTCTCTCAAAACCTTCTGGTCTGAAATTTTATCTAGTTGAGCTGTTCTGTATAAGCTTATCTGAACTGTGAAACTGCGTGTATTTAGGAAGTCCTGCTCAGTTCTTTTTCAGAATAAGCTTCTTTCCCCTCCAGAAACACGGGTTAAGATGACTGATTATACAGTTGTGTTATCTTATGTGACTGAAAAGAGAATTCTGAATATTTGTTTCTTCTTGCACTTTGGATTTGAACTTGAGTTCCAGTAAGGGGTGAGGAGAGCTTGATGTTATTTGGTTGAATGCAAAAGACTCCTTTTTTCAAAAAAACCATTCCTCCATTGCCTCCAGGAAAACTGCAGGGATTTTATGGTGAACAGTGTATTGCTAGGCTGCTTTGAAAGCTTCAGTTTTATTCTTAGCATGGTGTGTTCTGATTAACAGCTAAGGCTTGTCAGAGACTTTTGACAAATCTGTTTTCAATCATAATGTCAAATTTGAAACATCCATTATTTCAATATTGATGGATTTAAAACATTCAAGACTGATTCAAAGCATTTCACAGTATACATTTCTCTGCTTATAGGAAAAAATATTAAGAAATGCTAAGTTAAAAAAAAGCCTTGAAAGATCAGAATATTTGATTTAGACCTCATTATTTTGCTTTATATGTTGCAAAGAAAAATATTTTTGGTGTATGACATTATATTAAAAAATTTTGAATTAAAAAGAACCTCCTTAGGAATATATACGTTAGGAATATATACTCATAATTTTGGGGATTTGTCCTAATCTGCGGTAACTTTTGACAGTTTCTATAAATAGAATTTATTTCTATGTGACAGTCTATACTTTTTTTTTTTTTGTATTTGTGTTTTCAGAAACTGTTTAACATTTAGCTAACTGTCTTCTTTATCCTCACAAATGACATGCTTTATTTCTAGAGATGTAGATATTTATTTCTAGATTTGGAGTCCCTCTGACATCCTCAGTGGATGAAGTTTTCAGCTGGTTACAGGGCAACACCACACCAATACTTTTTGTATTTACTTTTCTATATTATTGATTCCTGCTCCATGTTAGGATATTCTTACCCATTAGGTCAATCTGTGTATATGTGTGTTCATATATATACAACTCTTACTTTATAATACATTCTTTTGCCTTGTATGAGGAATGTAGGCTCTGCACCAGAACTTGTTCTTCTGAGCCAAAGGATGAGCTGAAATTTGAAGTCTGTTTCCTTTCCATGAAGAAAATGATTAGTGGGGTCAAAAGTCATCTTTCCACTGGATTATGTAATTCTAAAATAGACAAGTTTGTAGATTAAACATTCATTTTGAAATGTGTTACAGTGGTGAATTAATGGGAGAGCTAAAGCCTTTCCAGAGTTGCACAGACTGGACACATCTTAGAACATGTTAAATTCCAGCTGGATATTAGGAAAACATTTTTCACCATGAGTCTAGTGAAGAGTTGGAAAATGCCTACTTAAATTATGGCATATCCATGGTTTTGGAGAATTAAAAAATGGACTGGACATTTGTTCAAGAACAGGAGTAACCTGTTCTAAATTCTTCTGGCTTTGGATGTGGGATTTGACCAGATGACTTTCAGCAGTCCACTAGAGTCTGTACTATTCTGTGATTGATTATATGCATATGTTTTATAAAAGCATTTGTGCCATACATGTTGTTGAGTTCTAATCTGGTTTCTATTGAAGTAGTCTTGTGTACCCCAAGTATTAAAGAGGCTTTCTAGGGTTTGGAAATGCAATACTGATGAGAAATTATGGTTTGAGAACACAGCCAGATTTAGCATTATTGGGTAAAATTATTGGATTGAAATGCGTGATCTGGATGATGAAAGCAGTATCTTAAGACTGTTTGCCTTCAATGTTGTCTACATTTTGCAAGCAGATTCCTCTTCTCCTTTTCATTTGTTGGTACTTCTTTTGCAGCACTGTTTCCTTCCTATCATGCTGTCTTGCTCCCTTTGTTCCATATGTGTCAAGTTCCAAACTACCGTGCTGGCACTGGTCCCTTGGGGTGTTGCTCCCCACACTCTTCTCAAAGTTCTGGTGCTGATGGCTCCCAGGATGCTAATGTCTAGGCAAGAATACCTTCAAAGAGCTCATTGCTAACCTGTCAGGACCCACTGATTTCTGTTCCACTTCAAAACTCCCTGGTAACATAAAGTCAGTCAGATAAATGAACTCTCCCTTGATCATAGATCTTACCCTTATTCCATGGCTCCTTTGTGAAGGCTAAACAAAATATTTTGAACAACACGGATGCTGAAATTATTACTTAATAAAATTATCAGATTGAGAGACAGAAGTACTTAAAATCTTTTGAGCTGTCTACAGAGTCAGGCTTTGGTGTATCAAATCCTCTTGACTTCATGTTTGGAAGAACATTTTGTGGTAGGAGATGTGATTTTATAAAATGTCCTGCAATAACTGTCCATGAAGAGAAAAATTAAATAATTTGATGTTTGTAATTAACAAAGTAGCTGACGTTTTGACTTTGTTAATTATACAGTATATTTTCTCCAACTTATGATAAAACAAAATCTCAAGGGTGATGTTTTCATCATAAAAGTTTTATGCTTGAGATCACTCTCTTGCTGTTTTGTGTTTATTTGGCTTTCTTTTTTTGTTTTTTTTTTCTTTTTAAATTCATTACAGGCAGCTACAGTACATCTAGCTTTGTTGATGTTACTCATTCTTCCATTCCTTCAGAGAGCAATGAGGAGAAATCCCTTAGTAGTTGGGAGAATCGAACTCCCACATCTGAAGAAGAAGCCGCTGCTCTCAAAATTCAAGCCATCTGGAGAGGGACCTATATTAGGAAAATCCTGAAGAGCAGAGAACAAGGTGTGTAATTTAAACATGCCTTTTAAAAAATGTTTCATGCTTCATCATATTCAAATCTTCACTGTAAAGAGTTTTTTTTACTAAATAATATCTAGGTAAAATTAACTGAAACTAATGAAATAGGAGTTGTAGTTCTATTAAGTGCACCTAACCACTCAGTTAGCACGTACGGTACTAAAAACTGCCTGAAGGATCCACATCTCCTAGATTTGCATAAATAATAAACCAGAATTTACATTAATGTAGATTTAGATCAGAGCTGGGCTAAATGTTAGGGGCTTTTTTCTGGAAATATAAAGGAAATAATACGAGAACCTAAGCATCATGAGTTGTCAGTGGAACACACACAAGATCAAAGTCTGATGCTGTCCTCCAAAGACGCTTCATTCTTGTGCATATAGATAGAGGAATCTTGCATAGCAGTTCAGGACTTGTAGCACATTTCCTATTCAGCAGTTGTATTATCTCAGCTGGAATACTGGGTCCAAGTGCAGTGTTCATAGTCCAGGAAGAAAGAAAGATAACTGCAAAATTCTGAGTAGAGTTGTAAGGATCAGGATAAAATATAGGTATTGTACTTACAGGTTGTTAGTCTGTAATTTAAGGAAGACCAGATAAGAAAAGACTTTGCTATAATCTTTAAGTACCCACACAAGGAAAGGAATTTGATAGTATCAGTATCTTTAGGCTGATATCTTCTTCTTAACAAGAAGATCTTTAGTCTGAGATTCAAAGTTTGTGGCTTGAATGCGGACATGTTCAAGTTAGAAAAAGAGACATTTATTTTTGAAAGGATAAGGTATCTATTGGAATAAACCAGGATTTGTATTGTACTACTGAAAACTTTAATATTAGTCTGGTTTTCATGTGTATTCCATGTATAGAAGCAGACACTTTGAGATGCCCAACACATCCTGTTACGTGAGTTATCCAACGTGGGTGGGATGAATTATCCATTGGAGCTGTCCAGTTCTTTTTCTGTTAGCTACACAGATAGTTTAGATACATCCCTACCCGTTCCTGGTATCTGCAGATGAAAGTTGCTGGGACTTAAATAGCCTATTCTCTGAGAACAGAGATTGCCACATATCACAACAACATATTACAGTGAAAAAACTGTAAATTGGAGAAAGTATTGATCTCATCATTTTTGCAATTGTAGGAGTGCTGAAAATGGTGATGAATGGAATATACTCTGGCAAAGGAAAAAAATAGTTTTTGGTTCAGTGAGACTTCTGTAAAACTCCAAATAAACAAGGCAATTTACTTGTACAAGTGGCATTTTTCAAAAGTGTTTAGCAGGTGTAAATTTAGAACAGTAGCAAAATTGGATGTTATATTTTCTAACTTTTTTATCTCTAGGTACTAAAGAAAACACTGATGTTGAAGAAACTTTGAAAAACCTGTGGAATATGATTGAGTTAAATTTTGAACAGTGTGCTGTAACATTGTTAAGGTAATCATGTAATAAATCTAAGTATTTTATTGCAGGCCGTTATAAACTGATTTTTCACAAAATAAACATAGTAAGAACATTATTAGTGTAAAAATTACAAAAACCTGATGGAAGGGTTGAATCGTTTCTACTGAATATACACTCTGCTTTATTCTGTGTACCCTACATGAATAAAATCTAATTTTTAGATATGCTACAGATTTTTTTCTACGGCTTGCACTAAAATATTACCTTTTTTCATGTATTTCAGTTTTTAGTATTTGGTAGGCTTCTCCGTAAGTATAGATCTGATACTGATTCCTTAGTTAAGCAGTTAACCAGTTGATTTAAAGACACTTTTTGATTTGTGCTATCTCTTAAGCAATCATGGTTGACAGTAGAAAGGAGATAGCTTTACTATTTAATTGTACCCGGTTTATTATCGCAACAGGGGACTTTTTTGTTGCACTTGCTTGAAGGAAAGTATTTCTAGGCAGTAGAAATGTAGTAGGTGTATTTCTGTGCTTTTCTGATATTGTATTCCAGCTTTTGGAAAGACTGCTATTCTAATTTCAACAGTGTTCATTAAGTCATTTGTAAGCCTAACACTCTTTGCGGTTTGCATATTTCCATTAAGTCCTCAAAAAATCTCTCTGCAAGTGTTCACACAACTGATCTAGCAGTAAATCGGTTCTTCCAGGGGTGAGGAGTGAAAACTGGCAATAATTACTGCCTGTGGATAGATATCCTCACTCCTTATAACCAGCAATTTGAGCAACACTCACACCAGGCATAATTTTATTTCACCTTTTAGTGTTTCTAACCTTGTAAAACCTGTGTACATTGATGGGATCAGCACTTTGCAACCACAGCCTTGTTCCAAATATTAGCCATCCATTTTAGATTTGCAGCTTTTCTATATCAGCAAAGATGAGATGCAGTTTCTAGTCTGACTTCAGACTTCTAAAACTTATGGGGTTCATAGGCATTGTCCTGAGGGATACATTTGAGCGTTAAAATCATGCTAATGTGCACGTGCCTTTTTTTTTTTTTTTTTTTTTAAACAGCTGACAGATTTCCATTTAACATAACAATCTAGTACCTTGGTAGTACCTTGGACATTTGCTTTTATTCCTTTGTTGTTCCAAAGAGTTTTAAAACTAAATAAAGAGATTTTAATCTCCTAATGATTCCACAGCTTTAAGATGAGAACTTAAAGAAAGTGAAGTTATGCTAAGTGGCATTTATTAAAAAAAATAAAAAATAAAAATAAAGACATAAAGTTTTGTCAAAGACATAATATCCTGGGATGTTAGAAGCAGCTGTCATTGCAGATAGACTGATGGATAGAAATATGTGAATATATTTTCCATGATGTCTGAAAGAACTGATCCCTCCATGATTTTTTTTTATTATTATTATTTAAGAGTGAACAACTACTAGAGAAATATTAGTAACACATTTTAAGTTGTTGTTTTTCATTCATGCACAAAGTAGTTTTCTTCATGATCAGTCTAAGTAAGCTAGTATATATATATATAAATATATATATATATATGCCATCCTGATTAGATTGAAGTCTTTATCTTGTTTATTGCTTTCTAGAGAAATGTTTAAAAGAAACTGTAATTTGGCTGAAAAGTTTCCTTGCTATGGAGATGAATGGTGTAAGATGTATTTCACTGATTATGCAGTAACATATGATGCTCAACCACCAAATGCATGGTTTCTGGTTTTCAGGTGAGTTTCACAGACCCCTGTACAACTCTTGTGGGGAAGTAGTATTGATACATGGTGGTTTTTCCTTAACCTTCTTAAAACTTACTTATTATCTGTCTGCTTTCCTTAAATTCTAACACATACTTGTTCTGACTTTGGCTGGAACAGAGTTAATTTTCTTATTCATTTCTTCTTCATTTTCTTCCTAGTAGCTGGTTGAGTGCTGTGTATTTGGATTCAGTGTGATAATAATATTGATAACACACTGATGTTTTGGTTCTTGAGTGCTTACCTCAAGTCAAGGACTTTTCAGTGTCACGCCTGCCAGTGAGGGGGTGCACTAAAATCTGGGAGGAAGCACATCCAGGACAGCTGTCCTGAAGTGGCCAAAGGGATGTTCCATATAAGATAATGCCATGTTCAGTATATAAATTGGGGGAGGATTACCTGAAGGGGGGCTGATTACTGCTCAGGAACAAGCTGGGCATCAGTCAGTGGGTAGCAACACATTATTATTGAGCATCATTTACTTCTCTCGGGTTCTGTTACTATCTCTCCCTCTCCTTATCATTAACATATTTATGAGTAATTTTGTCTCTCTTGTTAAACTGTTCTTAACACATGAAGTTTATGTTTTCTTTCCCGATTCTTTCCCTCAGATGGGTTGGGTGTGGGAAGTGAGTGAAGAGCTGCATTGTACTTAATTGCTGGCTGGGGTTAAACGGCAATGTGTTTTGCTTTGTGCTGCACATATCTCTTTATTTGGAAAAATAATTTTGATATAATTTAATTTTTTTTAGAGAAATATTTATTGTCCCAGAAGACATGCTTATATTGACAAAGGTGTTTACCACTGTCCCTTCCTGTAGACTTCATGTTCTTGATAATGACACACAGGAGGAAATGCCACATGCCTTTTTCAAAGTGGCACCTCATGTTTATCCCAAAAATAAGGTAAATGCAAGAAGTTGTTGCAAAAAGTATAGTTTTAAAAATAATAACAAATGCCCAAATTCTGTGGAGATTTTTAGGTATGTCATAGTGTTCTACTTAAAAGCACACCCTTATTTATCAGCAAGCTTTAACAGAGACCACCACTGATCTGTTTCTGTGCTGAACATTTATTAGTGAACTTTTGATTACTCACTTCTCTGTAATCTTACCAGCTGCTTTAATTTTGGGTTTTTTCCTGTTTATCATGCATAACACTGAGCACAGTAAACTTTGTACTCATGCTTAACTTGTGGCCATAAAAAGTTTGGATAAGGAATGATAAGGGTACGTCTTTTCTTCCCATGGGCACAACACAGTAGACTCAGTGGTTCTGTCAATTACTAATGAAAATGGCCCTTTTCATTGGATTCCTGCTCTTCCTTATTGAAGAAGACCCCTCTTAAAGCCACATTTTTGTTATTGTTTACTAAACTAATAGTTTATATTTTGTAATACTAAATGTGATGATTATCAGTAAAGAGTGATTTTGAGAGTATTAAAACAGAATTGTGCAGGCATATTGTATTTTTCTATTTGTTCTTTTTGCATTTCTCAATCACTGAGCTCCTAAGTTCCTCTGTAAGAATATAACCTTATACTCTACAATTTAGCTTGTTCCTTCCAATTTCCAAATAGCTGATGATTGTTTCAGTGAACCTGCACAAGCTTTTGAAAGCTCTATTGATACTTGGATGAGGCATTTTTCAATTACTAAACACAGAATACAATCGTATTATTTTTATCAGTTACATTTTTTTTACAGTATTTTGTAAAAAATAGGCAACAATGTAGTACATCAAGCAAGAAATTATACAGTATGCCTGAGTTCTTAAATGTCAGTATTATTACATAAAAAATCATTTTTTTGAAAAAAAAATGCACCCACCAGTTCTGCTTCCAAACGATGACTCAACAGTTTACAACAGAGATAAAAAGGAATCTGTCAACAGATACTGTTACTCTGCTGCAGAGGCACTCTTGGAACACATTAAAGTTCATTTCAGAATGATTGACAATGAAGATAAAATCTGCACTCTAGCAATAAAGTCTGTCTTCTTTTTACAGACATTACACATTACAGCCTAGATGGAAACTGGCTACTTGCTTAGCATTATTTGGATTTCTTTGGGTTGCATTAAATTTTCTTCTTTTTTGGTGTGTTTTTCTACTGCTGGATTCAGCTAAATTTGTTTTAGTTCTTGGTGGGTTGTTTTTTGGTTTTGTTTTTGGTGGGTTTTTTTTGGTTTTGTGTTGTTTTTTTTTTTTTTTTTTTAATTCTACTCTCCTTATTATTCACGAGTCTTTTGAACAGATTGTAGAAAAGGATAGAGATAAGCACTCAAGCTTCATCTGACCTATATAGATAAGAGTTAAAGAAATCATCACTACCACCATATTTAGTCTAGAAACTAGAAGTCTATTTGAGTAAGGACCCTGCCCAGTTATTTCTCGACTATGAGTTATTTCTCTTAACTTGAGAGTTACTTCTCTATGACTATGTCATTAGAAGAAAATAAGGGATTCATCTTTCTTTGCCAAAAAAATTAATTTGGGTGGTATATTAGAAAACAACCCTTTCTGATTCTAGAGACAGTGAATTGTAACAAGATATATTAGTAGTGAAACCTCTTGAAGGTTTTTTAAGAAAGAGACAAATTCAATGGGGTTGTTGAGATCTATTTTCTTATTTCTCAGTAGGGACTTGATCTTCCTACCAGGCACAAAATCAGTTATTGGGATTTCTAATTGCTTGTAGTATTCATAAAGGGCTCACTCAAACCAACTTTTGGTCCTAAGTCTAAATTTTATGAATATTTTTAGTGAACATTAAGATTGTATAACATTATAGATAGGTAAACAAGAGAAATTATTCTTCTTATGCATCCCATGCTGTCAGAAAGCATTTGAGTATCTGGCTAAACCCTTCTCCATTTCCAGGTGTCCTTGATAAGAACAGAGAGGCCTGTGCCTCTGTGCTTAACTAAATATTTAAGTAAGTGAGTTCTCCTGAATGGTTATTCTGAGTGGTTGCTATTACCTCGTGGTGATTAGAGGTTGTAAAGTGCCTTACTGCTACAATTGCACAAATTGGAATCATGAATAATTCATTTGACTTTCATTCTAAGTATTCAGTATTCCTGGAGCCACAGCCCTGAATTATTGGATAGTCCTGAAATCACAACCCTATTTATTATAAGGATTTTTCAACAACGCTGTTTTTGCTGGTAAATGCTGATTTCTTTAAACAGAATTTAGAAGAGGACTGAAAGAACCAAAGCCTTTCAAAGAAATTTCATTTGGACTATTTCTTGGGTGGAGCATGAAATTTTAATATTTGAAACAGGGAGATAGTAGGGCTAGTTAGACTACATGAAGAAGGAACTTAATTCTGAGTGGCCATTTCACTCCTTATATCCCTCTTTCCTGCCCCTGCCTTTCAAGTAATCACATTCATATTGCCTTCATTTTCACAAATACACATTGATCAAAGTTTGAAACTTTTTATGTTGGAGCCTGGCTCCTCATATTCCTATTCTCAGGATTCATAAAGAGCACCTAAATCTGCATCAGCCCTATTCATTGTGTGTTGCAATTTTTATTATTTTTTTCTAATACTAGGAATATTTTTTCTTAAATCAGTATCTTCATAAAAATAAGATTAAATCTTGTAATTTCATGATGTATCAGCAGTGGCATTATTAAATTAGGGTAAATGTTAATATAACCTCACATGTGAAGAACTGAAGTAATCTCATCTCTAAACTTAAGTGCAGCAAACTCTGCTTTCACAATGCCTAAGCATGAAGGAGCACTTTAAATCATCAAATAATTTGGTTAGAAAGTGACTTCAGCATTTTGGTTGTATCTGCCCCTAAAAACACCTACCAGCTTTCCAGTTAGATGAAATTTGATTTCGCTTGCTACGTAACTCTTTGCCAAATATAAATTGATAAGAGATGCTCCATAATTTGAATAGACTAGAGTTATAAGATTCTTTCTGATGAAGGACATCTTATTACATTAATAAGTGTAGCGGAAAAAAAGTGTGTTGCATGTAGTCACAGAGTGCCTTTTGGGTAGTGTTATAGTCAGATAAAAATGACTTGTTTTTCCCTTTCAGAAAGGATACACTTTTGTGGCTGAAGCACACACTGGTGACCAGCCTGTGGCAGGTGGAAAATGGATGCTCCGCTTCATCAGCTCCCATAGTCCCCTTCCATTTCTGTCTCGTGAGGCTGTCAATAACATCTATTCTACTCAACAATTTAAGGAGTATTACATACCCAACAAGGAGTTCCTAATGTTTAGGTAAATATTGAAAGAATTTATAAATTCTGGGGTTTGTATTGGTCATCCTTACCAGAAAAGTGTGTTCTTTCCTCTTTTATAGAAGGGGGGAATATTGATGTAAATAGCTGAATTTTATGGGCTATCAAGTTAACATTTGGTTAGTGAAAGTGTTATTTGTGAAATATTGCCACTAGTTAAAGAAGAACAGGTGTGAAGCACACAGACTATAGATTTAAAATCAAAATTCAGTATTTTGCACTTCTGTAAGCTCAGCCTTATCCATACGCCAATTACTGAAATTCCGTAGTACTTTTGGGGAATAAGTATGTATTAAAATCAGGATTTTGCAGGTGGGGAGGAGACATAAAGCTTTAACTAATACAGGAATAAAACACTTTTTTTTCCCAATATATCAGACCAAGTTCCATCTTGAAGTATTGGCAGAAAACTTTATATATGTTTTATTTTAGCATGCTGATTATTTTAGGAGAATAAGTTTTAAAAAAATGTGATTTAGTTTTTATTAATACTTTTTAAATTGATTGAAGTTCATTAAAATCCCTTCTGAGTTCAGAACTGACCATTACTAAATTGCTATACTGAAGTTTTTACACAAAGAACTACACATTGCTCTACCACAGGCCCTGCGCTTAGAGCTAATTAAATGTGTATATTTTGGAGGCTAATTCTAAAATATTTTATCCTGATTCCTGAAAGCTTTTTCAATATTTCAAACCAATGGATTATTCTTGGGTTAGAGGTCTCTTTAAGAGGAGGAATCAGTTTCAATATAAATGAAGAAAGCATGTAATGGAAACAAAACAAATGCATTAGAATTTTGTAAGCACTCTTTTTCTTCTTTCCCCCTTCTGATGTTACCAATCTTTAAAAAAATTACATATTTTAACTCCAAATGTGCTGAAGTCATAGCGATGGATTTTTTTATGTGTTGTTTCTTTGCTTGTTTGGTGAGATTAGTCATAACAATTTGAATTTATGGATAAAAAGCATATAATACATAAGGCAGAGGGTTACAATGTAACAACTAATTGAACAACATAACAATTATTTGAATTTTGTCCTCAGACTCTAATTCGAGAGGTTTTTAATGCCACAGTCTTTTAAGCTGGCCAAAGCAGCTACTGCTATCCTTATCCTTTTGAAAGCAAATAATTTTCTTCTTCATGTACTTTTTTAATTATACAATTCCCTAATCTGGCTAACAATGGTCAACAAACAAAAGTACAGTATAGGCAGTCAAATATCTAACTGGACATTTGATAAGGCAATTAAAAAATAGAAATAGGTTGGCTACCCCATTTTTCAGCAGTAGCACTTTGTTTGTTTGTTGATTTGCTGCACTGAACTTCACTACAGGAAGCTTAGTCCATCAGATTCCAGGAAAACAGTTGATTTGTAACTCATTTTTAAGTGTTGGCTTCCAGTTCAGCACAACATTTAGGTACTTTCCTAAAAAAGAATGATCAGGTATCGTTGGTTATATTGCTATAATTTTTTTTTTTCTCTTTAGGTATTTTGTAAAAGTCACAGCACCACATACTGCTACATTGCAGGTACAAACCTCTAAATCAGATGTGTTCATTAAACTACAAGTCCTAGATAATGAGAAGGAAATAACGAGTGTCATTGGAAAGGGCAATGCAGTCATCCCAGTTTTTAATTTCTGGAGTAATCAATCACTACCGAGCTCACACTGTAAGTATTTTTTTCCGTATTTGATAATTTTACTCACTTCAGCATATACATTCTTACAGTAACTATAGATAATCACAGAAAATACTATTTTTCCCTGCTCTTTTCATTAATCTTTAATTTTACTGTTCAAAACGAATTAATGAAATTGAATGAGGTACATAATTCTTAGGCATATTTTTTGACAATGGACCCTGTAGTGCTCAGGAATTTTAAACAAAAAATTAAGTACCATCTGCCTGCCTCCTTTATACTTCTTATACATATACATGTACATGTACATATACATATACATGGCTAGTGCCATGCTGTCATCTTTGATAATCTACATTTGTAACCCTCTTTTCTATACATCTCACTTCTAAATCAAATGGTTTCCACTTTATTTGTGTACTATTTTGAATTATTCATTATAGTTGATTTTCAATTTTAAAGTTAATTCTCCATAAAAATTACAAGTTTGCTTAAATAAAGCAAATGTTTATATGCCAACAAGTCTGCTACTGTACTCTCTATGGACACTACTATACATAAGATATGAAAGTCTTCAGTCCTTCTATGAAGACTTCTAAGCAATAAATCTTCTGTGAATGTGAGTTTGTCTATTTGAGCATATTGAAAACCTGAGGCAAAGACAAATTGTTCAGATACTGGATTATTGCTTTTCTAAAGCCCAAAATAGCATTATATTTCATCTGCTCACCTTCACTATTTTGAACTGTGGAGTTTTCAAACATGATCCTTTAGCATAATGTGTAATATGAAATTCCAGTGCTTTATGGGAAAAATAGCTATTTTAATCATATTTATGAAACGTCTTGACTTCTGTCTTGATGGCACCGTGTTATCACCAGAAATGTAAAATTTCATCCTATGAAGACCCTGCTCTTAAAACGTAATTCATCAGATGAAAACATTAGGGTTTTAAAGCAAGTCGTAGAGAAGCTGTCACGATTCTCTCTGAGTTACCAAGATAATCGGTAGCTATTTTTGGTTGTTGGTTTTGGAATGTGGAAGTGGACTAGTAAATTTAATAGTAGTCTGGTGGAAATAAAACTAGAAAAGTATAAAATATCTCATCTTAGGATCAGCATCACTATAGTGGCAATAAATTGCTGAGTTACCCTCAGTAGAGTGAAGGAGAAACGTTGTTTCAGGACACTCTCTTGCAAGGGTGATAGTCTGAAGACTGAAATAAGTTAAAAGGCACAATCAAGTGACAGAGAAGAGGAATAGGTTCCATCAGTTGCTAAAAGGAGAGGATGGGGCAAAATAACGAGAAGTGGCGTTTTGCTTTTGCCAGTCTATCAGGGCACATATGTGGGAACTTTGAAAAATATCATCAGCAATCAGGCACATATATTCTAGCTCTAATGTGCTATGATACAAATAATTTCTGCTAATTTAAAATTATTTCAATCCACTGCGAATTATACAGTGAAATATCTCTTACATTAACCTGACTGAAAATAGGAAGGTTTTTGTATCAAGTATTTCGAAGTGGTGGCCATAAAATCGTGTTATGATTGAAGGATATATTTGAAGATGAAATGAATATTCTGATGCTCTTTAAATGTGGGAGTATATAGAAAGTTGATGTTTGGAATGAATGACAGTGAAGCTGTCAGAGTGGTTTTGTTTTTTATTTTTACTATTACTTATATTTTTACAATACTTATATTTTTACAGTACTAGACCAATTGGCCTTAGCACTGAAGTTCTTTTCCTAGTAATGTACATCCTGTATATCACATAGAAGGTTCTTTGTGTAGAATCTTTCATAGCATCCAAATTAAATGAAAATATTGTGAAATGTACTCAGTATAACCAATATGACAGTATTGTATTACCCAAACTGCTGAGTGTCTCTAGGTTCTGTAGTGGTTCAATTTATGGCATTGTAAAAGCATGTTTCTTTGCTATTGTCAAAAGGGTTTTTATGGCCTGTACAATAACAATATAGAAACACTCAGAAATACTGATGCCAAGTCGAAGTGAAGATTCGTACAACTGGCACTCAATACAACAAGATTCCTTCTGTCTTTATTTCTTTGTTCTCTAAAAAAGTGTGTTTTCTCAGAATAGGAACAATCAGAAAAGCCTGCTATACCACTGGCACCAATCTTGTTAGTTAAGCCATATACAATCCCTAAATTTGACACTTACTCACTGCCACACGTGTTCTGCCTCTCCTAGAATTGATCACTGTGTTGCCAAAAGTCCTCTTAACAGAGAAGTTCTCTCACATCTTTGTGCAAGCATCACCACTAAAACATTATCTCCCTTGCCCATCCACAGCCTGTTAATTCACCTCCAGTCACAGCTGTTCTATTAACGTATTTTACAACTCAAAAACTACAATAAACCAACTGATTTTGAATATATTTGCCTCTTCTGTGATGTAGCAGATGACTTGGACCTCGTAGTCCTTGACTGACAATAAAGGACTTACATATTGACACACACATTGCATCCACAATGCGGTTTGTTGATACAAACACAGCAGTTGCGTAGAGCACAGATGGGCAAGTCCCACAGATGGGCAATCCTTTTATTTCCCACAGTAACAGTCAGATACAATCCTGTTAAAAAGTATAAAAATATCTTTGAGTTATTTGTTTGAATCTGGAAACGAGGTAGGCAGAAGTTTATTCTAGCCAGAGCTTGGGAAAACCAAGAGTGACATACCCATACTTCTGTATGTAGTAAGAAAAAAAGGAATAAATAAAATGGTGTTACAACACCACCTGGTGAGCATTGCGAGAATTATTGGCTGTGTATGTATTTTGGGGAGCTTCTCCAAGGGATCTTTCCTGCGAAGGAAGCAGATCAAGTCTTACGGGGGATTCCACCGTTTCCGAGATGAATTGTCCTCGTGGCGAGATCTTTCTCTGGAAAAATCTTTATAGAATTGTTTAATACTCAAGCTCTTCAGGTTTAGGGATGAGAGAAGAGGAGAATAGCGAAGCATTTATGAAAACCAGTTGCAGCCTAAGAAACCCAACCTCCCTTGAACTCCCCCTGTCTTGCTCAGTAGAGGCAAGCTCCTGCAGAGGGCAATGCACATCACCTAAAGCCCCAACACAACACATCCTGCAGTGGAGCGCACCTCTGCTGACCCCAGGCGAGTACATCTAGGTGGCCTCGCTGCTTTAGTAAATTACCCTTCTGTAAATCACATCCACTGGTCCTTGCTAGCAGTGCTCAGACAGGCACTGAAGATCATTTCTGAAATGATCCTAGAAACCTTTATGCAAATATTGCAAACGGTAACCTAAAGGCAATTTATGCAATTAGAAAATGTCTTTATGTAGCTATTCTTCCATCTGGAAGACAAATTGTTTCTTTGCGGGTTTTCTCGCAGATGTAGGATATTCAGGATTGAATATTGCATGTTGTTTTGTATTTATCCAAATGCACTTCCATTGAGTGAAAACCTCATGATTTGGGCTCCTTCTAGTGAAAGACTTCATAATCTAACCACTGTGAATTACATCTACTCTCACCTACACAGCATGGGAAGTTAACTGATACCTAGAAAGCTCAGCAGGACCTGAGTGAGAAACTATTCCACAGTTACAGGCTTGCCTAGGCATGCCTTTTACAAAATAACAGCCGTGGATTTGCAGCACCCTAAAAATGGTTTAGAAGAAACCAAGTATTTTCTTCCTTCACGTTTCTGTCAGAGGCCTCCATGCCACAGGGACAGCCAGAAGGGTGGCTCTGGTTCTAAAGATTCTGAATGCAATGCAGAAGAGCAACTCAGAACTTGTGATTAGGAGACCTCCTTAACAGACCGCCTCTACAAGGTCTTATTTTGATTCCCTGACTTCTACTGCTTTTCTTAGGAACAAGGAAGCAGTGACTTATGCAGAGGAAAGATGCAATAGGAAGTGATTAATGACATTTGGATATCGTAAGAAACAATATTTCCTGCCTCCATTTGAGTTTCTAGAGACACACTTAACCTCTGATTGGGCATTTATACTTTGACACGCCACCAGTAAATTTTGTTGAATCTGGTCTAATAGTCCTGCCACCTCCTGTGAATTTCCCTGGATGTTTCACCAACGTGCATGAAAGCGTGCATTTTTCTTTTGAAGTATTGCAGTGATGCAGCATTATCCTTTGTTTATACAATAAACCCTGGGAGGAGGAAAACCTCTTGTCCTCAGAGAAGTCAAAATTATATCTTTCCCAGCTGATGGTCCAGATGTTGTTAGTGTATCACAAGTGAAGCTGCTTCCCCAGAGGTGTTATTCTTTGTCCTTATTAAATTTTATGAGATGCTCACTTTTATAGTTCTCTTTAATTTCTCTGTAGTCATGCAGGCAAAAGAATATCACACATTTCAATGGCATTAGAAATGAAAACAAATTTGTTTTCTGAGTTAATATTTCTGTGTCAGCCTTTCTTTAGAACATTCTGGTTTTCAGTTTTTCCACATTACCATCTTCCTTACATATACAATTATATACATAGATAAAGGATTGATCACAAATAGTTTTATATCTTCTTTCAAGACTAGCACTTTTTTTAGCTGAAGTTAGCTATGATCTTTGTTTTGACCGAAAGAGATTAGATTAGCTACTTCTGTAAGGGTATGCATTTCCAGAACTGCGGCCAATCCACCTCTTCCCTTCATCCAGTTTTACACAATTAGGTTAGCCACAAAGGGACCCCATCAGAGGGAGCACAAGACTATCTATATTTTGTAATGTATAGCATGGTGCTGTTGTGGATAGTACAGGAAAGAAGTATGGGCCTTGAGGGAAAAAACTTAAATGTCTTATAAATAGTAACAACAGTCATGTATACACAGCCTCAAATTTCTCATTATTTACTTTGAAGATATTTGTGATTTGCATGCAAAATGAAATCAGGGTAGTATTTGGAATAAACATAATTTTAATTGGAAGCTTTTGTGTATAATCCAATATGAGAAAATGGACTATGTTTATTCTTTCTGATACTTTCTGGGGGCATCTGTTTACTTCATACCAGTAATTTATAGAATTTCTGGACCATTTTTTGTCATCTTGCAGTAAAAAACCTACAGTCTACTCCAAGTAGTAAAAAGAAGGGATTGGAAACTGGGCGATTAAAAAAAGGAAGTCATATTTCATCAAAGGACAGCAAAACTTCTTCCAAGACAGACCTTGTACAGGAAGTCCCAGTGATGAAAACAGATGAATCTTTCCACTTGGAAAACTTTGAAAATAATGTTGGAAGTCCACAACAAGTAAGAGTTTGTTAATCACTGGGATTTAGGAATGAAAAAAAAAAAAAAGGCAAATGAAAAGTGAAAGGTTACTACTAATTCTTTGGTACATGCGGAGATCTATTCTGGGGCAAGAACAAGGAATCCAAAATTAAGATTGTTCATAGCTTTTGAATGAGGTGATGAAAAAAGGATAATGTATATGTATGAATGACTAAATGAGTAGGAGGTTTCATATCAGGGTGATTTGCTCTATCTTTAAGTGTTCTTCATTTGGCAAATCCAGTACAGGTATAGCATAACTTTCACATAAAGATCAAAAATTGCCAGAAATTAAATTAACATTTTGATGCTTCAGTATGAGCTTTCTTTGAAATATTTTATAGAAGGCCATCTCTAATAGTTTGCATAAACACCTATTTCCAGTCAGCTGCAAGCTTTAGTAACAGACACGTAATATCTGCTACTTGAACCAAGTTTGTCAGAGGCTAATGTCAAACCATGGTTTTTCTTGATGTCATTTAGTATTATTTGTCTATTTTAGAGAAGTTAAGTATACTTTCCAAAACAGTTCTTGTTTTACACCTCCACATGTTTTTCACTTCCACGTGTTTTTCTGCTGTGATTTTTTTCTTGATAGTTGAGTTCAATTGAAACAAAATAACCTAAGAAAACAAAAATTATCGAGAAATAAACTCCAGAGTTGTTCCTTTGACTTAGAGATGGCATTAGAATTTTGGAAAACATGTTCTAAATATAATAATTTCTAGTTCAGTTTAGACAATGTTTAAAACAGCCCATGGACCCTATCACATCTACCTCAAATTAAGGCATTATTGAGTGCTAGTACAAGGGCTCAGAGCCCTGTAGTAGGTCTTAAAATCAAAGACAAAAGTCTTTGTTTTAGTACATGGCATACATAGGGAAGTTACATGGAAATCTTACAGGAATGTAGCTCCTTATTGTGTAGCCCAGTTTAGTTTTACTTGATGAACACATGAGTAATTGTTTAATTTCACAGGAATTAAAATAAGATCTGTGGAATTAACATTAATTTTTTAAGCTTCTTGTGAATGCTGTTATGTGCAAGCTTGTAAATTAATTATGTGTTTTATTTGCTGACTTCAATAGCTGGCACTTTACTGACCTGCAGGACTTGAATGCTTGCTGTAATTGTTATGACTTCAGCAGGCTGCATTTTCTTTCACAGTCTCACCAGTATTCAATACAGGCATTGGTGTTGCATGATAGTTGGCCACTTACTGAGAGTGAATCTTTGCTTGTTCAGGAACTGAAAGAAATGCAGAAAGATGAAATCAAAGGTAGGTTGATCTAAGTACATATTTAGTCAAATGTATCATGTTACTGATTAAAAATAAAATTGCTCCAAGCAACATTTTTTACTGGTTGAGTGAAATAACTAGGCAACAAAACTTTTTGTTCTGTAGCTCTTAGAAATGAAGTTTGATTGCATGAATCTACATGTTCAGTTCACAAAATATAAGGAAATCAGACTCACCTTCTTAGGGCTCAGCTTTAGGTAGAGATCTGGAACAGAAACATGCCTACTGATAATTTAAGAGAATGCAAGAGGGAGGAAAAGGCCTGGTTTGGGAAATGTATTGCTTCTGTACAAGAAGGACTTAGCAAGAGAGAAGATTAGGAAAGCTCCCAAGTACAGTCTGTATGTCTAAGTCACAAAAGGGACAGAGAAATTACAGAAGGTTTTGGGTTTTTTACAGATTTTTGTAGCATTTCTTCTTAAGGGACAGTAAAACCAATCCCAAGACACATTAAAAGCACTTAGAATCCTAGTCAGTTTTCTGTAAATTAGAAAAATGTCTTGTATTTGCTTCTTCTTTTATCAGCAAGCTTAACACAAAATTATTTAGAGCGTAATTACATTAAAGTTTATCACTCTGGATCCAAGAGACAGGGAGGCAAGGCTGCTCCCCCTGCACATTCCCAGGTCCAGCTGTTTGTGAGGCTGAAGATGTAATCCCACCAGGCACTTGTACATAGACACACAAACACACATGATGTGTATGTATGTGTGTATATATGCATATAAGTATCTACACACACACGTTGCCAGCTACACAGATCTCACACGGACACTCAGAGCACACACACAGACAGCACCAGCTGCCTCATCCTGCTTTTCCCTCTCAAGCTGGAAAGGATGGAAGTTCCCTGGATGACTATATGTTTCTAAAGAGGTGGATCCTTGCTCCAGCTGCACTTAGACACTGAGTGTGCCCAGTAGCTTGCCTCTGCATTCCCTACAAGCTCTGAGGCTGCAGCCCTACTCCAGCTGCTGGTGCAGAACATCACACACACATGCAGCTGATTCTCCTGTGTTCTCATCCCTAGGTTTCTGCAGAACCAAAAATATTATTTTCCATCATTCAGTAAATATTCTGTATTGTTAATAATAAAGTTCTATAAATCAATTTTTAAAAGAAGCAATAAGAAGAAATTATTTGCTTCCTTATACACATGCACTTGCTAATACCCAAAAAAATTTATTTAGGGTGGTTTGGTTTTTATTTACTAGTGATATGTCTCACTTTTTATTCTATTTACATCTTTCTTTTTAAATGTCTGGTCAAGCCTTTTTGTTTGTTTGTTTTTGGTTTGGTTTGGTTTTTTGGTTTTTTGTGGTGTTTTTGGTTTTGTGTTTGTTTGTGGGGTTTTTTGGTTTTGTTTTGTTTGTTTGTTTTGTTTTGTTTTGTTTTGTTTTTTTTGTAACTTCCAGTACTCTGGACTGAACTTAGATTCAGCAGCGGTAATTGCTGATGGATATTATTTAATTTCTTGGGTTTGGGATGTATGCAATATTTGAGGGGTTTTTTTAGCATTTCTTCAGTTATTATTATGCAACTTTAAAAAGATGTACCTTCTTGATTTACTGTAATCTCTAGATAGTTTTAGTAGCATTTGAGGAGCTAAGTCATGTAGGCTTACAGGCTTGTACACAGTATATTTTGTTGTGTTCTTCACAATATCATCTTTTCTTCCTAGATGATTCTATTCATTCTCTTAATTTTCCCTGTTAGACTGCTTCTTACAGTAGACATCCTATTTCATCCTCTTACCTTTCTGAGCTGGCTACATAGTGACAGCTTGCACTTGACAGTATCCTTTTATACAGCTTCACCGTGGTCTGTAAAACTGCAGGTCAAAGGAGGTCACTTAGTCTCTTAAATTTCTTCACTAATTCTCAGCTCATATCACTGAACCTTGTCAATGTCATGAGTGTTCTCATGTTGAATTCAAAGTGGCAGTATTCCATGCTAATTGATGCTTATTTGCAGTCAGACATCCTTAAGCTACAGTCAGTGATAACAAGTACTTTTTTTTTTTTTTGTATTATTTTCAAGTGGTGTAATTTTTCTGCCCTCTAATAAATGCTGCCTTTCAAAGTAACCCAAATCCATTTCACAGTTCTTATTAACTGAGTGTTTCTGTTTATACAAGGATACCAACAGATTGCCTAGGAGTTTAAACACAACTTATATCAACAGAGTTGATGACTTAAACCAACAGAGTTTAAACACAGCTTATATCAAAAAGTTTTAACACCAATACTCATTTAATACTTAGTGTATATTTTATGTACCCCTATTAACAGCACTATTTATCTGAAGTGCTTACTATCATTAAGTATTTTGGGGGAAAGACCAAACAGTTATTCCTTTTCTGATTGTGAACTACTCTTAAATCACTTTGAAAATTGACCTTTAACATTTAAAACTGCTAACACAAGTTGTCAGATCGAAAATTCATATAATAATAGTGTTGGTGTGTAACCAAAAAGGTATTGTTTTAGCATGTGATTTTTGAGAACACTGCAGTGAGCCAGGTGAAAAATTACTGCAAAAAATTTTCCCTTTTCAAGTATCCCTTTTTCATGCAAGCCAACAGTGCCATCTGGAGTTAATTTTGTATTAAAGCTAATTTATCGTGGCAAAAGCATATTTCAACTTTTTATCAAGATCTAAAATCTTTTGATCTAGTCTCCCTTTAAATGAAGACCCATGCTATTATACTATTGATATTCACCAGTATTATAAATACTTATTTAGAGCATTTTGAAGAAAGTAAATTCTCAGCTATACAGATGCTATGATAATTTTGTATTTGTTGATGTTTGTACTTGTAGAAAGACAGTGGTAGTGAAAGTTACTTTGTGATTAATACTTAGTCATATTTATTATATATGAAATCCCATTAAATGTTTTATTAAAGAGCCCACTGCACAAACATTAAAAAGGCATTAGGCAGGAAAACCTAAGTACACAGAAATTAGGAAGTTTCACATAGGTTATTTATGCTGTCTTACTGTCTTCATTCTTTTCTCTCTTTCTTCCTCTTTTTTTTTTTTTTTTTTTTTTTTTTTTTTTTTTTTTTTTTGTGTGTGTGTGTGAGAGAGAGAGAGAGAGACTGGTTTTTTATTTGTTGGTTTGGTTTGTTTGGTTTTTTTGGGGGGGGGTTGTTGGTTTTTTTTCTCCTTCTTCTGAGACCTGTTATGGAGCAAGTCTTCAGTGGAAAAAAACTTTTAAAAATGTAAGCTCAAGATCTTTATTCCTTTGTAAAAGGGGAGCAATCAGCAGGCAATCTTGCCTGTACCATTTTCAGTTGCTTGACTGTGTGAACAAAATCATTTTAAGGTCCATTTTGTATAAAGGATTTTCAGCTATTATGTTTTGGGGTTCTTTGGTTTTATTTTTCATGTAGTAAGCTCATAAGTTTCACTGTGCAGCTGTCACAAGCCCAAGCTGAATGGTCACTGCATGCTGACTGCAGCATGCATATGACATATTGCCTTAAATTAACTTAGGAGTGTGAGCTGTTGATGAGAGAGGGCTATCTATGCAACTGGGACAGCAGGAGATAGAGTTGGTAGGAGATAGAGATAGAGCCCAGGTAGGAGAGGTAGGTTTGAAAAGGCAGGACAGGCAGTATGCTTTGGAATATTCCTTTTTATCCTCCAGAGCAGTGAAAGTTTCTCCCACAGGTTTTATTTTCTCACAGAACTTGCTGGCTCATGCCAAGGAGAGGATTCCATGGGATGTTTAATGGGTTGTTCAGATCTCTCTGTCTTTCTCTTTCCCAGCTGGCCTGTCAGCAGTGATTAATCACTTGCCTGGTGTTCAGTGAACAAATAGTTTGCAGAGGATACATGATGGTGCTGGAGATCTCTAAGCTACACTCTAACCCCACACCACTACTGCAACCAGATTATTGGTTTGCTGCTATCCTAGTGTATTTTTTCTGTAATTTTAGTGTCTGGGTGATTTTTGAAAAGATTTTTGACATTGCCATCTCTCAAGAATCCTTTGAGGGTCCAGTCAAAGACAGGAAAAGCAACATCTGAACTTCTCAATCTTTTCTTAATGAAATGAAAGTCCCACATGGGGCAACGAACCGTCATTACTACCAACTATTGGGTCATCCAACTAAATGATCAGAGCCTATTTCAGATAGCAGGAGCGTGATACCTTCTCAAAGAAAGCTTCAAAAGACTCCTCTGTATTACGCCTATGAATAAGATAGATTCTCTGTAATTTAAATTTCATAAACCAGGAGTAGCTGTCTATCTTGCCTAAAAAAGAGAAATTATGTATCTCAATCTGAAGCTGAGTTTCAGCTAGGAATCTTTTGGTGCAATTGTTTAACTTGTCATAGACAGGACATGAGACTGGATGATCATTTTGGTCCCATTTGGCATTAGACTAAATGAATTTTTGTATAAATAATTGAGGAGCAGTCGAGAAGCTAATTTTAAAGTTGCTGTCAGCTGTGTGTCATCGCTGTCAGCCGACGTGATGCCCAAGCTTTTCTTGGTGCCACAGTTATAAAAACTGCCACTGAGAGTTTGTGATGATTGATGCATAAGCTGTGAGCTGGAATGGCCTTTTACTTTCTGTATCACCTGCCTGACTTTCTTCTTACCATATCCCATACAAAGCATTTGCTTGGCTTTGCCCTTAGAAAAGCCCCAAGTTGCTACTTGCATCTCCCTTTGAATCAGAGTGGGCTGCATGCCAAAATGCATTGCCCTTCCAGGCATTTCTGGAGGTTGATCTCCAAACTAAGGATACTGCTCGCTCTGCTGAGGGAGTGGGAAGGGCTGGGGGGAACCTGGACAGTGCAGCACATAGGAGAGCTTGGAGATCTCAACTTAATCTTGCCCTAAGCCTTCATATCTGGAGTTAAAGTAGGTTACCTCATTCTAGCCCTGTCATTTCTTATGCTTGCTTGTTCTTTACTAACTTATCAGGGCATGCTATAAGTTCAGAGCATCAAAATGTTATCATTCAGAGCCACAAAATATATCTAGAAACCAGACAAAGCCTGTAGTATCCCATGACATAGAAAATCATTGTCTGAGATCATTTAGCTAACTACACAGAATGTCTTTTGAGTGTTTGTGTAAACAATAAATAGTTTATCTCTAAAAATTAATTATTCCTTCAATAATGCATGTACAGCAGCCTGATTTATGGTGCTAGTGTATAACGATGGTGTGAAATTAAAGGGAAAACCGTTTATGTAATAATTTTATAACTTTGAATTATCTTTTCTGTTTTATATTTGCATTTCCTGTGGATTTGTTTTACTATATTCAATATTTGTGGAGACCACTTTAATTTTTGCTTTCAGTCTTTAATATATGCCTTAGTAGCACTGCATCAACTCAAGCTTTTTTGGTGTCAGTGGACATTTTTTAAGTAGCATAAGGAGATAAGAATAATACCATTTCTAGACAAATACCTGTACTATGTATGGTGTAATACTTATATACCATATCATATATATTTGTATGTGGATCTAAATGTGAGTTAAAAACATGCTTCTATCTATTTAACATTTACAACTTTATAACATGTAACATATAGCTGTGACATTGCAGATCTCATCCAAAGCTCATTAATTGTGTAGTACAATGATTTGTCCTCAGTAGAAAGAAATTGGAAAAGCGCTAAGCAAAAGATAGCTTACCTTAAAAGCATTAAGTGAAAGATATCTTATTATTGTCAGACTGTGAAGCAGTCACTCACATCAACTTTTTTCTGAGAGAAGTCCCATGTTTTACCGTATTGGCTAAATCTAGGTTTTCGGCACTTGTCTCAATGTTTCAGGCAGCAGCAAGGTGGAAGGAAATGGAAATTTCAGACTCAGGTTTTTAATCTTTCTCATAATGTTTTGGATTCATCTCTGGTTGTTTCAACTGACGTATTCTTTATGCTATTAAAGTTACATGCTGTTACATGCTTTATATATAAATTTATTTTTAAAAGATTATGACATGCAAGAAGTCTTGTTTATGGCTCTTACCAGCTAAGACATTGCAAAATAAGTGTTGCAAATGTCAATTCTCAGTATCCTTAATTCAAACATATAGTATACATATGTACTGATAATATAATTAATTTTAAAAGTTCTCAGATAGTTCTGACAATGACAATTTTGCATTTCTTAAATATGCATTGGGTCTCACACTGGTTTCCTTGCCTTACCTTCCTTGCATTTTTGATGGGGTGTATCTACATTCTCTGTTCTAGACAGACTTAGGATGTGAGGTAATGAGAACATTGACTTTACCTGACAATACCTTACCTTCCCGGTGCATAACAAATGCTGGCAGAGAGTGTATGAACTGCATGAGGCAAGTGAGAGTCAGGCTGTGATTCTGTGCATTGCAGTCCTTATACTGACCCATACACAATGCAGTGACTGCTGGCAGGCACCATGGAAAACTCCCAGTTAAGCCCTGGGTAAAGCGCTATTTAGGACAGATAAGGCTGTCACAATGTGTTCACCTTGCAAGTACGGTTTTAAAAGTAGTTTAGTCCAATCAATATTCTTTATTGGTCATACTTGAAAGTGTCAACTAATTAATTTGCTTTCCTTTGCCTCTCTGTATGGCTGTTTTGTACAGTTATTCCACCCCGGGTTTTATATGGGGAGCTATATTTATAGATAACAATAACATCCTCTAATTCACTATGCATTATAACTACATCTGAGTAATACACAGGGGAAAGGATGAGGAGCACAGCTTTCCCCTAACTCTCACTTCTTTCCAAGTAAAAAAGATTGCAAATATTCATAAATCAACCAGAAGACCAAAAGAGAAAGCATTTGAGAAGACAGAAAAAGAGCAGTTCCAGAAAGAGGGATCATCACTTGAATTTCAGGTGAGAACAAAGCCAAAGCCTCCATTTGTTGAATGTGCCATCCTTGTACTGAATATAGAGATATTCTCAGGTCTGCAGATCAGTACGACTAGGACTTCTAATGTCCCCTATATTTCTCCATACCCCTGTTTTGCCACCTTTTAGCCTAACACCTGAGAAAGGTTGAATTAAAAATTTGTTGAATTTAAAAGGTGTGCATCCCAGATTTAGAGATACAATTTGCTCATTTATTTGTTTATGTATAAAGGAAAAACTGGTTGTTCCTTTCGTTGGTGTAGTTTCTGTCTCTGCTGAAGGCTTACTAAATTCCAAGAATTCACCATATTTGTGTCTCATTAATTCCTTATTGTTTTGGCTTCCATGGGTTCCTAGGGAGATGAAATAGGTCTTTCCACTGTAGTCAGTTCCTGTCTCATACACTACAATTGTCATTAGCAGGAAGACATACAGTGGCAGAAAAATTGGTATGTACTTGCTTAGTTGGAAGTTCTTATCCCCTGGGGTGGATCATCTGAGTGTTCTGTGCCTGTCTGAAAAGCTATTGCCAGCCTTTTTGCCTTTAAAGGAATAATTGACATTACTGGTTGCAAATGGATTAATGGAAAGCAATGAAGAAACTGACAGCTCCTTGTTTAATGGCTTTGCTTTTGCTGGGAATTTTGCTGCCTCAGGGCATGTAGTTTGAGGAAAGAACCATAGAGGTTTTCATGAAGAAATCTCTACTGATTTTTTTAATTGACTAACCTTGCTGCACAGCAGACTTGCCTGTGATTCATATCCACACCTAATTATACAGAGTTCTGGAACAGTGCCTTACTCTAGAGATGCTGGGATGATGGGAGTCCACCACTAAAACAGATATACAAGTTTTGAGATGGAGCCCTTGCAGATAAAGAAGATGCCCTCCTTTAGTCTCAAACAAGAGCTGAACTCCTGATCCTGGTTCTAAGTCTTAGACTTAAAGCTTCTTCAGATGGTATATTTTCCAGAAACTTATGCAGCACAATATCTCATTTCTTGGTCAGGCAGCAGAATAGCCTAGTAGACTTCAAGCCCTGTTTAGCCTGTGGTTATGGAGAAGCCATGCCTTTAGGTGTTTTCACTTTGGGAAGTGATTGGAAAAGAACCTTATAAGACAGAGCAAGGTTTATTTCTCTACAAAAATCCTATTTGAATATAATAAGGCATCTAGTAAAGAAGGAAGGGAAAGGGGAAAGGGATGGAAAGAAGAGGAGCTTGGCAGGGAGGTAAAATGCATGAAAAATCACACAAAATACTCTTGTTCAGACAAACTGTTCAGAAAAACTAGGAGTATGGAGCATTCTGCACAAGGGTGGAGAAAAACATGTAAACAAAACACCTCAAAGAGCTTCCAGGCATTGCAAAGTAATCTTTCTTTCCTTTGGCAGCCTCTGTGTCATAATGCATATCAAAGTCTGTTAATGTACAATGTGTATCAGTCAGAAAAATTATCAGTATACAAAAACATAACTTCATCCTAAAGAGTGGTAATAGATGCCTACCAGTGACTACATGATGTTTATGATACGTTCAGCCAGGAGATTCAAACACACCCTACTGGATTTTCCGCATAGTTAGTGAACAGAAAGAAGCAGACTTTCTGGAGGTGAAGAAAGACACCCGGCGAGTAGATGAGATCAGAGCCATGAAAGAAGCATGGGAGTCTGCGGAGCCAGGGAGAGCTGTCAAGGTAATATCAGAGTGCTATCTCTGCAGTGATGTTTCTTCACAAGTTCCAGGAGTTGTTGTAATGGTAGAGTAGTTGCTACAACAGAAGCCTGCCTTCATAGGGCTGTACTCTTCACCCCTCTGGAAGACAAGAAATTTTACAGTTTAAAGAATTAAAAGTGATTATGTGCCTGAATTCTGGGTAGGAATCCAGATCATCTATGTCAGGCTTCTGTAGGTCACTAAGATTTTAGATTCTGCTTTGCAAAACATAGAAAAGCTTCTCCTTAGCCTACTACCTCTACACATTTGCAAAGCTTCTACTTGTGACAAATTTAATGTATAGCATGAACAGATTCTATCGAGAAATACACTGCTATAAACATGCCAAAAATTATTTCTCCTGAAGAAGTGGCACCTATTCATATCAGTACCCAAATCGTCCTTTGCAGCCAGAATTCCAAATTCAGTCTGCATTGCAGGTTACCCATGAGCCTATAACACCCTCAGTATGAATTCACTGTTTTGGAGAAGCAATACTGATCTAGTTGCCAGCTGCATCTGGGTGCTTTTGACATGACATATGCTTGAGATGGAAAACTAATACATGTTCTTTCTAGCAAATCAAAAAGTACAGTGCTGATTCTGAACTCGAAACATTATTATCAAAGAAAAATAAAAGAACAAAGTGCAGTCTTCCAGCTCACCTGACAGACGTTCCCTATCACCACCAATACTATTGCCCATTAAGGGATATTCAGCTAGAATCCCCAGCTTAAAAATTTGAGTTCTTTAATATTACCTTTCAGAAATGAACCTCAGACATGAGTCTTCCCAGTTACACTCTCAGATTTTCTCAGTTCTTCCCAGTGTGTTCAAAGCTCAAAATGTTTCCTGACACTACTCTATTAAACTCTGAAACTAAGGAGAAATGCTGCTCTGCAGCTTTGATTGGTTTTGCTGAGACTGAAAATGCAAGTACAGCCTCCTAAAGATTAGCTGGACATGAATCCCCTTTTATGTGCAAAGACTTTACATTATCACCATAATGGTTCTATCATCATTACCTTTTTTAATCAGAAAATCAACTGAATGGAAACTACAGGGTTCCATTTTTGAAGCCCCTTAAGTTTGTGACTTTTTTTAAACAGCTGCTGTTAAGAAAATTGCAGCAATAACAGAATATGCTAAAACAAGGTCTAAATTGGGGGTATGCTAACCAGATTAAGGAGCTTCCCCTCTCCTTTCTTCTTGACAACCGTGGCCCAATGTCTGCCTATTTCAGGGGTCACAGATCCTCTGACTCTGGAAATTGACCAAGGCTGACCAAAAGCCAAATGGGTTCTGTGTCCATTCTGGCAATGACAGCCCTTAAGAGAATGCCAAGTGAGTCAAAGTTGCCATCTGAAAAGGCAGAAGTGCTGATGTCTAGTTTTGGCATCAAAAATAATTGAGTCTGAAAGGGCTAGCACCCAAAGGTCTCATTTTTCAAGAGGAAGTTTAAATCATCAGGCTGTAGGAGCTCCTAGGATGAAGTTATAGCTCCCTAAGGAGGTGCATTAGCCATACTTCCAGCTATACAGCTTTTGTTTTATTTTTAATCCCAATGCTATTTTAAACTGCCAGAGATCAGTGATTTCCCAGTATTTCATTGGACACTGATCTCTCGTGTGTGTGCAATGTCTCAGGACTGATTCTGTGGGATCCTGCATCTTTTCCAATTCCAGCACCAGACAGACTTGCACACTGCACCCTGATGTTAGGTCCTATTGAAGACCAAGAGAATCCTACTTTTGAAAATTCTTTGAGATCTAAAATACGCAGTAAAAGTTTTGTTATCTGTATTATAAAACTGTGATCTGTAGGCTTTTCAGGAACGGGTGCGTTTCATTAATAAGCATGCTGTGAGAGATTCAGAGGAACCCATACCTGGGGCTGGGACTGCCAACTTAACACCTAGTTCAGGAGAAACAGGTAAGAGTATAATTTTCTGTGTCTTCTGCTCAGCATATTCCACTCCTTAGGAAAGACTTTTGCATTATATACTGGTAATAGAGGGATAGATCAGCCCCGATAAAGGTGTCCAAATGTGAAATGGTAGGCTTGCTCTCTATCCCCTCTTTATTTCAATTGTTTCATTGCTCTATTTCCAGACACAGATACAGCCTCACAACTCTTGGAGGCTCCTAAGTTACCCTAAAGCAAACTTCAGGTAGCCCTTCTGTAGTAGAATTCTAACCCTAAATTCATCTGAAATTTTTGGGGGTAGAGGTAAATACCTTCTCCCTCAATTCCAATTACCAGAGTTCATTAGTGTAGAAATGCTAAATAAGTGTTTAGCAGCTAAAGTAATGTTAGTAAGAGACTAATACACCTAAAGTGCATACTGAGTTGCATCAGTTTCCTTCATAAGTGTTGTCTAATTTTATTTAGTGATTACAGTTTCTGTGGATTCTTCATATGTATTCCCTGCCAACTTCTGTACCCTGATGAAAAGTTGAACTGGTGCAAGTCTTCAAGCTGTTTGGTGGTTTTTGTTTGTTTGTTTGTTTGTTTTCTTCTGTGAATACACTGAGATCAGGCCATCACAAAAAGGAATGAATACTTCCCAGTCTGATTGTGACAATATCTATTCATGACTCATGTGCATGGAGCTAGAACCTATGACCTGTACTTAACTATAGATTAGTATTTTTCCATCCCAGTAAGTAATCTTCACAAGAAAGGTTCAGAACTTAAAGTAGAATTAATCCTCACCTAATGCCTTTAATACAGTATTGGTTACTTGAAACAATATTGTTTCCTCTAATTTACCAGCTAGAGGACTTCAATATTAATGGTTTTCCACCTAGAGCTTTGCTCTAAACTAAGCATTTAGAGTCTAATACAAGGTATTAGGAAGGAAAGAGTGACACCCCAGTGACTTTAAGTTGTTGTGGTTCTGTTCCACAGAGTGCAGCATTTGGGAATGTAATACTGTAATATGCAATATCTTAATTATGATTTTTATATTCTGGAGAATACTGTTCTAATGGACAGTGTCTAATGCACTTCAGAAGATCAAAGTCACCCTTTGAGACCAGCAGAGAAGGCTGGTGTATTTGTCTATGTATAAACAGTAAATATATAAACAGTAATTATTTTAATGCTCAGAAACGTCTGCCTATTTCTCATGAGAAAAGTACAGTAATATTTTTAACATTTATTCCATTCAATTAATTTATTTAAATAGCTACTGCTATAATTAAGGTAATAAAAGAGGTTTATTAAAAAAAACAAAAACAAAAACAAAAAAAAAACTAGTGCAGTCATCATTCAACCTCATCAAATTTCACAAGTTTTTTCAGCATGAGACAAATTGAAAGATGGAAGTATTGAAATAATGACAAAGCAGCTTAGCCCAGTGTCATGCTTAATATCAGATTGCCATTGTATTGCAAGAATGCTACAATAAAACATAGCATGGTTATTATCCATGTGGTTAAAAAGAGTAAGATTTCAGAATATCAGTTTTGTTATGTCACAGTTCTTCTTGAAACTGGTATTTTTTAAATTAAATCTTCTCCCTGAAAGTGAATATAATTTTTTTAAATTACAGACAGGACTAGAGAATCTGATTTTTATTGATTTTTTTTAACAAAAGAATATTATATCCAGAAGTTGTTTTTATATCTTTAAGGCACTGCAAATTCAATGTTCTTGCTTAGATTTATTAACTTTGTTGAGTAGAGGGAATTTAGCTAAAATACATGTATTAGTTTCATTCTACTATATGTGGGTTTTTTATAGCATCTTTTATTCTATCCTAGGTGTTGGAAATAAAAGGGCAGACATATTATATCTTCTCCACCCCATATTCTCATTTAATAATGTATTTTGCTGAGACAAAGGAAGAAAAATTTATATAAGAATTTAGGTGGAGCTCACTAAGCATAACCAAATAACCAGTTGAATCTGTTTTGTTTTATATTTCCTTACCACAGGAAAGCAAGCACCACAAATGGCTATTGACTCAAGAGTAAGAACACAGCAAAAAAAATGGGAGCTCATAGACCTTAGTCCTTACATGAGGTAAACTGCCCTAATATAATAAATGTCAAAGGTGTTGAATCACTGCACTGCATGTAACGAGTACCTGACACAAGCATTTGAAGAAAATGAGAGTTCAGTGCTTATTTCAGTGTTCTTGAAAGGAGCACATATTTCCGGATCACAGGACATTCTGAGTTGGAAGGGACCCCCAAGGATCATCAAGTCCTGCTCTTAAGTGAATGGCTGGCACAGGGATTGATCCCATAAGCTTGGTGTTATCAGCTGAGCCATCCCAGGGTCATAAGAAATTTGTCAGGATGTTATGCTGGTTTAAAATAACATATTTGACAAATGCAGTTCAGTTAATAATAGTTAATAGCTGAAATAATTGTATTGATTACATTTATTATTCTAAAGAATTATATCCTTTATTACAAGTGCTGACATGAACTTACTGAGCTAATTTACTTGCACCTCCTTATTTGCTGTGCTGCAGCTAGAACCCACTTCATGCTTAAGTCCATTTGTATTCAGTGTGGCGTTTTTACATTTCACTGATCTTCAAAAGGCTAAAAAATGCTGAAAAAATGCTCCATTTTAATTTTAAATTTTAATTTTAAATTGAGAGGGAAATTGGCATTACATTGAAGTGAATAGCATTCAAACAGTAGAAAATATGGCAAAATACCTTCCACAAGCTTGAGTCTTGTAAGTATTTCATTTGTCTTCAAGTCCTTGACTTCTGCATGAGTCATTTAGTACAAAATGTAAAAATATATTATCCACTTACCTGCCATTATGCCAAAAGTAAAACAAAAAAAAAGCAAAAAAAACCCAACCAAAAAAAAAAAAAAAAAAAAAAAAAAAAAAATAAAATAAAAAACCCAAATTATAAATTACATTTGTCTCAATGCAGAATTATAGTATAAAAACTTCTGAAAAGGTATTTCTTGCAAATTAAAAGTAAGTGTCACATGCAGGAATCTTTCCTATGCTCGAAGATGAGCATGATTTTACAAATAGATTTAAAAGAGACACTCAAGTGTAAGAAGACCTGGCTTCAGGAATGTATTTTCTTATTGGTGCTATATAGAAGTGACTCCTCAACCATATCTAACCATATGATGGTGATGTTGCCAAATATAAGCCAAATACCTGCATATAGATGTAAAGCAAAATAGACAACAACCAAAACTACATTTGATATGAGACAAATATCTGCTGTGTATTTCTTTCAGAAGAACAAGGTCTGAATCTGTGCTGAGAAATGAGTCTATCGTTCAACAGCAACAGATACATAAAGAAGAAGAAATCAACCATTTTAGGCAACTTCGCACACTGGCTTTGGAACAAAGACAAAAAGAAAAAAATGACAGAATCTTATTGAAGCAAAATATACTTGAAATGTATGAGAACCTGCAGGTATGTTTTCAAGATTACTTTCCAGTTAACTACTGCTGTGATGTCCACCACTAGTCTGAATATCCTGATCAACCATTAGCAAAATTTTTGTATTCAGTACTAGTGATTAGTAGCAATGAGCAAGCTTGAAATTTCACTCAGGCAAAGTTAAAACTAAAAGTTCTAAAGTAAAAAAATACTGCTGCATGACATCCTTAATATGTTATCTTTAGTACTTTCTTGATACACTCTCTGCAAAGACACTATTGTATCACCATAAAAGGATGGTTCTAAATCAGAAAAAACTGACCATTTGACATACACGACCAGATACTTATTAGGTAAGGCATCTCCAGTCTGGCTATATATATATATATATATATATATATTTTTTTTTTTTTTTTTTTTTTTAAATCGAATTGTATACAGCTTTTTGAAAAGTAATAAAAAAATTACGCAGAGGGATAAGTTGCTCCTAATGTATCTAAGAGACAAGTTAGGTTTTGGAATATACATGATGCCAGCAAATGAAGAATTGAGATTATTAAACCTCAAAAATCATGTCTATAAATAATAAATGTGGTAGCATTAGTGTAAGATCCATTGTGACGATTAATTCAGCCAATGAACTGCACATGAAATTGGTACAAATATTTTCCCAAATTGGCTTAACTGTTGGGAACCAACAGGAACAAAATTATTTGTTACAGTGGTGATAAAATAACTACTATCAATCAGCTGGTGACTATTCAGAGCTCTTAAAACAGGATAAGAGACAGTAAAACCAATTTTACATCAAATCAACCTATTTACAGAAATCTTACTTGAAAACATCTCCTTAACTAGTTCCCAGATAGGTTGATTTATATTACTCAAGTACAGCCCAGCAAGGAGCTGCAGCTCTCCAACAGTGGCCGACCCTAATAAGGATGCCAGTCCAGGTTTTCAGATGTTGCTATGTTTTTGGATGCCTGACATACTGTATATTAGAAGGGCAAATTCTTCACAAGAGTAGATCCTCAACTCTTTCTAGAAAGTATTTCCATTAAAAATGTTTCACAGTATGAGTTTTAATGAGAGTTACTTGGGAATATGCACACTGTGCTGATAATCACTTTTGCTGTTCTTTCATCTGTAGACCACAAAGAACTTTATAAAGATTTCCAGGTATCCCCATTTTTCAGGATGGAAATGGAAAGGGAAATTATTCAGAGGTGTCAAAGTCCCACTTGCCCCAAGTCTCATTGAAGGTCATTATGATTTAGGCTTCTTTAGCTCTTAAAAGGCTACACCTCCTAAGCCATTCCAGCATTTCTGTCTCTGAGTTTTTAATAGACTTGTCTAAGACTGCTAAGCAAGCCAGTAACTGAAAATGGACTAGATTCAGATAGGTAACTACTCTGTTGCCCTATTCTTCTTTCACACAACTAGCTTATTATGGCAGCAGTTTAAAAAGGATTTTTCTGAACTTCCTCTTCTTCATGGTGAAAAGATTGACGTATAGCTGTTTCCTTTATCAATAAACATCCATGTAAAAAGAAAAGGAGAGAAGCTCTCCTTGTATTTACAGAGTCACAAAGTGAAACAGAACAGGAAGGATGCAGTTGCTTGTGGTAAAATCAAGACCAATGTGTTGAGCAGAGCAGTATTGCTGTTTGTTTTTGGCTAGGCATCGTTAGATGAAACACGAGGCAGACTCTACAGCATTCGGGAAGCATACAGAAATCAGCTGCTGGAGGCTGAGCGCAGAAGAGAAGAAGAACTGGCAGCTCAGGAAGCAGCCCTGAAAGCAGAGCGAAAGAAGAAAAACAAAAAATAGTAAAGGTTTAGCAAAAAAAAAGTGTAGTTGCTATCACTCCTGAATTGTACTTAACAGTTTGGGAAAGAAAGTTAATATGCAAAGATGAGAAAAAAAGTTTATTATTTTCAAGTATTTTTGATAGCTATATCACATTTTATTGCTTTGCCTGTTTCTAGTGAAAAAATCAATCTAGTATTCTTTTTAGCAAAATGTTTGGCATTTTGCTTCTCACAAAGCTACTTGCTACTATTGAAGTTTTTATGTTTTACTGCAATAACTTTTGCAATAAAATTCATATTCCATTCAGACACTTCTCCCAAAATCACAGTGTCTTTTGTCTTTTTTTTTTTTTTTCAAACAAAACAAGACATGAATGAATCAGATTTGAAAGAGTGAATGTAACCTGTCAGTTTTGAAAGTCATTTGACCCGGCTCCTTAAATGGATGACAATTTGTGGAGTTTATCGTAATTAAATAGTGGCAAACCACAGTTTTCATATGCTGGCATTGGCAGGCTTACCAAAGCCTGATTGAGAAGGCTCATGAGCTTTCTATGTACTGTAATATTTTTCCCTTCCATCGTTCTCCTTATGTGTTTTGGAATGTCACAGTAACTGTCTGTAGTGACAAACTCACTACACAACCTTCTAAGGCTTGTTAAGCATGCCTTAAAACCCTATTATTCGCTTTGATTATCTTTCCTAGGATGTATTTTGCCCATGCTGGCTTTGCTTAAAATGACTAATTACAATAGACTCTCAGCTGGAATTTAAAATTATTTCTTAAAAGTAAACCAGTGTGTGAATAAAGTGGCAATCACAGGTTTTTTATTCAAATGGTGAAATATTTCCTCTAAGCTCTTGTTTCCGTTATCACAGAATTCCTGTATTTGTGATTGTATTATCAAACACAAAAAACTATCACATGCTGCTGCTCTATCCAGCATTCTTTCCCCAAAAAACACTCAAAAGTTATCACTCTATGCTCAGACAATGATCAAGACTCCTAAAATTCTGAAAATTCTCTAGAACAGACAGAGGGGTTTTAAATGGCTTAAAGTATTTTCCATGTATGTAGTCACAAGCAGAAGCCTGGGAAGTTAGACTAAATATGTATTGTATACCTGCAATATGTCCAGGATGTCCAAAAGCATTTCATAATCTAGGCAAGGTAAGAAACTATGAGACTCATGCATTTGATGTAAATCACAAGGAATTTTATCCTTTGCATTTCTGGCCACTGGTACTGGCTTGCCATTGTCTTTGAAATTAACCTTTCCTCTGCATCTTAACGACCAGATGTTAATCTTCTGCTGCTTTTGCTCACCTCTGTTTTATCCATACCTCACTATTTGTCTTGAACTTGGCTCTCTCTTCTGTCAGTCCTATGACATGTGTGCTTTGTACCTCATCACACCTACACACCTGCTGTGATGCTAATGCCTCCATTCAGCCTCCTTCCTCCCATACCTCACAAACTAAGCTAACTATCTTGAGTTTTTGTCCTTGGAAAGGAAGAATTGAAACCAGAGGCCTAAAACTGCACTAGTGATTTTTTTTTTTATTTCAAAGAGCAGGAGCTAAGTTTTGCTTTGACCCATACAGGCAGCAAATAAAAAGCCTGTCAGTCTTTTGCTATAATTGCTCTTTGTCCTCTCTATTTTGGAATATGGGATATACTGCTTCATAATATTCCATCTTGTTTCCATGGCAATAGCACGTGTTGGTTGTCTTCTTATGTGAATCTCTAAAAAACTTCTGTAGAGGAAGATCAGGCTGAAGTTCTGTTCTTCATGTCACTGCAAGCGCTATAACGACATTGTGTTGTAAAAATCAATCCAGCTCCAAAAGCCAGCATTGTCAACATCTAAATGTTAAAAATTCAGCTAATAAGCTTCATGACCACAACCCATCCCCACATGTAATCAGCTGTCAACTGACTTAAACTCAGGCACAGTGTATTCAGATCTACATTATCAAATCTTGCTCTGATGTTAAACATAGTTCTAAGTTTCATAATTTTCTCACTTTGAAGGGTAATGTGGCATCATCGAAATCTGCTGTGTGGTTTGTGAATGTCTCTATTGGCTCTTTAATCATTTCAACAATGCAGATATGATGAGGGTGTGAATTACTGTCACACTGTTTAACTGCATGTACTTTGGAGTGTGTAATGTTTTAAGAGAAGCACAGTAACAGTTTTACTAAATCCCTGTGCATATTCCAGAAGAACAAAATATTCACTTAGCTCAGTGGAGTCTGGAAGAGAAAATGCCTTGTTTGGATAATGTCAAAGAATTTACATACATTGGACAAGAAACAGATGACTGATGACATTTCATATGCATCAGTTTTACACCAACAAAACAGCTTTTTAAGTGGTGTGCTATATTATAGGCTAAGTTAGTGAGGAAAGATGTACAAAAACTAAACCAAAACAATTTCAAAACAGCCATTTGTTTAAAAAGCCATTGTGTTTAGCACTTTACTATAAGAAAAACAAGAACAGTATTTTGTGTTTTAATTGACAGGATTTTTGCCTCCAGTTTGTAGACCAGGCTGCCCAATAGTCAAATTATGTGTTCTCATGGGTAAAATATGTTTATTCTTTTGCCCTGTAGGATTAACACAAGTTTTAAGCACCATAATTTTATAACATTTACTGTAATAAAAGTTCTGGAATTTGCATGGTCGTGAGTCCTGCATATACTTAACTCAGCCATGCAGGGCCAGATTCAGTAGGGGCATAAGGACAAACTTGAAATATGTGAGTTCTCACTCAGTGAAAAACTTCAGCAAAGGACTCACACATGGAGCCAAGCCCTTTACAGAACAGAACAGATAGGGCAAGCTTTTCTGGATCAAGACACAATTGCCTGATATTTCAAGATGACACTCATTTTGGAGGTGCAATAGCAGAATGGTTGCATCAAAGCATACTGTACCAGGTATCTGATGGCATCACACCACAGAAGAGGTTTGAGGGAGTGGGAGTAGGGACCTTCTAACATTTCTTACAGAAAATCATCTCTGCGGATGTTGGCACAATTTTTCACTTACACAGCCTCTCGTTTTTTGTTCATGGAAGGACTCTGTGTATAAAACCCAGCACATATATCTATGCTGATCTCAAAAAGTTGCAGTTTAGCCATCATACTGCTCCCCTGAAATTTCAAGTCTGACTCCTGAAGAAGAGCCTGGCAGCCATTTCTTTATATAAATAAAGAGAATTTGGTAATTCAGCAGTTCAAAAATCCTGATCTGTGTCTGGCAGAAGATTGTGTGCTTTTTGCAGATGGTCTCCAATATAATGGTAAGATTTTTTTTTTTTTTCCCTCCACATCTTTAAGTACCTCCAACTCATGGATAAAATACAAAACTGATTCCACTCTGCACTTAAAACACTGTTGAAGAGTCTGTTAGTATCTAAAGATCAAGAAGAAGCATTTTCAAGAAGCAGCACAGTGGTATGTGAGAGACAAGCCTTGTTTTCCTCCTGTGAAGCAGTTATGCAGTTGGAAATACCTAGTGAGCTCAGAGTTTAGAGCACTACTGGTAATGTTTTACAATTACACTTGGTGATTGGCTGGAATTTTGAAAATTGATTTAGAATTTTATTAGAACAGAGGGCATCCTTCAGCATATTGGTTGAGCTGCATTTTTTGTGTGGTAAAACTAAAAGAAGTTGTTTACCGTACTCTTTCGTGACACTCATTTCTCTTTCAATTGAAGTGTTGCCAGTTATACAAAGGAAAATACAAAGGAAAAGTGCCACTCTTCATGGAAATTTGCAAAAGTTTGGATGGAAACTGCAAAAGTCACAGGAGAATAAAAGCATGTTAGACTACATTGTAAATAACCCCAAAAGAATTTATCAGAGTTTGATTTCTTTACTGCTGTATTTCAGGAAAAATAGTAGATTTACAGCGTGGTGCAGGTAGCTGAGAAAGAAAATAAGTCTTTGACCTGACAATTCAATTTAATGGGGATTAAGTCCATAAAGATTTATTGGCTTGTAATAATTCTTTATAGGTGTGTTCTGCAAAGCTTTAGCAGTTTTCACTGCTTGATCCTTTTCTTTTGACCAGCTATTCTGAATTAGAAAGGATCTTTTACATTACAATATGTATCTACAGTTACTTTTTAATGCAAGTAGCTTCATTAATCTTCGTATTACTTGTCCCATCTGCTTTGCTTTAATTTGGCTGGCATTTACACAGTGAGTTACAGATCAAAAAGCAGACCAAGTCTGTTCTATGTTGCTTCGCTACTGAGACAAGCAATGTGCTGTGAAACCAGGCTCGGTTCTGAGCTGCCAGTCTGCTCACCCCGGCAAGGTGCAATTTACCCACTCTGTAAGGTCTCATTTTAATTCAGAGAAGACAGAATTTATGCACATGCACAGCATTTCCCCTCCAAAAGGCAAGAAAAGTGTCTACATATTTTGTCTGGCAGAAAACATAAGAGAACAGCTTTGCATAATCACATGGCAGTTTACAGAATGAAGAAATCTCACTCTCAGAGCCCTGTTTTCCTCTCATTCATTTCTTGATTCAGTCCTAATAGATTCAGAGTCCAGGTCATATTTCAATGATTTAAATATTCTTATTTGCAGAAAAACAAGATGCTGTTGTCCTCCATCTCAAAAGAGGACAAAGACAGTAGAGAAGGAGAAAGCCAGGAAAAAAAAAAAAAACAACACCTATTTGCATTGTATGAAGTGAAACAATAGCACAAAAGGAAGGTGCAGTGGAGATGTCACTAGCCACAGTAAGAAAAAAGATTTAGTATGGGGGATGGGGGACATAGTTTGATAGGACTTAGGAACTTTGATCTCTGTGGCATCAAGAATGGGGTTAGGGTCAGTGGTTGAGGGACTGTCAGGCTAGTCTGAGAATGAGATAATGCAGAGGCCCAAGCGTAGCCAGGACACGTCACTTCGGGTCAGATCTGTGTGCACACTGCCCTCTGAAACCTGAGCTTCCCTGCCTAACACATGGCTTTCCCCCAAAGGGCAAGCACCAAAATGTCCTCTCTTCCATGGGTACATGCGAGGTGTTTGCCTGGCACATGGCAGCCCTGTGGGCACAGCACAATCCATGGAAAATAATACCCAGGCTTTTCTACTGTCAGCCCGGGAAAGCTGGATTCCATGAGTGTGGGCTGCCTGGGACAGGACATCCCAGATATCCTTCCCAGACACCATGGGGGATCCATTCTCACCAGACCCATTCTCACAAGACCAAGCATAGGGCAAGAGAGATCCTGCCTCTGAGTGTTTAAGCCAGCCCGTTGTAAAGCTGGAACATAGAAGGAGGGTTACAGCATGTTCATGGAGTTCTGTGAAGTTTGACTTGCTAAAAAGTCATAAAAGTAAAGTGTCTTGCTAAAAGGAGATGATTACTGTTTTGCAGCCTGTAGTGTGCTAGGTTTGATTTCCATCCAATGTCTGGACATTCTACTGGTGGCAAAAACCAGTAGATGTCAGCTACAAACAGGTACAGAGGCAGACCAAGCACTCAGCAGTGGCACAGCTGGGAGCAACCAGAGCTACTTCAGACATACAGAAAGTGCATTAGGGGCACAAAGGGGCAGTGAAAAACATCTGTCCTTCCTCTTCTATACTCTACTCCATCTTAAAGGCCACAGTTATTATGGGGTGTTTTGTTTGTTTGTTTGTTTTTCATTGGTTTTTTTGGGGGGAGGGGGTGGTTTTTTTGTTTGTTTTGTTTTGTTTCACTAAAAAACTTCCACTTGGCTCTGTAGACTGTTGTTGGCAGAGGTTAGAATCACAGATCCAAAAATCCAGGAAAGACTAAAACTACTACACCAGAATCGACAGAGGAATGAAAGATTTTATATCACAGGACTTTACATACCCCATAAAAATTCTACTGTTGGGAACTGGATAAAGATAAGGGAATAAAAATTAGCCACAAGTGCCTAAAGCTATGTTTGTACTCTTCTCTCTTACACCATAAAAATGTGGCATGAGAGAATGTGAGGTTCAGCTACTAATGCAGGAATGAGAAACTTCCCCTTACCTTGTCCTTTCTCTTGGTAGAATGACTTTTACAGCATTTCACCAAAAGCATTAGGAAAAGCAAAGGAATGCATTTCTATTGTTCCAGTGCAAAAGATGAGTTCCCTAGAAGCATATTTCTTAGAGTTGCTTAAATGGCTTTCACATGAACTATTCAGTGTTATAATTTTAAAGGACTTCATTGGTAACTTAGGTTTTTCAAGTTGATTCTTTTTGTCTCCCATATATATATAACTGGCTTAGCACATTGCAGCTGTGATGTAGCAGATGAAAACTGTTTTGATAATTGATGCTCTGAAATACCATATGCATAAGCTGAGATATTTAAGTTCTATTTAGTGTGTTTGTCTGTCTATGTCCATATCTGCTTTCTCCTAAAGACTCTGATTTGTTTACCACAAAGCAACAACAAAAAATCTGGAAACATGGCTAAGATGAGAAGAATGTAGAGCCCCACGGTGCCATTTACAAACTGAAATCAGAGACAAGTCCAGATGAAGTATCCTTCTCTTCTCAGTCTTCTCACTAAACTTAGCATGAGCTGGAGGTGTATTATTGTCCCCCACCTATCTATCAGCACATGTGTGCTGAGTATATCATTCCTACATTCAACACACAGCCAGCACGGGTACAACAGAGCTGGCGCGCAGTGCAGAGCAATTGCAAATCAAGTGCCAGACATTTTATCAGATGAAGTCTCTGCTCAGTGACATTCAGCTAGAGTTTTGTGAGAGGCCAGGAGCTCACCAGCGAGATGCACAGGGCAGAACGCTGTGAGATATCACTCTTGGCAGTCCAGTTAAATACTTTGCTTTCAGACTCAACACGATGCAGTCTCCTCGTTCCATCCTTTTTAACAGGTTCCACCGTACTCATTGCTGCTTTCATACTGCCACCTTGGTAGCAGTCTGGCTGTATGGGGAATAATATGGAAATTAATTCAAATAGAAACTTTCCGAAATGTTGTGCCACCGTCTTTTTTCTTGCCTTGTTGTTGTTGTTGTTGTTGTTGTTGTTGTTGTTGTGGGGCGGGGGGGGGGGGTGTTGGTGGGTTTTTTTGTTTTGGTTTGGTTTGTTGTGGTGGTGGTGGTTTTGTTTGGTTTTGGTTTTGTTTGGTTTGGTTTTTGTGTTTTTTTTTTTAATCAAAAATGGTGCAGACAGTATAGAGGGGACGCCTCTGGACATCTAAATCTAGAGGCTGAGTCATTCAGCCACTTTTAAAAATTCATAATTATGATTGTTGCCCGGAGGAATTTTTAAAAGGCGATGTGGACAGGTAATAGTCACTGAATATCGTACGGAAGAGACTCGCGATTTTCCGTGCGTGGCCCCGGCGCCGCCATTCCCTCCCGGCCGAGCCCGCCAGGGGGCGCTGCGCCCGTGCCTGCTCCCGCCGGGATGGCGGCGCTGCTGGGCCGCCCCTGCCCTCACGGGCCGCGCCTGCCCTTACCAGCGCCCCTGCGCTTAAGGGCCGCTTCCAGCCCTCTCTGCACCCCGCCGGGATGGCGGCACTGCTGGGCGGCCGCCCCTGCCCTCACGGGCCTCCTCCGGCCGTGCCGCAGGCCCCGTCGCCGGCGGGGGCGGGACACGGCCCGGGCAGCCCGCGGGGAGCTCCAGCGCCGAGCTCTGCCCTGCGACCCAACACGGGCCCTCAGTAATTCGCGGCTACAGGGAGAAGTGATGAATTCTCGCTGACCCGGGCTGATTTCCGAGAGGCTGAAGGCAAGGATGGCTGGTTTTTTTCGTCTTTTATTTCTCCTGTAGCAAAACGTGTACTCAGTTTGGAGTAGCGCTATAAATAAAGTAAAAAATTATAACTGGGAGGCACTGGGTCTGCAGAGTAACAAAGCCCCGTGCTTTCATCTGGACCCTGCAGAGCTGTGCCCTGTTCCACTTGAAAGAGAAGGAATGTCTGTGGCCTGGAAGGATTTCGTGCGTCTCTCCGTCCCTCTCCCCGTTTCAACACCGGCTCCCGGTGTGACCACTCCACGGCAAAGCCGAGCCCAGCGCCGCTGGCCCGCGGCTGAGCCCTCGCTGCTGCCACCCCCGGGAATGCAGGCGCTGCCTGTGTCCAGCCGGAGTTGCCTTAAGCCTTGGAGCCCCTGAAGGCTTTTCCGCTTTTTGTTTTCAGGGCTTGCCTGCGGGCCAGCTGGCGGCTTGACTCGGCTGACCTTCCTCCCCCGGCGAGGCTGACAGCGGCGCACGGTATCGATCTCACTGCGGTACGGGAGGTGCGGCCAAAGCGCCGGGAGGCACTCACCTCCTACCCTGTGGCACTGTGAACTTTCAGAAAGTAAAAGTGCTTGTTCAGGAGGCTGATAGAGTAAATCATAAAAAAAAAAAAAAAAAAAAAAAAAAAAAAAAAAAAAAAAAAAAAAAAAACCACCAAACCGCTGTACATTGTGCCTCTTGACATTCACTGTGCTGCGGCTGTGGCTTGTTTTATTGACTCATTACAAGGATATAATGCATTGGGAAGTTAGAAACTTGCAAAGGGAAGTATCTGCTGTCCCATAAATTGTCCCTCTAATTTTGTAAGGCAGGTCATAATGTTCCGAATCAGTTACCAAAAGGTAGGTCTCTAACTAAAAATTACTTGACTGAGGAGCTGAGGAACTTGCTTCAAATTGGAGCACTGAAAATCAGGCCAGTTTGAATTAACTGCTGGTGGAGCCTAGCTCTGAAAACACAGGCTGCCATCACCAGGTACAACGCTCATCTTTTGAAACAAATCCAGGGAGTGAACAAGCTTAAAAATATTCCAGACAACTTCAGGGTGCTCTTCAGTGGTACTGACCCTGCCCGCTCCACTAAGGGGCCTGACAGCACAAGCACCATCACCACTGGATGCTCATCTGCTTGACCCCAGGCAGGTTCTTCAGCTGGGACCAAATCCATACTCTGTGTGTTCTACAGGAGGAAAATGGGGGATTGGGATAACCAAGGGTCGTTTTTTTCCCCTCCAAGTATTCTTACATGGACTAAGTAGGTAACTGTACAAGTAACCAAGATCATAACAGGAGCTGCTTAGATTTTTGGACAGCTGCTTGGCCTTTTTCTCCCATTTATGAATCTGAGACATATTAATTTGATAATTTCTTTCAGCAAAATTTTGAGCTGCAGCATCGAGAGCTGCTGCAAACATTTGTTTTGTTTATTGCTTATTTTTCAAATGTCATCATGCGCCAGAGGTCTGCAGGAGCTCATCACTTCCCAGGGACAAGAAGACTGCAAGAACCTTCTGATGGGGAACAGTCCGTGCAGTCTTCTGCCTACAATAAACTTTTTTTCCCTGTATGTGGGCAAAAAGACAGAATATCACAGAAAGTAAAAAACAGATTGAAGCTCTCATTGTGTTTAAGCTGCAGTATATATTAGGATATGGCATTTGTCTAATGATGAGTCTTATGGCTGAGGTGTTAAAAAAGAATTAGTCCAGGCAATTTAGCCACCAGACAGCTACTGGTATTACCAGAAGCAGGCTGATTGACTTTGCAAGTCTCCAATTACAGCCCGCGCTATAATTGTGCTTCTGCTTCTCCACAGAGCACTACTGAGCCTCCACTTTTGACTCATACCAGATTCCCACTGAAGTCAGCAGGAGCTGTGCTTGAGATGGGGCTTTCACAGGCAGCACTGTTTGTCCGAAAGTAAGCAAGCTGTTCCTGTAAATTGCTTCTCCAAAATGGAGTGTTTTCTCCTATGTATGGTCATAGCTTTAATCAGGCACATAGCTTTTGCTTTGTCCTGACACGGGAGCAAGGTCAGGTTTAAGGCACTGGTGGCCCGGTGTGTCTTCAGACTTGTCCAGCACTGTAAAAGTTTTAACTTTTACAAGTCTCAACTTAAAGGCTAACTCAAGTGTCCATCCAATAATTCAGTATCAAGAATACCCTGCTTGCCTGTAAATCTTATTCTCATTAGTTTTTGCGCAGACAAGTAAAATGTATTTAATTGATTTCATCATCATGATTAAAAGGAGGTAAGTAGATTTATGCAAGAGGAATAAATACTCAGGTTTACTGTGGAAAGCTTACATGGGAAAAAATCTATCTTCATCTCCTACCTTATTACACACTCAGGAAAACTCTAGGTATTGATTGTGGGTGAAGTTGTTAATTACCTGGCCAGCACTACAAGTGAGGAAAGGTACTTGGGAAACAGATTTCCATTTTTGTAGAAAAAGAGGAAACAAAGAATAAAGTGGGGAAAACATGAAGCAGCAAAATTCATAAGACTATAATTGTTCACGTTAAGATGCACAATATGAGAAGATCTTCATATTAGGAAGTTTCTGTAAAGGCTAGCTTTCAGACAAATTGCCCCCATTTTCTTGATAATCACTTTCTAAGCCATAAAAACTGTAAGTCTCCCATCTTTCAAGCAGATCTGTGGAAGTGCAATTCCATGGGATTCTGCACAGCACTACCGGCCTGTTAAAGTTGATCAGAGAGTGGCATAGGGCTGCCATCTCAGCCTGTGTTTGAATGTCCTTCTATTCTCTTATTTCTGGAAGCAATAGGAGCTTCACCCCTTTGGTATTTGTCTGGGAATTACAGAGCATGTGTCAGAAGTACATGGACATTTCTTCATGGACAGTTTTCAGAAATAGGATTATAGCTGTCCTTAAACACCACATTCTACACCACGTTCCACCCTTCCCCATCTCCTGTTTAGTGCTCTGCTACATGACAGCTTTGTGACCTAATGCCATACTAGCATTTTAATCTTGGACTTTTTATTACTGACTCTTAACCTCAAGCTGTTTTTTTGGTTTTGTTTTTTGGGTTTTTTTACGGCCTTGCCTTCCCAAAATTTGCACTATCAAATACTTATAATCACTTGCTGAGGCAGAATGAAGAGTATCACTCAGAAAGTTCTCCATCATTGTGGTGGCTACAACGTGTCACCTGTGGTATTTGAGCATTTGTGTACAGGAAGGATTTCTGTCCCCTAAGAGGGCTGGGACACAAGGAGCTGTCCTGGTTTTGCAGAGTATAACCTGTGTGTTGGCCAACACCACATAAGCCCTTTGGCTTTTTTAAAGTGGTGTTAAGAGTGAGGCACAGCCTGGCCTGGCCTGGTTTCATAGCAAGTTTTGGATCTTGCAGTACCTGGGCCCTGAGCCCACCATAGTCTTGACAAGCTCAATGCCTTCTCTTGCTAATCCTCAGCCATACTCCACAAGTCACTAGGAGAAGCCCTCTCACTGAGCATTTGTTAGCTTGCTTCTGTTGGGAGGGAAACCGAAATTTCAGAAGTCGAGTCATCATTTTTTTCTCTACCTTACTTTTGCAAAATAATCAGGTGATGCTTCCTAATGTGCAATCACTTGCAATTAATCAGGCAGTGGCTGTGTCTGAGAGTGGCTCAGGGACTCCCACCTGGAGCAAGGTTAATCTGTGACCTCTAGGCGCAGTGGGGGTGGCAGGAGCCTTTTCAAGAGATGCGAGTGTCATCTAGTGGTGAAACAAACCCACTCGATCACACCCCAAGGGCCACCACCTGCCCGCTGGTTTCCATACGGAGCACTGGGTGACACCTTTTCTTTCTGCCACACTTGAACAGCCTAATGCAGAATGTGTGGAGTAATGCTTCTTTTAACTTTTATCCTTGTGGGATTTCTTTTATGCAGGCTAATGGAAAATAATATGAGCACATAGTTAACCAGGCAGCAGACACTAATGGCTCTCCAGCTGAGCTTCTTCTGTCTCTGTGATGGGATACAGCAAGGATCTCTCTCCTTGGGAACAGTGACCACCAGCGCCCTAGGAATTGAGTGAGACTTTTACAGGACAGAGGACTGTTTTAAAGCTCTATTTACTTACGTTGTGTGATGTGTCTGTTGGACATTTGTGTTTCAGAGTAAATTTTTTCCGGAACTCCTTTGCCTTCTTTCACACATAAATCGAGCTTTAGTAGAGAACCAGAGCATGAACATAGCGATTCTCTTGTATTTGGTCAAAGAAGAAAGGAGAAACAGCTTCTCACTACCAGAAGTATCACTAGCAGAGGAACATGCAGGGACAAGTGGCTGAGCTGGTGGAGTGGAGAAATACTGGCTGGTTATGTATCATCTTCCTGTTGTGACTTCCTGACAATTCATCACAGTAACTGTAATGGAACAAACCCAGCTCAAGGTGTTATGCAAGTATTCTGAGGGAAAACTGACTTTGAATTTAGTTAGATAGAGCTTATCATGTAAAATTACTGCTAGTCATTGCTCAGTACACGTTTTCAAGTGCAGAACTGGAAGTTCACCTTTTTTTGGAACAAAGAGGAACTCACTATATTTACAGCTGATGCCAAGGACTGAGATTTAAGAAAAATCCCAAGTACTTCCCAGTTGAGTAGGGGTTGGTAGATGAAGAATGCGGATCTACCCAGCCTTGGAGCAGTGGGCAGTGAAAATCTGAGGATCTAGTACCTCTTCTAGGGAGACTAACCTAAGGGCACGCCTTGTTTTTCAAATGGTGCTTCATCTCCCACAATCTCCTGCTAAAGCAGGCCTTGGGCAGTCACACCACGCAGGTTTCGTGATCCTGAGGGTGAATGCACAGGTGAAAGCGAACCAACTGACAAAAAGCCTGGTAAGAAGCTCTGAACCCCTCGGCAAAGCGGCCAGCTGGCTGTGGGACACGGCACTGGGCAGGGCCCGCACCACACCGGTAGGCAGGGGCTCTTGGCAAGCCCAGGGTGCGAAGCATATGGGTCTTTCCCCTTTGTCGCTCTGCGCCCGGAGCCACCGAGGGAAGGAAGGGGCTCGAGAGCCTCTGGCGCTCTGCCAGCCCGGCAGCTTCCAGTTCCCCTTCCCAGGAAAGCGCGCCCGGCGGCGCTCACGCTCCCGCTTTGCCTCGTCAGCCCGCCTGCGTCAGCGCTAATGCCGAGCTCAGCTGCTCATCATCCCGGCTGGTAACGTCGCGGGAGGAATTAGGCAAGGCATGCTGGTAGGAGGGAGAGAGAGCGCTTGAGGGAGAGTAATCACAGGCAGAGCGATGGGAAATAAATCAGATCAGGAAAAAACAACCTTCAAACGGGCTATTCTCAGGCTAGAAGGGAGTGTATTTTTAGGAGATGGGGCTGTTTCAGTCCCGGCTGGGGAGCCACGGGGTAGCAGCAGGTATCCCTGGGATTTCAGCAGGGTTTGCTTCAAGGCTGAAATGAGGGAGTTGCCGCAGGGCATTTGGCATTCAGCTGAGTTGCGGAAACGCTAAATGGGTGGGCTGAGAGGCTGGGTTGTCTCCTTGTCCACAGATGAGAGGTGGCAAGAGGCGGGGGAGGGCTCACAGATGCTGCCGCTTCTGCATGGGCGCTGTGCAGGATTCCCCTCTTCAGAGAAAAGCGGAAAGGTTTTTGTTCGCACGGCTTTTGCCTGAGATTTGGAGCAGTCTTTCCCCATTAATACAGTGCTAATAAGAGGAGGCCGTGCCACAGTCTGATGAAACCCAGGGAGGTCTCCTGGCGGGGCAAGCAGCGCTATTCACTGCACAGCAGCCAGCTGGGGGCCATTTCCCGGTATCTCCCTCGACAGCAGACAGAGCAGAGTGCTCTGTCAAAAGAAGACATACGTTTAATCAGTTCCTGTGGTGCTGTAAAATTCAAATTTAGTTTGAATGTTTTAAATACACCTTGGCATTTTAACCACTGTTAAGAGTAGAGCAGTGTTATACTTCTTCTGGTTATTTCCTTACAGACTGTATCTCTTTCCACTGAAATTTAGTAAACATTTTGACAGCACTGTGGCAAGGTCAAGGATGTTTTGCAGAATCTTTATCTGTGTAACCTAAAAGGCCCTGGAAATAGAACAGATTGTGCTCTGAACTTGGGGAAAAAGGTAAAATAGCTCATCCCCATCTGTTCTGCTCTTTGTATGTGGCAGTAAATTCAGGGTGACTCCAGATACCATGTGGCATTTGGAAATTCTTCCTTTCAGGAAAGGGAATGAAATCTTGAAATCGGAGAACAAAGTCTAACAAATTCTCTGGAGATATGATCAAAAACAATGCAATAGAAAAAAAACCAGAAAATTTGAAAATGGAGTGATTAGCACCAAATGGACTGAGATGAAATGAGGGGCAGTGAAAAGGACCAAAACTTGCCAAAATTACTGCAATTCACATAATGAAATTGGGGAAGAAATGTAAACAAAAAGTGAGGAGAGAAACAAAAGAAATTAAACATTAAAGATAAAAAAGGGAAAAATCCAAAAACAAGTGAAAACAATAAAAGTGAATGGGATGACAAGACGTGCAGGGAAATGGCCCGAAGCTTGCCTGATTGTAATTGCAAGATTTCATTCCCTTTCCTGAAAGGAAATTCTTCCTTTTTCCAAAAGCTTCATGGCATCTGGAGTTGCAGTCCCTGGATTGTCTGGTTTTGTGTACCATGTAGCTGTTTGGTTCTCCCAAAAGCCACTAAGTGACCCTCGCAGGAATGTTGTCTATCCAGAGCACCAGCCTGGGCTGACCACAGAGACACAGACAAGAATTCTTGGCTTAGAAAGCTGCCTTCCATGGACACCAGAGAAGAAACAAGTATCACAGTGCAGAATGAGCTTTTTTTTTTTTTTTAAATGAGTATTGTGTCATGACTAGCACATCTGGAGCCAAATACTGTAATTATTTATGCCCATCTGTTGCTCTTTTATTTTGTGCATGTGAATTATTTTGGACATACATTCTCCATATCTCCAAATGTTCTGCAAAGTTCAGCAGTAAATGATTATTTAACAATCAAAAAATTGCTTTCTCAGACATTTTATTTTCCTTTCACCTCTTGCTAACTGGCCTCCAGGAGAAACACCATTAGAGTGATGCTGGAATCAAAAGCTTTAGCTAAGATTTTCACAGTAATCGAGGGAGAGTTTTCAAGGGAAAGATGTCTGCATAACTGGCCTCAAAAGGTAAACCCAAAAAGGAGACACCTTTGTGATTGAATTCTTGACCAGTGGTTACATTTGAACGTTCAATTGCGATGATGGCAAAGCCTCCCTCAAAATTATTTTTTTGCTTGACACCCAAGTTAAATTGCATTTATTTATACATTCTTCCACAAAAGTTATTCCATACTCTGTCTTTCCTTTTGAAACACATCTAGGCTAGGCAGGCATTGATTGCTAACAAGCTCAAGAGGAAAAGGCAAGTTAAAAAAATATGTCAAGGGCTGATAGTTTAGGTAGAAAGCACTTCATGGCCCCTGAGTGAGGATCATAAGCCATCACCACTCAGCTAACTCATAAATCACCAGATCAGAACAAGTCACTTGTAAAAATAATAAAAATAAAATTCACCACTGTGAATTTCCCACTGTTTGTTAGTCCTCTATAATTGATTATGCACTGCAAAACTTTTCACTGAGCAGTGTTGATCTTGGGTTTTCAGTAGAGTTTAAGGAGCAAAAACATTGGTTGGTGACAAAAATGGAAAGAAAGTTATGTTCATCAGAAACACCCTTTGTACTAGTGCCACCCTCAGCTCCTGCTTTTGGACTCCAGCTGTCCGGTGTTTCTGCTGCCCCTGGGATCTGGGAGCAGGAGACTGTCCCCAGGATAACTATCCTCCTCGAACAGCAAAAGTCTTTCAAATTATACAATGAGGTCTAGAAATAATCACATCAGCTTAGCACTAACAGGCTTAACACTTAAACTCTGTGTTGTTTGTCCTTATTTTACTTCAATTTTTGTTTGGAAAATCAAAAGCCACTATAATCTTTCAGCTGAGCTTCACTTTATTATTGCATTGTAGGAGGTCTTCTGAAATGCATCCTCATTTCATCCCCACCTAGATTTACCTTTTTCTTCATTCTGCCCAAAGGAAGAGCTTTTAGCTTTTTAGCTCTCTCAGTGCATACATGTGCAGCATAGCTTTTGATGCAATTGGAGAGGATCTTGCCTCTCTACAGGTATTTCTGCAAGAATTACCAATACTTCTTTCATTGGAGCTGAGTTTTTCCCCAAGGGCTTTGCTCATTGCAGTTGCAATAACTGGATGCAAATGCAGGATCAGGGAGTAAGGCCCTTTGTTTTCAGTCAGACTCCACAGGGTTATCCAGAGACTTAATTCACCATATAACAATCCAGTTCCCTTCCATGAATTCAGCACATGCAGGTGCTTCTAGAGAAGCTGTCACCAGCAGCTCACAGAGGGAGCAGGCTCTGGTGCTGCAGGGGAGGATTTCAGGGCAGGCTGGTCCAAATACCGAGAGTCAGTTCAGGCCTAATGGTGACCTTACCTCTTCTCAGTACAAAGCTGGGGCCCATTAGGCTCAGAAGGGACTCTTGTGTAAATACTTCCTTAGTTCCATGTTCTGCTCTGCTCTGCTTCTCATGTGCTGTGCCCCATACAGTGATGTGCCAGCCAGGACGGAGAACCCCTGTAGGACCTCTGTCCTCACCTTACCTCAGGAAAGCTTAGTCCTTGAACAAGTTAGGGCAATCCATGGAACCTGGGCTTTAGCAGGAGAAAGCTGAATGGAGAAAGTAAGTGAAGCCTGGTGAAGGGAACACATGAGGATAAGACTTGCCTCAGGCCAGCAGGAAATACAAAGTGGACCTCAGAGCCTTCTTCCTTGACATCAGGGTATATTTTGAGCTGAATAAAAAAAAAAAGCTCTAGGTTAGCTTCTGTGAATAAAGGGATTGAGAGTAGAGTTGAATGATGAGACTATTGATGAAGGAAGATTATGACTGGCTACAGGCTGAAATTCTGAAAAAAACTCCACACTTTTTCAGGATGGATGTGAGATTAGACAAGAAGCAGCTGGTATTGCATCCACAAGGATTGAAGCAAAGCCTATCAAAAGGAATGCAATGATGATGGGACCACATCCCAGTCTCTGTGTCACAGAATGAAGATGCCCAGCAGTGACCAGCACAGGGGCTTCTGCACACAGGGAACAGATTAGGAAGGGCTGTGTTTGGGCTTTTCATCCCAGTGGCTAGGGACAGCTAATAGTCTTGTCCCTTTCTAAGGAAACTTCAAATGCTTAAATATCCCAAGGTGCAAAACTTCTTGAAACCTGTGCATTACTTCTCTGCTACCTGTGGTACATCATAAGAATCAGTGCTTACAGGTCTGACTGGTGTCCAATTTTAGAGCAGTGGGTAAGTTGTCCACCACATTTGCTCCTTACTGAAAGCTATTTGTGCTCATTTTATAATACCAGCTAGAGGCGAGGAAAATCAGAGTCTGTATATTTCTCAGTATATATCTACATATACACATAGAATAAACTGTATTGAAAATATACAAGGTTGAAGACTAAGGGAGAAGTGTTATCCACATTTTATAGATGGGGTGCTGAAGGAAGGGGAGGTGACAGGAGTTTCAGATCATATTCGATGTCTGTCATAGATTTGGAAACTCAGGTTTAAGGGGAAGACCGTCCTTCCTTCCTGGAGTGGAAAGAAGGGAGCTAATACACACAGGAAAGATGGGATTGTACCTTCTGTAGAGTATTTGTAGTGTTAAAACAACGTTAATTCCCTGCATGCTTTTTCTTTATTTCGCATTCAGTAGTCTAAAATAAGAAGTGTGACACTTAATTGATTTTATTTTTTTTTTTTTTCTTCATTATTGCAGAAAAATCTTCAATAAATCATGCCTGGAAGCTCCGGGAAGTTTGGAAAACCAAGCCCTACTCAGCTCCAGGCATTTATACGTGACGCATACACTCATCAGTGCTCACTGCTGTTGTTTCTCTGCCAATCACCTTACCCAATGTGAAGATGTGTCACAACACTGAGCAAACATGGAAACAGCCGCTCCAATCAACCATATTTTCCCCATATGGTAACTTTCCTTTACCGTAGTAGTCCAGCTTTCACACAGATTTTACAGAGCATTTACAAGCAATAAAAATTAACAGCCAGTATATATGCAACAAACAAATCAACATCACCCCTCCCCCACAGTGTGTGCCTGAATGGATCTAATTCAAACTGTGACTAAACTGTGGCTGAATTTCCATGAGATATTTTGCCTAAGGATGTGCAGTGCACACAGTGCATGCTTCATTTCAGTGAGAACCAGACCAGGGGTGACAGGAAGAAGTTCCGAGGACAAGCACAGAGAAACAGCCATAAGAGGAGAGGAAAACCACACAATGATTGTGTTGCCATGTCCTTGGAGCAGTAGCAGGGCAGGGCAGTGAGAGCCTTCATTCCCACGTGCCTGTGAAGAGGTTCACTGACTCTCTTCATCTCCACCTATTCCTCCCCATAAGGGAAAGAAAGCCCAGAGTAATGTGGTTGGATACTGGGATTGTTCATCTTTCCAAGCACTCTCTCTGCTTCAGATTGCCTCACAGTTAGAGCTCCTTCTCTTCCACACACAACTGAAGGGCGGTTCTGGGAGCACGTCTTTCCCATTAGTCTCCATAGGGCTGGGGAGCCGGTGCCTTGCTAGAAGGAATCTTCACAGCTGTCTGGTTCATGTGCTGTTAATGCAAGCACATAATTTCCACTGGCATGGATTAGGAGTATTAATGGCAACAGAACAATGGATGTCTGTGCAATCAGAATTTGACGTCTTGTATTTGTCATGCCACCAAGTAGCTTGTTTCCAAATTATAGAACAGTTGTGTGGTGAATGGAATTGGGCTGTGATAATTTATATGTTTGAATGATATTTTAAGACCTGCTTGTTTTTGCATCTCGTTCATACAGTGCCAGGATGGATGTTGGGTGGATGGAGGAACATAGATACATTCTGTTTCAGAGAGGCTTCTCTTCTCATCCTGGAGTGGGGCTGAGGGATCTGTCTCTCCTCAGGGTATTCATTTTCAGTAAGGCTTGGAAAGGAGAAGACAAACAAAAGACAGCACAGCATCTGAGGACATAATGTTTTCAGAGTTGGCTGGCAGTGGTAGTCTGTTGTTCTGTCAAAACAAAGATGATGTGACAACTCTGCCTGTCAGTCTTTGCCCAAATTTTTCCTTCCTCTCACTTGCCCTTCTCCTTTTCCATCAGCAGCATCACCTCAGTCAAATTTGGCAAAGGAAGTGAGGGATATTATCTCAGAGATACTAAGTTTCTGCAGCTTTTGCCAAAATCAGAAAGAGGCCCTGCTGGAGCCCACACTGGGCCCGCACAGCTTCCAGGTACTTCAGTCATTTGCTACTTTGTGTGCAGTGATTTTCTGCTCTTTGCGCGATTGAGGGGCCAAACACCGGTGTAGCCAGTGGGATGGAGTGGGACACAGGAAGGGCATGGAGGGATTACAGGGGTGCTGGATACAGGAGACAGAGCTCTGCAGCAGTGGTAGAAGTGGAGCTGAGATCTGGAAGCTCTTCGTGTTGGGCTGAGGATGTGTACAGTATGTGTGAGTACAGCTCCTTAAGCAGGTGAAAAGGATAGGGAATCCAGAGAACAGAACTTTGCCTATGATATTAACTCATCTTTTTTTCTATGTAGAACTTAAAGTGAATTAAAAGCAGTAAATCTAACTGGATGTTTCATAATTTATGTTTCACATGAACAGTTGTTTCTAGTGAATGCAGTGGAAATATGTTTTAAGAGAAATGAGGGAGAAGAGAGAGAAATATTTAGGGCTCAAAACCAAGGAAAGATAGGTATCTACATTTAAAATGTTCTCAATTTTCAATTCTTTATTCAACCGCTTAACCATTTGCTTCGATAACATACATTTGACTAACTGGCATAGTTTTCTTTGTTAGTAGTGGTGAAAAGTGATCTCAGACTCAGTTAAGAGATGTTCTGCAGGCTATGGTGATTCCATGATAAGGCGAACTTGCAGTAGCTACTGTGCAACTTGTATTTTTAGTTTAGTGGGGATGGGAGTGTACTGTCTCCTCTTTGGTGCTCGGGCAGTTTTGAGAGCTAGTGATATCTAATGCCAAGGAGAGAGGAATGTCTTATGGGCAAATGCAAACAATTATCTCCAAGCAGGAGAGCAGTGGGAAAATATATATGACCATAGGAAATATTTATGGTCCATGATTGGAGTAGTGTAAAGATATAGAAAGCAAGAATCATTATGGCCAGAGCAGTCAGAGGTTACCTGACACCAGTGTGGGGGAACTTAAATTTTCCTAGTTCCATACTGGTGGGATTCCTCATTCTAGCAAAGTTTGCTTGCATGGTGACTGCTCTGTTCCACTGCATAGTGGCCAGAGGGTGTGAAGACAGTAAGAAGTAACTAAAATAAATTCTTAACTGAAGAGTTTTCCCCGTATGCACTTAATTTTTTGTTAAATGTACTGAAATATGCAATGTTATTAAATTCAGAAATAAATTGAAAAATTTGACTTAAATTATTTCATCTTTATTCTTCTCTGAAGACCAGTGGGCAGTGTGTGTGTGATCCAATATGAACTTCATCAACAGAAATTTAATTGCCAGCATATTATCATTTGAGACTTTTCTTCATCCTGGAATATTTCAGCATTAATCTTTGCAGCCCAGCTCTGCACAGCCAAGATGCTGGGTGAGGAATGCACTTTAAACAGCTCCTCCAAAAACAGTGGCATGTGCCCAGTGATCATCTCCTGCAAGTCCAACTGCACGTGCAAAATGTCAGGACATTTCAGATCTGCTTTTCCTGTGTGCCCTTGTTGCTGGTGGTAGTGGTGGTGGTTTAGGTACAGCTGAAGCAGTTGTGCTATATCTGGACAGAGGAAACCACAGCATTTTTGCAGAGCAAGCATGCGCCAGGAAGTTGTCTTATATTCTGTTTTGGCGTTAACTCCTGAAGTCTCCCGTTCACTTCTCTGATATAATTCTTTGTTTTAAAGCAATCTAACAAAAAGCAGGCTTCCTGAAAACTGATAAAAGCTTTTCTTGCTCTTTTGAAAGTAGGGGTGCTGTACTGTTCCAGCTTGGCTTATCGGAACCTTCTGTAACTTCTTACCTTTCCAATGATATCAAAGGGGGATGGTAGTTTTCCTTTTCCTGATGAAAAAGATTTGAGGGCTAACAGAGTGCTGCTGACTTTCTAATTCTCTAAACCCTTTCTTCTGGTGTTTTTTGTTTTTTTTTTTTGTTTTGTTTTTTTTTTTGTTTTTTTTTTTTTTTTGTTTTGTTTTTTTGTTTTTTTTGTTTGTTGTTGTTGTTGGGGGGGGTTGGGTTTTTTTGTTTTGTTTTTGTTTTTGTTTTTCCTTTCTTTCTTTTTTCCTTTCTTTTTTTTACCTGGTGATTGCTGACAGGGTTGAGAGTAGCTGACATTTTGGGATGACAAGAAGCACCCCACCCAACATGAGTACCCACTACTATCAATTCACACAGGACCTCAAATTATTCTGGAGATTAATCAACTAAATAAGAGTAGTAGGGGTCATAATCACATAAATAGCTGGCTCTTTAATAAATAAACCATTTATCCTAAGATCTGTTAATTAACTTTATCAAGACTGAAAGATGAATAAATGCCTTAGTCTCTAGGTGATAGTCAGATAATAATTTTTGCATCGTACTACAAATCCTGTATGAATCCCTACCTCAGTTTTTTAGCCTTAAGAGTTTTGTGCTTCTCCCTTGAATTTGCCCTGGTGCCTGGCCTTTGAGCAGACACACATCTGATGGGAATTTAGAACTGCCTGTTTGCAAATCCTTTTCTTGTAGGACATAATTTCAAGTCCACCTAGTTCACAAAACTCCTGAGTCATCCTATGGTTGGGTGTCTGTCTGTCTGCAGTATTCAACCAAAGTGTTGTGAACTCACAAGCGCTCTGACTCAGTTTTGGAGCTTACCAAAATAGCTGCACTGGGAAGAGCATTTCTTGAGTTTTCTGTGGAGAATAAAGCCTGCAGATTAGTGACCCCTTTTTCATGAACTGGCCAATTTTGGCCAAATTTGCTGGAAACATAAAGGTCACAAAATTAAAATTGTCCTGTGCTTTCAAGAATTGTCAGCCAGGGAGTTATTTGAACTGCTTACTGAAGGTACAATTTTCTGGCAAAGGAAGATGGGTTTAGTTTTCATTTGCATTAGTTCATTCTACTCATAAGCCAATTATTTAAGAAGGAAGACATGAAGTCACAGTAACTTTTCATCTCCAGTCCTATTATAGGCCGCATCCTGTCCTTCACATGGTTGTCACTCCAAAGTCAAATCCTACAGCTCTCCTGTCTTGATTTAAAACACGGGTTGAAAATGAGGCCCCTGCAGAGGTTTCAGTGTAAGTAGGTTCACAGCATTGCCATTATGTATTTCCCTTGGGTCCAAGTGGCAAAAAGTGCAGCACTGTAGGGCCTGTTGCCTTTGCTTACCTTTTGCGTTTCCTGAGCCTTTATCAGGACGAACAGCCATCAGCTTTTCCCCTTTGTCATGAGCTGCTATGAAAATTGGTTGTCAGCTGCATGTGCAAGTCTTCCTGTGGTTTTAGAAACAGCAGCAGTGGAGCAACATTTAATTTGCAGTTTCTTCTTCTTAACCTCAAAGGAAAAAGGCGGTAACTGTTAATTGCATCACAGCAAGCGTGTGCTGGTGAGCAGTTTGCTCTGACTCCAGGTGTCCTGGGACCAGCAAACCTAACCAAACCAGATTCAAAGCACCATGTGTGCAAACCTAAGCCCAAACCACACTGCACAATGTCTGTGTTTATTGTTCCTGTGGATTTGAAGGCAAGAAATCATTAACCATCTCTCAGAGCTCCTGGCTAATGCACAAGGATATAAAAGATTGCAGGAGTGCTGACATATATTCAATGGTGAGGGCAAATCACACGCTGTGTATGTGGCAGTTCTTTCCAAGAGAGCTTGAAGCTGTCCAGATCAGCCATGTTGCAAGAAATAGTTGGAAAATCTGGTTTTGAGGTACCATTCTTTTATTCTGAAGTCATGCTAGACCTCAGGGATTTTGGTTTTTTAGAGGTTTTGTCTTTTCTGTTATCTAATTCTGCATTGCAGTGTGGACAGTGACTAGGTGGCTTTGTGTGAAAGGCTGCAGGACCAAGATTCCAGGGTGAATTTTGCAAGGTTATAAACTTACTGTTGTTTCTGCCAGGAGTGACCATCGTCCTTTCTCCCCTTCCCTCCTCCCTTCTCCTCCCTGCTCATCCCTTGCCAAGACTAAAGCTGTCACTGTATGAGGTAAGAGCTCTAAAGGTCTGTGCTGCTTTAGAGCAGCTTGCAGGGAAGCTGTGATGATGGAAGTACAATGAAAATTGGGTATATTCTAATTAACCTCGGGAATATTGCCATCAGGAGTGCAGAGCATTCCCCTGGAAAAGTTGCTTTTAAGTGGCTGATTATATGTTTGTCCCTGAAGCTGTTATCAGACCATATAACAGCTTTGGGGAAAGCTTGTGAAGACTATTCTTGAATGGGTTTCCATCAGGAAAGGAGGGGTGGGAAGTCGGCTCGGGTGCTGAGAGGCAGTCTGTTGCATTTGGGAAACACAGCAAACAGCCTCATAGGAGAGCAAAAGAAATGGGAAAAAAACAACAGGGCTCCCTGTTTAATGCCTCAAAAGCTTAGGGCCACCTCACCCAGCAATACCAAGCAATACCAGACTGATGATTCCTTAATCATCGCACACAGATGAAAGCTTTTCTGCACCAGAACAAATATCAAATCCTACTGCCATGCACAGCTACAGAATCTGTTAAACTATTTCAGCCTAGCTACAAAATCATTCTGAAACAAACTGGCAACAGACAATAATAAGGCGTAACCCTGGAGCTTTGCTGCTGTTCATTATTTTTTTATTAGTGAGTTCAGAACCTCTTCTGTTAACTGTAAAGGTCCATTTCAAACAGCATTGCAGGGTGGCGTGGGGCATTTTCCTGGAATGTCTTGCCTGCCTTAGGGCCTGTGAGGCTTGTGCTTAAAATGAGTCTCTCCCTTCCCCCTCACCCCTTCCCAAACCTAGAGTTAATTTGTTCCCACACCTCAGTTTGTGTGAACAGATGCCTCCATCTCTGAGCTCACAATTGCTGGCTGGGAAGTGATTCAGCTACTAAACAGTTGTAAGTGAGCAGGGGAATAATCACTGGGTATTGCTGACATCTGAAAAAATAATCTTGTGTTCATGACTTCGCTAGCAAATGAAAAGGGACAAAAATAGACACCCAAGCCGCCTTGGAGCACGCCTCTATCTGAAGTCACCTGTAGCAAGGAGCTGTTCTTGCCAGTTCCTTGCTACAGACAACTTCAGACGCAGCTGTGCTCCAAGGATGAGCCCCTCTGCATGCACCACTGGACCTGAACAGCAGGACAACAGCCCCACATGGACAATTCGGACTTTGAGAGCAGGAAGAGAAAGAGGTCACTTTGGTAGCTGTGGAGGTTGCCTCCATGTCTTCCCACCATTGTCTTCTATCTTGCCTACAGTTCTCAGCTGGGAAGTTTGGAACATTGCTAGTGCCACGGATGGTCACTATAATGGCAAATAGATGGAGCCACAAGGGATGTGGTACTCCTGTACCTGGGGCAGGCAAGGCACCACCAGCCAAGCTTTGCTACAGAAGATGCCATGAAGAAACAAGAACAAATAAAAAAACCCCCAAACTCGTGGGTTGCAATGAGCCAAAAGAGGATTGCAAATGTTTCTGACTCACTTTCTTTCTTTTTTTTTTTTTTAATCTCTCCAATAAGCAGTTTGGTTTTATAGTCTTGAGTAGGGTTTTTTGCATGCAGTAAATACATTGGAATCATATTGAATGTTCAGAAGTTTTGTAGTCAAAATAGCTGAAATAGCTTTTAACAATTTATTAATCGTTGGAGATGCATTTCCTGTTTGATTAAACTGTGTTCAGTTTCACAAATAGAAATTTGGAGATTAAACTCAGACAGAAGTATTAGCAAAGAATGTCAGTTTGGTAATTTTTTGTATTGTATAATCTGAAGTGCAAATGGATGAATCCAGCAAACAGCCAAAAATAAAAAACCTGTGCCAGAACAATAGCACCTCTGCAGCCTATTGACTGCAAATATGTCCTTTTTAATCTCTCCACTGTAATATTCTGTTAAAAAATAGACAAATTTTGGGTGCCACAATATAAGAAGGAAGTAAAGTTGTTAGATATGATCAAGAGGAGGACAAGAAAAATGGTGAAGGGTCCATAGGGGAAGCCTTATGAAGAACAGCTGAGGTCACTTGGTCTGTTGAGGAGACAGAGGGAAGACATTGCAGTCTCCTCACGAGGGGAGGCAGAAGGGCAAGCACTGATCTCTTCTCTGTGCCGACCAATGACAGGGCCAGAAGAGATGGCCTGAAGCTGTGCCAGGGGAGGTTTAGGTTGGATATTAGGAAAAGGTTCTTCACCCAGAGGGTGGTTGGGCACTGGAACAGGCTCCCCAGGGCAGTGGTCGCAGCACCAAGCCTGACAGAATTCAAGAGGTGTTTGGACAATACTCTTGGGCACATGGTGTGACTTTTTGTGCTGTCCTGTACCAAGCCAGGAGCTGGACTTGAGGATCCTTGTGGGTCCCTTCCAACTCAGGATATTCCATGATTCTAAAATTCCAATTACTAGTTCAGGAATCTGTGGTCCTCTCAGGATGATTAATCTAAATTTCAGCCAGTCATCAAAATAAAGATAGTGAACAAAGACTATAGAGCTAGTCCTAAATTTCTTTATGTCTAGATGGGCAAAACTATGATCCAGAATAAAAAATACTAATGTGTGATGGAACTGGAACCCCACATCTAAACCTTCTCCAGACCTCCAGACATTAATGTTCTTATGTAGTGTGTGTGAAATGACCACAACTTTGGAAGGAAATTCCAAGATCCAAATTCCTGGGTACAGGTGAGGCTTTCCAGGTGAGGATTCTATGCTTAATACTATTTGGCTGTTTTGAACATCCAAATCCATCATATAGATATTAGGGCTGACTTGCTCACTAAGCACTTTTTTGCCTCCACATGGAGAACTGGATTGGCATAGATATTATTCTGCTATACAGGTTTCACAGAAAAATTCTCACTGTGCGGAGACAGTACTGAGTATTGCCACTCTTATTGCAGAGAAGTGTCTGCACAAGAGCCTGTTTCGTGTGGCATTGTACCACAACTACATTGACTTCACTCCTCGTGCCGAGCAGCCAGTAGCAGTTCTATCATCAGGTTAACAGGAGGTTCACAGGGTTCTATTTCTGGTCAAAAAAGGATAATTAGTTTTCAAGTGATTATTAGTTTTCATCATGATAAATTCCCATCTGTAATTCATTTGAGAAAGAAAAACAAACAAACAAAACAACAACAACAACGAAAAGAACCTTCCAACAAGTAAAAACTGTTACCATTACCTAAAATCATTGTGACTGCTCACCAGTTTCTTGCTCATATATAAATAGTATACAATGATGTTCTGCAAGACAACTTTGAACCAGGTGAATTAACAGAAGGAGACATGAACATCTTATCACTATGGGCAAGTAAGTGGACCACTATGAAATTTACCATAGAATGGAGGTTTTGCAAGGATTCAGATGTTGTGCTTAAGGGAGCATTGAAGCTCCTTGACATAAAAGTACCTCCAGCAGGAAAGAGCTTTCTGTCAGGAATTAAAAGAGGGTAGTTAAATTAACAAGTGTTTAACTCTGTCTGTCATTCTCTTAAAATATATAGAAAGTAAGTACAATAAGGAATGAGAGGCATCATATGCTCATCACAAAAATGATGATGTTGAGGTAGACTCCATGCACTGACAAAGTCCTTGGAAGCCTCTGTGGGTACGTGCCCAGCCTCTGGGGCTCACACTGAACCTTACATGTACAAATAGAGCTGTAAGAGCCACCCCACACCTGGCCCACACTACATGGTCCCAGGGTCACTGCTGAATAATAAAGAGCAGAATTATGTATATATGTCTCATGAATAAGTCCGGACTGAGTTTTAGCACAGTCCTGCATTCCTGGGAGGAACTCCAGAACCATTCTCCTGGATGCATTGCAGATCAGCTGAGATGCCCTGCCACAATTCCCAGCATGACCAGTATCTATCATATGGTCGTGTGGGCAGAACTGGATCCTACCCACTACTTCCTGCTGAACAGAACTCATTTCCTGGCCTGGCAGTCCAGCCTGGATCTTTGAAGTGCCAGCACAAAAGACATCTTGAGCAGCATCTTGTCACAGGCGACATAATTGTAACTGAATTAAATTCACAGGTTGCACCAGACTGGGAAAAACTGTGGATATGCTGGAGAACAAGATTATAAATCAAAATTAATTTGAAAAATGGGGTGAATTGAAGACCGCCTTCAAAATGGCATAGAATATGGAAGAGTAAGGTGGATGAATGCAGAAACACAGGAATGTATATGAATTGCATGAATAGCAGCTTTCCAGGGATGAATTCTGCTAGAAATTTCAGAAGGTAACAAGTTGACCAGGGGTCAGAAAGATCACACTGAAAAGAAAACAGCATATTGCAGGGTGGGGTGTACACTGGGGAGCACAGTCTGAAAGGCACATGAAGTAACTCTTCACTGGACTGGAAGTGGACGTTCAAGTAAGATTTGCTCAACCAGACCCCTTCAAGCATCAAAAGCCTCCTTCCTCTCCTGTTTGAAAGAGAGAGACATGCAGAGTAAAACAGGTAAATCGGGATTAATTCTGTGAACAGCAAACAGTACCAAAAAGGGACAAAGTGAAGCCAAAGATCATGTTATGGACTTGTTTACCTGCAAAATTATTATGACAGTTCACTCTACCTCTCAAGTTCACTTTTCCAGCCTGAAAAGCAGACAGCCTCCTTTCCTGTTACCAGATGGAAGCAATATACACATATGAATGTTGGCCTGATACCAGTTTTATCCTATGCCTGCTTGGAGAAATTCAGGACCTCCCATTGACTTCAGTGGAGCAGACCCAGAAGACATTACTGCATGAACCCTCTCCAGCATATTTGCAAGATATTGTGCACAGCTACAAAGGCCTCTCTTCAATGGGATTATTAATTTCAGTCTTCTCTTCATTAGTTCATATAAACTCCCTAACAGCATCTCAGTCAGAGCTCCAGAAACCTCTGCCAAAGCCTTCAGTGAAATCCCTCCTTGGCAGACAGAGGTCTCAGAATTTTGCTTTCTTTGTTTTCTATTTACCTTCCCACACTCACCTCTATCATTGCTATGGTTCCTATAATCTCAGAATTTGGTTTATCACACAAAACCCAACACTGTACAAGCCCAAAACGTCTTAATTTTGGTGGTAGACTTTCTATGCAGTTTTTGCTTCTTATTTTCTGCTTTTTTTCCCCTGCATTTTAATTTACATATGCTTAGCCCATCCAAGCTTTGTCATACTAACACAGAAGAAAAATTACATAAGTAAATCTGCTTTTCTTGCATTTTCTGCCAGTTTGGATCTAGTAAATAATATGATGTTATGACATTATTTTAGAATTGGTTATGGCATTATATAGTGATGTCAGCCCCACAGCAAAGGTCTTTGTAGTGTGTAAGCTCTACTCACTCTACTCGCTCATCTGGGGTGGCAGGAAAGGAGCGTCTGGGAAGGAGCAAATCACATCTGCTCATTTCAACCTGCCTACTTCAGCCTAGGAATAGCCAGCTGAAAAGCAAGTTCTGAACTGCTAAGAAATATGTGATAAAACATCATTTGCTGGAGGTTTTAGGTTGACTCACCAGGTGTTGCAGCTATACTGTTTTACTGTTTCCCCACAATAAGATCTCTTCTTTTTTTTTTTTTTTTTCCTTTACCTTGTGTTTTACTTAGGTGTTCTTTTTTAGCATCTTTTTTTATGAAAAGCACTGTAGTGAAGAGAGTGGTAGGCAAAAAACTTTCCCTTAACAAGATCAAGGATGATACAGGCATGGAAATAATTTTCTTTATTTAGAAAGAAATTCTTCATTAAGTGCATTTTGATTGAAAATGAAATTGACCACTATCTCAAAAATCATAATAAAAGCAGCTAATATGCCTGAATATGAAGAAGACTATGACCAGGATTTTGCAGCCTGGTGCCTAAAATGGATCCTTTGGCATTAGTCACCGTTATGTTGGATCCCTTGAGGCCATTGTTAGGGATTTAGGCTCCTAAAACTAGCAGACTCAGTGTATGCAACAACTAAGATTTTTTTTTTTTTTTTTATTTTTTTTTTTTTTTTTATTTTATTTTTTAAAAATCAACAGCTCTCCGCCAAATAGCTGTAGCTCACACACTGGGGCTTTGAGTTTTTCTGTAACCCTCAAGGGTCCTGCTTCTATCTGGAAAGTTAGACTTTCAGTTCACTAGACCCAGAAAATAACAGAGAGGGAGAAAATCAGGGAGAGCTAAGCAAAGCTTTCAGCTACGTTGTGTAATATTGTAAAGTAATCCAAATATCCTAAAGACGTCAGAGCAATATTTAATAAAATGCTGCTGTCTCTCAGGTCCACAGGAAAACAGCTGAGATTCCCTGACTTCAGAATTCATACTGAAAATTATTTTTTCCCCAGAATCCCATAAGATGACTTAAAAAAACCCTAACAACAACTGTTTTCTGTGAAAAGATATTGGATTTTGGAAAAATTTATTGCTTAATTATCTAATATGGAATCCTCTGGATATGGTTATAGTGGGAGTCAGCAGATGGCACTGTTACTCATAGTGATAAAACTTTTTACAGCTGTGCAAAACTTGCTACGCTATTGATAAGTTCTGCATTGCTGCTCATTTTCTAATGAAATGTCCTTGGCCAAAAACTAGGCACTGTCTCCCCACCTCACTTTATCAAACTAAAGAAAATACTTGAGATGGATCTGGCCCTAGAGATGTCTTGGGATTCCCAAGAAGTGTGTGTGTGTGGGTCAGGGGCGGTGGTGAGGTGGGGGTGTTTCCATGCTCTCTGTGTACAACTGATGAAAAAAGGATTAAGTAATGGGAATAGCGATCCTTGTCAGGACTTGTCTGCTGGGAAGTTGATTTCAAGGATGCTGGTGCATGAGCCATATGGAGTCCTTCTTGGAGGCCCAGAGCACTGCTGGAGAGGGTGAAGGGAGTAGCTGTGGTAGAGCTGAGACACTTTAGAGGACAGCAAGAAGGCCTTGGAAACAGCACTTACCAGCAAGAAAACTGGAAGCACTTGAAAATCTGAGGTAGAAACACAGGCAGAGAGCATTGCAGGGGCAGCAAGACTGGAAGTGTGCCCAAAGACAAGGCCATGGGGTGCTCAGTGATGGTTATTTATTCCCTGGGAAGACTCAGCACCTTTCAGGAGATTGCTAGTCCAGTCTGAACTACTGCAGTGATTCTGTGGATGGAAAGAGACATTGCATAAAACCCAGTACGTTTCTCGATAATTGCATCTGTCTTCATTAAGGTTGTTTTTTCTCCTAAGAGTCTCCGTGAACAAATTCCACTTGTCAATATTTCACTGGTGTTTCTGGCTTCTGTTATTCTGTTATAAAATTGTGACATCAGTCACTTCAATCTGTCTGTTAATGATGAGCAGACACAGAGACACAGACACTTCTTATCTCAGACTGTTCCTAGGGTAAAAAGGATTTTACTATTTGACTGAGATGGCATGATGAAAAATCATCTGCAGGGTCCGCACCTGGTGAGGACAAAAGCTGGATTATGGGAATCTTACTGGGATGAGATTCCCATGGGCTTCTGTTTACATGCAAATCCATAGTGATCCAGGTCCCACCGGAGACCAATTGAAATTCAGCCACAGCTGAGCCAGGTGCAGGGTGCTCCAGGTGGGGGCAGAAGGAGAGTTAATAAGGCTCCTTCTTCCTCTCCTTTCTCATTTAAAAATATCTGTCTTGCCATGTTCCTGCTTCTGTCAGTTAATGTCAACATCCCATCCACAAGATACAATACAGAGTCGCTCTGCCCTGTGGAAATTTGGAGAATGCGTGCTTTCATCAGTCTTCACAAAGTGCTCACAACTGGGTAAGTTTATAGGCAATTAAGAAACACAGTGTTCTAAAAATAACAGTCTATTTATAGTTTATAAGCTATTGTGTTGCTACCATAGTGGTCATAGTTTTCTCTAGTTTGCAAGACATATTATATGGGGGGGTTTTGTCTGAAAAGAAAAGAGTTAATAAGAACTTCTGTAATGGTTGACTGGATTAATGTTATGCTTTAGGCTCTTGGTTTTCTTAGATTCTGCAGCTAAATTGTCAGTTATAAAATTTACTAAATTAAAAAGACTAAAAATTACTTCTAAAACTGCAGGAGGAGCAGAGGCTATATTCTCAATTTGCTTGCAAAAATTTGTTGCTTGCTTGTGTCATCTGTCTGAGGTTTGCCTGCTTTAATCAATACTTGCACCATCATCAATTAAGGCAGCAGCGGACAATGGGAAAACTGGTAACATGGACTGAGTTGCAATATACAAAAGGAAAGAAACACATGAGTGTGTAACAGACTTCCATTTTAATTCAGGAGTTTTTGCACCCAAACTAATATTTTCTTACATTAGTTTCTCTGTAAAGCTTCCTTTAACTACTGGCTGAATAATAAGTGAAAACTCCATCCAGGTGATGGAGGAGTGGGAACCAGATTCTAGAGAGCTCCCTATTTACAGATTACTAAATTATATGAGGAACACTGCTGAACAACGTGCGGAGCATCTGTTCAATAAGAGCTGCAAGATTGAAGACCTGCTAAAATCATTTGGAAGCAAGTCACTTGCATGGCTTCCTTCATAGGCCTTGAGGCAATTATGTATTTAAACTCTCAGCATCTCTGTCTTCTATTTCAGTGGACAAAGGGGCACAAAAGAAATCCTTTTAAAATCTTATTCAGTCCATGTCCAGTTCTGGGTTTGTATTCCTATTGAATTTTGGTAGGTTCAATAATTTTGGTTGAAAGAAATGCAGTCCTCTGGTGCATAAAGGAAGAGGCTGGAGTGGTAGGGGGGAAACAGACATTTTTACAGTGAAGTATTATTATAGCTAATGATTCTTGTGTAATCATTTGGATGAAAATCGCAGGGTAATAATGCTTAAACCTTTCAGTCTATGTTTTGAAACAAAAAAAAAAGGCATCACCTTATTATCTAGCAGCCATTTGATATCGTGTGGAGTGTTATGAATTTGGAGACCACTTTTCTTGTTATTTTTGTTTTTTGGACTTTAATGTTTAGGCTTTATAAGGGTTTAATTGATAGGACACAGCTCAGCTAGTTACTTGGCCTTTTACTATAGCTGCCTGTTTACGGAGCCATATATTGGGGAATATCTGCTTTCAGGACAAGAGGAATGGCTGTATTACTTCAATAAAAAAGTACTCATTTCTGGGTTGTTTGCTGGGCAATAAAGAGTTGGGACAAGTTACCAGCAAGGCTTTGTATCAGACTATTCCTGGGTCAATATGAATTGTTCATGGCCAAAGCCAACTTGCAATATAAAGGGGAGTTCTTAAACCACCTTGCCTTCTCTTCCTTCCCCACAGTTTAAAGAGGGAATTACAGAGTTCAGTTGGAAAAAGCCTCTAAGACTGTCAAGTCCAACCATTAACTCACCACTGCCTAGTCTACCACTAAGCCATATTCCTAAGCACCACCTCCTTTAAACACCTCCAGGGATGGTGACTCAACCTCTACCCTGGGCAGCCTGTTCCAGTGTTTGATAACCCTTTTGGTGAAGAATTTTTTCATAATATCCAATCTAAAATCCCCCTAGTGCAACTTGAGGCAATTTACTCTTGTCCTATTGCTTGTTAGTTGGGAGATGGGACATAAAAATAATTATTTAAGACCTCAAGACAAAGCATTGTGATGCAAGAGGATACAGATGTGAATTCAGTCCTTCACCTGCAAGGGTTGCCTCTGCACTGAGCAGTACCTGCTTGCCTGAGCAGTCTCAGTCAGGAGGTTGGACAGGGCTGGTGATTTGGAACTTGGTTTTACTGTTCTCTACCGATGTCCCTGGATAGCACACTGCAGCTGGCAGGAGTGGAAGTGTCACATATTTCCAGGATAACTGTTGTCTCTTAGCCAGGGAGTATTTGTCCCAGGCAAAGCTCTGGGACACCACAGAAATGAAGGATGCAGCTCCCTATGTGAAGTGTAGAGACCTAGGTCTAGGATATGTAAAAGCTGGGGCAAAGTGAGGCCTTTTTGGTTCTCCAGAGAGAATATTTTCATCAAAGATGTGCTGACAGAGACATCTGTTTAGGTACTGGTAGCCCTTTTTACAGGCCTGGCATGGGATTTGTCTCCCGTCAACACCTCTGATTGATATTTCAAAGATGTCATTACTTGGAACCAAGCAAAGTAGAGGGCTAGCTCATCCAAGGAGATGGCTCAGGAACAGCCTTTCTGATTAAATCAGCCAGATCTCTCACAGAGGTATTCTGTAAATTTAGGATAAAGGCACAGGGCCTCACTCTTATTTCTGTTGTTTTGTGATACAGCCCATTACCTTCCCAGGGAATGTTTTTTCACAGCCATTCTGTTTGTCACAGCCTTCCTTGTATTATCAGATTCTTGAAAACCTCAGCCTAAAGGCAGGTGGTCCTAAATCACTTATTTTCTACTGAAATATTTAAAGATTATTTTTAAAAAGAGCCTTGGCTTATAGTGTGTTTTTAGGAGAAGAAAGCAGGAGAGCCGTCCTAACCGTATTCTGCTGCAGTGCTTGCTTATTTAGTTTGTCTGTGTAACTTCAGAACTGCTGATTCATTTCCAGGCTTCGAAACTAGTGACCCCAAACTTGGCTCCTTTCTAACCTGAGGAACATTTTTTTAATGGTATGTAGACAAATTACATGTTAATGTAAATCATCATACTTAAGCTAGAGTTAATCTGATTTGCTTTGTGGAAGGCAAAACAAGCAAATTCCTTCAAGGCTGTTCCTCTGATTCAGACTCCGGTCAGAGCCTCTTTCTGGAGCGGCCAAAATGTGAACGGTGGTCAGAAAATAATTGTGCTTCAGCATGGGGAGTGTAACAGCTTACAAGAGAAATGCCTGGCCCATCCCTCCACGGTCTAAACCAGTGCACAAGGACAGTGCCAGAGCGCTTGCCAGACCTCTCTCCTTCTCCATTAATGCTTTTGAGTCAGGGCATGTGCAGAATTCAGTGAGGCGGAAATATCGCTACTTCTTCCTCTCAACACTTTTTCCCTCTGGGGCAGTTTGTTAATGTCGGGGGGGAAGGAGGGTGAGAGCAGGGAGGGTGTGGGGGGCTGGAAATCAAGCCTGTGAGTCATACAGGGGAAGTTCATTACGGGTCACACAGCTGTATACCCGGGCTGAAAAGGGCTGCTTGCTTGCTGATGAAAGAGTCTTTCATTGCTGGGGTTAACAAAGTAACATGGGATTCTGTAGCTGCACAGGAGATTATGGAAGCTGCGTTTCTGAAATCAGATTAAAAACAGGTGTGAGATGCAGTAAAAGCAAGGGATTGGTAAATTGCCTTAGAGGCGTGGATATCTGAGCTAGCCTATGTGCTCATGTGTGTGGATTGCTTGCATTAGCAAAGGTTCAGCTAAGAGTAAAGAAGATCTTTAGATGCGTCCCTTTGGTTTTGTTTGAATTTCGCTGCACTCTAGAAAAATGCATAGGGACTCAGCAGCTTCCCTCAGGGACGTGAAGGGTACAGAGTTTACAATCTGCCTTTAGATAGTTCCAAAATACAGAGAGAACTTGCAGAGTCACCTCTTGGCTTCCTACAGGTGAGCTTCTAGATGGATGCACCAAATGCTTGTCTAAACACAGCTAAGTATCTGATTAAAAACTACATTTTGGAGAAGAGAAAAAACTCCCAAGTAATTAACATCTAGCAGAGTGCTCTTCTTCTAATTGCTGGGTGTATACATTAGCTACCAGTGAAGCAAGTACTTGCAGCTAATTGTGATAAATCTGCCTTTGGAAAATAATCAGTTAAAGTAATTTAAATTTAAGTGAACTAAGACTGGACATTGGGTCCAGGTATCAAATCCTTTTTCCCTATGCTTTTAGGTTGTTGTAATTTAATCCTCCAGGGCATATGTGATTTACCAGGCAAGAACACATAGACCTTTTATTGATATAGAAACTCTTAATCTATGGTACAGTTCATACTCTTCTGAAAACAAAATGTATGCAGTATATTCACTTCTGAATAGAAGAACACTTTTTTCACTCTTCCATAACCATCCATGTTTAAAAGGTTGGAAAGATAGACAGGAAAAGTAGAGAGGATAAAACTTTGAGGTTACTGTTTTGGGGTGAGTATTCCTGCCAGATGACTCAGAATTCAAGCTGCTGCTCACTTTGCAATGCCAAGTGAAAATCTCACTGATGTGAAGAGTAAACTGGACTGGACTGCAAAATCTGAGGTGGACTTCTTTAGTTGTATACCACCATCCCATCATCTTTCTGGGCTTTCCTCCAAGAGATGCATACTGTAGAACAAAGATGGAGCAAGAAAAAAGGCATACAGGGTCACTGCCTACAATTTTTAATAATGAGAAATAGTTTGAATGGTCTACTGTCCATCTTCCATAGCCTGCGGTTAACTTAGACAGAGCATTAAGTATTTATCTGTGAACTTAAGAGTTCTGCCTGGACAGCATGATGATGCCCTGAAAGGAAACTGTTCTTTTGACATTACTTCACATGAAATTCTTGTGAATCAGCTAGGAAAATGTGGTCTTTAAGAAACTGGGTTTGATGAAAAAATTATCTTCAGATAGGCTGCTCTCTGCATGTGGTTATCAATGTTACAGTTCAAAATTGAAGGAGATATGAGTTAGATTCTTTGTATGAAAGGATGTTTTCTTGGTTTTTTTCCTTGGTTTGGTTTTTACATAGCACAAAGGAATAATGTGATCTCAGAACTTCAGAAATAGAGCAAAAGCCTCTGAGTTCATGGAGCATTTTGCTCCGTGAGCTTTAATTGCAGCAACAGAGGTAGAGGTTGGGTGCTAGGAAAAAATCACTAACTCAAACAAAGCAGCAACCTAAAAGTAAAGGTAATGAGATATATTCTTAGACCTCAGAAGCTGAGAAGGTCTTTAAGAACAGACTGGACAAACACTAATCAGAAATTACAAGACTGAAGCTGAACCTGGGAACACACTATGCTACTTCATAGAGACCTTTCTAATCATGCCTTGTATTGTGCTATAACTTATGATAAAACTTGCACCCACACATATTGCCTTCATGGAAAGGTTAACTTCTAAATGGCTGAACCAGAAGTGAGGTCTTTTTCTCCCAAGAAATTGAAAAATACTAAATTGATAATGATGTACTGAGTCATTCTTTCCACTGCACCATCAAATTACAGGCTTGCATCTGTCAGCCATATGCCATTCCAGTCTTTCCTGTCTTGATTTCATTAATAGCACTGGGCCAAACCAGGCAGAATTCCTGTTTGTGTAGGCAGGTGCACTCTCTCATTAGCATCTTCTTGCTTTCTGTTTTAGTGAGTATAGCCCCAATAATATGACATTTCAAAATCACATACTTCATTAATAGATGTACCTTAGAGTTAGTTCCTAGATGGCAGAAATATAAACACCCTCTTTATTTTCAGTTCCTTGCTTCTTGCCCCTTACAGGTACCCCATTTTTGCCATGTTCTTCCTGAGCTTCTTGTTCTGTTCCTCATCCCATATCTGCTGATCTCAGGAGGAGCTTTGTAATACTGACAATGATTTTGTCTGACATGAATATGAATTATATGCTTTGTCTAGAAATAATTATGCTACTGAATTGATCCTCTACTGAAGCGATGGCTTGACCTCCCTACTCTTTCTGTGTTAGAAAATGCTGTGGGACACATGCGGGAGGCTGTTTTTGTAAGGCTGGATGACAGTTCAGAGATACGGGACATAATTGTTCTCTGGCAAACAAAAAAAAGTCTCAGTAGGACAGATATGCTAACAGCCCTTTGCTGCTTTAATGAAAAGGCACCTAAATGTCTGCTTCTGTGCCCAGAAAGCTTTTGGAAGATAAAGCCCAGGCTCTCTAATACAGATAAGCAACTTGGATATGATTGCAGATATGGGACTGGGAGTAGTTTTGTTCGAATCAGTGAATATCACTCCCAATTTAATCACCTTGCTAAGAAGGCATTGCAATGTGGTTAATTCTATAACTCCCTCCTAAGTGTTTCTCAAGCTTTTCTCTGTGTCCATAATCATCATCTGGAAACCCTCAGACTGCCTTGTGAAAACCCTTGTGATTCAGGCGGGTGATCAGTAATTGCCCCACTGCTGCTGCGAGCTGTGGGAGGTGAACCAGCCACCAGGAGGTTTCTGGTTCTTAAATACTTGGGAAGTGCTGGGAGGAGGAAAGGAGGACAAAAATCTTGACATGCACAAGAAGAAAAGTGGTGCAAAAATTGTGGCGCAGTGAGGAAGCTCTTTATAATATTGTTCAGAGATCTAAGTCATGCTACTCTAAGACACTTCCTCCGCAGGTGAAAAGGAAGGGTTTGGATGTACTGAATGTCATTTATCATGGAGGACTCCAAGTTGGTGGGGTTTTTTTTCCTGTTTATGTTTAAATTGTTTTGTTTACTGAAGGGGCTGATTTTTCCAAAATTATGGTTTCCCTGACCTGTCTTAATGTTCAACATAGTTCTGTGGTTTTATAGTCTCTTCACATTAACTCTACAGTAAAGCTAATATGATAGAATGACATTGTGCCAGAATCTCTGAACATGTTTTTACGTAAAAAAATATATTCAAAACCACAAAACAAACCATATTGCTCTCAAAAGAAAGGGGATGTTCAATCATATCAAGACTCATTCAACTGATGTGGAGGTGAGTTGTTTTGTTTTAGGAGTATATTTTGAAAAGACCCAGTCCTCACTTAAAGTAATTTAAGTAGTTTTTAGTATCCTTTCTCAGTCCTCAGTTTCACCACTGACAATGCTTTTTCCTGTCATCAGTCTTTTGCTAAGAGAGATTTACAGTTCCTTCCCAGAAAGAGTAGATACTTGGCCCTCCTATCTAAGTCTTTATTTACATACCAGCTACTTCTGATTTGAGAGTTTTTAGGCTTTTTGAGAGGAAATGTTATTTTTTTTTCCATTTATATCTCAATTTTATTTTTATCTCAGGTTTTATTCATCTTTATCCAGGGCTGTTTTGCCAGGAAGAAAATGTTGACTTTAAATTTCTGTTTGTTGCAGGAATGCACTTTAAAAATCCCCTTAACAACAAATGTCAGTTCCTTTGAAATTATATTTCCCAACTGTTGTTTAATTTGCAGAAGAAGTAAAGCCTCCAAAGGTACATAAAAATGTTCTTATTCTTTCAGTAGAGCTAATAGGTTTTGAAATCTGACGAAATGTGGTCAATTCTATTTGAATCAGTTCCATTTCAGCATTTCTACCTAATATAACCAAACTGACAGAAAAAAAAATTGACTCTTGAGATGATAGATATAATATTTTTTTTATTTCCCACTGAAAGACTGCATATTCCAAAAAGTCTCCTTTCTATATGAGAACAGAAGATGCAGAATAGGTTGCAAAGACTGCCCTGAAATTGGCCAGGCTGTCTCTAGAATGGGGAGACATTGACTGAAGTGTATTCTTCAGGTTTGAAAAAGGGGAGAGAAAACAAATAAACAGCATAATCCAAGGTGTATGCTCATGTATGTGCGAAGCAGTACCTCTGGCAGAAAAATAATTCCCTGGGATTCCCTGCTTTCAAGGGTAGGAGGAGGCTTTGTGGGGCTGTCTTGGTATCCTGATGTGAGTCCCTGGACTCTGTTTTAGGTATGGACCCTCAGCCTTTGACAGCTCCTGGTGCTCTTCTGTGCTGCAGGGAAGAGGGAGGGAATAGATTTGCTCAGAGAAGATTGCTTGTGGTATTGGAACAAGCAGTTGGAGTGAGGTCTTGCCTACAGGTGGGATTATATATTGTATTGTTTGTATATGTTGACATATGTTGGAAGATGAAAAACCACTTTTACTTCAGCTAGTGTCACTTGTAGAAGTGCCTATAGTGCTGTCATTTAGGAGTGAGCCAGTAATTCATACTATTTTTGAGCTACCACAAAAAGTGTGGATTTTCTGTGACATAGCTAGAATATTTGTGTTCAAGCGCTGTGTAAAATGGCCTTTAAACATCATAAACAACTGCCAGACTAAATAATGTAAGAATTACAGAAACCTCAGTACTCATAATGGCCTCATATGCTGGTAAACTGAGTTATGTTAACTGGATGGCGTTTCCTAAGAGCAGAGAACAGGAGAACTGGAAAGAATCTCAGCTGAGTTAGTATTGAGTCAATACCCAAGTGCCTTGAGTAGGCACTGAGATAACGGTGTCAGAAACAAGGGAAAGAATTCTAGCATCCACTGATGAGATAACAAAAAAATTGTAGCATCTTCACACAGAATCTAAACTGGTTATTTGTTTTATTGGGATGGCTTTTGTCTCAGTTTGTATCTGGAGACCAGACGTACTTCTTTCCTTCAACTGTTTCGTGTTGAATTGGTGGTGTGTGAGGTTATTCCTGAAGTTACTTGATTAGCTTGGACTGAACCCATCTTGCTGCCTTTTCTTCTATTTATGGAAGTACCTATGTTGATGTTTCATTGCAAAGTAGCCAACAGTAATATTAAAAGCATAAAGACTTCTGTCTCCATCACAGCTGGGGTTTCAGTTGGGTCAAATCTGTCACCAAAACCACTGGAGGAAGTACCTCAGAGAAACACACCCTTCACTCACCCCCAGCTTCTCACTGGCCTTGAAGGAGCCCCACATTCCGTGAATGGGATTTCTAGGGGGTTGTGGAGAGTGCCAGGGATACTAGGCAGCTCCTTTGAATCATTAGATCCCATGATGCTCAGCTCTAATGAGAGGAAATGCACTTCAGAGTGCTGAGACTGGTGATCTCTTTTTACTACATACCAGTGACTTACTGTTCACAGCAGTCTCCTGAAGGGAGTGGGAGCTGTGCATTCAGCCCTTCCCTGGCCACACAAGCTTTGTTTGTTATGCAGCACACAGCCTCAGTTTAAACTTTTTCCCCTTTGTAAGTTACAGACAAGGGCAAGACAGAAACGCATGCATTTGGATAGAGGAGTAGGCTGCTTACATCTATATAGGTTACTGTCAAGATCTACACATGCTACCTCAAGTGCAAGGGGCAGTAGAAAATTGAAAATTTAGTTAATTGAATAGATATTCATCCTAGAAACATGGCTTCCTAGTACTTCATGTCTATAAAGACTGGAATATTCCTGAAATTTGCCAGCTTTTCTAGCACTTGCACAGGTAACGTCAATGAAAATAAAATTGGTCTTGTTTCATATCCCCATTGCTGCTTCTCCCCTGGGGAGACAGCAGATAATGAAGTAACATGGAAAAGAGGAGGATTTCAGCAGGAGCATTACGTGTGGGAAGGGCTTCTTCCCTTAAATCAGTTGAAGAGAAAGACCAAAGTGTTTGAGCAACAGGACTTGCCAGGATACTAAGGCAGGAAGCTAAGAGAAAAATCTGTGGGATGGATTTGTGACATGAAAGGATATTAACTGTCTCCTTCCCACATCCATTTCCCCCCTCCTACCTCCACTCACTGTTTTCTTTGGTGGAAAAGTCCTGTCTTTTCCTTTGATCTCCGACTGGCCTGTCTGTGTGCAAACCGGCCTGGCAAGGGTCCCTGGAACATCTTCGGTTTAGAATTGTGCCCTGTGAGGTTTTAATGGTGCTATTTGGTAGGAGAGTGGTAACAATATAGACCATCACATTCCCAGGAACAGTCTCAAGAATTATCTAATTAACAAGGACAGAGAGCACTGGTAGTTGCTTTCTAAGAGTCTTTGCTGGGTGTTCCTGGGGAGCTGCAGTGAAACGACAGAAGCTCTACTGATATTTAGCAACCAAAAATCTGATTATCAGTTGCTGAGAAGAAACTGCAGTGGAAGAATTACAAGAGGTTCCTCTTCTTTTAAAATCTCTTCATCTGTTACATGTCTGGTTTTCTAGAGATGGTATTCAAATTCCTGATACCTCCTCCTTGAAAAGCTGTTGGTTGTGGTAAACAGTATTTATTCTGAAATCCAGATAAGCTGCTCTTCTAGATTGGTAGTTCAGATGTATCTGAATTAATCTGGAAGTGAGGTGCCATGCATCTTAATATGACAATAGAAAAAAGACTACAGGTCAGACCAGGGGATTCGCTTACTATCCTAGCTGCTATAGTGGCCACAAATGGGGGCACGTAAGAGAGTGAAAAGAGTAGGAACGTAGATAATCCTGAATATTCTCCCAGGTACAACTATTATTGTCCTAAGGAATGTTATAAAATGAACACTTATCCTTTTGTTTGCTTGCAACCTGGCTCCAAATTACTTTCTTTAGTGCTTCATTTATTTTAGTGGCAAAGGGGGCAAACTAGTGATACCCTTTTAACCCATTCATGAACATCATGATTTTGTACACCTCTCTCATGACCTGCTTTTGTCTTCTCTTTTTGTGGCTGAGCTGTCCAATCCTCATGCTCATGATCTTTGTTGCTTTCCACCTCTGAATCTGTTCCAGACTCCCACAAGAGATGCAGAGATTGCACTCATGATCCAAATACTCATGAACCAAATGAGCCGTGGCATGATGTAGGTCATATTTTTTTTTTCCTCTGTTTATCACCCAGTAGTGCCTAGACTTTAAGTACTGCAAAGAATTGAGCTGGTGTGTTCATGGAGCTTCCTCTTACATTTATATAGATATATCCTATGTTCCTATTTCTGTTGTAGTCTCAAGATACCACTTGTGAGTGGTAATGGTCAGCAAAATGGTAAGGACCATCATTTATATGTGAAGCTGGAATTGTACTTTGTCTTCTGTGCATCCTTTATTATCACCTACACTGAATTTCCTCTGCTCCTTTATTGTCCGCTCAGTTCTTTGGCCCTATAGTTTTTCTGTTGGCCCTCACATTTAATAACTTAATATTAACAAAATATGAAAACTTTCTCACTCTCTTTCTCACCCTCTCTCAGGTACTTCACCAGGATGGGAATTAGCATGAATTCAGGCAGAACAATCAGTCAGCAAGAAATGACCATTTACTTCCAATTTCAGTTTCTACTTTCAACTGATTATCTGTCTATGTTAGCACATTCTTCCTTTATGCTGTACTTGCTTGTTTTCACCACTTCAGTTAGATATCCCTTTGGGAATCAAAGTAGGTTTTTTCAGCTGTATGAGACTTATCTACAGAGTTCCTTGCCCCCTTCAAAATATAGTTTTGCAAGGCATAATTTTTCTTCCAAGCCCTATTGACTCCTGAAGTTGATCAGTCAGATGCCTATTATTTCTGCATTCTTTTTATTTGAAGTTGCTATCTCTTTGCCCACTACAGGTCAAGAGGCCTGAAGTTCCCTTGAAAATGTTTGTTAAAAAATAACATCACATTTTTCGTGGTCCTCTGACACTGATGCAATGAGAGGCTGCACACTATCCTTAGTAATTCAGTTATTTCATCCTTGAGTTCCTTTAAAGCTCTTGGGTGAATACCATCTGGACTTGGCAATTTGTTAAGTTCATTTTGTGAATTTGTTTCATAACTTATTCTACAGTTACTTCAATTTCAGACAGCTTCTCTGAGTCACTCATTAAAAAAAACCCTCCCTTGAAAGACCCCCACCATTTTGTTGTTGTTGTTGTTCTGGGAACATGGGAATCTTCCCAACTTCTCCCAGACTGAAGAGCTGTGCAAGAAATAGCATCTTCTCTTCATACATTTCTGCTCTTATATTATTATTGATATATATTCTATATTTCTATGGCTGTATTACTTTTATCATTTGTGCTTTGAAACATTTACGTCTGCCTCTCTGTGTGTTTAGGTTTTAGTCTGTAGGAATTCATGATCTTTTTTTATTCTGTTCATTTGGACACACATCTTCCACTTTCTAAGGGCTGTCTCTGTTAAAGTATCAGTAACAATACTGAACTCTTTTAGCTCCCTTTCTTAAGGATTCCTCAGTAGATTATATTTATGGCCCCCATGTTTTTGTATTGCAGTTTTACCCAGCTTTGAGTGCATGGATGGGATTCTTGTCTTTACCAAGGTTTTCTTTAATTTTACAAAGAGTTATGGCTTTCTGCAAGTCATTTTTCTGCTGTGAAGAGGAAATATTTTTTCATTTTTTTCTGCTCTGAGTGATTGGGTCAGGGATTCCTTTTTCATTTACCTGGAAGCTTATTCTAGATAATCAACTACAGCTGTGTAGCCACTTAGATCCTCCATGTGCTCGTTGAACATTGTTAAAATAAAAAACAAACCCCCCACACATATATACATACCCATATATGTGTACACATGTATTCTATGTATATATGAAATATACATACACAGTAATGAAAGGGAAATTTTATTGTGTTCTGAATCCCTAGCAGCATATGGGATGTACTGGCTAATTCTGGATCATTTTTATGACTTCACGTAGTAGAGTTCCCAATGTGCTTGTTCCATAGCCTTTTATGTTTTTTTCTGTAAATCTCTCTCACTGGGTTGCAGTGACTGTAGTGAACAGTTCAGATAGCTCATAGTTGCTAAGCACCAACCAGGCCTTTAGTAGAAGGGAAAAGATAAGTAGGCAAATTTAAAAATCACAAGAAATTGTATTGATCCCTAACTGCATGATTTGCTCTGAAATGATTTGATTTTGTCATTCTAAAACAGGCAGTTAGGAAGAGCAGAGGTCTAACCTGCACTTTACTTCCTCTGATTGCATATGGCATGTCTCGAAGCATATCTTTACAGGGATCTTAAAATAAAGCCAAGGTGACTTGCTTCCTCCTTATAAATTAACAATTTTTATCAGTTACTAAGAAACACAAGCAATATTATCTGCTGGTAGCAGCTCTCTGCATGTGGGCATCCTGAAATATTGACATCATTTGAACCATAAGGGTTCTGTGCAATTGCATTTTTAAGGCTGTTTAAAATGCTAGCAGAGTTGCTTATTAGTTTTAAATGTCATTAATAAAAGCAATTAAAACCCGTTCATTGTATGTCTGTCTTCCTGATGCTATGAGTTCAATTGATTTGTGGGCACCTCCCTGTGTACTGTACATTTATCCTTGTCCTCCTGGGAAAGATGAGAAAAATGCCTAGTAATGAGATGGTTAAAGGAAGAATGCTGCCTTCCTAGCGATGACAGTTTTTATATCTAATGCTTTGATCCTGCTGGCCCACTGCAGTGAGCTTTGAGCGCTGTCTGTGCTCTAAAAGTGGTCAGAATGCATCACAGATGGGAAAAGGTTCACTTACCAAAACCCACTTTTTTCCTTTTTTTTATTAATTTTTTTTTTTTTTTTTAATTCAGATTTAGTTGAAAGGCTTGATCTGAGGAAGGTCAAAAGACAACTTGGTTGTAATAAGGTTGAGGCATTTTAGCTCAATTTTATCTACCAATCTCATCACTGACACTCCATGTTAAAAGTTCTATTTTAGCGTTTGATCTGGCTTTTAATGCCGTGTTGTGCCGTGACCAGAATAGTAGGCAGGGTGTCATGCAGAGGACACCCGCTGCGGGCACCCCTCTGAGAGCAGTGCCAAACCAAAGCAAATATGCCTGAGTCCCTCCAGCTACTGCTGTCATCCAAGAAGAAGGAATATGATTGTTCCCTGTAAATACATCTTGACACAATATGACCATCACTTCCATGTGCACACACGGTGTTATATAATACAGCGTGTAGACATTCGTAGGAAACTTTGCAGTCGTTGTCATATTTTCTTTTCCTCGATCAGATGTTGATTTACAAGGACTTTCTGATCTCTTTCAGTAGTGGTAGAATTGTAACTTAACATTTCTTTTGGGTTCTAATTTTAATACCAGCATAAATGCTATTGCAAGTAATAGGGTTTTTTTCAGTGAATGTTGTTTAATTTTGTTGCGTGCCTTAATGGCTTGCAGCTGTGGAGAGACCAGTGAGAAACTTTGATTGCAATTTCAGCCTCACGAGTAAGATTTGTAGTGAGGTTAAATTTGCCTGCTCATTCATAAGAAGCACTACATATGGTGAAATAGGATTTATTTCGCCTGAACCTTGTTCTCTGAAACAAGTCTAGGCGAGTTGGCTTGGACGTATGCAGCTGATGAGGAGAGGAAAGTTTTTCAACTCGTGAGCCCTCCCATGCATAGAGCCTGCCTCCTTTGGACGTGACAGATTATGCTGTGGAGCAAGCAGGCTGTGTTTTTTCATTGTCTACATATCCAGTTTGTAACTTAATATTTATGTTGGGTGCATAAAATGAGAAGTGTAGTTGAAGGATTAGGACTTCAGCAGTCCTCTGATCGAATTAATCTATGCAGGTGGGTCAGAAGACCTCTACTTCTTTCTTTTACTAGCCAAGTGATACTATTTGCTCAGGTGTGGGGCAATGCTGTACCGTCTTTTTAACTTTGATCTGTGCAAAACCAGTGTTGCCCACTGCTCTCAATGTATAATCCAAACTAGACCTCCTTGTAAGCTGCATCTTGTGTCAGCCTTATCAACTGGCAAACAGTTATTATTCACTGAATGTAAGATACCTACCAACGTTGATAGGCCTGGCTTCTTTCAACACGTCTGAGCTTTCCTGATGCATGACTGTACCATTTTTCTCTTTCTAAAATGCTAACCTGCTTCTGAAACAAGATTCTTCTCTCCAAATGAATGGCATTTCTGAGGCAATAACTTACAGTTTGATTATTATTTACTTAGATAAAGACTAAGAAAAACTTTTCACCCTTACAAAGCAAAGGACTGAAAGTGTTCAGAGGGAAATGGAAAATATGGGAACACTCCAAACCTTGTATAAACTGAAGCAATCTCTCAAAATGTGGGGGCTGCTCCTTGGGAGAGGATTTCAAAGACACTTCATATCCTTTTGGAGGCACTCTGGATATAAAAACTAAAGGCACCGTAGGGAGTCACAGTCCCACCTTGTGTGCTGGGTGGATATAAACTTCCCATACAAACACATTCTGGTATTGAATGACATGGCAATGTTAGCACTTGATAGTTTGCTTTAACAATGATATTTTTGTCTCCTCTCCCTATCATTCTCAAGTTATTTAATGGTTGAATCATTGCTTTATGACTGTTGGTAAAGTTAAATTGAAGCAAATAAGCTTTGAGGTTAAAAGGGAGAGAGACAAATATATCTAAATTTTTTTTTCACTTACACCTGTTTATGCAGAAATGTGAAAATATTTTCAGCCTCTTCCCAGCAGGGATTTCAGTACTCAAAGTGATTCCTGCTTCCCTCTTGATTTGGCACTAATATGTCCTTTAGGAAGGCCTGGGAACATCTGAAAGATGAAGGAAGCACTCTCCAGCACCTGCCAGCTTTAGAGTTTATTGCTAGCTGGGGCTTGAAGTGGTAGCAGAAGAAAGGTATCATTAGCAGAAAATGCTTGCTGCTTTGGGTTTGTTGTTTGTTTCCCCTTCCTTCATTTTAATCATCCCAGCTATGGAACAAATGATCATTTCCAAGCAGTTCTGTTGAGTTAGGGCTGATATGTCTGAGTGTGCTGGCACCAAGGTTAAAAACACCACAACCCAGGACACACTGTTCATAGTCTGCTTTTTTTACACAGCCATCTCAGAAACTGGGCAAATAAAATGGTGAGAAACCTCAAAAGCAGAAAGCTCAGTGTAAAATGGTGTGAGTTAAATTACTGTGCAGCAGATGATAGAATTTTGTACACAAGTATTGTCTGCAAGGCATGACTAGCTAGCAGGATAATTTTTTTTAACCAAGTCACTCTTAATTACATAGAAAATATTGTGACAATTTATTACTATTGAATTTCTGAAAGAGGTATTTTCAGTTGCAAGTGGTAATTATAAAACATAATTATAAGTTATATTAATATATGTTACATGTAAATGAAGTTGTACTTCAGCTCAACTCAAGTCACTCTTTTAAGATTATTGCTAAGTGTGAAGAATGGGGCAGACCTGAAAAGAGAATAGACTTTATGAACCGACAAAAAAATTCTGAATTATATTTCAAAATTTCAATTTTAACTAAATAATTAGCGTCACAGGTGCAACACCGTTGAGAAGACAGAAGAGGTTTTGTAGTAAAGACCTTTAATTTTCCATAAGCTGCTTGATATGGAACAAAACCTGGCCCATATAGGAACAAAATCTGGCCCATTTAGTAACTTTTCACAAATTACTTGGAGGGTCTTGCTTGAAAAGGGTGAGCAAGATTTGCTGTCTGAGTCCAGATACAGTATACAGCTAATTAACGTCACAGAACACTCAGCCACAAAATAATATTTACATCAGCATCTAAAAACCACATTGTATTTAATATGTGCACTGGAAATATGCAATCTGAGGGAAATTAGGCAGGGAAGCAATACACTTTTAGAGTTTGGGACTCCTTGATCACTCCAATGAAACAAGAAACAGCCAGTTTTCTGGAGTGAGTCTAACAGGAATGTTTCTAGTTTAAGGGTAGAACAAACATATCCCCATCAGTCAGGTACTTTCCCCCCCCCAAGATGTCTTTTAAATTAGTAACTGAAACAGCTTCCTTCCTCCTTCTGCCTACTGTTACCCACTGAAGTATCCTGGCGCACGAGTGTTTCCCGTGTTTGCCTCCATGAGGGGATTGCTTGCCACAGACTTAATATATTACGCTGCTGTACTGAAACCAGGGCTGATCACTCCAGTGATGCATTGTTGCCTCTGCGATGCATGTCAGTGCAGCAGGACCTCTTGTAAAACTGCCTCCTGCCCTGTAAAAGCAGCTCCAAAGCCATCCGTTCCAAGGCAGTGTAGTGAAGTTGTACAAAGAATCTGATTGCTACCAGGCTCTTTGCTTACTAGGAATTTTTTTTTTCTTGGAAAACTTAGTTATAAACCCATTAAGGCTGGAAAAGACCTCTAAGATCACCTAGTCTAGTCCTTAACTCAGCATTGCCAAGTCCATCACTAAACCATGCCCACATCCCCACACCATCTGAACACTCAGGGATGGTGAATCTATCACTTCCCTGGGCAGCCCACTGCTTGTCTGCTGCCTCTATGAAGAAGTTTATAATATCCAATCTAAACCTTGTCTGGTGCAACTTGAAGCCCTTTCTTCTTGTCCTATTGCTTGTTACCTGGCAGGAAAGCCCAAACTCACTACAACCTCCTTTCAGGGAATTGTAGATTCCAACTTGCAACTCATAGCACTTGTCTTCATCCTTTGGCCAGCTTAGAGTCCCTATTAAATAACAGCTGTCTGTGGTCCTGGAAGACCCTGGCACAGCTGCTCTCTGACAAAGGCAAGAGGACCTGAAAGCCATAAAATAACTCTGTACTGAGAGAGAGACATAGGTGTTCTCTCTGTTACCAGCTATAGTCATGATCTGGTGCAATGCACATTATTGATTTCAAACAACAGGTTCTGTGTTGCCTTCTGCGACAGCCTTCTCTTTGTTTTTTCCTTTTTGTGACCAAAAACTTTCAGAAGTGGCGACAGCTGAGTTCTGGTACCCAGTTTAGAGGGTGTGAGGAGCCCAAGCCAAAAGAACTGGTTTTAAGAAATTCACAGGAAAAAAAGGTGATCAAGTAAGTTTTTTCAGTAATGTTTTGAAGTTGGCTCATTTACACTGATCATAATTACACAATGCATACTACCTTTTTCACTTTTAGGGAAGAGGACAACTTTATTTTTGTCATCTTGAACTCTGATTTTTCCTAGTTTGACTCCCTTTATTGGTGCAATAAATATTTAGCATGTATAACTATGGTACTGTTCAGGGTACCGGATGTCCTTGAGTTTCTCTTCTGTAGTGACAAGTAGTGCAAGCACCCTGTTGTGTTAATGGGTGTACTTACTAAATTATGAATCATTTAATGTATTTTTCTAAAAATCTCTTCAAGTACTTATTATAAATTTATTTCAATTTAATTGAAATTTGAAATAGATAACCATGTGTTCTCCATATGAAAAAAGAAAAAAACTGAAATGGGGAGATGAATTAGAACACGTTTATGTGGAAGTCTACAAAGCTGCTTTTGTAGCTTAAGTTTTTTCCTGCGTGGCTCAGTACATACAGAATCAGACTTTGTTCAGCTGGCGAGGATTTAGTTTTAATCAATTAAAGAGAGGCAATGTTTAGCCCTTCTCAAATTTGAGCCTTCTAGATCCTGTGTTCTCAGACTAAAATATTTTTTCCTAATTGGAAGCAATCTGGGAATTTGCTGTGATTAGCACTAGGACTGTGAGTCCCCAAGCTGAGTTTTGGAGCTAAGACTCAGCACAGCTTCAGTCTTTGTGTTAGCCACTGCAGAGAAGATTGGAGAGTCTGTGCAAGAAGTCTGTCTGGGTTGGATTTCTGTTCCCCCTTCACTTACTCATTACTATTTTGTAACTCTTAGGGTGTGAAAAATGCCATACATAAATTTATTTGTCCAAAGGCTAGCTGAAGTTGAGAGTTGACTTTGTCTTGCCTACTTAAAGTTAAGAAGTAGACAGCTGGTGAAATCCTGACCCAGATGAAGATAATGGTTGTTCTGCTGTTGACATCAAGAGACAACATTTTCTTTCACCAGGCTTTAGCACAGGAAGGGACATCTGTGTAAGGGACAGAGTACAGATGAACTTGCTGAGATGCGATGTCTACTGGTAACAAGCAATATAATCAGCCCAACAGCCAACGCTACCAACTGTCCTCTCTGTCTAGAGAGAAAGAAGAGGAATTGGGGTTTCTTTTTTTAGGAGTTTTTTAGGTTTACATAACCAGTCTAATTCTTCACTACTTTTGTTCAGTTGGTACATACAGGCTTACCGGTCCTCATTTTTCCGTGTCTCCACTTCATTTTTTCTCGTTAAAGCCAATTACAGACAAAATTAATACATGCATGGCTTTGGTAGTCCTACATGCTCTATTAAATGGAAGCAGTGATGAATGATCCACAGCTTGTTTGCAGGACCATATAAACATACAGTGTTCCTGTTTCTCTTTGTTTGCCAGAAATTTTCAGGACTGGTCCTTCAGTCTAAAAAAGCAAAAGCACCTGGAAGAGCTTTAACTTCTGTCTAGTCCACTGTGCAGCTGAAACAGATGTTAAATTGCCCTCCACAGGAAGGTTTTTGTAAGATAGACTGATCTTTAATGCCCCCTTCTCTCAGAGGGAATGCACTGACATCAGGCTGATGGGAGAGGGTGCCTGCAGCAGTGCCTTTCTGCACAAGCACCTCTTGCTTCCTTCTTAGGAAGTTCAAAAACAAAGCCAGGCCTCTTGAATTGAGGCCTCTAGACTGATATTTTGTTCTTTCTGTACTAAGTGACACATCTACTTGGTTTCCTTTTGTCCAATCCAATAGCAGCTGAGGAAAATAGGAAGTTCCTAAAAGCTAATGTTATGACTGAAAAGAATTTTTTTTTTTTTTTTTTAGAGAGAGACTTTTTTAAAAGGGAAAAAAAAAAAATCATTTTTCAGTCAAGAAGTAGGTGAAGTTCATCCTCTGATCCTCTTCACTTTACAGAGAACATACCGAGATATAAAATCTTTCATAAGCATTTCATCTGTATTTCTCTTCCTCTTAAGTACCCATTCTCCTCCCACTTTTCTTTATAGACAGATAAAAAATATTCTTAAAGATGTTAGACATAATAATAATGCAATATCTGTGTTGTTTTGGAAAAGTGTGCTTTAAAACTGATGGAGGTGATACTAAATATACAGCAGTATGATGCTATCACAGTAGTCAATCCTACAAGCCAAATTTATTTGCTATTTATGAAGCTCTGACCTGCGCCCAGAAACAATTTTCTTTCTAAGACTACATGTACCTGTTCAAGACCACTTAAGAAATCTGTCATACACTCAAATAATTCTTAGTATGCAGTAAAGTTACAGCTCTATGTAGGTGTATTGCAAGTATTCAAAGGGCTACATAAATGCCTGTACACAAGTTTGGCTTCCTCCAGCAGAAACTTTTGCAGTGCTCCCAGGCACTCCTCAGAGGCACTCCAGGCTGTTTTACTGCTACACTTTGTAGTGGGGGGAGATTCCCAGGAGAATTTCGATTGTGCTTGGCTAAACCCCTCTGCCATCTCTCCTGCCATTTACTCCTACTAAGGTATGCTGGTTGTAAACTCTCCGCATAGGGGCTGGATAGCTGTGTCAGTAATAGAAGCCTAAATGGTTGGTGTAACTTCAGAGCAGCTGTATATTCAGGGTGCAGAGATTTTCATCATCTTTTTCTGATTCTTCAAAGTGCATTGCCTGGAGAGAGCTGAGTGCTAACATGCTGTAGGCACACACTTTTTTATAAAACCTTTTTTTAGGGTTTATGGTGATATTTTTGTTATAGTTCTCACTCTAGTGATACACCCAGAAAAGAACACTATACAAATATGCAAGGTCCTTCTACCCTTGTACACTGATTTTACCTTATATTTTATGGTTTCTGTTTAAATTTGACAAAAAAAGTAAAGGCGGGGCAGAAGAATTGCAATCTGTTGAAAGAGTAGCTATTCATTTTCCGTATAATATATTCAGATACTACCAAGGGACTTATCCATGAACTGGCGACCAAAATCTGAATGTGGTAGGACTCTGCATTTATTCAAGAAGAGTAAAAGAAGGGGGTGGATTCCTGTTTTTAAAACTAACTGGTTTATATTTGAACTAACCCAAAAAGAGGTTGGATATTACTACTGTGTTATAACAATATAGCAATATCAATGCTAAGGACTCCTGCAAGGAAGGTCCCGTTAGTTGCTGTGCGTGGTATACAGCCTGCCTTGTGCATTAGACCTCCCAGAAAGCACAGATTACTTCCACTTAAACTGAGGAGCTGATTAGCCCTCCCACCCCCTCTGAGAGTGTGCAGGAGAAGAAATGGCTGTTTTCACACTCCACTTAGAAAAGAAGTTTGATCCAATGTATGTTAATGCTAAAGAATCTGGTTACTATGCATTGCAAATTTGATTCCTATGGACAGCTACATAAAGGAATATCCTAAAATGAGACCAATATACAGTCCTTAACAAATGCTGAGGTGGATAGGATGAGGTGGGCAACTGAGAGCACGGCAAGTTGCTAATCATATCCTTCAAGTAAGTTATTTACATGCCAACCCTGTAGTTATAGTCTCACTCATACAGTATAGGTCTCTGAGGGGAAAGAACAGAAATAATTTGTGTTTTGCACCACTTGGCATCTCAGTATAATCAAAGCCCCAGATCCAGGTGAGTATGCTACTGAATTGTAAGGTATTCTTAGCCTTTCCTAAAAGCATCCATTCACACATATCAACTTTGCAGTCCTTGTTCTGCTGCTTTAGCTCTGCTGCTAAGCTACAGGGAAAATCAAAAGCTCAATTCAAACCAGATGTGATCATAAATGGCAGTGATAGCAGGATTTTTGTGAAACGTTCAACAATGGGATTAGAAGAAAAGACTGAATTTGGTAAGTGCTGCTGAGAGGCAAACTACTTGGGTTCCAAATAAGAGGCAAGGGTCAGAATTCTGTCATGATGCATGTAGACTGGAAAGTAGATGCTAATCTGTCGTTTTCAGATGTTTCTGAAAAGCCTGGCTTCCTAAAATTGGTGTTTACTCATTTTGACTGTGGTGTTTTATTCTGCATGTGTGCTGGTGATAATTTATATGTCTTTATATGAAATCAGGACAACCTGTCTGAGTCCTAGGGGTAAGGGAGCTCTTTCAGTATCTGTGGGAGATTAGAGAAAATTGTTATTGGCTCAAAACAACTGAAGTGTGTGTGAGGGGGGTGGCCCAGAGCAAGTTCTCTGAAGGTGGGCTGATGCACTGCTCACTGCCCACCCACTGGAGCCCAGCGTGGCTGTCAGTCACTGGCACAGGGACAGCAGTGTCCCACAGCCCACGCTGGAGCCTCAGGCTAGCTTCAGAGTGGCCAGATGACTGGAAGCCCCACCTGGGGGCCAATGGCCACAGGAGGCCAGAGCAGATAAAATCCACTGCCCTGAGAAACACATGGTCACACGTGCCTGTTGTCTTTGGATTTTATGGCAGCTGACAGGAAGCTGGATCCAAGACAATAGCTGAATCTTTCTTCACTTTGTCTCTTTTTTTCTCTTCATCTTTCTTCTTGAAATCTGGGTAATTTAAAATTGGATGGGTTGGAGTTTGCCAAGTCAATGCTTTGTTAAATGCTTCATTTTGATTGAATGTTGGCTTTAAATTTTGCCAAGTTCCTGTCCTTCTATTTTGCCAGTAAATTTTGGTTTTTAACCTCTTGGGAATTTTGTCTGTTTTCCTTTGCATCACCTCAGGGAAAATGTACCTTAAGCCTCTTTTAAATAAATTCACCAAGTGAGGACCAGGGCTTTATGGTATGTTTTTGTTTTCAGTGTGCTCCCTGAGATTTAAGCACCTATTTAAACTTGCCTTTAATTATGGTTTTTAATGTCTTTCTGATTAGAAGTTTGACTCTTATCTGGCCCATTTCAGTTTTACTCTGCACTACCCTTTACAACTGGTAGTTTGTACAACTTGTACTGCCTTGCACGACCATGTGCCAGGCCATGAAGCTGAAACTGTTGGTTCCAGGACCCAGCCTTGACATCAGTCGCTCAGTTTAATGACAACTTAGTAAAGTGTGCATGACAAATGTATCTATTCAGCAAGTTTAACTCGAAGAGGGCTAGAGGCAGAAATTATACATTATCCCTTATTTTTGTTGATGCTCAACTTTTGTTTTACCCCTACAGCATTTTTTCACTGACTTTTTCTCCTGATGACTATGTGTAATGACCATAACTCTCTCATAATCGCAGGACTATTGATAACTTGCAATATTTTTTTGTTATTTTTATAAACCTCAAGTCTTCCAGATGTCATTTTTCCCCAGGCTTGCAAGTTATGATATGTACCATGTAAGTGAATAACCAAGAAGCAGGAGTACCACAGCTTGGGCACGTGACCTTAGAGTGACCTTAGGGACTGACTGTATTTTCAGTCTCTTTTTGAATTGCCCCAATGCATTCAAAATAGTAATACAGTTGTGCTCAAATCAGAAGGGGTTCAGAGCCTAGATAAACATAATCTGTCACAGGACCACTGCCAAACAACTTAATTCCTGTAAGACTGCAACTTTGTACTATTCCCCAGGCTGCTTCTCTACACTGAGAAGCCTCAGCAACAGTAACTTGGGCTCCAGAAGAGTCTCTGCTTCTGGCACTAGGCACTGCTGCCAGGCTCAAAGAGGAGACACTTCCTCACAGGAAACTGAAGTCCTGTCAATTGCCCCCCATTTTTCCAGTTCTTCAAAGAATGCTTTATGTTCTCAGTATCTTGCTGTAAGTTGGGTTCTTGTCCTATTTTTAACAGCTAGAAATGCAAGGGATTTTTCCACCCTACAGAGCACCTAGGGAAACTTGTCCTCCCTGCCCTGTAGCCCCAAAGACCAAAGACAGCAGCAATGGTTAGAGCTCTGAAACATTTTCTGGCCCAAAAGTGCACTTCAGAAATACCTGGGATAGTCACGACTCACCACGACATATCCTGCAGCCTTTGACTAAGACTCCATCTCTCTCTGTTGCTGAGTATGTTCAGAAAGTCCCCCCCTTTGAAATACAAAAGGTCATTGAACTGTACCAAACCTGTAGGCTCTGCGAGTTCAGTACGAGTTTGGACTTTCAGACAGAGCAGGCAAACTTGAATTTTGCTTTCATGAGTGTATGGGACAGGGACCACTCTGCTGCTGCTCTCGGATGAGAATGGGGAGGCAGGGGCTTAGAGAGGAGCAGGGCTGGGATGGAAGGTGGCTGTGAGAGGTCCTGGGAAATCTAGTCCTACTTCTTCTTCCAAGGCTGAATGAGGAAAGGATGTGGGAAGGGGAGTTTAGTGTTGCTACGGAGCGTAACAACAGCCCGTTGCGCAGACCCTGAGCCTTTCCTTGGCACTGGAGGGGATGCCAGCCCCTGTGCACATTGCAAAGACAATGCAGGCAGTGAATGGCAGGCTGCTTCGCCACTCCAGCAGTCTGTTGTCTGGAGAGCTGTCCTAACCTGATACCCAGAGGTGTGATGTCCCACTGTGGACAGAGCCACTGTTCGCAAGATGAACCAAAGCTCAGCTCCAGCTGTGCCTGAACAGCCTGGGATCTGTTCAGACCTGCTAAAGTTTCCAAATTTGAATGTGCATCTCAGAAAAGTGTGTCTAGCAGATAAAAGAGTTTGTAATTTAACAACTGTGGTACTCTCCAGTGGTTTCTTTCTTTTTATATTTTTAAGAGTGTTTCTTACAAACAAGACTGATCTCTCTGTTGATTGATCAGTTCACTGGATTCTGTCCCTTAGCAGATGTGTTTTGAAACATGAAGTAATTCATGGGACATTTGTCATAGGGTGTCGCTGGAGCAGACAGAACTGGAGAACTTTTGCTCCTCCTCTGTGGTGGAAATATTTCCAATGAAAGATGTATTTACCTGTTTGCCAAAGCTTCTCTCTTCTTGTCTTCTCCCAGACTTGGAGTGGAGCCATGCTCAGGGCCAGATGTCTGAGTCTGCAGGCCTACTTTCAATTTCAACAGCAGTCAGTACTCACCTTCATTAATAATTCAGGTTTTTTCTTCTGTTAGGAAAACAAGAACTTTTTCTCACCATTCCTTGAAAGATATTTTAGTCAATTTTATCAATCTTTTCATATTCTTCTAGGTGACAATACTGTCTCTGGTTGGCTTCTGAAGGTTTTTTACTCTATAGCTTTCACTTTGAGGACCCTTTAAATAATATATTATGCAATGTGATCATCCTTATTGAGTGTCTGCTTTCTCCCCCCCACATCCTCTCTTGAGACACAAATGTGTTTGGGAAGCTTCTTATTTATGAAGGATGGGTCTTGTTCTGCTCTGAAGTAAAACAAAAGGTTCTCTTACATTTTAAGGGGGTGTATTTTAGGTTTACTTGAATTACTAGGTAATTGTGTTCTGAAAGACCAAGTTTGAGATGTACCTTTTATTTGGCTTGGAAACAAGTTTGGGGTTTTTTGTGGTTTTTTTTGGTTGGGGTTTCTTTTTTGTTGAATTTTTTGCTGTTGTTTTTGTTTTTGCCTTTTTGTAAGTTCATTTTGGAATAAATATGTTCCCCAGTTTCAGACTGGCCCTTCATAAAATTTAATGTGACAGCTTTGTAAGGCACAAAGACAGATTTTTCTGCTGTGGCATCCCCAATCCTTAATAATTTATGGAGACTTGTCCTGCAGTTTGGCTTTCTTTGACATTCTGTGATTTTAAGCTGGATGAATGAAAAAATCTTAGGAGCCCAAGAAGAATTAGTTCCAAGGTAAGCATACTGTCCAGATGCATAAAATGTCTGGATATTATTTCATTGAAGGCTCACATTCAGCTGACCTAACTCAGGATGACATACTGGCCCTTCTTTCTCACTGAAATCTTGTTCCCAAGAACCTGATTCCTTTCATTTTAAAAAGTCTCTGGCATGGTCACTGAGAAAGCTCTAAAAGCTGAATGTCGCTGGTGTAGTAGCGGCACCGGGGCGCTCTGCCTGCTGGCATTTTTGGGAGCCTGAGAGAATGGCTTTGCAAAGGGTGAGTGCTCCATTCACCACAGTGCCCTGTCACGGTGTTATAAATACCAGCCTCCTAATGGGCTCCTTTTTTGAGTGTATGGAAAAGGCCTGGTAGGGAAAATCCTGCCCTTCTGCAGAGATGGCTGACAGCGGCAGCACTACGGAAATGCTTTTCCTGATTATCACAGTGAGAAGTGACTATTCCACACTTGGAAACAATCAGATCTTTTTCCTCTCCCATCATTTCTAGTTGATATCCATGCCTTAAAGCAGATGATTTAGCTATCCATCCTGAAATGAACAAGCTTTCTCTGTGGAATGACATTCACTTGCGCGATTTCTCTTAGTCCAGACTGCAAGGTCATCCATTTCTGCCAATACAAGTGTCTAACCCTATCACATCTCCGAAATGCCTCCCAACTTCATAGGATTGCTAAGTTCACCAGCATGCTCCAAGCACTAACAAGAGCATTATGTAAGACGAGACCAAAAGACCAACTGCTGACAAGCTGCACACCGTTTTTATCTTCCAGCTTCATACCCTTTTTCAAGGCCCATTTTCTTTAGCCCATTTCCTGCAGCTCATGCTTCTCACAGGTATTCCCTATCTTTTCCAGTTTAATAACTACCTATGTGGTAGTAATTTAAATATTTTCTGATGTTAGATCAACCATATCTTTCCCTGTGTGAATACTAATAATCTCAGCAGAGAAGAAAATCAGTCTAATCTGATCTAACACTGGAAAATTCATATTCTGTCCTGTTTGTTATGCCTAATTTCTTCTATGTTTGTAACAATTCTTTCCTTTAAAATCCACTTCAGTTTTGGTGAAAGCAACAGTGAAATTCCTGCCAATATATTTTATGGTACCTATATTAGATTAAAGGCATTGTGTTCGCTGTTCTCCAGTCAGATAACACTGCTGGCTCTCACTTCCCATGTAAATGTGGTGTACTGCCCATTGCTTTCCCCAAAACTCTGGGATGTGAATTGTGCTGTCGCTTCATCCCAAGTGCATCAACTTTTTCAAGTATTTCACTTGTACCTGGCTTGACGGTATTTCATGTGTATACACCAAGTGTGCCATTCTTGCTTTTTCTTAAGGCAAATTTGAAGCAGTTCTTAGTGGGTTTTGGGACCATAGTTGAAATGTGCTGTAAGGGCTCAAGAAAGCAGCTCCCTGCTATAGCACTGAGTCAGCTGAAGGGAGGACTCCCACCTGGTGGTTTTCAATAGCATGTCTTGGGGAGGAATCCCAGAGGAAACCAAATTCAGTGAGAATTCGCTGAAAGCCTTTACAGGTGGAGGAGGTTCTTTTTCTCAGCTCCAAGCTGAATGAAGGCACTGAACACAAAACCTGGCATCAGCTGCTGCTCTTAGCAGCTGTAAAGGCATATCTGTGGCAAACATCGGCAGGCAACTAGAGCCAATGTGCTGACCTTTCCCAGCCTTAAAAATAGGAAGGCGATAAAGAAGGAAAAAGTCACTTTGTTTTAAAGAAGAAAAGCATCTATATAGCGTCTGTTGGGGGGTGTGCCACTGTGTCTTTGTGCCAATCTTAATGACAGACAGCAGATGCATCTGGGCCAGTAGAAATGAGTCTGCAGTTCAATTTCTTTGCACAGTTGCAAAAACAAAAGCTGAAATCTGTTCCAGCATATAACCAGCAGGGACTGTATCTTTTGTGGTGCTCTGAAGTCCCAGTAATACAGGCTCAGTTCTGGGCAAAGATCTGCAGTGTTTCAGAGTGAAAAGCCTAATGTGAATATGGCAGGGTACCTTGAGAAGCTGTAAAACCTTCTTCAGATGGAATAGATACAGAAATTGAGCTTTTAGACTACCTGTGATCTACTTAAAGTTATCAATGTAAATTTCTTTCTACAAATAGAAGTTAGGGATTTTTTTTGACCAATGTCTTGGGGTAGAAGGATGTGGGGAGCAAGGCATCCTCCTATGAGGGCAAGAGTGGGCTCCTTTCTAATCAAAATGAGCACCAGCAATGTGAATTCTCTTTCTTGATACTGCAAACACAACCAAACAACCTCCAGGCTCCTCCTGCAAACCTCTTCTTTGCAGAAGCAAAAAGCTTCAGTGTCATCATAGCATGATATACAAGACAATAAGCACAGATTGCTCTGTTCTGCTGTGTCCCTTGCCTGAGGGGATCGTGTTGCAATTGTTTAAGAGCCTAATTGCAGTACTAAAATGTAATTCAGGGTGGGCAGTGAAGACTGACTTTATTATAAAAAAATGAATTAAAAACAGAATGGATAAAAAACCAAACAGTAGCACAGAGTCCAGGAAGTGGGCCAAAGTGGTGAAGGGTTGCACCTTACTTCTCTAATACTGGGAGACTGATTTATAAGACTACTGCTCTGAATAAAACGTGGTTCCCCATGGAGAGCTTTGATTTTACTAAATAAGAGTTGCCCTTTTTATTTTAACCTGGATCTAGAATATGAGAGGAAAAGGAAAGCGTGTACATTCTTCCATGGGCAGACATCTGAATAGCAACAATTCAGTGATTTCAGTGCATTCAAAGACTGTCAGCCATCACCTTGAAAAAAAATTGTTCCAATTGCTCCCAAAGCAGTATGGCCACCTTTGGGGCCTGCAGAACACAAAATTATTATTTTAGAGTTGAGTTTAAAAATCATGATTCAGAATAGATGCTAAATAAGAAAACGCTAGCAAAGTGACCTTTTTGTTAGATGTTATGAGAGCTTATGCTGCTTGACTGAGAAGACTGGACAGTTAGAACACTCTTTCATCAGAGAAAACTTAAAAAAAATTAATGGAAGTGGCAAAAGACTGCATTCCTGCATGGAATATGAGCACGAGAACAAATTTGCGAAGGAGTGATCAGTGGTATAAGATTGTTAGGGGCTTTCTGAATTTGGGGGAAACATATTCAGTAGACTTGAAATTTCTAGCCAAACTGAACTCTGATAGGATAGAGAAACATTTTTTGCTACTTTTCTGCAGGTGTTTAATACATCAGTGCTTAATAAGCTAGAGAAACCTCACCTACACTTTTACCCATGAGGTCTTGTCTTTGTGACTGTGAAAGTAAAATAATCCACAAGAGGCAATACTTTAGGTGTAAATACAAGATTTGTGTCGCAACAATTATGCACACAGAGCAGGAGGGGTGAGCAGAATGCCTACTGACATTCCAGCTTGTCCAGAGGAAAATTTTCCTTGATAAGACAGAGCTACTTCATTGTTAGTTTCAAGTCGTATTGCAGTATTCAAAATCTCAAACATGTTGACTTTCCCCTGTCTGATACATTTTGTTAATATTTCTTCTCCTAATGTTCTGTGTGGCTCATTCTTTCTGAGGCCTTCTTTTAACTTGTCATCAGTGTTTCTGCTGAATAGTGATCAAGTAAGGCAGAAACATTTTGTTGGAGATACATGGAAAATGTATTTTTTTTTTTCCCATTGTGTGGTAAAAGGAGCACTTGGCTCATTCTGGTCCATAGCACCTCAGAAGGCAACCTGCCAATATTAGGTCTCTTTCATGTGCTACAATAAACAGCAGCTCCAGTAGAAATACTGTTATCTCACCTTTCAAGAAGCCCTGAGCTTTCTAGTCTATACTGTGTTTTTAGAGTCCAGTATGAAAACTCCAAAACTTGCATCAAAACTCAGCTATTATCAGCAATTCTTCTCAGTCATAAAGCACAGTTCTTTGCAGAAACACATTGCAGCAGACTTGGTCAAGCTTCACTGAAATTCATTCCAGTCTTTTCATCAAGCTGTGGCTCCTGGTGAATCATAGCTGAACTGTGGAGCTGTGCTGGGACTGCCAGGCACAGAAAGGACAGCTTTGGGGATGCAGTGTTTTATCTGTTACTGAGCATGTGCTGCAATTGACTCTAAAAATTAATTGAAAAATGTTATTTCCTAATACACTAAAGGAAGATATGTCAACAGTTACTTGAACAAACTCAGGAGAGATTTCTGATGAGATTTGTCCCAAGCAGCCCCCATTTGGAGGCAGATGTGGAAAGGGGTTTTCAAGCCCTGAGCAAGTCCAGATGGCAAGGCAGTGTCATTCATGGCAAACTGCTGCTTTGTTGGCTGAGCCTCTGTTTGAAGATTAGCTGGGAAAGGATGCACTTGCAGGTGCTTCTTATATCAGCCTTATAAAGGCAGACTGTCACAGCTGCGGAGACATATCTGGCTTGACATTCACAGGAAAATTACGGCTGGATTTGTTTTCTTGACTTGCAGTAACCCAGATCACTTGTGCAAGGTGGGTGAGTGTACACAGGGGCAAAGTGACACTGTGTGCATAAATGTAGGAGATTTGTTTTCTGAGTATACAAATACAGGATGCTGATGAGTGCTTGAAGGGGAAGGTACTATTTGTTATTCACATTTGAACTTGTTAGTTATTAGACTTTTTATTTTTTAAAAGGCATGTAATTTTTCTCTAGAGTCTGTGAGCTGCTCAGTGTCATTAGGATGCCTATAACCCTGGCATTAAAATGACATCTTTTATCTCCAGCTGTTTGATTCTGCAAAAAATGCATTTACCCTAATGTGATGCTGTTTCCAAAATCCGGGGCTGCATTATAAAACATATTCATAAATATTAAGTTTCATAAAATAAAGTGTTCCCCTTGACACTATCAGGATTTCAAAAGAGTTTAGTAACTTTTTCATTCTGAGCAAAACAGAAGTGTAGCTCTGTTGTTAAAGCCAGATAATAATTGACCTATATTTCACACACCTTCATTTCCAAAAGTTGACAAAGGCAATGTGCTCTTGAAGCTGATAGGAGCTGGTACTCAAATAAGGTTTAAACTTTTTGTGGTGGTCCTTGTTCCAGAGGTTTTGAAGATCAAATAACACTGATAAAAATGCACATTGAAAGAGATAATGTGATGAGCTGCAATTTTAAAGAGGAAGAAGAAATTCTGGTATTTATTACTGACAGATCATGAGATGCTGTCCTAGTTAAGGTCCACAAGTAAGCAAACAAACAAAAGCCTTCACTTTTACTTAGCCAAGACATGATCTACCTAAAACAACAGGGAAACTGTAAGATTTCAGAATCTTTGTTGGTAGTAAGAGCAGAGAGAGAAAATCAGCAATGCTCACTGAACAAAATATGGTGAAATCTTAAAAAACACCCACTGTCTAGCAGTGGTCCAGAAATTAATCTACCTTACTTCTATGGCCTGTAGGGCTCAAATTTTAACCTGATCTAAAGATTTTGGATACGTATCCAAATACTTGCAAGTTTATCTCAAATATAAATAAGATTGAGCTCAAGTTTTCATTTTTACATTGTTCCTTTTTGTCTCTGATTCAATCCAGCTTAGATTTTTCAGAATAGTAATAGTCTCCACCCTTTACAAATATCCTATTTTCTTGAAAATGGCATTGGTTTCAGGTGGTGTTATGATCTTGAGATTGGTTACCCACATATATAGTTAAAATATAATAGAGTAAAGAAGATCACCTGCATCCCAAACAATATCCACGCTCTCCTGATGGTGTGTCTAGCTGCAGAACGGAACTCAGCATATGTGAGGATGGGCTCTCTCCTAAGGTCGGTGCTCCCTGACAGCCTGGGGGAAAAAACCCAACTGCAGAGTCGTGTCAAGCAAACAACAGCCTACGCTGTTAATTGCTGTTTCAGCTAGCTGGGGGTAAAAGTCTTGTTTTACAGAATGAATCAGACCTCCAGTGATTTGCTGGTGAGCTCCTCTCTCAAGGTAGCACAGTCTGTCCATGGGGTCTGGGTGATTATTTGTGTAAATAAGGTATGGCAGTGAAATCTCTAAAGACATAAATTGAACCAGGACTTCTACAGCCTTAAAAGCAATTACAGGTAGGAACTGGAGAAATGTCAACAATAAGGAATCATAGAAACAACGTTCTTGATCAAATCACATTCTACATTTTGTGTTTTTCTATCTGGTGTAATTGCACTATGTCATGAATTTCAGCTTGTGCTGAAAAAGGAGAACAGACCTTGGGGTCCGTTGTTAGAGAAAATTTTGCATTTCCATTTAATATATTTATCTTCAAATGAAGGTTTTATGGAAAGTAAGTCTTGATTTGAAAACTTTTTCCATCCAAAGTCATTAAAACCCCTGCCATTCAATAAACTCAGATTTGTTTGCGTTGAGGTTTTTGAGTCAGTTTTAGTAACTAAGTAAAAATCAGACATTTTTAAGTTGCATTTTTTTTAAATTTCAACTTTTTAATTAGTCTAGTTTGTTTTCTAAAGCTTTCTACCCTTTCCTCACCACAACCCAAACTCCTTCCCCTACTAAGTATTCCAGTCTAAGACTAAAACAAAGAGCCACTAATTAAGGCAACAAATAAGGAAGAACAAGAATAAAAAGGATAGTCAAGGAGAGAAATTTTATTTTAATATTCAGCCATGACAGATAATTTAATCAAACATGTGGGTAAAACCTAATGGCAAGTTGAGTCTCGAATGCAAATACACTGGGAGTTTGCTTTGCCAGCCTGTTTTCTCTCATTAGGCACTTCCTGCTTGAAAATGGAGCAATTCCTATTCATCAAAGAGAATAGCTATATTCTTGCTTAGGAGTACACATTCATTTTGGATCCATGATAAGTTGTGAATACTCCAAATCTTTTTTTTTTTTTTTCTTTAAAAATGCATGTTTCAAAGCTTGTTTTATTACCAGGAAAAGGCTTTCAGGTTATTTTTCATTTCAAAAAAAGGGAAAATATTTTATATTCAGAATTGACTGTAACTGACTGTTCTCTAGCAAACTTTCTGAGGACATCTGCAGACATTCAGTGCATCGACATAATACGAAAAAAAAAAAAGGAAGCTGGGAATTTAAATTAGATCCAATTCAGAGATGCATGTGTGTATATTGAACGGTCACGTACTCATATTTTGGTGTGAACAGGTGAATGGTTAGTTAAGGGTTACTGAAAGCATGATTGATACAGATCCAGAGTTACGTAAAAGAACATTAAGCTGTGGCCCAGAGGACCCTTTAGTCACAGATGTAAATCTGGTCTGCATTCAGAGCTTAAGGGGTAACAGAAAGCCTGAGCACTGTGTCCTCTGCTCCTTGGTGAGGGCTTCTCCTGCCTCACCTCAGCACTTCATCATTCAGTTGAAGTGGAGGAAAGTGGCTGTTCTTCCAAATCCAGCCATATTCCAGGCGTTATCAGGGCAAATCCATGAAAGCATCACAACTGATAGCAGATCACAATGTCTGCTGAAAAGACTGGATTTCCTGACAAGAATTTTCTCACCCTTGGAAAAGGCCATATTCTATAGGAAAAATATAAGCCTTTTTCCAGAAAAATCTGTGGTGTTGTTTTTCAATTGTCTTTCTCAGTCCAGCAAGATCTCAGCTCTGACTTACTTTCAGTTCTGCTTTAATGCTTGGAAGAATCTTGATGCTTGAAAGTCTTGAATTCCTGAATCTTGAATCCTCGAAACTCTTTGATCTCTTAGAAGGACACACTTCCCAGACAACAACATCAGAATAAAACTGGGAAAACAGGTTGTCATCAAGCTGTTCTGGGTAAATGTTTTTTCACCAGGCCATTCATAACAGGAGACTGTGTTTCTGAAGCAGCCCACCAGTCACATCTCTGAGCTTCTACCTCTGCACTCTGCATCTGACACAAATATAAATGAGAGAATGTTTCTTAGGAGTACTTTGGCTGAAATAATCCTCTCCAGTCTCACACTGTGTCGTGCCTTTCATAAGATTAACTCATAGGAAATGAGTTCTACTTTTCCCCCTAGCTTCAGTGGGAAAATTCCGCTCAGTTTTGGGTTGGCTTAAGTCTGTGAGCACTCACTGCAAAAAAAAAAAAAAAAAAAAAAAAAAAAAAAAAAAAAAAAGTATTACTTACTCAGATAGAGTTTCTCTTCAAACAGGTGTTGCATCTTTCCCCCTTGCTGACACGTGGAAATCTGTGTGTGTCTCAGCAAGTGCAGGGGGCTTCCTATTCCTTTGCTGTCCTGGTGGTTTGGTGGTAACTGCAATGCTGCTCTGTGTAAGATCCTGATGGGAGTAAAGGACACTGGTTTCTCTGACACTGAATTGTAATGTACAGCAGAAAAAAAAAGTTTGTAAGGGTAAGGATAGTACAAATTTCTGTTCTGGTCCCTAAACTCTTATGAGGCCATTTATAGCACATCCAAGATCAGGAGCCAGCAGTAACGTGGTCCCTGCCGAGCCTCTTGAGTCAGCAGGATGTGATTCTTCTCTGGCAAATGATGTCAACAGCATCTGACTGTCCAGAGAAGGATGTTGTGCCAGAGCAGCCCTGAGAGTGGCCCTGCTGAGCCAGAGGAGGAGTCCTTTCTTGCAGTGTGGCCAGGGCTGCCCTGCCTGGGCTGTGCCCATGGGGTGGTGCAGCCAAGCATGTACCATGTCTGGGGGTCAGATGCCACCACACCTCAAGAGCTGCTTTCTAAAGCTGTGTGTCTGAAGAGGAGAGTTGCTTTGCTATTAGCTACTCTGTCACCTGCCAGACTGAAGTGGTGTCATGAGCTCTGGCTTATTTAATTTTATTTTAATGCCTTGCCAGTGTGGGTCTCCTGCTGCTCCCCAACTGGAACTCACAGGAGGGTTGGCCAGTGACAAATATCCAGTAAAGGCTTACCAATATTTGTCTCACAGTATTAGCAAGGGGAATGGCTTTCTGCTGTCTCATGCTCATAGGTCATGCCCTATCTCCAGAAAACTGCCAAAAGGAGAAATTGTGAAGATGTTAAGGAAAGAGGAGAGAATTAATGAGTTGTGAATCAGTGATAAATCTCTGGAGAGGTACAAGCTTCCTCTAAGTCATCTTCTCTAGGTACTCAGCTGTTCTGTCTTATTTCTGGCATCATCCAGCTTCAAAAGTTTCCAATGGCTTTTAAAATTCTCTTGCAGAAATTGTTTCTAATATTTCTGGACTACTGGCTCCCTGCCTTCTGCTCTGCTGAGTTGACTGCAGAAAAAATTGCTTCTCCAGGCGGTGACCGACAGCCCCCTGCCCCAGGAGCAGCGGTGCCTCAGAGCTGGTCTATGTCACTTGGCAGGGAATGTCATGCCTTCCAGGTCCTGCTGCTCCTCCACGTGTACAGGCAGCATAGCTGAAGAGGAAACTTTCTTCATGTCTCAGTGCACAGGCAGCACACGATGCCAAATTAGCGAGCCTTGGTGTCAGCATTGTCAAAACACTTATGAAAAGGATAAAGTTTAAATAGGCTGCTGATCCCGCTGTTACGAATGGATGTGGGGGTTTAGGTACGTCCTTGCCTTTTGCCCAGGCCTCTGGCAGCAGGCAGTAGCTTCATTGAGGCGGCCAGCACCCCAAAACCCACTCTCGTTTGCAAGTTCTTTAATTATGGCTGATTTCGTCTATTATAGAATGAATCCTTTATTTCCTAGACAGAAAACTAATAGATATAAGAGTTCAAGTAGAGAAACTACTAGCAGGTATATACAGCATATATAGGTATATACAGGTATATACCTATTAATATTACAGCTAGCAAAGAAATAATACACTGAATCCTAAGTTATATCTTACCATCCAGTTGTTGGTGAGGCACACATCCAGATCCTTTCCCTCAATCCCCAGGGAAGTAATCATAGATTTGCATCCGTGCTCCAGGGAGAAGTCTTGAGCACTTCTAGAGTATGTGTGTAGAAGTCTTCTGCGTCTGTGATAACTCGTGTGTCTTTTATAGTTATAAAACAGTGTCTCTTAGTCAAGAATATTTCTTTTATCTCTTCCCACATCTTTTTTCTCAAGACTAAGATGTTGATTCTTAGCTGAGGACTGAGCCCTTTTGGCACCAGACATGACCCCTTGCTGAGCCTTTCGGCCTGGCTTATCTCTTTATGCGCCAACTACCCATGATAGGGAGGAGGGGGGACAGTCCTGCCACACCCACAAAGAAAATGTCAGCATTTCTACTTGTGTAACCCTGTTAAACAAGAACAGGATGTGTCTTCTGCCCTTTGACACCTCTTACAGCACAAGTTTTGTCTCTGTAGCTGGGGTGATGTCTCTGTGTTTGAGGGACTGTAGAGTTATAATAGTCCAGATACTCAGGGCCAGAGTGTCTAGGGAAACTACAGCACATTCACAGGGACAGCAAGAGAGAAAGGAATGGCAGCATGGAAAAGCCAGCTGGCTGCTCGCTGATGTTGTTGTCAGCCACCTGCAATCACACAAAAGCTTTACTAGGGTTTAACGTAAGAAATGATAACACACAGCCATATCTGTGTAGGGCAGGGTCAGGAAACCAATCTGAGAAAGAATAATTCACCTTCTTGAAGCTTTTATTTTCTCCAGCTGCTAGCTCTCCTGCTAAAATCATAGTACAGGTGCAATGTCAGAGCTGTGTCCTCAGCATTGAACCTTGCAGCTATTATTGGGAGTGGTCCAGGGAAGATTGGATATGGGCACAACCAAGATCTGTACTTCTGTTCCTGCATGCTGTGTGCAGCCTCAGCTTTCAGACTGTGCTGTGGACAGCACAGCAGTATGGAAAGGCAGGTGCTGTGTTGAAGAGCTTAAAATTGTTATATATGCAGGAAGTGAAAAGAGGAGAGGAAAAAACAGGCTTTGTATCAGAAGTCTGCTAAAATGAAAGAGAGGTCTGATGCAGAACTGTAGGAGTGAGATCTTAATGCAAACAAGTTTTAAATATTCAAAATGTATTTAGAGGTTTTCTGCATGCCTGACTTCTTGATAAGGGGTGAGTATTTACAGTGGGAAAACCAAGATTCCTTTATGTGAGAAATCATGAATGCAGAAATGCTGGCATCCCAGATCATTGGTTTATTTCACAAATTTTCACTTGTGTACAAAGACTTGGATTAAAATTCACCGTATTCTTCAAAACATACAAGCAATTTTAAAATGGTTCTCACTGGGTTTAGCAAGGGATTGTGGGCTTTTAACTAGAGATAACAAGAAGTCAGTTTAGGTATATCAGGAAGGAAAATATTTCAGACTTGACAAACAACAACAAAATGCCTTAAACTTAAACCCACAGGACCTGAACTTTAAACTCGGATCCGACCCGAAGCAGCAAATCCAACATGTGATGTAGGATGTAAGCTGAGCCAGCAGCCTGCTGAGCTGATGCCCTGCCTGGAAGGGAGGCCAGTGGTGCTCATGTCATGTATAATACAGGTCGAGTAGGCTACAGGCTTCAAAATGAGGGGAATGCACTAACCTGGAGCAAATCAGACCACAGCACTTTGCACCAGTTTGGACTGTCAAAGTCTCACTAGAATCTTCCCATAGAGTCAGAAGCAGGTTAGCTCCCAACCACAAGTTCAGAGCCTGCTGTGTATGTGGCTTGCATGGTAAAAAGGCTGGTGACTGCTCAGCGGATGGGGAGGCAGTAGAGCAGGAAGATACTTCAATAAAATAGTTTTAAAAGAAAAATTTTCAAGTGTTAAAGTTTAAAAAATATATGAAAGTAAAAGAAGTTTGTACACAAAGTGCAACGTATTTAAAGTTCAATATAGCTCCGTGACTGTTTTTAGAACAGATCTCTCTCTTCTGTACCTGCAGAGGAACCAGTTTGCTGCCGCTGCATCAGAGTGCAGCTGGGAAGAAGAAATCACCCTTACTGGTGAGGGTGGGTGCCAGCTTGCATAGAAGCAAGGCATATGTCTTACAGCCTGTTTACATGCCCGCTTCTGGATTTGGTTGATTTTCAGAAGAGCTGCATTATGCTGGCAGGCACAGCTACAGGGCAGCCCCTATAACCTGCATACCATGGTCTGCAGGGCTCAGTGTGTGTGTGCAGGGGAGCAGAGATTTTTCCCCAGGTAAAGCACAAGGTTAGTTAAATCGAACTGTGACACAGTTATACATCTATAATGTGATCTGTTCCAGAGAGTTAGCACCCCAAGCTGCTCTGAATGCTGGTGTCACAGCCAGTGTTTACTTTACTTGTGCCTCCTACAGGCATCTTCTTTTTCAGAATTTCTGTGCCCAGTGAAAATGGTTTTTGAAAGTCTGGATCTTTTTAACACTCATAACTGAGCCCAAAGTAGCTCTCTACCATTACCTGAAAGGAGTTTCTACTGAGATGGGAGTCAGTCTCCTGCCAGGTAACAAGTGAGAGGAGAGGACCAGATGAAATGGCCTGAAGTTGCCCAATGGGAAGTTTAGGTTTGATATTAGAAAAAAATTCTTTACTTAAAGAATGCTCAGGGAAGTGGTGGAATCACTGTCCCTGGAAGTGTTCAAAAGGTCTGTGGATGTGGCACTCACGGATGTGGTTCAGTGGTGCCCTTGGCAGTGCTGGGTAACCAGCTGGACTTGATCTTAGGAGTCTTATCCCACCTTAATGATTCTGTCATTCTATAAAATGACATATGCTCAGTCTCAAATAAAAACACTTGAAACAGGTTCCTGGGAAAAATACTGTCTTAAGCCTATCCTTAGTCTTGTATCTGTTTTTTCTCTAGCATGTGCAGCTCTACTACATCTTCATTGTTAGAGCCAAAAATAATGAATTCACCTTTAGATTAAAGAGGACACAGAATTCACTGAAAGCAGAAAAACAAAAGTAGTTTACAGAAGACCTAGCTAAGCTTTAAAAGTCAGTATTTACTACTTTAGGTAATTGCAGAAATTTGTAGTTTAATTTAGATGGAGACATTAGGGCACAACTGCAGCTGCTGAGTGTCTCTTTAGAGAGTGTTTTTAAGGTAACAACTTCTCTTTTTGCCCTTCTTCACTAAGAGAAACCACACACAAGACAAGAAGAAAATTATTTGGTATTTTTTCACTAGGTTTTTGATGCTTTAAAAGGTCATGGTAGGGTATTGCTTATTAGATGTACCAATAACAGCAAATTTTTTAAATTAGCTTATGTTCTCTGCATGCTTTTAAAATATCTGCTCAAGTGCTTTTGATGTTTTGCAATATTTCACAGAGTGCAAAACCTGAGAAGGCTAAAATTGACATACTTTCTGGCTTGTGCTTTCTTTCTGCTGCAGAAGAGATGATTTAAGACTCAAAAGGTGGTGAAAGGTTTTCATTTGGAAAATACTTGTATAGAAAACAAGTCACAGAAGAGATGCTGAACAGACAGATTAAAGGACATGCAGGATTGCTCAAAAATGCTGTTTAAAAGATAGTGATAATAGACTAATTAAAAGAGCAGTAAAGCCTTATAGGATTATGTAATCTAAAACTAAAAAATAATTATTGATTAAAAAAAGAGAAGAAAAACAAGAAGTGTACAAGAAGTGAGTCTTTCAAGTAGTAACCAAATAAAAGTGACATTTTGATTTCTATATTTGTCATGTGGTAATGCTTGATGACTTCCAAACACATGCCAAACCCCCCCCCCCCCCCAAAAAAAAAAAAAGGAACCCAAAAAACATTCCCAGCTTCCCAGCCTGGGTAAGCATTTCTTCTGCTTACTCTTCCTCCAAGCAGTAAGGACAACGTTTAGTCCAGGCCATCAGTTGTCTCAAATACCCCATTTTCACTCCTTTCCCACCTGCTATATTTCATGGTGTGTGCACATATGGCATCTATAATTGTCACTTAAATGCATTAACTTTTACTACTGGAAAAAAATATTCTACGAAGATGCAGAGGAAGATGGACCTTCAGTATTTGTTTTAATTTGTTGTGAAGTCAGCTGGCTGGTACTTGAGGTGATGAGTCTTTTAATGAACTGATGGTGGTGATCTTTTGCAAAAGAAGAGCTAGTGTCTTTTCTAAGGTCAAACCAAAACAGTGTTGTCTTCTTAACTGTTATCTATTCAAAAGAGAAAATTACAGATTATGGGGCATTTCACTCTCTTTCCCAGGTGTCCTACTCTTACGTCCCTGGATAACCTTAGCTCTTCCAGAGCCTTCCCATTTAAAATTGAATTATTTCCCTTGTTTCTGGCCTGTTTTTTTTCAAGACACCTGCTATTTCTTCAGCACAATTTCTATCAGGAATCCAGCTTTAAAATCAATCTGTATTAGAAATACAGAACCTTTACTTGATATTGGCTTTCCTTGAGATATTCACCTATGAAAAATTCTATCAATAACTTTAGTCTTTTAATATTTCTGTTCTTTTTGTCTGGGTCAAAAATATCTCAGAGAAAAACTGCCATTTGAGACGTAAATTTGTGAACATTTATCTTGTAAGTTGGAAGAGCTCAAAGAAATTGAGAAAACACGTCTTTTTTCAAAAAGGAAGAAAAATAACTTTTTTTTTACTAAAATTTTACCACTGTGAGAAATATAAAATCCTTCTTTTTTTTTTTTTTTTTAACAGAAACCAGGTGAATTTGAAGTCCTTCTCTAAATGCCAATTTAAAAGCAGACAATCATATAATTTCTCACAAAGCTGATTCTTTGCATAGTTGAACAGCTAGCAGTGTAAACAGGCTTGTTCCTCTGATGCTTCACAGCTCAGAGAGTTATTTACAAACAAGCAGACCCTTGTTTTCTCCTTGCAGTAAGTGGCTATAAATGACAGGCTTTCAACAACAGCAAAAACACTAGTCTTCCTCACTAGTTTGATTTCAGACAACCTGGATGCTGGGAAGAAGTCAGTGACTATATATGTGCATTTATGTTAAGTGAGAGTACATTTCTCATCTCTGTAGTCAAAAGATATCTGAACATATGATACAAGACTCACATTGTCACCACTCCCAACCAACTACTTTCTTCATTACAACCTTGGGCTGGCCTGTCACCCCTAGCAGAGGAGGAGTACAAAAATCTTGGTGGCAATCATCTACTCTCAGAGTTTCTTCTAGGTCAAGTTCATGATTTCATTGAAACTGAAGCCTTCACAGTATTGGTCTGGGGGCTAAAAATAAAGAAAAATCTCTAACATCCAGAAACCTCAATAAATGTAGACATAGGTTTATTGGAAGGGTAGTGAAAAACCTGCTAGCTAATATTTCATGGTTCCCGTTTTCATGCTGCAAAGGCAGGGGAAAGGAGAAGATTCCCATCTCAATCTGAAGCCATGGTGCTGTATCACAGCAGTGCTGCCGACAGCTGATCTCATGGCTGTGTCTCACTGGCTTGTGCAGCGGGGACAGAAACTTTGGCACACAGGAGGCAAGATATTGTGATTCTTCTGCATGAGGGCTGTTTGCGCTCCTTTCTGACTCACAGGGCAAGTTAGCTAGATGTAATTAAGAGATAAAGTTGCTTTATGATGGCCAGGAAAACCAGGCCCCTGACCTAGAGCTATTCTCTGGATGTAGTTGCATAAACAACATAAGGCTTGGTTTTCAGCCTTTCAGGCCCGGCCAAGGCTTTCCAAGGTGTTTGCTCCTGTTGATCTGCCACTGCTGAGCTCAGCATCAGGCTTCAGCTTTGCAAAATTCAAGAGGAAGTTTAGATCTGACATTTTGGTTTGGACGCACTGTGAAAAGGAAGTTTGATTTTGAATGTTAAGAGTGGTCCAGCCAGCTATGGAAGCACTGACTGTTCAGCTCGTAGTACTTGTCATTTCCATATGCTCTGAGTTTAAGCCAACTACTGAAAAAAAAAAAAAAAATAGGCTCTTGCTATGTGCCATACAAATATAGGTTTGCCTGCAGATTTGATCCTTATTAAATCGAAACAATTTACCTGGGTTCTTGCACCTATAGTCTTGTGGCAGAAATTGGAGAATGAAGGAAAAATCCCACTATGTTTTTCTCCAGGCTTGACTCCTTTCCTTTTATTTTCCATTCAGCAGGGCTTCATGATAGAACTAATGAGGTGACATCACTCTGCTAGATAAATTAATTTAGATTCTCACCAGAAAGCTGGCAGTCAGAACCAAGGAAGAGAAAGGACTGCAGGACGAGTGAGAAGGCCACCATCTGTACAGAGAGGTGGCAATTGCCAACTGGGCCCAGGGCTAAAGGATGGAGAAAGGAAGAGGATGACCAGTGTTCTGTGTGCTTGGCTTTTGTTTTTTTGCTAGCTACAGAGGAGGCATGCCCAGCATTTGGAAATTGCTGAAGCTGCTAGCAGAGAAGAAAGACAGAGAACCTGGTACTGCAAGCAGGAGTCTGGAATATAGTTTTTGGTGTCCAAACATGCACAATGCAATGAATTATAGCAATCCTATCCTTCTCACTGTGTTTGTTTTAGAGAGTTGGAGGGTTTAATGTCGAAAAAATATTGAAGAAAGAGTTATTTCCTCATGGTTAACTTTCATCAATTTGTTATCTGTCACTTTTATCAAAGCAATATTTTCCTAGTCTGGAGAATTCAAGACTGTGATGATATGTAAGAAACATCAGAATCTTTTGTTTGTATAACCCCATTCAGTCACTAGGAATCTGCTATCAGCTGGAGACTGCTACCGTTGCATCCTCAGTTCAGACGCAGACTGTCGCAGACAAGATGCAGACTGTGTTCTCCCACAGAGTATTTACTTTCGGCTTCTTTTGTTGTTCCTTTTTATGCAAAATAAGTAATTTTGAATGTAAATACAAGATTAGGGCTTGTATATGGAGAACGTGATTAGTGAGTGTGCGCCTACTAGCATGCATATTATTTTCATTAATCAGTGGTGACAGTCATTTTGTTTTCATGGGTTTTGGCAATCCATTTGCTCTATTCTGAGAGACTCGGTATCTAAGGAGTTTGCTGAAAAACAGAATTCTGTGAGAAGACACTAGAAAAACACATTCTTTCAAACAGCTAAATGCTGTCACTGACAGTTACTCTCACATTATAAGCAGACCTTGTGTGAAAGCTCAACACAGGCCCACCCTATCCTCCTGCTTTGCCGAGTAGAGAGGTAAATCGCATATATTTTTTTCTTAGCTCCTTAAGCATTTCGATGTCCTTTAATAGCTTAAAAAAAAAAAAAAAAAAAAAAAAAAACCAAAAAAAAACCACCACCAGTGAGACCAGGTGTTATTATCTATCCTATTGTGACTTCTAAGCTAAGGCTCCTTTCTTGCTAGGGAGACATCCCTGACTGGATGGCTGTGTCATTTGGCTCTTGGCCTAAATAAGCATACATATGACTGATGTGTCAGGGGTTGTTTTCTTCTTGATGAAAACCAGGTGTTTGACAGTATTGCCTTAGTGTCTCTTCTGGATAATATTAAACACAAAAAAAATGGGATTTGTCCACTCCAGATACAGCCACCCAGAAGTTATTCTAGGTCATTCACCTAGGTTCTTACCATAAAACATTCAGGCACTGCTTAAGAGTAATTTGTTCACCCCTCTTCTCTTCCCATCAAGTAAGGAGATACCTACATGGCAAGATCAGATATCTAACTTTAATGTGGCTAACCATAAATTAGGTGATTCTTCTTTAGCATGAACAGCATAGTTCATTCTTAAAGTAGTAGTTTCTGTAGCTGGCATGTAGTCTTCCATTCCATTTCCTACTCAACTGGGACAGTTGAAAAGTAATTTTCTTGAGTTATATCTGCAAAAGAACTCACCTTTGGTTTTCCATGACCATTTGAACTCAAAGTCTTGAATCTGGCGCTTAGTTTGGATCTTAAATCTTTGCCATGTTCTGTATCACATAGATCTTCATTTGAGATAGCCATCCAGGTGTTACTTGGATCACTTAACCAGGGGATCTGGAGTACCAAACCACTTCCCATAGCTGGCAGCCTTAAAGACTCAGGAGGCATAATTCCTTTTCATTTAAAACATCCATCCCTGATAGAGTCCTACCAGTATGAACTAATCTCCACCAGGCAGGTATTATTCATTCATTATTTAATGACAATGAATGAATGGAAAGTATTAGCAGGTTTTAAGGGACTGAATTCAAGTTATTGCTTTTAGATTTTAAAAGTTTAAAAGTGTTCTTGCTCCCCAGTGAATTCACATCTGCATGCTGCAGAGCCAAGTTTGAAATTCAGGATTGAGAGTATTATGTTATCCAGTGTTTGGGGGGTCCCAAGGCTAGAGAAAACAACTCCAACCTGAATATCTGAATTAACTAGTAATTAGGACACTCCTTGCTACTGGATGAAGTAAATATGTTTGTGCTAATATGATGTGAGAAAGGGATACTCAGTACCACTATCTCCACTTTCCTACTTTTCTTTCTCTGTAACTGAACAACTGCAGCTTCCACAAAAAATTTTTTGTGGGGGGTCAAATCTACTTCCGTATGTGTTTTCTGCCGAATGTGCTGAGGATGGCTGCAAGGTCTGGTTCACTATGGCCAAGAAACATTTAAATTGAGGAGACTTTCCAATATGGGGATTTAAATAAATTTGCTGAGCCTGTAAAATAAAGAACATTCTCTGAAGTTAAAAAGCAGCAGAACTCCAGGGAACTTATCTGTGAAAATGAAAAAAAAATTTTTTTAATTTCTCAAACATCTAAGAAAGAAATTTGAGGACCACCATCAGGACTCTAGGAGTCTAGAAGTGACTAGTCACTTCTCATGGACTTGCTCCTTTAGCTCTCTAACACCATCTAAGTGTTAGGAGAATAAATTCTTAAAATGGTGAGGTTTAGGTTCTGCAGCAGTGGGAGCCCCATAAGCACTCAATAAATAAATAAAACTAAAATCTTAAAAAAAAAAAAAAAATAAAAAAAAAAAAAAAAAGGAGAGAGAGAAGACTCAAGTCCTCACTTTACCCACTCTCAGAACTGTTTTATCATATTAGGTATATAATTTATTACAGTTTTGAATCCCTGTTCTGCTGTAAGGGTAGGATTTTGTTTCTAAATCCAAAGTGGTTTTTGGCATCACACATATATTGAGGCCTTCTTGCACTTTGGAAGAGGAACAATAAAAGTGACCTGAGACAGGAAAAAAAGAAAAAATCTTATTATTTGTCTCTTAAACTAATATTTTGTTCAGATTCATTCCTTATTCTACTTGTAATATACTTAGAAAATTTAAGACAGAGGATTACTACTATATTGCATTTCATAGCATCCAGAGAGGAGTGGACAATCTATTCCCTTTTCTTGCTGTAAATATATTTACCTCATACTATTCCACCATGTCACAGGAACTGTTATTTCCTTGAGGTCATATGTTTCAGTCTCTCTCCCTTTTTATTTTGTGACTTCCTACCAGATGTCAGCGGTTACTGCCAGAACCAGACTCAGTTTTCTCAACAGTCTTGCTTTAAATCTTCTTGTTCAAAAATGTATCTATTCTCATGGTTCAGAGACTGAATCTGTGACCTTTCTAATGTTTTTTCCTTTTAAAATCACATGAATCTTTTAAACAGTTTTATCTGGAAAATATTACAATATAGTCCTTTACACAAAAGTGTACAAAAGTCTACCACTGCTTCAGCAGAGTGGTCCACAGCCCCAGTCTTAATATCTGGTTGGCTTATTGAGGGTCAAAACTCCACCCAATAAAACACTCCTTTTGTATCTGCAGCTTTCCTCGTGGAATCTGCTAGGCTCAGGCAGAATGGCTGGTTGTTCTCCTTACGCAAGGAGTCATTACCTGAGTGCTTACACCCCCTCCAGTCCAACACGGCCCCGGTGCGCACAGTCTGCTCAACCTTCCACAACCACGTCGGTTTTGTTGATTACGGCCAGTCTTGCTTAATTTCTCCGTTCTTGCCAAGATTACCAGTACAAGGAAACCAAACAAAAACAATCTTCTCAAACATGTCTTCCAGAGACAGCCCAGTTATTAAGTGGTATTTTTCTACAGCAGAACCTATGTTTATCCAACTTTTAATTTAAAGAGCACTGTTGCTGTAAAGTAATTTGAATGAGCATTTCTCACGAGCTATAAAACAGTAGGGATTTTTAATGAGTTCATGGCAAGTGCTCTGGGCGCATTGATAACAACTGCATCTCACTGAATAGCTTCCCTTAGCCTCTGCCTTGTTAATTCCTTCTGTCCTTAAATATTTTCCCTCGTGTTTGCAGCCCAGATACAAAGAGAAAAATTCCAAATCCACTAGTATGTTCAGATGCAAGTATCATAATAGTTACCGTGATTCTGTCCTTCCTGCTTGTAGGCAGGACCAAATTCACCTTTGGTGTAATTTTATTATGGTCAATGGAGTTCCACAAGAAATGATTTTCAGGTAATTCCCCGTGGACAGCTCAGCAGGAGCTGCTTACATTGATGCTGATTCCCAAAGCTGTCTCTATTACTTATTAGGAGAAAAGCTGGAAAGAGGAGTTTTGATTTTTCAGTATGATGTTCCCAGAAAGAATTTCCCCCCTGAATAGAAAATAAAATAACTTTAAAATGTACAAAAAGTGACATAAACTGTATGCAATCTCTTTTTATTGGGCTGCCATTACTGTTGAGAACCTGTAAAAGACTGGGGATGTGATTGAGTTGATAATGTTATTGAGCTTCTCTGACAAGGGTATACCCATCAATAACTTCTGTTACTATATTTTTATGTCCTCCAAAAATAGCTGCTTGTTTGCCTTGTCTTTTTTTTTTTTTTTTTTTTTTTTTTTTTTTTTTTTTTTTTTTTTTTTTTTTTTTCCCTCAGAAACAGTTCGTGGAACAGCTCCCTGTAAGGAATAATTAATTATAGTTTATACAGAACTCCTTTAAGTTTCCCTGAACAGGTTTAGGAGGCATCATAAGCTGTTCTCTCTCCATTTCCTTTTCTCATAGTCTATGTGGTGGTTTCGCAAGGAACTGATTCTTCCAAGGAAGTTATAGCAAACCAATTAGTGACTAGGCATGGAGTTTGGCAGCTAATATAGCCATTAGGAAGGCGATACACCTCTGCGACCACACAGGGTTAAAAATCAGAGAAATCTTGGGAAGGGTCCCTTTTCCCTCCGGCCTGAGGAGCCGGTAACAGCCAGGCCCCGGCAGCCGCTCTGTGCAGCGGGCTGGGCCCAGGCCCCGCTGCTCCGCCATGCTGCGTGAGCCGGCCGGGCCGGGCCCCCGGGCCCAGCAGCTGCCGGCGGGGAAGGGGAAGCCGCAGCTGTTAACATCCAGCCGGCCCTAAGGGCTGCCTCGCCGCCAGCCTGGCCGAGGAAGTTGTCTGCCAAGCCCATCCTGCTGAGAGAGAGGGGAGGGCGGGAGGCACCCACCAGCCTGGCTACAGAGATCCACCCTCCCTGAGCGTTCGCCATCGGCGCGGCTTTGAAATCCAACAGCCGTGCAGCCGGAGCGCCCGCTACCTGGCGGAGAGCACGACCATCTACAGGCCTGGCCGAGGTGTTCATTCTTTCCTTGACAGATGGGACTTACAAAGCACTAACCCTTCTCTAAGTGAGAGAAAAAGACAGAGGGACTGAAACTTAGAGAAACACAGCATGAGATGGCAAGAGTCCTAGGCTGGGAGAAGGGATTGAGGAGTTACCTAGGTTGGGCTGGACTTCTCTTGTGAGGCCATGGAGACCGGACTAAAATATCCCTTTAAACTGTGGGAAAAAAATGCTTTTTGGGGACATGATGAGAGTATTTAAATTGTAGAGATAAGCAAAGGTATTTATGATGGACTAAGTAAATATTGAAGTAGTTGTGGTCTCATGAGAAGCTTGAACAGAGAGAGAGATGAGATGAAGATTAAGATCTGCCCCTAGAAAGAGAAAAGATCTCTGTTCCTTGATTTTAAAAAAAATCCTGTGCTTTTGGAGCCGTTCATCTTTAAAATGAATCCCAGTGAATTTCCTGACCCATATGCAGTTGTGGGAAAAGCTGCCATTGGGAGGGACTTCACAGTTTGCAGAGTTTCCGGGCAGCTGTGGATTCGTGACATGGGAGCCACCAGAGAACTATTTCTTGTGGTGATATCTCCGTGTGATTTCTGTGAGACACTTCTCTCCTTAAGAATTGATGAAAAACTATTTTAGAGTGGTGAAACTGACTGAAAATCCCAGGTTTTGTCTCCTTATGTTGTTAGTGAGCAAGTTGTGGGGGGAGAAGGAGTGTTTTGAAGGTTTAATTTTAATTCTTATTATTTTCTTTTAGTGTTTGATAATAAATCTGTCTTTATACCTTTTAAGATTTGGGCCTGCTTTGCTCTTCCCCTAATCATATCTCACAGCAGGAGAAAAAGTAAATAATTCTAGTAGACACTTAAACCACTATGCTAATTTTAGGAAATAGAAACTGGCGAACGTGAAACCACTACATAAATTGGTGTTTCTGCCCAGGAAAACTAAAACCCATCACAGTCTATTGCACTGTATATGGAAAAGGAGAAAACTCCCATGCTGGTGTGGAACTGAGATTCAGTCAAGGAATCTGGGGTTGACCCATGAGCCAGGAATTAATACAGCTAGGCACTGCTGTGCAGAAACAGCCTCCTCCCACCTGGTGATTTTCAGGACTTTTACCAGGGCCTGTGGAGGAGATTTAGGACCCTTCTGGTAAAGAGAAAGAGATCACCGTCAAACTCATAACATATAAAAGAACAAACAGGTAGGCATACAGAAAACAAAATATGGCTTCATCTCTTTTCAAACAGCAACACCAGCTCCCATCAGGAATGTTCTCTGGAGATTAACAGCTGCTAGCATTTAATGAGCCAAAGCATTCGTCCTAGCTGCTTATCAGTTCCCTGGGAAATGTCCTACACCTCACTCATAATTGTTCAATTATATCCACATTGCTGGGTTCTGCAGCCCTGCTGTGACATCACATTTCTAGCAGCTGTGTCTGGCAGTCGCTAAATAAAAGGCTGCCCAGTTTGAAAGCATCCCAGTTTGAAAGCCAGTGGAGAGTTAAGGACATGGGAGCAGGTTGATGAACAGCTGTGGTCAGTCCTGCATGCCCTGGCTTTCCATCAGAGTGGAGCATACTGACAGATTCAAGCAGAGAGGAAAGCAAGCAACAGTCATGTTGGCCTCTTGGATTAGCTGGGGACAGTGATCAAGTCCATGGAAATCAGGAGTCTCCTCCAGGCATCTGCCCTGCAGACATGACAGCTTGGGTCAGTGGTTCCCATGCAGAGGTGCTCAGGAACCTGACTAGCCACATTGCATAGGCAAATCTGATTTCTCATTTTGTTTTTTTAAGCCTCATCTTTCAAATTTCCTATGAATATGATACAGAAACTGCAGTGAATCTGCTAGTAAAAGGGTTGCATTGTGAAACCTTTTGCATAAGGTTAAATCACTAGGTCACTGTAATGTCAGAATACTATATATCTATGTTATGACTATATAGCAGCTCATTTAAGTATTTAAATGCACGGTAAATCAAAGTGGTAAAAGTTGAGATGAACTGTTTTTGTGGCAGAGGATTGAAATGAAAAGCCTCATTTTTCAAATGGGAGAAGTCCGAATGAATCAACTCTGTCATTCGTTCCTTGAAATGTGTCAATTTTAATAGAACTGTCTCTTTAGTGGAAACATTATTCTGTCAGAAATTTTCCAACCAGTCATATAGCCAGCAGCAACTGGTAAAAATGGCAGCACTGGCTTTGAAGTCTGTCCCACTAGCCCAGGGCAGTCTGGCCAGTGAGCCAGCCAGGAACCTCCTTTGCCTGTGAGGAGCTGCTGCTGCTGATTCCATGTGAGGGTGTGGGCAGATCTCCTACCAGCCACGGTGGTGGGGCCTGCTCCCACTGCATGGCTGCTTGAAGAGTCCTCAGTTTTCCTCCTTTGCCACCTTGCAGCTAAGAAATGCATAATTTCTCGCAGTGTCTCGTACCAAATTGCAGATACTCCTCTTTATACAGAATGGCAAACCATGGCATCTCAAAGATTCACATCCTACCCAACTGCTCAAATCTAAAGGGGCAATGAGATAGGCACGTTCCCATCTCTTGGAAATTTTTATTTGTGCTTTATGTGATGTTACTTTGCAATATTCTCTTAATTTGGTGTATTAAGTGGAATGAGTCAACATTAAATAAGTTACTATTTAAATGCCTAGAGGAAAATTGCTGAATTTTTGCAGTCAGAAGGACATGGGACACTAAAAATTAAGAGTTTGCAAAGCAGATGCCTCTTTGTTGGTTTTTAAGGGACACTCTTAAATACAAAAATCCTAATAATACCATGACATTTAAACTAAATTTCATCCATTGAGAGCTACATATGCAAGCACCTAAAATAAGATCAAATTAAAATGTCAGTGTCACTTGTATTGAGGGATAGATTTAGATGTCCATAGCGACTCCTAAAATATCTAGGACTATCTAGTTCAGGGGACCAGTCTAGAAAGTTTTATCCTGGTTACTGACTGTGAATCAAGGCACAGTACTGTACCTTTTACACCTATTAAATTCTCATTACATAAGCATTTGTGTTAGTTAGGTATAGTCAGAAAAACTGTTCGGCAAGATGTCTGTTGTACAGGATCTACTTTTTAAAATTAAAAACTAAATAAGGTTTCTTTTCCTCAATGTAGATTTGAGGTTGTATGTTCAGCTGGAGTTGTTACTTGCAAGGTCTAAAAACAACAGTATCTGTGTGAAATTAAAAATAAATTGATTTCATTTAAAAGCATCATGTTAAGAGCAACATCTGCAGAGTGAATTCCAGACAGTCTCAAAATAGACTTTTGATCTTCTGTTCTCATCCATTGCAAAGCGAGAGGCTTTTGCTACTGCAGAATGCAAATGAAGAAGGCAGTCTATTTCTCTGTACCAGACCTTACAAACCTCAAAGTCCATGTGTACTCGTAATCCTGTGCTCAGCTCATATAAAATAACCATCAAGAATTCAGTTAGTTAGTTGGAAGGCATGAAGAGCAGTGGTGCTGAGAGCCCTGCACTGTCGACAGGAACGTGGTTATCCTGGAGCAGTGTCAGGGCTGTGCTCAGGGCTTTCCCTTCCAGGTCTTTGCAGTGGTGGCAGAGCACTCAGTACCTGCACAGATCCTGCCAGGGAGGGGGGCAACTGGGCTGGATTCAGGCAGCTTCCTCTTCACATGTCTCCAAGGCCAAAGAGCTCTGCCTTCCCATTAAAAGGTGCTGTTTCTGGTAGATCTTTCTGCTTTTTCTGGCCAGGGTTTGCCCTGGACTGACCTTGCAGTTTTCTCTGCCTGCTTTTGTTGCTGAGGTCAAGCTGAACTGACTGCCTAGATGGATGGAGTGGAGCTCAGAGCAAGCCTCACTGCTGAGGCCGTACCCAGTAGATGCCTGTGTTCTGCATTATGTTCATTATTACTGTTAGTGTTTATTTACTGTAGTTACCTCAAAGAGGGTTTATATGAACTGCAGATGCATCTTCAACAGTAGTTAGGAAATGTCTGTAGCGTTTTGAATGTCAGGTGCTTTGTAATCTGCCCTGCAGGAAAAAAAAAAAAAAAAAAAAAAAAATATATATATATATATATAAAGTCAGAGCTACAATGGCTCCTTCAGCAGTGATTCCAGCAAAGTTTTCTCCCTCACACCTGTCCTTCAACATTCTTTCCTCTGAAAGGCCACAAGAAGCTTCTGCCATCCTTGGACTTGTACTGCATAAATTGTGCTCTCCTGCTATACTTTGCAAACTCCAGTGACAAGGTTCCCAGACCATAATCCAAAACATCTCCCCATAAATGCTAATGAGTGTTGTGTAGATAAGTCTTTACTTTCTGCACCTTAAACCTACCCTGAAGGGGTAGGTCCAAGTGAAATGGGGAAGGAGGAATATTAAGGCTCCCATCTAATGTCAGTGCCTTCTGGCCAGTTTTGCCACTTCCATTTTATTCCTTGCCACTGATCCTTAAATAGAATTTATAGTTGTCTGGTTTACACTCACCTTTTCATAGGGTCACAAATGTATCCATGCAGAATGTGTACTCTCATACAGCCGGAGGAAATAAATGCTCTGAGAGAAAGAGCTCCAGGTGAAAAAAAAAAGAGGGTAAAATCTCATGGAAAAAAATCAAGCTTCTCTTATCTGCTGTAGAAAACATCCCAAAGGGACTGAGTAAGTTTTAGGCTTTGCATACATTATGGGGGCAGCTTTGTGGTCAGTACTGCCACATCCAGTGTCATCCTTAGTAAGAACACAGCTTCACAGAAAAAATCCAAAGTTTGTGGAGGAAAAGTTACACTTGCAACTGAGCTGGCAGAATATAATCCACAATTTACTTACAAAGATCACATCTTTTCATGCCATGGGAAATAATATGTGGTTCCAAGAGTGCCACACATAAAGTGAGGCAACAGAACACATACATTGTCCCAGTATAGTATTTGACAAAACTGCAGAAACAGTAAGTCTTCTTCACCCTGTTAGTGAGTCCTTTAGTGAGTCCCTGTTGTGACTCCTTTAAGTGTCACTCCACTGGTGGTGTCATATCAAAGAAGCATGTTATCCCATGGGACTGTGTTCATATGTCAGATGGAGTGAGGTACCATTGTTGATGCACCATTTCAGTGAACTCTTCTTTCTCAGGTGGGAGGTCAGTTTTCTGTTGTGAGGTGTCCTGAGTGCAATACTGGTCCAGTATGATTGTGTCTGAAATTCAGCTGTGCTGGACTGACCCTGGCTGCATGCCAGGTGCCAGCCAAAGCCTTTATATTGCTCTCCCTCCTTGTCTGGACAGAGGAAAGAGAAAATAGAACAAAACATTCGTGGATTGAGATAAGGACAGGAGAGATCGCTCACCAGTTACCATCACAGGCAAATAGACTTGACCTGGGGAAAAAATTAATTTATTACCAATTAAATGAGAGTAGGATAATGAGAAATAAAATCAAACCTTAAAAACACCTTTCTCCCACCTCTTCCTTCTTCCCAAACTCAAATTCACTCCTGATTCTCTCTACCTCCTCCCTCCACTGCAGCACGGGGGAACGAGGAATGGGGTTTATGGTCACTTCATCACACACTGATTCTGCCACCCTTCTCAGTGGAAGGACTCCTTACACTCTTCCCTGCTCCAGTATGAAATTGCTCCAACGGGATACAATCTTTCATGAACCTTTCCAAGATGAGTTCTCACCACAGGCTGCAGCTCTTTGTGAACTGATCCAGAGTCGGTTCCTTGCAGGGTCACAATCCCTGACACAAGTCAGAAAACCTGCTCTGGTGTGGGCTTCTCTCTCCGTGGTGCCACAGGTCCTTCCAGGAGCCTGCTCCAATACAGGCTTCCCAAGGAGCCACAGCCTCCTTTGGGAATCCACCTGCTCTAGCATGGGGTCCTCCAAGGCCTTCGGGTGGATCTCTGTTTCACTGTAGACCTCCATGGGCTGCAGGGTGACAGTCTGCGTGACCATGGTCTGCACCACAGGCTGTAGGGGAATCTCAGCTTCGGTGTCTGGAGCACCTCCTGCCCCTCCTTCTGCACTGACTTTGGTACCTGCAGAGCTGCTCCTCTCACAGACCCTCACTCCTGTCTTCTCCTGCTGCACTTGCACACTGACTTCTTTCTCCTTAAATACATGATCCCAGCAGTGCTGCTACCACGGGGTCAGCCTTGGCCGGTGGCAGGTCTGTCTTGAAACCAGCGGGCATTGACTTCTCTGGACATAGGGGAAGCTTCTGGCAGCTTCTCACAGAAGTAATTTCTGCAAAAGTAATATCTGTAACTGCCCATTACTAGAACGTTTCCACACAAACTAAATACACCAGCCTGTCACCATCCCACTTGATGAGCCAGGGAAACTTTGCTGTCAGGATGCAGTGCTCTGAATGTACTTTCTGTGAAGAGATTATGTAGTGTCTACAATGCCTTCTGCAAAGAAAAACTTACACAGACCAACAAAGAAACAGAGAAATTAAGAGGTTCTCACTGATTTCACTGTGGTTCTGAGGATTTGGAACATGAATTGTTTCATTCAAATTGGGTGGTGGATTTCAAAATTTTCAGAACTTCAGCCTTCAAATGAAAGATAACACTGTAGATACCCAAGGAAACTAGCACTACAAAATTATCTTACTCAATAGAACAGTAGCTCTTATGTGATCTCTGTTAACTTTTGTCATTGCTGCCTTTCTGACAAACAGAGTTTAGTGCGACACTAGCCATGTTACCTACTTATCACCACAACATATCTCAGTGTCAATGGCCAGAAAGTTTAAAATTTACCATCTCCTTTTGAAGAGGCATGTAAAAGTATCTAGGTAAATTGGTCTGGATTTTAAGAAGTAAAGTCTAGGGTTTTGTCTTTCCTCCCTAGCTCCTGCATTTCCTTTGGTCAGTTTTGGGACTAGAATTAGAAATGTCAGTACAACCATCAAAAAGATGTTAGGCAGTCAGGTCCTGTTTCAGCTGGAGCTTAGCACTGAATTATGGGGAGACTCTATGAAAATCAGTTTTACTACAAAAACAGCCTAAAACATTCTAAGGAATGAAGAAAATAGGGGATACACTTTAAAAGATGCCCACTGCACTTTAGTTAAGATTACTAAAGTGAAGCACCAAGTCTCCTCAAGAGAAAAGTACATGAAACCATGCAAACATTTGCCCTTATGAAATTTCAGGGGTTTGGGTTTTGTTTGTTTGTTTGGGTTTTTGTAGTTTGTTTGTTGTGGTTTTTTTTTTTAATAGCTCAAGGACTTGTTGATCCAAAACAGCCACACGCTGTAGTACTTTAAATGGGGGAACTGGAACTTCTTGGAATTTTTTCACACTTCTTTCATAATCAGCAGAGGGTTGCAAAGCAAAAGGTCGACATATGGGTCACTTCTGCTGACACACTTGCTAGATCACAAGCAGCTGCCAATTTCTTTCAAGGGCATAGAAATTGTTGACTTACAGTAAGAGAGCTGCACACAACTTAATCAGTAGCTCCTCTGCAGAAATGTTTATCTGTGTGAAAGTAGTCTTTTTCACTAACTAGAGAATGTACTGAAAAAAAATGCTTTGTAAGTTTTTTAGAATAATTCATTAGCTATTTATAAGATTTTTTTTCATAACATGATATTTCACTGTAAACCAAAGTGTGTAGAAAATTCACGAACATAATTCCAAATAAATAAACTTCCTATGAAACCCATAAGATACTTCTCAGACTTCTGAAATTTCTCCTGAAAAATATCACAGTTCCTTCAGTACCTACTCAGATGGCAGAATCAGTGTGGCATTTGAAGACATTTATGGCAGCAGTCTCCATGTAAGGTTTGCAGTTTCTCTTTGCTTTGTGTTTGCCCTGATCACATGTATAGCAGAGAGTTCGTTTATGGTCCTAAAAGAAATACTATTTATATGTGATTCTTCCTGAATGAGTCTTCTCCACCAGCATATTTTTTTCTGCCTAAAAAGCTCTATTTTAGGATTCACATTTGTAAAACCAATGCAATAATGGTAAAACTGTCTGAGTTAAGCCATGATTCACAGATAAGAGTTATGCTTCTACTGATGGTTGTTATTACTGCAGAAGGCACAAATTACTTTCAACTTGAACTCAGGCTTTTTGGACTTCACAGAACACAGTTAAACAGATGTTTCTGAGAGGAGAAGATAAAACCTTCACTAATATCTGTAAAAAATTAACTTTCCTGGAAATAAAAAACTTAAGGCATGTAAAAAGTTCTGAGTGGAATTCTTGTCTCTGAGAAACGAAATCATTAGTAACGGGCTAATCTTTTTCTGCTGCTTTTTCCTTACACACACCTCAGTCTGTAACACCCCAGTCGTTTACTCTGGTGGTGATGGTGCCATGGAGAGCAATGACAGCACTTGATGAATTAGGCATGGAAGAGGCTAACTGAAGCAATAATCATATTTATATCACTTGCAGCCCTGAAACTGGGCAAATAGCTAGTTAGTGTAATATCCTCTGCTTACCTTGGCTACCTGAAATTACTCCCTATTTCATCATGTCTTAATGTTGGCTTGAATCTCCAAATGTCCTTGTGCATGTCTTGTCACCACAGGCACAAGACAGATCTCCAAATCTTTGCATGACAAGAGTATTTTCTCTTTTGCAGAAACCATTCCATCTTCTTTGCCAGTTTCCTCTTTACAATAGTTCTCTCCTTGATCTTAAACTTACACCAGAGATTAAATTTTCCCCTTATTTCTTCTATAACCTTTCAAAAATTTGTTACTCTCTTCTCCACTCTCACAGATAAATTTCTTATTCCCATGCTCTGACCAGAAGGCTACTGTAACAATCATTTTCCTGCCTTGTCAGTACTGTCTTGAGGAAGGCAGAGGGCTTGTGTTCACCAGTAGAATGAACTATCCATCCAAAAAGAAATTTTAGCAGCACTACTTGTCACTTCAGCTATAAGCCACTACAAACCCTTTCTCTTTCTTTACTGTGAAATACCTGCCTAGACTATTCTCTTGTTTCTGTTGTTGACCCCTTTCTCACCTTTGCCAGTAATACCAGTTTTCTTGTGCTCTCCTCTTATGTAAGAGGGAGCCTCCAAAACCTCCCCTCCTTCAAAACAATCTCTTGTCCTTAAGACAAAAAACAGGTGCTTGATAAAATTTATGTAGCTGACAAGCTGGGGTGTCTTCATTTCAGGCTAAGTAGTATTGAGTCATCTTTATCTCACTGTTCCCCCTCCTCATTCAGCACACTTTTGATTACCAACACAACATTAAGTTTTAAATTTCTCTGTGAGGTACGTAGGTACTCTGCCTTGTAGGATCAGGCCCACAAGCTGGATTAGTTTCTGACAGCTGCCTCAGTGCAATAACAGAAATAACATGTTGCTACATAAGTTGTGGTAAGTGAGACCCTAAGTGAGACTTACAGGTTTGTCAGTCTAATTGGCACCTTCAACAGCCACCATAATTTACATTAAAATAGCTGATCCAGAACATATTCCTGTTTTACATTAAAACATCTAGCAAATACAGACATGAGGGCTCAGTCCTATTGGAGACAGTCATAGGAAAGCTACTGATAAAGTGATGTTTCATGGTGTTCAGTATTACATAATGTGAGGAATTTAGGAGTATGGGAGCTGCATAGATACTCTTGAGACAGCAACTCTGCAGTAAGGAGTTTTTATAGCTAGAAAGGCAGAGAGAGAAGAACATTAACAAACTTTACATGGGATATGGTTGCTGTTCAAAAAAATCTCCTTCCTAAGTGAAAAGGCAGTCTTTTCCCCATAGCCTAGTGCAGCCTGTAAGACTAGATGAAAAATCATCAGTCCCCCTCCAGCAGGGCACCCTGAGCTGGCCCAGTTCTTTTTGGGGTTGAGGAATCAGCCATGGAGGTTTCATGTCCGCAGCATTGCTTGCCCCTGAACACATAAATAAACCAAGGCTGAGGTCCCTCATTCTCATTTTGCTGTTGTTTAAGAAGCAACAGGTCCATATGAGAAGCTGCATTTGGTGTCTGAGATGCTGCACTTTGTGATGTGGTCACTGCTTGTCCTGGCTGTCACTGCTGAGGAATGCTGGTGCATCCCTTTGAACAGAGGCAGACTGGTACAAGACACTCAATGTTTCTGAACTGGCTGCTTTTCTCATTCCCATCAAGTATTGATAGCTTTAGATTTATATTTTTAAAATGAGCTTTTTATGACAATGTGTGAACTCAGAACCAGGTGAAAGCTTGCCATTCAAAAGCCATTTTGAATGGGGAAAGTGTATGCATAGCTATATAAGAAGTGTTTTCCATTAAAAAAAAGACCCGTAGAGTAAGGAGGTGATGCCATGAGAAATGAGGTCTATAATGTGAGCTTATAAACTCAATATACTACCAGCATTTATGCATTATTTGTCTTGGACATATTAGGCTTGAGTAGTGTGAAAAAAACGCCTTATATGTGTTCTTCTGATCCAGTGTTATAATCTCTCACACACCCCTCGCAAGTCGTATGAAACAACACAACCAATTCTGTCTCCACAGGCTAATGTGCGTTGTCCTCATCTTGCCACCGGATACCTCATGTTCTCCCTAAAAATTTGCTGATCCAGCTTGACCTTCATCTCACACTTATCATCCCTTCTCAACCAACTTTACAGCCACCTTGCCAGCAATCTGTAGTTCAGACACAGTCTCGTTCCTCGCTCCTCTGCCACAGATTCATCTTTGCATGCATCGGTTCAGATTTTCCATTCCTCCGCTTCAGTGGAATTCAGTTATGTTTAATTGAGTTACCCCTGACATCCTCCAGCGACAGTGAAGAGACCTGGCCAGCCACCTTTGTTTTGTCAGCTCTAATTCTCAGTTACAGTTTTATAACAACTATCATGTCCAATTCACTGCCTATTTCAGGGCAGGGCTGGACAAAGCTCAATTTGAATGGCAACTAGTACGCAAATGGTTTATTAGACCAGTCCCTGGAGTCTCTGGCAGAGCACCAGCCCCCATCAAGCTGGAAGCTGTTCAAGCACCCAAAAGACTCTGCACTGAAGGGCATCCAGTTAAAATAGACAAGAAGGATGGCTGCAGGGAAAGTAGTAGCATAACGAGGTTGTGGAACTGGGGAAATGCGGATTTACCAGACTGATAAAGAAGAAAAAGGAATATCTACCATTAAGGTTAGACTCTGTGACTCTTCTGATAACAGTACTCCTCTTTCCATCTACAGCGTCATTTTAAAAACTTAATTCTGCTCTTTTTTTTTTTTTTTTTTCCCCCAGGGTTAGGGGTGGCCAGTTCATTACCCACTGTCCCTGCTGAAGTCAGCAAGGACACGCTGGTACACACACCTCCCTCATGTTGAGCCTGATGGCTCATATTTCCAGGAAATGCAGGGCTGTAGAAATAGAAAGGTTTTCTCAAGATTTTATGGACACTTAAGACAGCATTTGATGAGTTTCTGTTTTCTGAGAACATTGTTAGTGCTGTCAGAGAAATAGCATGGGAAAATCAAAAGCAGACAATCTTTTGCCTCTCAGAGGTTTCAGAACAAAATTATGAAACTGGCATATGGATTTGTTTACATGTTTACTCTGAGAAATTAAAATTGCTGATAATTTTTTTTGAAGACACTATCAATTCTTTAACACATAACTCAGTACATCAGAATTTTTTTTCAGCTTATGTGCATTTTTAAAGATTAGCTAAAGTTTTTGCTTCTTAATGCAAGAAACTATAAAGGTAGTTTGCATTTTATTGCATTACCATTATTCATTGTATGTTATTGGTTTGAAATCTTTATTTTATTAGTGCTTTATAGTAAAGACTTTGAGTATGTTATGCTTTTTGAAAGGAAATAATTAGCTGCCTTCTATTCTACAATAAACAGGTGTAAAACATAGGCAGCAATAAAAGCACATTGGTCATTTAGTAAGCAGCTGGATGTGATATCAGGAGTAGAGGTTCAAGCTAAATAAATTTGATTTTTTAAATGAGAGATGAAAAATAATCCTTCAAAAAGTAAGACCTAAATTTGATAAAATATATGTCTAGACATATGTCTTTTCAACCATACCAAGCATTGTAAAGCAATGAGACTTCATCAAAATTTCTTGAGCCTATATTTCCCTGGCATGCTCTGAAATCATGACAAAAAACGAAGCTGATGGAAAACATTACTGAAAATGTCAAATTCCAGTTTTCTTACATTCGTGGTATTTTGTTCTAAGGAATGCTGTGATCTCTTTCATTACTCTACTGCCCTGTTTATGGATATATATAACGTTATTCTTCTGAACAGTCTCATGAAATTCTCTAAAAATGATCATAAATTCTAGAGTTAAGGATTTGCAGTGTACTTTACTCTTCCAGTCCTAAACTACAGCTAAACACTTTTTACACTTAAACTTACGTAGTGTTCTTCCAATCCCTTTCAAAATTTTGAAATTTTGCAAGACTAGAAAAAATGAATAATTTACAGGTTTGAGGCTGTATTTTCTTAAGAATTTGGAGCCTTTATTTTATTTAGAATAAAGAATAAAATTATTTTAGAATTAAATACTTTATTTAGAATAATCAAAACTGAAAATTATCTTTCTCATCTAAATTTACCTCTATGGACTTCTAGACCTCAACATTACTTGAAAAAATTTTGTTAAAAGACAATATTTTTTGTTACTTCACTTATGAAATATTTGAAAAAACAAAACAAGACTGGTGAAAAATTAGATTGAGATGCTGATATACTTAGTAAATAATTGCATCTGAAAACATGTACTTTTTATTTTGTTTTACACCTTTCTGTGTACAAAAATCATGTCATGCTGGTAAATGCTGCCCAAGAAGTTTCCCTGTCCAGGCTCCTGATTGTTTTGGTTTGGTGGTTTGGTTTTTAAGTTTGTTTTTGGTTGGGTTTTTTTTGTTTGTTTGTTTGTTTGTTTGTTTGTTTTTTAATATCTTCCATTGATGCTTAAGAGGAAATACTACATGTTTCATGTAAAAAAAAAAATTTATGCAGAGCCCTGTATATTAAGTATTTTGATTTGTTATTTGACCTTTGAACAGATGGACCTTCCAAATTTACAAACCAGCCCCTTTTTAAAATTGATCATGTAACTGAACTTCCCTTTGTTTTTCTTCCCTCAAAAAAAAAAAAAAAAAAAAAAAAAAAAAAAAAAAAAGTATAACAGGGAGAATTACAAAATCTATCATCTCATCAGAGTTTCCGGAATGAAAATGGCACCATTTCCAAGAGACATCTGCTTTTTTTTTTTCATAGTCAAAACATTTCCTGATCTTTTTCCTGTATCTGCACAATCACCAGAATTTGTAATCCATGACCCATGCATTTGCACAAACTGAAAAATTCAAGGTACACTTTTGTGTAAATAAATCTGGACTCAAAAATGAATATAACTTGTTAACTTTGATAACCTAATTCAGGAAATGCAATATATATGATAGTACAGATGTGCTTTAGATAGTTTTAATCCCTAACAATTGTGTGATTATGTACTTTAGCCTGGATATTATTAATTATATTAAAAATAGGTAATAGATATATTTATATTTTCATAAATATTAGTAGCATTACCAGAATGCAGTTAAGGTGCACGCTGATATGGCATATTCCCAGTTTGGGCAGAGGCACAGATTAATGCTTATTCATAGGAGGGCAGCTATTTAATATAAATGCTAACAATGAAAAATTACTCAATGTGAAAATAATGAAGCAGCACTGGTGTGAAGATCTGTCTAATGTCAGCTGTAGGGCATCAAAGCAGTTAAATCTGTGCATAGCTAATAATCCCTGGAACACTACTTCCTAGGCAGTATGCTCCTTGAAGAATAGATTATCCATTCTTTGCCTTCAGCTTGCATTACACTGACATAATTTGCATTATAGAAAATAAAATAACCCCTAGCAAGCAACAGAGATCATGATATAAAATTGCCACTTCTTATTAAACTTTTTAGTGTGGCTAAAACCCTGTTCCCATGTTCTAAACCTTTGAAGAAAATGTTCATCTTTATCTTTGTCTCTTCTCAAAATTTTCACACATATTTGAACTAAAAAAAAAAAAAAAAAAATTGCATTGCATTTCTAAGTAAATGCCTTTCTCATCCTCCTTAAAGTGGAGCCCCTGTTTCATATGTCAGCTGCTGCACTTCCTTCTCTAAATCTTTGTGAAATGCAGTCTCAGCCTTGCTCCCACCCAGCCCATACTGACCACTGAGATTTCCCTGTGCTTGCCATCCTTGGGCTTCCATTCCTTATCTAATTGAGCCACACTGGTGGACTTCCTTCTGTAAGACTGTTTATACCCATTCTGGTCCTATGCACTGATTCTCAATTCTTATGAAAATAACCAGCCTGCATTTCTCTCGTTAAGCTTCAAACATGGAGGCTTTGTGTTTCTGGCGCACTTCATACTCTAAAGAAAAGTCCATGATTACTCACAAGGCTACCTCATTACTTTTTTCCCCTATCTTCCCCTGTAATTTTCCTTTGCCCTGATGCCTATAGACATTGGACAAGTATGCTTAGAGTATATTTTGATCAATAAATATTGTGTCTTGAGTCCTTATTAGCTTTATCAGCTTTTCACATAGCCTAAGCTTTTGTAGAGGGAGAGCGTGTCTTGTGGTCTCTGCTGTGCCAAGTGCAATGGGTCTTTGTCCATGAATCAGGCATCTAAATGATATAATATTCTGAAGAGTAGCTTTTATTCCCTATGAGGAGGTCACTACCCATGAAACAGACAGGATTCTAGATGCTTGAATAAATAAGAAGTGTGTTCTAGGTAATTTTCATATTAAAGCCTGGAGGAAGCAGCATGATTGATTTTTGTACTGGGATTCCCCATTGTACATCTCTATTTTATATGCCCAAGGAAACCCTTCACATCTGACTTCATTCAGTTTGTCTTGTTCTGTAAAAACCGCTGACTGCTTCAGGCTAAGATTAGAAAAGCTATGTAGTAGGAAATTATGTAAAAAAATATTATAGAAATTTGTTTAATCCTATCAGTTGATCTTGTCTTATATGCTGAAGCACAAATGTTCAAAAATACTAATTTTCTCAAACAAAAAACCCAATTATTTTGTGCATAACTCTAATTCTGGAGATTTTCGAGGGAGGGATAAGTAAAACAAAACAAAATAAACAGAAACATCTTTTTTATATATTTCTTTATTTTCTCCCATTTCCTCTCACTAGGAAAAAGCAAAGAACAGAAATAGTCACTGACTTTGGAACAGAGATTAGGAAATAAGAAGGACATTAATTACCATCAAAAAAGCAGGTGTAATGGCAAAGAAACAGTAGTATTAAGCTGGAAAGGCCCAGTAAGTTAAAGATAAAATGTATTCATTACATGAATAATTGTTACTAGTTTCTGCAGCAAAGGAGAAAAGTACCGAAGGCAAAGATGTCTTAGTTACTCTTGAAAAATGAAGATTTTACCTTTTTTTCCCGTAAGTGAATGGAATGCTACAGGGAGGAGCATGATGGAAAAGCTTTAGAGTGTATAGCAATAAAAAGAAATGGCTCTGCGAATGAACTCTGTGGCACTAGGAGGCAAATACAGCGATTACTAAGTCTGAGGGATGACAAATACAAAATGTCAGCATATGTGCAGACATTCTTGAAAGAAAAGGTCATGAAAAATGACAAATAAAAGACGCGTGTTTGCTGTGAAAAGATATTCTAAGCCAAAGCTACAAACCCTTATTTAAAGACACTTCCACAAGAAGAGTATGTTATCCATAATATCTAGAGTATACGTCCTAATCCACTCACTGTGGTATCAGTTAATAGAAGCTATGGAGATATAAATTATTGAGTGTAAACTTGCATCCTTTAAAAAAACATTCAAGCATGAAGAAACGTCTTTGTATTGAATAAAGATTTTATTTGAATGAAAATAAATAATTAAAAAATAAAGAGATCTATAAGGCGACTTCCAGTACCTTCAGAAGTGCTGAGAGCTCTTGAACTTTTTCATTCTAATAATCTCCCTCTCTTTGATTTTATTTTTGGTTTTCCAAATATTAAGTTTCTTCTCTTGTTTGACTAACACGTGTGTAACCTAGCCACATATGATGTCATTGGAAGTGTTATACTGCTAAGACCAGCTAAGGGACTTCCTGAGTTAAAGATTTTATCTTTGTATCATAAAATCTGATAACCCTCTGTGAAGAAGTGGTAATGAAACTCCTTCCTACTGCAATAAATTAATATGGCCAGTGTTATTTGTTTTTCAGTTACTTGTAGTAGCAGCATATTTTGCTTTTGAAAGTCCTGGTGCTGTAAGGTGGTGTTCAGAGGTCCAGCATCTAAAGACCCTGGGCTGCCTCCCTGATTACTTACCACACCAACTCTGGTACTGAATTCACCTCAGCAAAATGCTGTGGCCTTGCTCAGGGAAATATGAGACTTCAGATAGGCTGTTTCTTGCATTTTTTGTAACAGCAACAATAAAAAAAAAGTCTTTGAGCTCTCATTTAAAGAATCACTACCCAGAGATTATCCAGACTCCAAGATGATTGTTAATAGAATCTAAATTCCCTTATCTTGAATGTACACACTTTTCTTATTAATATGTTGTATCAGGGTTGTTCCTGAACCCTACTAGGAATAGGTCTCTGGACCTTCTCAGGGGATATTGCACATACAGAGGGAAAGAATGCACCAAGGATGACTGGGGCCACTGAATGTCAGCAACTTGTTCTAATTCATGCACACTGATGTACACCTAGACATCCTCATTATTCGGCAGCAAAAAATTTCACCCTTTGAATCGCTGAGGGGCTGTCATCACCTTCCACCAGCACTAGGAGGTGTTGAACACCTGACTGAAGGACACCATGTGAGCGAGGAAATCATTGTGTAAGCAAGGTGTTCCTTAAAAATAAAGTGTCCTAGTCAAATAGTTCCGGACTCAAAGACACTAAATATTTAAAGACAATCTGTTATTAAGAGAAACATTAATACAATTTGTTGTTCTACTCTGCTGTCTTAGGAGAGAACTTAATAATCAAATATCCAAATGCTGTTCCATTAAGAAAAATTCATGTTTATACCTGACAAATTTGACTTGATAATTTAATGTTAATGTTGTAGCTCATTGACAGTTTAGTTAATGCCTCTTGCATCTTCTCTGCAATTGTTTGACAACATTGCCTTATGACTTCCCTGAGCTGTCAAACACACTGAATCTGGATCTTCACATGAGTACGCATGAATGGTTCAGTAGCTTCTGTGCACAGGAAAGCCAGAATGATGAAACACAGAAACAGAGTTAGAGGCATAGATAACAAAACTCAATTACTCCACATAGTTTTCACTCTGTTGACTCTGGTAATTTTAATTGTTTTCAATCACAAACAAGACAAAGGTCAACACGAACGTGAATCATACTGCGTCATGTGGTTCTTGCAGACTTACAAACAGGTTTGTCAGCATTTCTGGCAAACAGCAGCTGCAGGATGATACCAAATGTTTTATGTCTAAAGCTCATTAGTTGTTTCTTTGCTTTACAAAAATAGAATCTGTGCATGCTTGGAAATAGGAAGCTCTGAACTTAAACTGTACATCACACTGAGCTATCTTCTCTTGAAATGTCTCCTCAGGTAAGGCCACTAACATACTTATACTGATCCATTTAAATTACAGAATGAGGAAGTAGGTTAGTTACAAATAAAATTGATCTTTTCCTCATAGCAAGAATCAGTCTGCCTGGTGGTTTAGTTGTAAATAAAATGGAGCAACAGGGAACGAGGGAAGGCACACAGATATATATAGGTTAGGAACGAAGATTTCTTGTGCTTTCTATACCATTGCCCTCACTTTCTAAGCACTCTGCCACTTCTAATTATAAGGAAGGTTTTATTTTCATAAATCCAATTTTCAAGAGATAATCAAATGAGTGAATAAGATAGATTGAAAAAAGAGAGATCAGATACGCTGTCTAAAATTACATTCCTGTTAGGAACTGCTTAAAGGGACAATCTACCTGTTTCTTTAACTTTCGTTGTTTGCTGATTACAGAAATAATTGTTTTAGTTCTTGACACATACAAAGGCTTGTCACACCTCACAATTTACAACCACTCGATTTTTTTCCCTTTGGCACTGTTTGTACACAGTGTAGCCGGAATGACTAAAAGCTAATGTATGCTCTTCTAAAAGTTTGCTTTGTGTTACAAATGTGCCTTAGGCTTGATTTGCTCAAAATCTACATGCACAAATAGATCAATTACACGGGATCCTAAATGATGAAACGCCAGAAACTCCGCCAAGAGGCCAAGGGAGTGTTCACATTCCAGCTTGCTCAGGATACAAGCAGGATGGTCTGGAGGCAGGACAATGCAATAATGAAATGGGCATTGCCCAGCAGGAATGGACACAGGCAAGCTGGCCATTGCATGTCCTTCTAAGCTCCTGAAAAAAATTGCAAATGAAAAGATTGGCCAACTCTAAGCCGGTGATGACCCACTTCTGACTAGCAGACAGGAAGGAGAAAGGGGGGAACATTGCCCCTTTCCTTCTGCCACTTCCAAAACATCGAGAATAATGACAACGTACATCAGGGCCCAGGTTTTGTCAAGACACCTTCTCTTCGGTGCTGAGATGAAAATCACAGCAAATCACAGAACACAGAAAATCACCTGCAAAACTTAAAGAAAACAATTCCTGTGCCAATATTGGTGGACACCAGGAGGAAATATCAGGAGGTATGAATTTGTCTATGCAGGCTTTAGCAATGCTTGATTGGACACCATCTCAGTGCTTTGTCTATGAGAAGTCCCCTCAGGGTCTGGGTAGGAGGGGAGTGCAATATACACTGTTACATTTTCAGTGTGTGAGACCTGAGCAGCGTCCATCACCTCTGCCTCAGACCCCCATAAGCTTTAATGCAATTGCTCTCTAGTGGTGCTGTGAGGACATGTAATGCTGCTGCTCTCATTTATTAGTGCAGAAAGTGATGTATTGGAAGGTTAAGATCTACATATTAAGATACTTAATTCTAGTTAACTCCATTAAAAACAAACAAAATCAGTGGGATGCAGGTATCTTTATAGAATCAAAGACTTTGTTGAAGCAGTCTATCTTTGGGTACAAAAAGGGCAAATGGGATCAGGAGAACTGAACTCTATTGCATGCCCTATTTACAGATCTAGTCTGGTTGGTTATTTCCTGTATCTCAGTATTTAATCTCCTTGTAGGGAAATCTGTATTTAGTGTCAGAAGTGGAGATGAAGATACTTACTGACTGTAAAATCAGTACACCACCTAGCCTGAGAGAATTTATACAAAGCCATTATTAACCTGGGTATGTAACTGCATCTTTTTTATTAGTTAGTTAGTTAGTTATTTATTAGTTTATTTGCGTGTTTGTCCTGGCATGTGCTTCTGCTACTTTACCTCTCTCCATTTCAAAACCTATGAACTGGAATGAAACTAATTTTGTGTTTGAATGAATCTTTAGTGCAGAAGTCTAGTTCAGTAACACAGAGAAACCCTTGTTTTTCTTTGACATAAGCAAAGCCTGCTGTTAATCTGCTTGTCCTTATGATACAAGGAACTCCATAAAGGTTTATTTGTGGTTGACTGCTGTGAAAAAAATGTTCATACAGATGAATGGGAGCACTTCACAGAAATTTGTAGAAGAATTTGGCTACTACGGTTTTGTTTCACCTCCTGAGTTACCTCTGATGTAGTTGATATTCTTACTTTTGCTTTCAGTGTTGCTCACAAGACTGTTCAGAGAGAATTATTTTATAATTGCTATAATTTCTTTTCATTTGGACTGCTCATGACTTTATCCGTATTCCTCAAAGTTCACCAGTAGCATTCAATGAACCTTTACTGGCTAGAAATTGGAATGGAATGACCCCTTCCCTTTTGTTCATCGTGTGTTGTGCTGAGCACACCTGAATTGCTTTCCTCTGCTTTGGCTGACATCTTAATGAGTACTTTATTGTAAGAGCAATTGGCTACCAGGACAACATCAGCCTTCACTGTAATGAAAGGCTATTTTTGTATTGGAGAGCAACACCGTTTTCTTTCCTCATCCATAAATTCTCAGATTAATTCAGTCTGCATCATGCAGCTCCACACTACTCTGTAGTTCAGCCCCGAGGCCTTTGCCAGATCACTGAAAAGATAGAAGCCATCTGTAAAATCTGTATCTCTGTGCAAACTTCCTTAAGACTGGAGCCATTCAGATCTGAGGCTTTGATTTGCATGACACACTTCTGAGTATTGACATTTGGCTGTGTCAAAAAACACAAGTTAAACCAGCCCAGATCTTTCCTCTCCACCTGTTTGTACAAAGCTGCCAAGCAGAAAAATTACGTGCTTATATTATTAAATAAGAAAGCCTGTTAAAACTCCTGGGCTGTTGTATCCTGCAGTTACTTTTTATTTAATTGGTTCTATAAAAATGCTTACTAGAATCTCCTATCAAAGCTGGGTCTCCGTTCAAGGATGTTGAGAAGACACCACCAAATCTGGCTTCTCTTTTGTGATACAGACACACAGAACAGCAGAGGCTGGAAGACACGGCTGGAGCTTGTCTAGTCCTGTCACCGCAGCTCTGAGGTGGGGTCATGTCTAATGCAGATAAGGGTCCTCCTCCACTGCCCTAGCTGTGGTATCACTTGGACCGAAAGCTTGGAGACAGGGATTGGGTACCATCACTGCACAACCCTTGAAGACTGTTTCAGAGCCCACTGTTTTCTGCTATGCCTGAAACTCTGGGGCAGGCTGTGCCTCTACTGCTTGTCCAATTTCAGGCCATTACCTCTATATTACAGCACCAAAAAGAGCAGCGCAGGGGAGCATAATGGGATAGCAGTTGGAAATACAAGGAAGGAGAAGGAGGGTAGGAGGGTAGTGACTCTGGCTTTGAATAGAGGAAACCAATTACAGTCAGCAGATGAGGGAACATCTCTGTAGATCTCTGGCAGCTTGGGGTGGCACTGACCTCCCCCTCCCCCTGCCCTATCACATCAGGGAAAACAAATCTAACAGTTGATGGTTATGTAGGCAACAGAAGTGATCAAACACCTCCCGGTATGTGCCAAACAGTAGGCACAGCTGTACGTGTATCGCTAGACTCCTTCCTCTGCAGAGAAAATCAAACGGCGCTTGTTCGGTTCCGACTGGGCCGATATTTTGCATCTCGCTTTCGACTTTTTTGATCTTCAACTGTTGACTGTGTTTCCCTCCAAAATAATGAGGGAACCCGCCGAGGAGCCACAAAACACGAGAGCTGGGGGAGAGAAGTGCACAGCCCCAGGCTCACTGTAATGGCAGTTTAATGGGACCTCAGGGGACATGTACTTAAAGTGGTTGGGGGACCCCTTAGAGTGTAAATTCTTATTTCCCTCAGAGAAACCGCACTATATAACGTTAAGAGAATTACAGGGACTTACTGCTATGCTTCCTCAGTCATTATTTCACAGATGTTCATGCACCAAGCATCAAATCATGCTGCAAATCATGGGCTTTGAGACAGAGAAGCAGAATTTGGCACAGATTGTCATTTGAAAAAACCCTTTTCTGAAATGCAGAAAGCAAATCCTTGCTACTGTTTTCTAAGAGGGGGTCTTTTTCTTTCAGATGGCCTGGGTATTTTATTTTTTTAAATACTGTTTCTGTTAAATCATCTCCATTCAAACTCCTTTTCTCTCCCCTTAGAGGTTAAGCTACATAGGCTAAGAGCCTATAACATGTTACAGTTTGTCTCAGAAATGTTAAACTCAGTGTCTCAGTTCTCAAGATTAGGTGGCACAAGGCCAGCGTAAATTCATTCCTGCAGTGGATTCCTCTTTGGCTTAAAAAGTAAGAAATCCTGCTGAAAAAAAATTCCACGAGGAGCGGTGTAACATTTGGAAGCAGGAGAGCCTGTGAAGTGGCAGCACTGCCCTCTGTATGACATTCATATACCACAGTGGAAATATGTTATAAGCTGAAACTAATTTTCTTTGAGGGATTAGAGAGAGAAAGAAATGGGTGGAGAAGCTGGAAGGAATTAGATTATGTTTTTGTGATAAGAAGAGAATCTTGGAAATAATAGTTCTCTCAGTGACTGAAAGGGAGAACACACAGGGACAAAGGTGTGGAGAAACTTCTTGCAAAGGAACACATTTCAGGAATCACTGGGACCATTTTGCATGACTGCCTAAGGGGGATGAAAACATTTCCTAGACCTGAAATAAAAAACTTAACCCAGAAAAGAAACCAGCTGTTTCTGGTATTCCCCTATCCTACTCCTCACTGGCGCTGGTAGCCTGAAAGCTGTCTAGTCCTGCCCTTTTCTATCAGACATGCAAATCCTGAGGCCAAGCAGAATTTGGGTCTTACTTTTCCACCACAAGAACTTGACAAATATTTTGTTCTTCTCTTTCCATCCACTTTCTAGATACAATTTCAGAGCTATTTATCTATTCAGGATTAGCTATCTGTCTTCTGTCTAAAAATTAACATTGATCTCCATCTTCTTATTGTTTTAATGAAAGAACTGTAACTGTAAAAGTAAACCTGCTTGTTTACTGACCATTATATTCAGAGAAGTTTTATCAAAGACTGCTGCATGGCAAATGAAGCTGGGGAGCAGTGGTAGGAAGGGTTGGAAGCAAAGTGGGGGACACTGCCTTCTTTATTCCTTTATTACATTTCGTATGTCTCGTTTGCTATAAAAGACAGCGTTGAAGATAATCTTAGAGGAAAGGAAAGAAAGAGTCAGAAAAAGACAAATACCATCCCTAATCTATCTGAATGGCCAGAGCATACATAGGAGAATACATTTATTTGTCCAGGACAGTTTAGCTACAGGCTGCTTGCAGCAGTCCTTTTCCTTCTGGATGCACAGCTTTGATGCTGTCTGCAAGGAGCGCCTGGAGAAAAAGTTGCTTATGTCAGGTTAGAAGGGGAGGGAAGTAAGAGAAGAGGAGGGAGGGAAGCAAACCCAGGCTCATCTGCGCTCTGCAGCTGCCTCAGTCTCTGCTCTCAGCTCACTGGTACCTGATTTTCTGCCCCTTAAAAGACTTTTGTTCATTTTGGTTGTCACCCATCCAGCAGTTGCCTTTATAGTCCAGGTTGCCATCCTTCATCCCACACGATCCTGTTGCCTGTGTATCTTGCAAACCAGCAAGATTCCCGGCCCCTACCTTCCTACTATAACCCTAAATCCCAAACACCATGGGTGTACCCTAGTCCCCACCCCAGAGACTACTGGCAGCCCCAGCTGATGCCCCACCCTTGCTCTGGTGACAGGTGAGTGCTAAATATGGGTGAAAAATCCAAGTTGTGTTATGCCGTCTGACCGAATGTTGAAACACCTGAGAAAGGCTAAGTCTCGGCTTAATAAATTCCATTTTAAGGAGACCTGTGCTTGTGAAACACGGAGTCTGAGTGGGTCTCACCAGCGAAACTGTGGGCTTTCACTGGGCTGTGTCTCAGAAGGCCTGACCAGCCAGCTGCAAAATCTCACTTTGAGGAAAAAAGAGGATTTTCTGCTGAGGATCAGTAATAAATGCTGATCTATTAAGTTAATTTGGCCCAGTCTGAGATATGGAGGAGCAGTGCATGGAGAAATAGGTTTTTTTCTTCTGGCAGAGGAGGAGGGAAACTCTGAGGGCAGAAAAGGGACTTTAGGCTGAGTCCCAGGGTCTTGGGGCATCCCACCAGAGTCCTGAGGGGTTGTTTGCTAATTTGCATAACAAGACTCAAGGCAATTTACAGAAACTGAGTTCATGTCACAGTCTGAGGTGTAGTAAAGCACAATGGGCATAGGTCAGCAGGACACAGCACTCCTGGGTATGGGTGACAGCCTGCATTTTAGTACTGTCCCACAAAACTTATTCAACCAGAAATGAAAAATAAAAGCCACAGTTACAGGAAGGATGCAGTGACTCTGAAGAGGGCTCAGGGCACCGGTGAATTGGACATATGGGCTCAGCATTCTGATGTGGTCACCATAGATCTGGGAGGAGTAAAAGGGGAATATTAAGCAGCACAGCTGACATTATGCTTCCACTGTATTCCTCATTTGCACAAGCACTGCTAGAATGCTTAGTCCAAATTTGGTGTTACAGATCAAACACTACACAGATAAATTGAAAAGATCAGAGAGATGAGCAATGTGCAGAAGCAGCTCCTGGAGAGAAAGAGTGAAAGAACTCAATGTATTTAGCTTATAGAGATAAACAGTGATTTGGTTACAGTCTGTAAGTACAAGAATAAAGAACAGAAATGTGGTAATAAGGTCTCTGAAGTCTAGCAGACAAATGAATAACAAAGTCCTGAGTGGGTGATAAATCCAGATAAGTTAATGAACCTTCAGAAACAAAGCTGAAATTTTAGTACAAAAGATAATTAACAGTTAAACAAAGTTTTGTATTTTGCAATGGATCCCCTACCATTGGAAAAAGTTTAGTCATCGTCGGACACTTTTCTAATAATGGCTTCAGCGCAAGCAGGAATTAATTCAGCCCCAGCTTCTGTTACAGATGAGGTCATGAAGGGACATTGATCAATTTTAACACCAGGATTAATGAACATATTCCATAGTCTCTTGGGGGTACAGTTTTAACATCTGGGCTGAAAAGACCAAGATTTTCACCGACTCTGCCCTAAAACTCCCCAACAACTCAGGGAGATGTTCTCTAGATGAGCTTGAGCCATCTTATCAGGTGATTTTAGGAAGGATAAAACATTACTCAGAAAACCAAATTTTCCTCAAAACCTCCGGAGGAGAAAAGATGGTGAGAGCTATTTAAGGCTCTTCTGCTGCCACATGTCACACGTTGTGACGCACTCTGTCAGTGTGGTTACACAACACCGCCACCTCCTCAGACACAGCCGCCTTTCCATGGAGGGCCTGTGCCCCCCTTGCCACTCCCTGGCCCCCACCATGCCAAAAGCAACGGAATAAAACTCAGCTGATATTTGTCAAACCCATCAATTGTGAAGCAATGATGCATTCTCCCCTTCCTACAGACTTCTTGCCTCTCCTTGGCACATAAAACCCTTGCTGTGATCAAAACACAATTGCTATTTTATTTATATTAATTATTTACTGACATTTGATTTGGAGTTCTACAGCAGTACTAGAGGATGCTGGCGTTGCATGTGAGAGAATCTATCCAGCAGTCGTTCCACCCCCTGGCACCGGAGCATGAAGCTATAGAATCAAGGCAGATAAGCAGCACCTCCAGTTTTGCATACAGCCCTTCTGCAGCCTCGCACTTGTGAGCAGCCCAGGTGAATCACTGAATCTGTTCATGCAATAGCAGAGCTGGAGGGCTCTGAAATGCTGCTTTGCAGCAGTATTTTGGTCAACATGAAAAACCATCAAAAATTAAATTATGACTATGATAGCTAGCAGAAACCAGATAGAAAAACATGTAAGTAATTTAACAGGAGTATTTTGGCTGGGTTTTGACTGAAGGAAGAGCACTAAGCTTAAAATATGTACTCCTATGGTTATGATTTCTTTTTAAAAATGTTTCCAGGCTTCAGAGATAAGCATGTGTTTACATAATAAGCTATTGGCATGAATATGAATATATATATATATATGCAACAAATAAGGCTACATAAGGCTACAAAGAATCTCAAGTGATGGTTGCCCAATGCTTTCCAGAATAAGACTGTGCCTGGAAGCATTTATGGTTGTGTCACTTTTTTTCCCCCTTTAAACTGTGATATTATAGTGTGGGTGTCTGATTTTGAATGAACTTCTAGTGGGAGAGAAAAACAAAGATCAACTATTTCTGACCTTGAGACGAAAGGAAAATACTGTGTTCTACCATTTTTAAAGTACATGTTCAGGCATTCACTTAAGCAACTCAGACAACCCTGTGGTTCTTTGAGGAGGGAGACAAATCAGGAGGAAAGGAGCTGTCCCTTGGGTAAACTTTGCCTAAATAGAAATGAAAAGTCTTTCAAAATGTGTGTGTTCAAAACACAATGAGGATTCCAGCTAAACACCCCCACCATTCTGTCACACTGAGAACAAACCAGCCCGGGGCTCTCAGGCAGAGGGGTGTGCCTGCTCTTGCTCTTTGTCTGTCATGCCTGGCTCTGGCCATGGGAATACAGGACTCATGGGAATACGAGGAACCAAAAGCAGCTGTCTCTGCTTTCATGTCCAGCCACTATAAAGATAAACAACATGACCTGACCCATGTGCATACGAAGGGAGATCAAATGAACATTAAGTCTAAGTTTATAGGTGTCTGGATCAAAGGCATCTTGAATTTAGGATGGCTTTAACTTCGAGGGCTAAGTTAAAGTTTCATAAGTGGCATTAGTGGTAATGCTGAGTTTGCAAAATTACCGTTCTCTGCAGGAAGAAAAAAACCACTGAATTTGGACAGTTTATTTGTAACAGAAGAGCCAAAGACTCTTTAGAATGTATTATCTTTAATTTTTTACTTAAATTTTTAATCTCTCTGCACAAACCAAAGGGAGAGGAATACCCTACAATTATTTTGATAATCCATGCCCATGAATGTCTTCCAAGACAAGCTGTGTTTTCTTTCTAAAACAGCTTCACATAAAAATATCTCTTCCTTCTCCTTTACAAAATACAAGTACAGCAAGATTTTCCAGAAACAAAGATCAAATGTGGTACTCAGATCTGTGCCCTCTGGGATTAGTCATGTTTTGAGAAGCTGCTAAGAGCTTTCCACCCTTCTAAGCTGGCAGGAGCCCAAAGCACACAGGAACCTGCAGCAAGTTCCCAGTTTAAAACTGCCCAAGGCTGCTTCTGTTAGGATTTCTGAGAGCAGTACACCGACACTTTGCTTCAAATACAATTGTCTTATCTCTTAACTTTACAGAATCACAGAATGGTTGAGACTGGAATGGACTTCTGGAGGTCACTTGGTCCAACCCCCCCACTCAAGCAGTGTCACTAGAGCCAGCTACTCAGGATCATGTCCAGATGGCTTTTTGGTGTCTCTGGCAATGGAGACTTCACAACCTCATTGCAGATTGTGCCAACACTCAGGCACCCTCACAGTGAAAATGTGTTTCCTGAGGGAACCTCTTGTATTTCAGTTCATGTCCACTGTCCCTAGTACTGTCGCTGCTGAAAAGCCCTTGACTCCTCTTTGCATTCATCCTTCAGGTATTTATGTCCTCTGGAAAGAAATTTCCAATCCTTCTCTTCTTTGGGCTAAACAGTCCCAGATCTCCCAGCTTTTCCTCATATATGAGATCGTTGAGTCTCTTCATCATCTACATGGCAGTACATTGGACTTTCTCCAGTATGTCCATGTCTGCCTTGTACTGAAGAGCCCAGAACTGGAAAGAGTGCTCCAGGTGTGGCCTCACCAGTGCTGAGTAGATGAGAAGCTTATCACTGCCACTTGCTGGCAATAATTTCTCTAGTTGAGGATAGCCTTAGACTTCTGTCCTACAAGGATTTATTGCTTGCTCATGTTCAACCTGGTGTTCACCAGAACTCCTAGGTCATTTTCTTCTAAGTTGCTTTCCAGCTGGTTGTCGTCCAGCGTGGGGTGATTCCTCCCCAGGTGCAGGACTTTGCATTTTTCCCTGTTGAATTTAATGAGGTTTCTCTTGGGTCACTTCTCCAGCCTGTCAAGGTTGCTCTGGATGGTGGGACAACCTGCTGGTATATCAGCCACTATACCCAGTTTTGTGTCACTGAAAAACTTCCTGAGGGCAAGCTGTCCCATCATCTAGGTCACTGATGAAGTTGTTAAACATGACTGACCTTGGTATTGGCCCCTAGGATACTTCAATAGGTACTGGCCCCCGGCTAGAATTAGCACTTCCCTCTAAGCCAGGTTATTCAGTCAGTTTTCAGCTCACTGCCGTTCATCCAGCCAACATATCAGCAGTTTGTCTACTAGGATTTTGCAGGAAACAGGGATATCTTATTGACATCCAGGTATACGATATCCACTGCTTTTCCCTCATCCACCAGGTCTGCCACTTCTTCATAGTTCATCAGTTTGGTCAAGCACTTACCCTTGGTGAAGCCATGCTGACTACTGCTGCTGATTTTTCTGTCCTTAATATACCCGGAAATGCTTTCCAAAATTAGCTGCTCTGTTCTTTGCCAAAGGAGTGAGGTGAGGCTGACTGGCCTGTAGTTCCTTGGTTTCTCCTTCTCTCCCTTTTTGAAGACAGGAATGGTATTTTCTGTCTTGCAGTCTTTGGAAACCTTTCCTAGTCACCATAACTGATGATAGATTATTGCCTTGCTGTAAACTCTGGCAGTCCCCTCACTCTTCACAAGTGCATCCTATCAGGGCCCATGGATTTATGCATTTATAACTTGCTTAAATATTCCTGGAACTGATCCTTTTCCACCAAGGGTACCACTTTCTTCCACCAGCCTTTCTCCCTGCTCTGTGAGACCTGGGATGCCTGAAGGCCGGTCTCGCTAGTAGTGACTAAAGCAAGGAAAGTATTCAGTACTTCAGCCTTGTCCTTCACCCTGCATAATCAGGTCCCCCATCTCACTGAGTAATGGGCACACATTTTCTCTGGTCTTCTTTTCGTCACCTGCTTATAGGAACCCTTCTTGTTGCCTTTCACATCCCTGGCCAGTTTTAATTCCATTTCACCCGCCCAACTTCATCATAAATAACCTTACAGAATGGTGGAAACACTGTTTTTTTGGCATTCTGGTATGATTCTCAGTAGCACCATGGTCTGGCAACAGATTTTTGAAAGCAGTCCTAAATATGAGTGTCCTGTTCTCAGGCACGAAATGTGAGCTTTTAATAGAAAAGGTCATGTTTATCCATACTTCACAGCATTATTTGAAAACTTTCTATATGGAAATGAATTCTCTACCATTTCAAAGAACTTCAGACAATAGGTACCTCTCTCACTTTTAGCAACACTAAATTCTGGAGAAAACAGTCTCTCCAATGATTTTTACATGGTGAAGTGGAGGGTTTTTTTGTTTTGGTTTAGTTTTGTTTTTGTGGGGGGTTTTTTTGTTGTTTTTTTGGGGGGAGGTTGGGTGCTTTTTGTTGTTGTTCTTGTTGTTTGTTGTTGTTGTTGTGGGTTTTTTTTGTTTTTTGGGGTTTTTTTGTTTTTTGTTTTGGTTTGTTTTGGTTTGTTTTGGGTTTTTTTCTGAAAGAGAAAGCAAAATCAAGCTACAAGGGTATGCTGCAAGCATTGTGCCATTCACACCATTTTGGCCATGGTTCACACACAGAGGGTAAGGAGGTCCGGGTGAATTGTATTTGCTGACTCACAAACGAATTACGTGACGTTTGTTTTGGCATTGATGATATTTGCAAAACCAGTCCAATAGCTTAATATTTATTGGTGGCTAAAACCATCCTTTGCATATTATCAGTAGACAAATGGAAAACTGAGCCAAATACTTAAGGTAAATTTGGTTTTGGAGACCCAAATCTTTTGCTACTTAAGAATTCTACAACTTTGTCTACTGGAGGCTGTATATCAGCTTGGAGACTAAAGTACTCATAAATACATGTGAGACACGGAGATACATGTGTTGACATAGGAGATACCTTCTGACATACTTTGAAAATTATTCAGTTCAGTAAACAGGTTCAGCTCAGCTGAAAAAGAGTCAAATCAAGCAAGATTTCCAAAATATTTTCTCTGTGCTTCTGACCAACTTTAATACTGCTTGCCTTCCCAAATCAATTTCTTTCTTTGCTCCTCTCTAAAATAGTGATTTTATTGATTTAGGGATTTGTTCAGCCAACCCTGTACGTGTTATTAGAATGAGCAAGCAGGTTGGGATCTCTGGGACTACGGAACCAATAAAAAGAAAGGTTTAGTTCATAAAGGGAAAAAAATCAAGTGGGAGATTCTTGGAGAGCATGTATCAGTGACACACTGCTAGAATATTTAGCTTTTCTCAGTCCATTTTCTTATGCTTTAAGTCCTCAAGTCACTTGAAGGGATTAGAGTAGGAAGGGAAGGAGGTGGGTGTGTCTATCTGTGATTATATTAACCTTAAAGTGAACACCTCCCTGATTTGATACTCTTTTCAAGTTCTTTGCTTGATGCAAGTCTATGGAAGTTCACTTCTGCAGTAAAGCCAGCTGCAGTCAGGACAGAAAAATTACTGTGGGGGTAAATTAGAACCTGAGGAGAAGATACTGTAGATTGCCCTTAAGAATGTAACAGCTGTGAATGCTGAGGTCCTGATTACCAACGACAGCATAAGCTAAAATAAATGAAGTGTCCAACCAGTTAAGAAGCAATTAAGAAGCAATGTTTAAATTGCCTGTGGTTAGAAGCACAAGCCAGGAAGGGGAACTCCTCTATTTTTAAGTAGTTCCTAAGTGTTTGGTGCAGTCCTTCTGCCAATTACAGCAGATAGAAGCGTGCACCTCTATCCTGTGAGAGCAAGGTGTGAGCTGTCCATCCAGTTTAGCACCACTGGGGTCTAGGGCGGTCATGGCCACCCTCTCATGTCATGGCCAGAAAGGAAGGGAAAGGACTCATAACTGTATTTGGCACTGGGGGACAGGGAAGACTGGCATCTTGCACTGTATCTTCACAATGACAAAGTAAAGGAAGGGAGAAAGCAAAAGCTGGTGTCAGTGAGAAGGCAAGCAGAAGTGTTGAGAGGACTGCTAAATGCAGCAACACATCCTGGCTGAACATCTCAGCAGGGGAAAAGGCAGCCTTCAAACCCTCCCTTAGCATCACAAAGGCAGAAAATTACTGCAAATAGCCAAAGTGTAACTTATCCAAGAATCACAGTCTGTCCCCCTTTTTGGGAATATGACATATCCACAGTGTCAGGCACTGTGAACTACAAGAATGTTTTGTGAATCTCTGTAGATCTTACACAAATGTACAAACCCCCATTTTAATCAGCCAGGCAGTACGGGCACACACACACAAAATAAAAAAATACACTTAAAAAAACAAACTTAGTCTAGAAAAACTCACCAGATTTAAAAATAAAACTGGCTACACAAACTCACTCAGTGAAAAGGTCTCATTATGTTCACATAAGATTTGTACTACATAAAACTTCTTAAGATTATGTAATTTGAGGAAAAAAAAAAAAAGAGTTAAATTCCCTTATTGCTGTGTGTTGACTTTTTTAATTATTTTTTTAATAGTTTCAATTTTCCTTGCATTTTCAAGCTGTATTGAGAGCACAGTTAAACTGCTCGAGTGTAGCCATTTTTTATTAGCTGGTGATCCCATACACCTGCGCAAACAAGAGGGCAGAAAGCCCTCTTCTGGAAGGCATCCCACATGGACACAGCTCCTGCTGCAAATTGCCCCATGAAGGAGCTTCTCTCCCCATTAACTCTAAGGAAAGCTGAGAAAGACAGGTGGCTGTTCAGGTGAGTGGTTTCTGATTTTGTGGGTATGGAGAAGAACGCAAATGCTAAGCACTTAATATGGGAGAAGAATAGAGTTTTTCCTTAAAGGAAGAGTAAATGGGAGAGTTTCTTTTGGTTCTTTTCCCACTCTCCCACAAGCTGACAAGCAAAATAGGAAATCTTGCTAACAGCAGTGATACAACAAAGTATAATCTTGACTTTAACTAAAGGGCTGTCTACTTTAAAGGAGTGCTTGAATAATTAAGAACATTTTTCAGGGTTTTCTGAGTCATGGCCTGTGTTAATCATGAACTATGAAACCATCAGAGGATTATATTTGGAAG